>NC_086172.1:133183242-133793555 GCF_023053635.1 Elgaria multicarinata webbii | reverse complement strand
TCAAAGCAATCGGTGAAGAACTTTCGGAGATATAACGTCTGTTTCGAACGGACATTTACATTTTTATTTATATAGATAAAACGAATGAATGAAATGAAGATTAAATGACAAACTAAGAGAAATTTGTATAGCCATGAAATAATTCAAGGCAGTCTCTCATCAAATCAGCTTCCCAAAAATTGCTGTAAGTTATTCATATTTTGTAGTAGATATAGGAAAATGAGGGCACAATCCTATATATCTATATCTATACAGAAGTAGAATTCAATAAGGCTCACTCCCAATAAGTAGGTAAAAGATTGCAACAGGTTGTACTCAAGTGAGCTTATTTCTGAGTAGATATGTACAGGATCACACTGTTAATAACTCAATATGGTCATAATTGCTCTCATAAAATCATTCTAAATAACAGGCAATCTCAATAAGACTGAGAATTCTTCTTTTTGAAGGGCCACTTGCTTCTCTAAGGAGAAGCACGTCCTGCTTAAGCTTCCTTCTACCATATACTTAGCCATACACTTGACAGTTTGCCTTGATGGGAAAGCCGATAATGAATTATTCCCCCCATCACCACCAAAGCTTTTCTTGAATTTTCACATATCCTTTGATAATAGAACACCACACCACAGCCATTATGGAGGATAGAGTAATACAGTTCCTATACTTAGCCATGAACTTTTTTTTAATTTGAATACAAAATAACAATTGTTGAAAAATGGGCATACTTAATCAGTAAACAAAACACCTCACCCTGTTTCTTACGTCTGTGATAAAATGGCACTCAAAACTCTTTACAAAGTGACAACTGCGTTTGTAAAATCAATCTGTATCTTATTCCCTGTCAGGCACTCAAATGGCTCATAAAATAATTAGAGATACAATATTCTCTTCCAGAGTGGGTAAGGCAGTCTGATGGGTTGTGCTTCTGTGATTGTCAGGAGGCAGGGCCAAATTTATCAGTTAATAATTAGAGGAGGAATTCCCTTTACATACTTTTCAGCTTGCTCCAAAGAAAAGAAAAGTCTTCTTGGCTGCTATTTCCAAGACAGACTGAAAGCACTTAAAATCAAAAGCAATAGTCGAATTTATTCCACTGAGTTTTTAATACATTGAACAATTGACCAAGGGGGATTTTTTTGTTGCAGTATAGCGCCAGGATGCTCAGTGCACATTTGGCCTTCCAAATAAGCCAATGCCTAATTTCTTACTCTTGTTTATTTATTATTTATTAGATTTTAATCCACCTTGTAATAAGTGTTCTCTGGGAAGATTACTTAAAGCTAAAATAATAAAACATAATACAAAAAACTACAATCAGTACAAGAAAAACAATATATAAAAACAGCCATAAAACCTAAAGTCTAAAGTGCCTGGGAGAAAAGAAAGGTCTTTGCCTGGCACTGAAAATAATCACACTGTAGGTGCCAGACAAGCCTCTTTGCGGAGGGCATTCCATAAATGGGGCACCACAACTGAGTTGGTCCTCTCTCTTGTAAGCTACTTCCTTTGATGGACGGCACCCAGAGGAGGGTCTCAAATGAGCAGGTACATATTATGCAGTGTAAGCCACCATGGAGTTCTCTTCCCTATTGCCCAATCAGCGCTGTGTCCAACCTCAGATCCAGAAATCCGAACTATCCTATGACTTACCCAGATAGGATTGCTCTCTTAATTGCTTTCATCTTTGTGTATTCCCTACACTTGTGTTTCACTCTTCTTCCAAATACAAAGAAGTGGTATTTTAGCTTCACAACAACCCTGTGATGAAGACTAGCCTAGAGTTAGTTATTTTTCTAAGGCTACTCAGTCATGGCTGAGCAGAGATCTGAACCTGGGTTTCTTATGTGGAAACTGACCACACAGTGGCTCCTGCATAATTTTTCTTTTCATGCCCAATTACTCTTTATTGTTGTGTTCCCCCCACCTTCAGGTGTTTTCATCTTTATTGACCCTTCCTTGAATTTTCCTTGAATTATTTATTTATTTATTTATTTATTACATTTCTGTACTGCCCAATAGCCGGAGCTCTCTGGGCGGTTCAAAATTACAGGGTGCCTTTCCGCTTAGTATACTATGGGATGTTCCAATGCATCCAATTTAACTAGACATAATTGTACTATTTTTCCAGCACAATGCTGTACATATGCTCTCAGAAGTAAGTCCCATTGAGTTCAATGAAACTTACTTTCAGATAAGTGGGTAAAGGATTGCAGCCTTATGCTCTCATCTTTCCCCTGCTTTCATTGCCACTGGTCTTTCATTGCCACATAAAATAAGTGTCCTCCTTTGAATGAAATTCCTCAACATGTGATGGGAAGATGTCTAAAAGTGGGCAGATGTTACCAAAACAAATTGCTATCCTGGGGCTAAAATACAAAAAAGAAAAAGGAAAAAGGAGTCCTATCAACCTCAGAGGCTTTTTATTCCCAGTTAGACTATTTACATATGCTCCTCAATTACTCGCTGTATCATCTATCCGCTTTAGAAAAGATAAACAATAACAGCAAAGCATAACATATGGTCAACGTACAGCTACTTCTAACGATCTGCTTGATGCTTGCCTCCCCAAGTATTAAATCTTTGCTACTGTTTGACCAGCTAGTTCTGGTTGCTATAGCTTAAATGTTTGAATATGAAACATCTGACCATTAATATGCCACAGTTATTTAGCTGAAGTCCTCTTCCATAGACAGCTATATAAAAAAAGTTGACAAGATTTATTGTATGAAATTTTTGCCATGCTACTAAACGCATCATTTACAATAAAATAAAACAGCTGGGATTCACAGAAGTTGCCTTGTAAACGATGCATAGAGTTGATGCTCCAGTGGTTCATCCAGTCAACCATTAAAAATGAAAAGCATATATATATATATATATATATATATATATATATATATATATTGCTTTATTATGATTTTATTAGAATGTAAGCCTATGCGGCAGGGTCTTGCTATTTATTGTTTTACTCTGTACAGCACCATGTACATTCATGGTGCTATATAAATAATAATAATAATAATAATAATAATAATAATAATAATAATGAAGTATCCAAGTATCCAGGACATTAAGAATTTTAGGTCACTGCTAGAATGCAGCTAACAATAGCCATTAAGCAGAGTTTGTAAAACCATTTTAGCTATGCTATCTGAACCCCGCCCCCCTCTACTTAGGGAAAACATAACCCTGTATATGTACACCACTAATGCTTTTACACTTTTCACAGAGGTTTGTACTATATAGGCACTATCTATTAAAATCCTTTCTACTTTTTCAGCTTTGTATTCCATATTGTGTAAAAGCAAATCTTTTTTTTTTAATAATTTTTATTTGTTTTCTACACTATATAAACATACAACATTACAATAATAATAATAATAAAAAAAGAAACATCAAACAACTGCTACATACATATTGAATAAATGTTGAGTACATATATGTTGAATAAGTATTACCTATACATTATCATACTACAACATAATCATTCTTAACATAAAAGTGCACCCCCCACCTCGGGATCTATTCCTGAGTCCAAAATCTGATAGTTTCTTCTGCTGGCGGTTTCCCACTTCCCTTAGTAAACACAAATATTAGGAACTGTTTCCAGATTCCTTCAAACTCATTTATTTTAGTTACGCCTGTGTAAAAGCAAATCTAAAATAGCATGCAAGTCATTCTTTTGATTTGAAAATATATTCAGCAGGGACATATATATGGCATAACTGAAAATGGAATAAATGTTTCTTTGAAATTTATTCTCAAAAGAGCGAAGTTTATACAGGAGTAACCCTTCACAGGTCTGATATGGTCCAGTATTCATACTTACTGAGAATACGTTTAATTTTCTGCTATTTGGAAAAATTGTTCCTTCAAGGACAAGTAGCTGCTTTTGATCATATGAACTGTTAATTTAACTTTAGGCAAGTGTCCCCCCACTTACATTAACCTAAACAGACCCCAACAGTTTTATTATTAACTTTAGATGAAGGGGCATACCACAGTCACAGACTTAAACCAGTTTAAATAGGCTGACCATACGCCCGGATTTGCCCGGACATGTCCAGAAATCCTACCCCCAAGCGGGATCCAAGGGGAGATTTTAAAATCCTCTTAAATGTCCGGATAAATTGCTGGATGGTCGGAGGTGCTCATATCAGCTACGCAAATAGCATAGGTGCTATGCCATTAAGCGTAGCTGATCTGAGCAGTTCCTAGAGAAATAGAAGGCGCGCGCGCGCCCTCCCCACCTCACACAAATTGAAAGGGGATTGTGGGTATTGGGAGAAGCATGGGGCACATGTGTGCTCCAAGAAGAATGATGGCTGGCCAGCTGCCATGGAGCTCAGAGGAAGACCAGCCACAGCCGGAGCAGCCACCCACCTGCGGCAGCACGAAGGGCTCCAGAGCTCCCATTCATGAGCTAATATGAGAAGAGATGGCATGAAAGAGGTGGAGTCAGCAGGAAGGGGCTTTCCTGAGGCTTCATCTTGGTTCCCAGTTGAATTCAGGACACTCCACATGGCAAGATTCACAAGTCTGGATATGTTGAGGGGATAGATCCCTCCTTAAGGTAGGGATGAGGCGAGGATGACCCCCTGAAAAGTGTTTTTGTCTGGGATCTGATTTGTGTCATTTTTGTATCTTGCATTTTATTTGGGGTGTGGGGAGGGAGAGACCTAGAGTTCCTTCCTTCCTTCCTTTCAGTCTCTACTTTTGTGCTGCACAAACAAATAGGACTGCTGATATTTCTTTCTTTCATTAAGAACATTGGCGTAGATGGGTACTCGTCCCTGGCAGAGTATTGGACCAGATGCTCTTGTGGTGCCTTTTTCAGGGGCTCTTTTTATGTCATGGGGATGGCACGTGTCTAGAGCCCACAGGTGCAGGATGGTTACACATCACCTCTCAAGCCACTTTAAATACTTTTATACTTTGTCATCTGGATTAAAATTATAACAATGTTAAAGTCTATGTTGTCTTGTGTGGCTCTAGAAGACATTACACACATAACAGAGCCATGGCATAATACAGAATGCAACAGTTTACTGGTACCATGATACTTTTAATCGATTTTAGTGATTATGAATTTTGGATTTTACAACTTAACACCTCTTAGGTGCTGAACTTGTTTTTAGGGTGGTTTAAGAAAGACCTAAAGATGGATTTTCCTTCATTTTTTCAGTGTATGTTCAAGGGTAAAGCAGAGATCGTAATATAATACTGACTGTAAATTGTTACAAATAAATAACTTCCTAAATATTGGAATAATAGAAATAGAGCAGGAGGTTGTGATCTTATTGAGGTGCCACCTTTTGACTTGGCTGTTGTTGTTTTTGTTGTTGTTTTGAGAGATTAATATGCACTAGTGTTGAAAGAAAAAGCAGAGTTTGGTCTTGTTTGCTTGTGTTGAAGCTTTCTGAGCTATTCAGTTTTCAGCTGAAGAATGGTAATGCCTACTCTTGAATACATTCAAGGCTTAATTTGCAAAATTGCTTGGTATTTTAAGAGCATTTGTTGAGATCATTTTCTTTTTATATCATATGACTATAATAATGTTATCAACTCAGTACCACTCACCTACTTACTTACTTTTGAAGCAAGGATTTATTTTATTTTATTGCCTTTAGCATAAATCTCTGCTGGCCCATAAGCGTATTTAATTGTTTCTCATAGCCATTCCTGTCTATCAGCCTCCTCCTAACCTGATGCCTTCCAGATGTGTTGGACTGAAGCTCCCATAATTCCCAGCCAGAATGCTGGTTGAGAATTCTGGGAGGTGTAGTCTAATACACCTGGAGGGCACCAGGCTGAAGAAGGCTGTGTAGAACTAGTGAAGCTGGCTAGAGATATAGGTGCTTATGAGTTATAATCATTTAAAGAGAGCCAGTGTGGTGCTGTGGCTAAAGTGTTGGATTGGGAGATTGGGGTTCTAGTCCCCACTCAGCCATGGAAACCCACTGGGTGACTTTGGGCCAGTCACAGACTCTCAGCCCAACCTACCTTACAGGGTTGTTTTTGTGAGGATAAAATGGAGAGGAGGAAGATTATGTATGCTACCTCAGGCTCCTTGGAGGAAAAAAGACAGGATATAAATGCAATAATAATAAATAGTCACAAGTGGCAAGAAAGTAGGGCTTTGAGGTTGGTCTTTCCTTTCTTCTCGCCATCCTCCCTAAATTGTGCATGCTTATCTGTGGAAAGTGGTTACTAGATGATGATGATGAGCATTTAGTCAAACTGTTTTAGCAACACAACAGCCCTTTAAGGTAGGCCAATTGCACTAAGAGGTTTTATTTTGTTTCTAAGGAATTTCTAAGGCTTGGCATGTTGGGGTGGGCATGCCTCCTTGAGGGTGGCCATATTGTCCTTCTTTTTGGTTTCTAAAAGATGGTCACCCTATTTAATTGCCATTCCTTTCCCCAATAAAACACTAGAAACTATATATGTTTCTGTGGAGAAGGAAAATACAGTAGGTATCTTTAGCATCTTTACCAAACTACAATTCCCAGAATTCTTTCTTTGGGAAGCCATGAACAATTAAATGAATATAGAATCAATATGCCATTGTAGTGTAGAGGTCAGCAAAATGTTCAAGGGAAAACATTTTTGGTACCAAAAAGAATGGGTTTTCAAGAGGACTACATTTTCCCTTTTTTAAAAAAGGAGAAGTAAAATGTATGTGCTCTGCATTTATCTGTTTCCCAAATTGGCTGCATTTTTAATTGGGTATATCAAATGGGGTATATCGAATATATGTTGTGAAGAAACTGACATTTTGTGAAGTAAAAATTTAATGTTTCACTGTTACGTTTTGTTTCAATGACTGAAGACAAAGTGGTTAACAGTAGAAGTGGGAAATGCCTTTTACTACAGGCTTGTGCATGAGAAGTGGAGTTCACACAACACAACAATACACCATGGGCAGCCAGCCAAGGTGGGTTATTGTGTTGTCAAACCCAGTGGCTTCATTTTCATGAACAAGCTACCCTGAAAACGTATGGCTTGTTGTCGGGTTGTTCATACCCGTAGTGGGTTGTTGTGTTATCTAAACCTGGGAGAGTGATTTCATCATGGGTTGCTGGGAACAGCTATAGAGCCTGTGATGTTCAACTGCCTTAATATGCATTAAAAGTAAATATATGCAAAGTTAATGGTTTATATTATGCATAAAGTTCCAGGAAGTAAGTAGGCCTCAATGTACTTATAATTTCTATGCACAGGCTGAGCATGAAAGTAGAAGAGGGGGGTTGAATGCCTGAGTGCTGATTGGATGGTAGAGGGGGAGTGATTGGATTGGCTGTGTGAGAGTGAGAGGAGCTGGAGAAATGTTGCTTTATATAGAGAGTCTGATAATCCAGGGTGAGACAGAGTGTATGGGCGGAGATTCAGAATGAGAGAGAAAAATAGATGGGGGTATTGTGTTTGTTGGTGGGGCGGGGAGTGGAAAGAAAGAATTTGCTTTCTGTGAATTAGGTTTTTGTTGGTGAAGAAAACTATGTGTTCAAAGGGATCATTTTGTATGTTGGTGTTCTGCCTTGTACTCAGTCTTTTGGGCAGGTTATTTGTCCTTTATGACTAGCTATGCCTTCATTTTGTGGTGGTGCCCAGGACAGTTTCTCCAATTTCTAAATGTGCTCACAGGCCCCAAAATGTTGTCTACCCCTCCTTTAAAGGATCTGAGGAAAACGGAAGTGACACGTGTTCACTTTCTCTCATCAGAATGTCGTAATAATGTGAAAAAACACACCTGTAAATGTCACCCTGCTAAAGAGGTGGTATGATTTACTCTTCAAATATAAACCCATTAAAATGGGATAAATAAAACATTTGTAATTGTTAACAATCCCATAAATGTATCCAGTGATAAGTGTTCATTCACATGAACCACTTAATAAATCTCTGAAATATTCCTGAGCTCTTACATTTTAAGAAGATACTTCAATTGTCATGGCACATAAAGTTGAACCTGCTGGGTTTTTGTTTTCCCCCCCCAAAAGGAAACCCACTTCAACTACAATTGAAATAATCATTACTTCATTAAAAAGCTCTAGGAAGTATAGCCAGAACAGTCTGAGAGAAGACATCATGTTGAGGCACCTTGTGATCTTGCTAGTACATTATAATTCTTTATTAAATATTAGAATTCTGGCAATAAGGGCATGTTCTAAGGATGTATGTACAACGTTCCCCTTAGAAGGAATTCTTTAAATTGTCTGTCCAAAGGTAATTAGAACCAATAAAACAATCCTTTTTAACGCTGGAGAATGTAACTGAACAAAGAAAACAGATAGGCAAGCCAATGATAAATTCAAGTAATTTAGAAGTATTGATTATGTAAATCAACAAAAATGATTGGTTAAAAACAAACAAACATACTCCTATATATGCATTTTAATTCTCAAAAGAAGGCACGACTATTTTAAAAATGAGTATCATTATTCATAACTGAATCTAGATAAAACTTAGCCTTTATCTGCAATTGGTACTTCACTAAACAAGAGGAGATAGATACAAAAACCCACCTGCTTTTAAGCAACAATTATCTCAGTTCATTCCTCCTCATTCTACCATTTCACCTTTCTGAAAATACTTGGAGTGACACAGCATTGTTCTGAAAGACATCTGGATGTGGGTTTGTGGGGGAAATGGACCCTCCTGCCGCCACCATGTTCTACCCAGAAGCCCGCTCAGAGATATGCTACAGCATCATAGCGTTGTCATAGGGGCTTCAGGAAACAGCAACTGCCAGAGTTTTTCTCCCTATAGTTGGTCTTTTCTAAATTTGTTAGGTAATGTTTGCTACTGAGTTTTGAGGTTATTTACTTCCAGAAATCCTTTGAAATGCCAACTTCTCAGTAGATAATAGTTTTCTCCCCCACCCCCTTTTGCACCTTCCATTGCAGCTACACTGAAGGAGTTGATATCTCAAACGATGGTTCGCTGGGCTCAAGAAGATCAGATCCAAGATCCAGAATTAGTTCGTATTATGTTTAACCTTCTTCGAAGACAGTATGATAGCATTGGTGAACTGCTGCAGGCTCTGAGGAAGTCCTACACTATAAGTGCTGCCTCTGTGCAAGACACAATCAACTTATTAGCAGCACTGGGTCAAATTCGCTCCCTTCTCAGTGTCAGAATGGGAAAAGAAGAAGAACTGCTTATGATTAATGGCCTAGGGTATGACAATAACCATCGTTTTCTTTTTAAGCCTGAAATTAAAATGTAAGAATGTAAAAATGTTGGCACCAGCCTCCCTGATGCGGCTCACTGGCGCCAACACGGTTATCCTTCAGACGCCAGGTCAAGACTTTTCTCTTCTCCCAGACATTTTAACAACATTTAAAAATGCTACATTTGTTTTTTAACAGACCCAAGAACTTTTGTTTTTAAATGGATAGTGTTGTTTTTATACTGTTGTTTTTATGTTTTTGATGGTTTAAAATTTTGTATACTTTTTTAATGTTTACTGTTTTTAACTTTTGTAAACCGCCCAGAGAGCTTCAGCTATGGGTATATAAATGTAATAAATAAATAAATAAATAAATATTAAGCCTTTACTTATGACTTTTGATTATAGTAGTAGCTTAAGCCCACTATCATATCTGACTGTAATTTTGCTACAAGATTGTTTTGGGTCAATTATATTTAGTGAATTAGCTCTGTACTCACCCCATTTAAATGCTATGGTTTTTCTTTCTTTAGCACATGTGAACATACATAAAGGACCATATGGACATGTCTTATACTGAGTCAGTCCATCTGTCCATCTATCCCAATACTATCTACTCTGCCTCTGGCAGTTGCTCAGGCAGTAATTCCCAGCTCTGCTCTTCCCTGAGATCTTTTTCTTTCTCTAGAGACTACAGGGATTGAATCTTGGACATTCTCCATGCAAATCATGTGCTTACCACTAGGCAAGGAAAAATGCTGTTTTGTTCATGATAGCAACCTTGTAATGCATGTTATAATCTATGAATTAGAATATAAATATTCATATCTTTGTAATTGATCTTGAATTATGAAACTAAAACACACACAACACACTTTCATGCTATTGATGGAACATAGATCCTGTGAAAAATAAGACTTATTTTGTTTCTTCTTCTCTCATTTAGAGATATAATGAACAACAAAGTATTTTATCAACATCCCAATTTAATGAGAGTCCTGGGTATGCATGAGACAGTTATGGAAGTTATGGTAAATGTACTTGGAGGAGACAAATCTCAGGTAATCTCACAAGTATTTTATTATTATTATTTACCTATTTATTTGTTGGATTTGTACCTTGCCTTTCTACCAAAAAAAAAAAAAAAAGTGCTCAAGGTCTTGTGAAGCATGTCATCTGCAGTTGGAAGAAAGTACAGGTAAAGAAGGATAGTGTATTTAGCACAAACAAGACAGAATATGAGCTGTCAGCTCCATTCATTACGGGGTTTGTATAGACAATATCCCATGCATTAGAGAAGGACTATAAAGATCACAAATACAAAAGAAGTTGAAAATTGAGAATAAAAATACTTCAAACTATTTGTGCAATATCCTGGCTTGTATAAAGTCAGAGTTTCCTGTTATGTATGCACTGGGGAACTCTTTTTAATGTCAACTAACAAACCATGGGTATCCAACATAGCCCTTGTGCAGGCAGCCTAAGCCTGCTGGTCCCAGTGTGCATGCAGCTGGCCCTGCTGCTGCAGCATGTTCATGGCCCCTACCATTGGGGGGATCCGCACGTCGCTCCCAGAGCGCTTCTATGCGACCCCAGTGCACCCCGAAAACAATAGTCTGACTTCCCTGTAAAAGAAACGACGAAGAGCTGTCCATGCCGCCGCCGCTGAGGAGAGCTCTCTGCCGGCGAGGAGAGCTCGGCAAAAGAAGGCGGGGTGAAGAGTGGAAGAAGCTCTCTACCCCACCTTCTTTTGCCGAGCTCTCCTCGCTGGCGGAGAGCTCTCCTCGGCGGCGGCGGCGGCAGCATGTACGGCTCTTTGTCGTTTCTTTTACAGGGAAGCCAGACTATCGTTTTCAGGCTGCACTGGGGTCGCATAGAAGCGCTCTGGGAGCGACGTGCAGATCCCCTCTCGGTGGCCACAATGTAGCACTTCTGGAGGGAAGCGGCACAATGAGTAGAAAAGCTCATTTCTGGAAGGGGCAGGTCTCATCCCTTCCAGAAATGAGCCTTCACACTCATTGCAGCACTTCCCCCCAGAAGCACTACATCACGGCTGCCGATGGTAGGGGCTGTGTGTGTGTGTGTGCACTGCTGCCAATGGGGCCGGTTGTGCACGCACCTTGGTCGGTGGCCTTGGGCCACCCATGCAAGGGCTCCATTGGATACTGCCCCAAGCAAATAAGCCAGGAAGTGGTCCTCCTTAACAATCACCTTTTTGCAGTCCCAGGCAGCCAACAAAAACAGGAAGCTTACAAAGTACCAGGTTGAACACTGGATGTGGTTGGTGGTCTGCATTTGTCATGTTAGACAGGTGTACTTTGGTAAAAGCAATGCATGACATTTGTGCTATGCCTGTCTCTTACCCTGTCCCTGCCTCATCTCATTGGCTGTATGCTGCAGAGGGAGTGCAATGTGATGCATTTGAAACATTATTGAATGAACTTGATCTCCTGTACCTAAACTAGACATTATAAATACATTAGGAAGATACATGATGTTACATTATGTGTGTTCTTTAAATAAAGGTTACAGAGGAGGTGCAATCTTAAAGGGAACTGTACCACTTCACTGCATATGGGAGAAATGTTCTGTTTGAATGCAAGACCATCTTCATTCTTAGGCGGTAACGTTGCCTGGAAGGTTGTACCACATGATCGGCTTTCTCTGTAAATTAGCCCTTATACTTAGGCCTGGAAGGATGGGATGAACACTCTCTGGGTTGGTGTGATCTCTCAGTCTATATTAATGCATCTAGGCATTGCAACCATCTGTGCCTCATTTGGACCATGTTAGGAGAAGATCCAGAGTTATTATTTTTGTCTCTGATATTGATATTTTAAATTTATATGAGTGTTTTATATGGCTGTTTTTATATCTCTTCCACTAGGAAATAATTTATCTGAAAAGACTAGTAAGGTTGTAGGATTTCTAATATATTCTAAACTGCCCAGAGAGCTTCAGCTATGGGGCGGTATATAAACGCAATAAAATAAATAAATAAATTTTTGTAACATATATTCCAATTGAGTTGCACAACAAACAACAAAGATTTAAGATTGTAGGCTGAATGGCACCAATACCTCCAATATATGACTATGAAAACAATTTTAATGTAAGATTGATAATGAAAAATTATTCTGTCTCATTTATTGAGAAAATATGAGAAAAAAATAAATGCACATGATTATTATTATTATTATTATTATTATTATTATTATTATTATTATTGTAAGGTACTTAGATGCTCTGGTGTTAAGGTGGGTAAAAAAAAACCCTCAGAAAATAGTAGGATTGTGCCAGGTGGAGTTGTTTCAATAGAATAGCATTTATCAGTGTTTAAGCTACAGAATTCTAAGGTTACTTTATTGGTGATATTTTAGGAGGCTGAACAATTATTGGCACTCTGCTATTTGTCACTTGAATGGTTGTAAGTTTTTACTTATGCTGACAAAAATATGTGACAGATGTTTTAAGATGACAGAAGAAAATCGCTAATGGTTTTGCGTATTGACCCAGACAGGCCCTCTATGATGCAAATGGCTGAGATGTACAATTCTAATGCTTTTACTGTTAGACAGCAATTACTGGATTTCTCTCCTCTTAGTACATGCATGATAACATCGAAATACGTATGAGTTTCTCATCTACATTAAAGATGCTTGTAAAATTGCCATTTTATTATAGGGGCCTTTTAGCTGGTAGATAATAGAAAACCCCACAAAACACTGCACATGCTTTCCCTGTAATAAATAGAATAGCGGGAGGGAGTTGTACTTACAGGGCACAGAACAAGCCCACAGGGTACTTCCTTACCTTTGATGGTGCAAAAAACTATTTATATCAGCGTAACTAAATTGGATCTTTAGTTTTAGGATAGAACTTGATCTGTATTGTGGGATATGCATCACTATGTTGCCTTTGGATGAATGAATAAAAATAATAATTCTAATGACATTTCTTCACAGATAGATTCACACACACACACACACACACTAACATTTTTGTTTCAGTAAATTAATCTAGTCTTCATTATACTTTCATATGTGAAGTTTTCTGAATCTTACTTTTATTTTTACCTGGTGCACTAATCTTCACTAGCTTGGTGATTATCCTTTTGAAATTGCATGCCCCCTTCCAATGTAGAGAGCACACCCTACCCCTCTAAGGCTTAGAGGCTAAGCAAACGGCAACTATTTATTACAATACATAAAATGTCTAATTATTTATTGTTATTCGATCTGCAAATTATTATTATTATTATTATGATGATGATGATGATGATGATGATGAAAGGAAAATATAATTGCACTGGCTATAGTACAGATGGGTGCACATGTATGATTTTTCCCTCTGAGATGCCTTTTCAGAATCTATCTTTCTAGAACACTCAAGCAGTACTCTGAACTTTTTTGAATTCGATATACAGCTCGTGTGTAGTTACTGACTGGAATTGCTCCATTGAACTGGAATTTAACTCATAGACCCAGTTTGCATGTCATCAGCAATCCTCTGTTTCCCACCAATCAGTAGTTGAAAAGGAAGCAAGAACTGAGCAAGTGTGCTGATTACTGGCTGCTCCCAATGCAATAAATAATCCAGGGTCACTCCATCCCTGGCTTGTTTAAATATTGTGACATCTAAACCATAGGTTCAGACTCTAGGGGCATGTCTAGATGATGGCTTATCCTGAGGATCGCCCTGGGATCATCCCTGTGCGTCCACATGATGCACAGGGGATCCTGAGAGCAGGGAGGGATGATCCCTCCCTTTCCCCGGGATTACTGGGACAGCTTCTAGCCCAGTTTTTCCTGTGGTCTCGGGATCAACCTGAGACCGCGGGAGGTATGGGTGGCCATCCCAGTTTTGTCCTGGCTCCTCGCGAGTAAATGCGGGGAACCAGGTATGGGGCATGGAGCTCTTCAGGAGCTCCGTGCCCATCGGGGTGGAACGGGGAGCAGGACCTTTTTTTTTAAAAAAAACCCTAACCTTTATTATTGAAGTGCTTGTGCACTCATCTTCAATAAAAAAAATGGCGGGTGCAATGTCGCACACTGCGTGTGGACTGAGGGGGACGATCTCGTGATCACCGTATCGCGAGATCCTCCCCCTCCCCACCCAGGTATAGACATGCCCTAGGTTGTCTCTCCCCCAACAACCCAGAGTTCTGGGTTCAAATGTCATGGTAAACAACCCAGCGGCGGATTGTTTAGTGCAGTGGGAGTAGTTGATCAGCTGGTCTAGAACCAGAACAGCAAGATGAGGGTGCACACTTTAAAGTGAGTGGTTAATCCATTATTGTTAAAAGCAGGGCTGTGCACAATCCCCCCAATCCGCCTCACAGTGCTTTGGGGTTTTCTTGCCTAAGCGCTGAAGCTGAAGTGAGTCCCCCACCCCCGAGGCGACTCAGCCTTGCAGGTCCCTGGGTGCCAGCTGCACAACTGGCACCCCGGAAAGCTGGGACTAAGGCTGGGCAGGAGTCCATTGGACTCCCGATTCCCTGCTCCTTCCCTCGCTGCTCCCTTGCCATCCCCTCACCCCCCAACCCAGAGTTGCTGCCGCTAGGATTTACCTGCTCATCTGCTACTGCCGTGCTGTGGCTGCACTGCTGCCACATCACTGCCATCGCCTCAGCGCTGTCACCATCACCTCATTGCCACCACAACCTGGAAACGCAGCATCCTCCTGAGAGCCAGGTTGCAATTTTAAGATATGAGGGCAAACTACAGTGGCCATGAAGGGCCATTTTCCCTTTATGGCTGCCATAGTTTGCAGGAATAGATATACAAAATATGTGGTCTGGCTGGCAGCGGCAATGCGGCAGCAATGCAGCGGTGATGTGACAGTAGGTGAATGGGGAGAGTGGGGAGAAGGAGGTGAGTCCAATGGACTCACAGCCGGCCTTGCTCCAGTTCCCTGGGATGGCGGCAGGGTGGGCCTGTGCCGCTATGAAGTGCCCTGAGGCGCCCTGAAGCTTTGGTACCAATCTGCTTCAGCCTCGGGGTCTGCCTCGCTTTGGTTTCAGGGATTCAGCCCGAGGCGGTGTACAGCCCTTGTTAAAAGTGGGATTCTCTTGAGCTCATGCATAAAATAAGTTCTCTCATGCAAGCACTGAGTCATTACTGACTCTTGGAAGGACGCCAGCTTTCGCTGACGTTTTCTTGGCAGGCCTTATAGCGGGGTGGTTTGCTGTTGCCTTCCCCGGCCGTTATTACCTTTCCCCCAGCTAACTGGGTACTCATTTTACCGACCTCTGGAGGATGGAAGGCTGAGTTGACCTGAGCCGGCTGCCTGAAACCAGCTTCCGCTGGGATCGAACTCAGGCCGTGGGGAGAGTTTCAGCTGAAATGGAACAAAAATGCACTGACTGAAATCCTAAGTTCCTTTGAGCAGAACTCGGCTTTTTGCTGTTTCCGTTTCCCAGTAGTCCTCTGAAAAGCTGCTCTGAAGGGTATTGTGTAGATAGTGGGGCTGAGAGCTGAAAGGAATGGGGGTATCTGCACAGATCACCTCCCCCCCTTCTACCCACAAGATGCTATGCTCAATCAGAGTCTCTTCCTTGTTCCTTGAACAAAAATACCCCTTCTGTTTGTGGAAGGACAAGTAGGGATCCAAACAATTGTCTCCAATCCCAAGTTCTTGAATATAATTTCCCATCAAAGGAAAGTCTGCATGTGCCATGGGGATGCCTTTAGTTGTGTGAATTGTTTATACATTATTAGGAACTTGAGCAGAAATTAATACTTCCTATTATTTGACAATGTTTTTCTCCCACAGATTGCTTTTCCTAAAATGGTGGCAAGTTGTTGTCGCTTCCTATGCTATTTCTGTCGAATCAGTCGCCAAAACCAAAAGGCCATGTTTGAGCACCTAAGTTATTTACTTGAAAATAGCAGTGTGGGACTTGGTATGTAGTATTATTTTTACTGTTATTTACTAAATTTACCATAGCAAAAGTTTAGCTTATGATCATTTAGCATTCAATTCTAAGATGATATTGATTTGATGATGATGATGGTTTGATAGAATTGATATTATTCTCTTTAGTTGCATTAAAATTCTAGATTCTAGAAAGTAAATTCTGAACTTAAAGAACTTTAAATGAACTAAAATTATTATTTAAATACTGTGAAAGACTTACAGCACAATTCTTTGCATGTCTCTTCTGAACTAAATTCCACAGAATTCAATGGGATGTTCCCAGGTAATATGTACAGGATTGCTGTCTTAGAAGAAACAATACTTGTTTCTTGACATTGCTTCCCTTTGATGTAATTATAACTGGGATTTAGAGATCAAATAGCCTGATTCTCAAGAAACTCCCTGGAACTAGTAGGCTGGGCCAAAAAATTGCTCTTTGGGGGGAGGGGCTACTTATATCTCCCTGATCAGCTCTTCCTAGAGAGCCATATGTTGGGTGGAGTTGCTGCCCTTAAAGCACAACTCAGTTGCTCTCTTTTTTGTTCCCTCCCTCCCACCCCAACACATTCCAGATTGGAGTGGGGGGCATTTTTATTTAGATCGGGAGAGGTGAGGATTTGATTGACACTTAAATCCACAGCCTGGGTGGGCCTGCATTATAACAGCCACAGCTGAGAGCAGTAGTGGCTTATCCCATCATGCCAGCAGGCAGTTGTGAGAATCCAGGATCCTGTAATGGAAATGCCCGGTCCAAGCTCTCATGAGGCTTCTGGGACCCAGCCTCTCCAACAAGCCTCAGTGGATGGGGTGAGTAATCACCTCCTCCTCCCCTCAGTACCTAGCTTCTGGGGGAGAGGGCCTTTCCAAATTCACCACATGGATCCAGGGTCATTGAGGAGATTTTGGCCCAGCTCTAGGCTCCAACCCCATACTTCTCATGAAAAGAACACCACCAAAAAGGGGGCCCATCTATCTAAAAGCAAACATAAAGCCGGATTCCATTCTAGGTTCATCCCTTCCAGTTCTCAAGACTCCAGGGTGTCTCACTCCTCTCTCTAAGCAAAATTCCACCACCACACCTGGACAGCATGGGTTCACAAGTGTCCAGATCTCGCCCATCAGGGCTTCAATCCCCAAGTTGGGGAATAAGCAAATCCACAGTTCTTCCTTAGAAAATAGCACTCTGATCAAGTGCTTAAAACCTCAACAGGGGGACTTAAAGTATCTGACCTTAGTGATGAGGAGAGAAACTTCTCCTAGCTAGGGCAGATTATTCTCTCCTGAGTTCTTTCCAGCACTGCTGGCAAAGGCATGTAGGGAAGTGAAGCTCCCTGAGCAGCAGCCAAGCCCAGAGGAATTAAGATGCTGCACTAAAATGGGACAATGCAGCCTTCCCTCTGAGGCCACCCAGGTCTATGCCAATCTCCCTCCCAGAGTCCTTTTAGACTTATTATAAGTCTAAAAGTCAGAATGGGCCAACCTATCAGAAAAATAGTCAGTGCGTAAACTGGTTAATACGTTGTATGTTCCTCCTTATAAGGCCATGAAGCTACTGAAGGTTCTGGCTACGGATGCCCAGTAGCTGCCCTCACATCCATAGCAGTCTTTGGAAGGGGAGGGCCCCCAAAAACCCATGTGAGAAGAAAGTTGAGCCAGCCCTTCACAAAGAGTTTGAGGCCTCAGCTGCGGGTTTCAGAGGAATTGCAATCAATTCTTTTCCAGACCTATCTGTCTCTAGGCAGGTGATCTGGTGGCTGCGGAATCTACCCCCAAAGCCATCAAGAATGGGCTGAAGAAAATTAAACTCACAACTGCCTTTCTAGTGGATTCTGTGATAAAGGCTATTTAGCTGAACACCAGGACCTTGGCCCTCAATACCCTGACCTGCAGGCATATTTGACTGAGAAACTGGGTTGTTCACCAGGGGTTGTAAGGACACCTTGCAAACTCTCCTTCAAGGGAGCCAAGCTGTTTGGACAACAATTGGAGAAAGTGCTGGTCAAGACGCTCATGTACTTTATTAATGGATATGCTTAAGTGCAGACTGTATTTTATTTTTAAAAAATTAGGCAAAAAAAATCTGTTTAAAAACCAAAATATACATGCAGTACTGTCAATTTGGAATTGCATGCACCTATTTGTCTAGGTTTCCCTGAAGTATAGATATGTTGATTGGGAAAGGAGGAGGTCTGACTTCCATTTTTTATTGCAGGGAAATCAACGTGTGCATTCAGCAATTCACAGATGATAGTACAATGAGAACTACAAGTTCAACCACAGCTTTTAAAGCACAACTAAAAACTTTTCTTTTTCCTAAAGCTTTTAAAACTTGATGTTGTGCAGACTTCTACTGTTACTTTCTACTGTTAGTTTTTCCCTACCCAGTGCCTGCTTACCCTACCCTGTACCTGTTGGCATTCTCTTCCCCTCCTTATTGTTTTACTATGATTTTATTAGATTGTAAGCCTATGCGGCAGAGTCTTGCTATTTACTGTTTTACTCTGTACAGCACCATGTACATTGATGGTGCTATATAAATAAATAATAATAATAATAATAAAGTGGCATATTTTTATACGGAAGTTTGAAAAGTACAGTATGACTTGCCTCTAAAACTAATGCAAATAAATTATAATAAATGAGAATGGGTAATAAATAAATAAATAAATAAATAAATGTTTTGGGTTCCTCTTCTTAAGCTAAGACATAACTTACTGAACCAGGGAACATTAAATTCAAGCATTCATGGTTTCTTTT
This sequence comes from Elgaria multicarinata webbii, assembly GCF_023053635.1. Classification (NCBI taxonomy): domain Eukaryota; kingdom Metazoa; phylum Chordata; class Lepidosauria; order Squamata; family Anguidae; genus Elgaria; species Elgaria multicarinata. The sequence goes on along the minus strand of NC_086172.1, from coordinate 133,774,708 downwards.
TATATAAACTGCAGTGTAACTGCTGCCCTCTGCTGTATAAGAAGCATAACTGCAAACTTACTTTAATTATCATGTCTTTCTCCAGCTTCACCTTCTATGAGGGGTTCCACTCCTCTAGATGTAGCAGCTGCCTCTGTTATGGACAATAATGAGCTTGCACTTGCGCTGGAGGAGCCAGACCTAGAAAAAGTAACTGCTTTCTTTATTTTTCCTCTGTGTCTGTTTTATCTTCAATCATATCTTGTTTTACTTATTGAGGTTTAATTTTCACTAGGCATATTACTGTTTTTTATGATGTCACCACAGTCTACTTACTCTTAAGTAGTAGAAAATGTTATGATTCTCATGCTTTTTTCTAAATGTATTGGTGGTTATAAGTATATTAAACATACGAAGGATACATTTCAAAGTAAATAACCTTCACCCGCCCAAAGGTATGTTTCCAGGAAGCCTTGAGGCAGGGGAAGGCTGATGTTGGGGAGAGAGCTCACAGGACCAGGTTGAGAACAGCCTGTGACCAGGGTTGAGTTAGACATAGCTATGCTCTCAAGCTTTTGACCAGGGGCATTTGTGTTTGTGAGTGCCATCGAATGAATGGTCGAGGCATCCATCATTCAGTCAGTGCTGATCACTACTTTTGGGGAGAAAAAATGTTTTGCCTGGACTCGGTCTCTCCCCAGCCCCTCTCATGGAGTGCCTAGGGTTGTCAGTGTTGATCTCTGAGTTTTGACAACAGAAGTGCACCACATGTGCCTCTCTGAGTTCTTGCTATAAGGTTCCCCCCTTCCTCCTGGCAATAACCATGATTGTGCCTGTTAGAAAAGTTCCATGTATGGAAATTAATTTATTTCTGCAAGCAGATTTTTATTTCTGGACTGGAGTGATTATGTCCAGTGAAATTAAATCTTCCATTCCTTGTACTCTTCTTGTAGCTTAGATGTTTGCACATGGTCCTTAGTGATTCCATCTCCTAGTTAGGTAAAATGTCCAGCAGTCAGCCAGTTTTAAGTGCCTGTACCCAATGTTGGGAACCTGAGACAGGATAGCGATTCTGTTGCTGTATTGCCCACCCCCGCTAATGATCTTGGGGTACCTCAACGTTGAGTTTAAGTAACAACCATTGCTTTCCCTCGATTTATATCAGGCTCAACACATATCATAGGGCACACACTGGATCTGGTGTTCCGTAATGGAATAGTGGGAAACAATCTGTGGGTGCAGGAACAAGTGATGACTCCATTGACATGAACAGATCAAGCTAGATCTTCAGGCTGGTTGAAACCTCTGCAAGAGTGACAGTTTGTAAAGTCCATCCCTGAGGACTGATGAATCCAGATGGTTTTCTGTCCTCTCTGGAGCAGTTTCCTGCAGTTTTAGCTGGCAGTCTGCTGAGGCGCTGGTCACTGCTTGGAATGAAGGGGTGGTTCAGACCATCGATATGGTTACTCCCAGACATCAAGGCCAACTTTTACCTACTTTTGTTGGTACATCAGCTGCAATCCTGTCTAGAGAAAGTGGACTTGGCCTCAGTTGCGCATGTCGTAGTTACTTTAGACTAGACAACTTTAATGCACTCTGTGTCAGGCTAACTTTCAATATGACTTGGAAAGTCCATCTGGTACAGAATGTGGCTGCTCATGACCTTATTGCGGCCAGATGGTTGGATCATATTACACAAATGCTGTACCAGCTACACTGGTTTCTTTTGCCCAATTTTTGAGCCCAATTCAAAGTGATGTTGAACTTTAAAGCCATAAGTGATTTGGGCCCAGCTTATTTGAAGCACTGCCTACACCTGTGTGAACCTGCCCATGCTTTAAGATCATGTTTGGAGGTCATACTTACTGGCCCACCTCTAAGAATAGTAAAGTTGGTAGCTTCTAGAGAGAATGCCTCCTAACCTTTACCCTATAGAATCCCACGAGAGATACAGCTGGCTCTGTCTGTAAGTGCTTTAATTAATATATCTGTTCTCTCTGGCTTTTAATTGAAAAGACTTTATGGTATTTGCTGCTTTTTAATATTTGAAGTTATATTTTATTAACAAACTTATTTTAAAACTGTTTACATTTTAAGGTGCTTTCATAACTTGGGCAGTAACCAATGCTGTCTGTGCACTTGCAGAAACAACTGCCAACACAATGGGAAGCTAATAAAGGACCACCTCTCCCTATATATGCCTGTCCGAGATCTGAGATTTGTCGAAGGCGTCCTCCTCTGCATCCCACCAGTGTGAGACATACATTATGGTGGAATGTAGGAGAAGGCCTTCTCTGTTGTGGCACCCTGGTTGTGGAATGCCCTCCCTTTGGAGGCCCAATTGGCGCAGATGCTGGCTTCATTACAGCACCAAGTTAAAATGTGGCTTTTTCCAAAACCTCTGAGGGCTAAATTTGCCTAAAGTTGCACATAGTTTTAATTAGTTTTTACTTTAAATGTTTACTGGTATTAGCTTGTTAATGGTTTGATATTTTTTAGCTGTGCAAATTATTGTTTTATATTGCTTGAATTGATTTTATCTGTATGCTGCCCTGAGATTCCAATGATATAGGGAAGGATACAAATGTTTTAATAATAAATAAAGGAAATGAGCCAACATACTAATTTCGGGAATGGGGAAGGTCACAAAAGGGAACTCCGCTGACCTGTTCTGTTCCAGAAACAAGCATTTCGGCTTGTTTCTGGGGTTGCTTTAGGAAGCACTGGCTTCCTGTTGCACTTGTGGTTTGTCCTGCAGACACAACAGAATGAGTGGAGAGGTACATAGGCAGCATTGGATACTGTAAGCCGCCTTGGGTAGACCACAGTCTTCAAAGGTAGCTAAGATTTCCCCCCCTTAATTGCTTTCCTAAATTGCTTTTGGTTCCTTGGAACCATCACTACAGTCCATGATATGTTTGTATTGGACAGGTTGTAACCTACTTGGCAGGTTGTGGTCTTCAGAGCTGCCCAATGCTTTTAGCAGCAGGATATCCTGACATTGGTTGGAATCCAATAGAGGGTGAACGATATCTGTCATTCTTAAGATTTGCTGTTTTTGTTAATGGTAAGTTTAAATATTGGATTGAAAATTATGTGGAAAAATTAATATTTTGCTATGACTGGATTTTATGAATTGCTTTCCCTGCACAGCAAATCACAGCCATAATTCACAAGAATTGTAGCTCAAATTATTTTTAATAGTATCTATCCATCACATTTGCATAGACAAGCTTGAAAATGTGTGGTAAATGTCCACATACGAAGAGAACTGGATTTATATAAACTACAAAGAGTCTTGTGGCACTTTAAGGACTAACACTTTTATTATAGCATAAGTTTTCATGGATCAGATCCCACTTCATCAGATGCATGGAATGTCAACCTGAGATTGTAGATATATGAGTAAATGGAGAACAAGAAAAAACATGTTAGAAGTGAGATCAGAGAGAATGAAATGCAAGAAATACAAACTGATAATTATATTAGAACTTAGTTGTATATCAAATAATTATAGTGACCATTCACTATAATTCGTGTTGATAAACATCTAGCAACCCAGGATGGCATTCCATGCATCTGATGAGGTGGGCTCTGGTTCATGAATGCCAATGCTATAATACAGTGGTTCTCAACCTTCTTAATGCTGCGACCCTTTAATACAGTTCCTCATGTTGTGGTGACCCCCAACCATAAAATTATTTTCGTTCTTCTCTACACGATCCATTGTCATGGGATGGTTTGCTAATGAAAATAATACATAACAATAGCTTTAATAATACAAAAGATGACACATGACAGAGTTCAGTCAATACAGTTTCTAAACCATCGGAAATATGTGTTTTCCGATGGTCTTAGGCGACCCCTGTGAAAGGGTCATTCGACCCCCAAAGGGGTCCCGACCCACAGGTTGAGAACCGCTGCTATAATACATTTGTTACTCTTTAAGTTATCACAAGATTCTTCATTGATTTTGCTGCAACATAGTAACAAAGCCACCCCATCTCAACTTTTTATTATTATTATTATTTATTTATTTATTTATTTATATAGCACCATCAATGTACATGGTGCTGTACAGAGTAAAACAATAAATAGCAAGACCCTGCCGCATAGGCTTATTTATTTATTTATTAAATTTATGCATCTGTGCAGTGCCATGAAAATTGATGGCGCTTTATAAATAAATATTAATAATAACATTACTTCTCACTGCAAAAAGCAGTCGCGAAGTGACTTACACAATACAGAAATCCATGATTAGCATAACGGTGTAGAGATCAATGTAAACCATCATCAGAACAATAATACAAATAAAATTAAATAGGACATAATCTAAAAACAATACAATACGAAAAGTGTCCATCCACAGACACACATCTCCCCCCACTCACAGTGTAGAATAAACATCACAAATGCAGTTCACAATAATCAGGCCGTAACTAATGTCCAGAGTTCTGGGAAAATAAGTACATCTTTACCTGGGCCAAAGGGATGACAGTGAGCATCTCTACCTTAAGGGAAATCCCATTGTTTACCCAGCACTGTTTTGTTCTTTGACGTGATTGATATGGTTGGATTACATGGGAGGAGAGGAGTGACAAGGCAGAAGATCCTTTGGCTTCCTGGATCTCCTTTAAATGACAGACATGATTGGTTAAATGGAGGGAGTGCCTCGCTCCCTCCCTGGCATGTGTGCAAAGGAGGGGGAAGTATCGTTTCCGTCTGTTTCCTTGCAGTCCCCAAGAAAGCCAGGACTTACTTCTGAGTAGGATTGTGCTGTAAGCTTACAACCGTTGTCAAACTTACTTGGGAGTAAGCCCCATTGAACACATAGGGGCTTACTTCTGATTAGACACATGGAGATTAGATTTGCCTCCCTTTGTTGCAGGGAGGCATTTTATCCTCTTTTCCCTCTGTTTAAAATCCTTTCTCGGCAACTTCATAGCGCAATGCCAGCTTTACATGCTGCTGATTTTGTGCCATTAAGGGTTTATCCCAGCTTTTCTCTGATCTATTTTACAATCGAATTGGGGAGGGCACAGGAGATGTCCTATTTGTTTAGAGCATTGTTTAATTGACCAGGGAAAAGAACGTGCTATAAATAGCTCATTTAGAGAACCCCAGTGTCAGTGCCAGACAAGCTTCCTTGGGGAGAGTCAGTGTGGTGTAGTGGCTAGAGTGTTGGACTGGGAGTCGGTAGAGCCGGGTTCTAGTCCCCACTCAGCTACCCACTGGATGACTTTAGGCCAGTCACAGACTCTCAGCCCAATCTACCTCACAGGGTTGTTGCTGTGAGGATAAAATGGAGAAGAGGAGGAGGATTATGTATGCTGCCTTGGGTTCCTTGGAGGGGAAAAAAGGCGGGATATAAATGTAATAAATTAAGAATAAAGAATAAAGAAATGTGGTTAATTAACCTAGGTGCTGAACTAGTGCAGGCAAGCAACAACTGTCCTTATCTGTTCGCATTGCCTGGTCCCACTCAACAACTGGTCCCACTCAACAACCTGGCTCCTGCATTCTGCACTAGCTTTAGTTTCCATACTGTCTTCAAAAGCACCCCAATGTACAACACATTATTATTATTATTATTATTTATTTATATAGCACCATCAATGTACATGGTGCTGTACAGAGTACATTGCAGTAAACTATCCTAGAATTTATCAGAGCATAGACCACTGATGCTATGCTGTCCTCAATCATATAGGGTCACAACTGTGCTACCATCCAGAGCTGGTAGAAGACACTCCACGCCATGAAGGCCACCTGAGCCTCCAAAGATGGAATACCCCCAAGCTGCACACCTGCTCCTCCAGGGAGAGTGTGATCCCATCCAGAGCCAGTTGCTGATGGGTGAGGAACCACCCATCAGCAGTCTCAGTCTTGTTTGCATTAAGCTTCAATTTATTGGCTCTCATCCAAGGCCAGACATTGGTTCGGCACATCCACCACCACACCTGCCTGAGAAAAGGAGAAGTAGAGTTGCTTGTCACCAGCATATTGTTGGCAATGGACCCCAAAACTCCAGATGTTCCCATACAGCAGTTTCATGTAGATGTGTAACAACACGGGATAGAATCAACCCCTTCATTTATTTCATTTTGGTTATATAAACTTCTGCCTTGCCCTTCAGTGATGATATTTCTGGAACAGCTAACCCTCATAAGAATAAAAACAATGATAAAATTAAGAGTAGCCAATAAACACACAAAAATAAAATAATTTAAAAAGGCTGCAGAATTTATTTATTTTAAAGAAGTGGTGTCTTTTTAGCACCAATCAGAGTGGGAGCCAGATGAACCTCCCTGGGAGAATATTCCAGATGTGGAGTGTCACAACCAAGAATGCCCTCTCCCCAGTCGCTACCCAGTCAGATAGTGGAGAGCTCTGTGGGGAGGCTTTAATGATAACCTCTGAGAGTGCTTCTACTTGTTGGGAATGTGGCTTTTTGATCCTAATTTGCATTCCTAATTTCTCTTCATAGTCTTTCCCACTGAGTCCTTTCTCAGAGAATCTAGATATCAGAAAGAAAAACAAGCAAACATCTGCATCAAATATATGCAGAGATCTCAAAGATACTTCATTCTATGCACAGAATTTGGGTTTAATGTTTTTACATTTTAATGTATAGAGTTCATTCAGCTTGTTTGGTTTTAAATTTCCTCCTTTTTTTTTCTTTCTTTTTTTGGTTTCTAGGTGAAAGTGTTGAGGAAAATGCCAGTGTGGTTGTCAAGCTTCTTATTCGAAGGCCAGAATGTTTTGGTCCAGCTCTTAGAGGAGAAGGAGGAAATGGGTTGTTGGCTGCTATGCAAGGAGCAATTAAAATATCTGCGAACCCAGCTCTAGATCTTCCCTCTCAGGGGTATAAGAGGGAACTGTAAGTGCATATAAACAATACTTCCCGCCATTTTGGATGATGCTGTTCAAATGTCTGACTGTCAATTGCAAAATAATATCATTCTGTAGTAAAGAACATTATCAGTTTAGGAAAATAGGACTCTGCCTTATACAGAATGAGACTGTGCATTTAGTTCTGAGTTATCCATATATTGAATGGCAATAGCTCTCCAGGATTTGAACCAGGAGTCTTTCCCAGTCCTATTTGGAAGTGCTATAGATTGAACATGGATCTTTTCCATGCAAAGTAGGTGCTCCTCCACTGATCACTTTTGTAATTCTGGATTCTAAAATTGATGAATAATCAGATTTTTTTTTAAAAAAACTGTTGTCTGGATTAATCAACCTAGAAGTCTCATTTCTCTTTTGTAAACTGTAATACATCTTGTTGTCAGGCACAGTACCACTGAACTGATCATTCCAGGAAGTTATTTGGTCGTAGATGTTACTTATTAACAGTAATGAATAAGGTCAGAAGGCAAACGGATTTCTCTTGTACATGTAAACAGTACATCAGGTGGGGCTTAGGTGCCATCTAGTGGTCGAGGCAAAATCGCTGCTCCAATTAAAGTTTTTAACTGTCCTTCCCGCCTTTGTACCTCAGTTTTGCGATTTTGACTCACTGAAGTGGGCATGTATCTGCCTCTCTGCATTCTTCTAACTTCGGCTTGATTTTTCTATTTTTCCCTGACGTATGCCCGTTTCTGTATTATTGTCTGTCCTCTTCTCCCCCTTCCCAATTCCTTTTTCAGGATGGGGAGAAAGGTATGGGGGAGGCTTCTTCTCACTTTTCCATGCCTCCTCAGCTCCCACCCTGGTGTTACTGCAGTTTTTTGGTCCTCATTGGGAACAAGTGCGGTGTAGTGTTCAGAGCATTGAACTTGAAGATAGCATTGCATTATTCCACTGCTTCTTCATTCTAAATCACTTCCTCCCACAGCATTCTCTCTCTTTTAAGGTTGTTGGGATTTCAACACATGCATTTGCATGTAACACTTAGTTAGGCTCTCATATTTAGTAAGCATGTTTACTTACCACCCTACTGAACTACCGTGTGTCCCATCCTGGGTGCTCACCACTACATACATTGTCACAGGGAAGATTCACAGGAATTTCAGTTGGATTTCTTTTTATTTTGGTGAAAGCTCTAACAAGGAAGGAAGGAAGGGAATCAGTTCAGTTTCAACACCCTGCCTTTCTCTCAGCTTGCTATAGGATTAACAGTAGGAGAGATTGTTTTGAAAAGTACAGAACAAGTCAGCGCTGGGCTGAAAACAACAGAATGAAATTTAATAGGGATAAATGCCAAGTTCTACTCTTAGGAAAAAGGAACAAAATGCACAGTTACAAGATGGGGACACTTGGCTCAGCAATACTACAAGAGAAAAGGATCTTGGAATTGTTGTAGATCACAAGCTGAATATGAGCCAACAGTGTGATATGGCTGCGAAAAAAGCAAATGCTATTTTGGGCTGCATTAATAGAAGTATGGCTTCCAAATTGCACGAGGTACTGGTTCCCATCTATTCGGCCCTGGTTAGGCCTCATCTAGAGTATTGTGTCCAGTTCTGGGCACCACACTTCAAGAAGGATGCAGAAAAGCTGGAGGGGGTTCAGAGAAGGGCAATGAGGATGATCAGGGGTCTGGAAACAAAGCCCTGTGAGAGGAGAGTGAAAGAAATGGACATGTTTAGCCTTGAGAAGAGAAGGCTGAGGGGAAACATGAGAGCACTCCCCAAATACTTGAAAGGTTGTCACACAGAGGAGGGCTAGGATCTCTTCTCGATCCTCTCAGAGTGAAGGACACGGAATAATGGGCTCAAGTTACAGGAAGCAGGATTCCATCTGGGCATCAGGAAAAACTTCCTGACTGTTAGAGTAGTATGACAATGGAACCAATTACCTAGGAAGGTAGTGAGCTTTCCCACACTGGAGGCATTCAAGGGGCAGCTGGACAGCCATCTGTCAGGGATGCTTTAAAGTGGATTCCTGCATTGAGCATGGGGTTGGACTCGATGGCCTTATAGGCCCCTTCCAACTCTGCTTTTCTATGATTCAATGATTCCCTAAACATTTCTTTATTAGTATGGTGCTAGTTTCCAAATGAATTTGAATTGTCCGAATGAGCTCAAAAAGTAATTATGTCTGCTTGATTTCTTTTTAGTAGCCTTGAAGATGATGAGGAAGAAGAAGAGATAGTGCACATGGGCAATGCAATTATGTCTTTCTACTCAGCTCTTATAGATTTGCTTGGGCGCTGTGCACCAGAAATGCATGTAAGTGGTTTCCACCTTTGTGCAGAAAAAGTAAAAAATCACATGAAATACTTTCCTAAATTACTTTGAAATATTTCTGGTAGGCAATGTATGAGCTGCTTTATAGTTTCTCCATTTAAATCTTATGGTTTATGGTTTCTCCATTTAAATCTTGTGGTTTATTTTTAGTATCCATTAAATAATTCATTTTTGCTAGAATGACAATTTCAAATAAGAGGAAACTATTATTTATTTTTATCCTGCTCCTCAGCCCAAATTACAAATAATCAATAAAAGAAGATTGTCCCTGCTTACAATCTAAAAGACACTTCACACAAGGAAAAAGTTATAATGAGGGAAGATGGGGAAGGATTTAGTCTTTCAGCAGGGCTGCTGAAATGGCCCCACTTCCTCCTCTCACCTCCCTCTGTTACAGCCTGTTGGGATGGCTGGTGGTGGTGACAACTGAGGGAGGAGGAGCCTTCATGAGGGAGGACTACAGCAGGGTTGGTGGAATGGCCCTGCTCTCCCTCAACTCAGCCTGCTGGAATGGATGGTGGTCTTCAGTAGGGCTATCCGTTTAATATCTAAAAATGGAAGATCAGAAAAGTATCTGTTTGCTCAGGAGAAATCCCTCCTGTGTATCCCCAGAAAAGCATTAGTCCATTTCTCTCCCTACCCTCAAGGGAGCAGCTGTGCCTATGCGGCAGGGTCTTGCTATTTACTGTTTTACTCTGTACAGCACCATGTACATTGATGGTGCTATATAAATAAATAAATAAATAAATAAAAAAAAATAGCTCTTCACTGCTTTGCCAGAATATAGAAATGTAAGGCTTGTTGATGTCACCAACGAGACAAGGAGCTCCCAGGCTTCTTTGACTTGCACTAGCCCTGTTCAGGCATTCACCTGAACATATGAGGAAGTGGGTGGAAGGTTGGGGCCATGCATGCTGGCCCTACCCACAGTGCCTCTAGGCGCACTGGCATCAGCTCCCTTAGTTCAGATCTTGCCATGTTGAATTGGCAAGGTGTGAAAGGGGGTTCTGTTTGCGTTCACTTAAACATGAATAGAACTTTCCATGTGATTGCAGGCCCTGCCTTAATCAGGGTTTCCAATCGCACAGATTGTTCTACTACTTGGTGCCAATATCAATACCAATGTGAGTTCATATGCTTAAAGACAGAATAATAATGGTGCAATGATTTGCATTTACAAAACAAAAGAGACAGGCAGAATAGTTTAACTACTTTCACCTCTGCAAATTTAATATTTTGTAAAAATAAGTCAGTGTTTAATGGGTCATGTTTTAACAGCTTATCCAAACTGGAAAAGGTGAAGCTATTAGAATCCGGTCAATCCTACGTTCCCTGGTGCCAACAGAAGATTTGGTTGGGATTATAAGCATACCACTAAAATTACCAACAGTAAACAAAGGTAACTGTGAGAACAATCCTAACTGGGGTTGGGCAGGGAATATAGTGGCAGACTGGGAGGATAAGGCCAGGTTTACTTGGGGGTATACAGGGGCTTTGCATCCCATGGATTTAAAGCTGCCTCTGACATGTCCTTGGAATCCCCAATTTCAGGGAAATTTTCACCTGTGGAGTTCTCCATGGGTGTAATGGGGGCCTCTACGGTAGATGCATCCTCCTGTTGATGGAGCACCTCTCTCCCGGTGGAGGAGTGCTTAGAGCAGCTGGGTTAAAAAAAATACCAATCTTGGAGCTAGCCCTATGGTAGAAAATAATGCAACTAAGTTGAACAATAGACAGTGCGAAACTTGAGATTCTGTGTTGGAATCTGCATTATGATTTTACATAACCTTAGGTAGTAAGTAACAGCTAGTCTGAATAATCCTTTGAGTATCTTATACTTTAACCTCTTCTCTTGATTTCCAAGCACAGTTGTTCATGGTTTTAGAGAACTGGAGAAATAAATAAATGTTGGGCCAGGTTGCAAGATCCAGCAGTCCACTTAAACTGCTGGACTGGGTGCAGGGAGCCATTTTGAATATTTAAGTTGCAATCATGGCTTGTTGTGTTGTCCAAACAGTCCATGGTTTTGGGTGGTTTGTTAACCATGCCAACAATCTATGCTCACCAGGTTCAAATGACATGACAAGCTGCAATCACGGCTTGAATATTTAAACTTCGCCTGGCAAATGCCACAACCCACCATGACTTAAATTGGCTGCAGTGACTGTGCGAACCCAGTCATCATCTTAGTCACTCAAGTAGTTGATGTCTTTGACCACTATCATTCCTATTCCCAACTTCATAGGGTGGGGGTTGTTATTTATGTAGCCAAATAGCACCACCCAAGCACAAAAGGGAGATATCAGAAGGCCTACCAACTATTTATTTCCACCACTTATGAAGCTTCACAGACTTCCAATGTGTTTCTTCAAATTTCAAGGGCTAGACAATTTCCAAGTAATTCAAATTGTGTCCTATTTCATTTTAAGCATCTTATAGTGTGGCCATGAAACCCAGTGGAGTTGGAAGTTTCTTGGATTTAGGGTGATCTAGTTCCATTGGCTTCTGTGAATGCAAAGTTATCAACTCTGGGATAATGTTAACCTTGAATCAGTTTCAATCCAAGGCAAGAACTCCATTTTAAAAAATTTGTGGATAGCAGTTATATAAAGATAAACTGAATTTGTATGAGAAAGAACTTGTACCAGGATAATTGGATTTCTTTTCAGATGGAACAGTCACTGAGCCAGACATGTCTGCAAGTTTCTGCCCTGACCATAAGGCACCCATGGTGCTTTTTCTAGATCGAGTCTATGGTATAAAGGACCAAAGCTTCCTTCTCCACCTCCTGGAGGTTGGATTTTTACCAGATTTAAGGGCATGTGCCTCATTGGATACAGTAAGTTTTTTTTTTAATCTTATTCTTCAGAAGTTTTCAGGGTGGTCTACAAATTAAGATTTCTTGCTTAAAGTACTAGCAATGTTAGGGTATAAAATATATAAGATAATATGTCTTATTCTGCGTGATACAAAATTAATGTAATTCAGAAGCTGTCATGCAACTTTATCAATAGAAGTTGGTCTAATAAAAGACACTATAAAAAAGAACTGGTATAATTTTATTTGCTGAGTGTCTGAGGACAGTATCCAATGCTGGCTGTGCACTATAGGGATGTGCCGCTGGCACAGCAGGAAGCTAGTGCTTCTTAAAGCAACCGGAAATTAGTTGAAATCCTCATTTCCAGAATGGAACAGGGCAGTGGAGCTAGTAGAAGGGAGCTACATATGAGGAACATGTGAATGAGGCTTACATTTCAAGAAAATGGATCAGAAAAGCAGCATTAGCTGTTAAAAGGAAATGGAAAGAAAAGGCCAAACCTAACATAAATATCTAGATCTTACAATTAGGGACCCAGAAGACGTGGAAAATCTCTACCTATAAAGCAGAATGTGTGTCTCACTTAAGTCCTGAAATGTTTACCCACTTTCACATATGGTACTGCCTTAATACGGTTCACCCAGTAATGTTTACCCACTTTCACATATGGTACTGCCTTAATACTGTTCACATATGGTACTGCGTTAATACTGTTCAACCAAAATCTAAAAACATGAATTTTGGGGGTTTAGGTATTTTTAAATAATTTAATAAAAACCTAGGTTTACGCCTACAACTCCCAGCATGCCTTGGGCAGAACTCCCAGCATGTCTTGAGTGGGAGGCCAGACTTACCAGCCATTGTGATTTCTAAGGTCAGTCTCGAGCAGTCAACCCAATTCCACATAAAAGGAGACAGCCCACATAAATGGGCTGCATCCATTTGCAGTGCCTCCTTCCATCTGCCATGTGTGGTTTAAAAATCATAACTACATGCAACAACATGTCTTTGAGAGGCCGAACTCTGGACATGTTCAAAGGCACCCTGTCCTGATATCACTGTTTTCTCAGAAACTGAGGGAAGCACACGCACAGCCTTCACCCTTAAGAAGGAGGGAGGAAGGGGAGGCACTGCACATGCCCAGAAACAGACCTGACAAAGTGGGGGGGAGTTCCTGCCCCAGCCCCAGCCCTTCAGTACAGGCTCCCGATGGAGCACTTGGTGGGTGAGAAGCACAGGCCAAGGCAGTCCAGGCTGGATTGGCCAGAGCTGGGCCCATCCACTGACAGCCGCTTACTTCTCCTCCTTGGCGATGTCAAGGAGCAGCATTGGCAATGAGTGGAGGAAAGCGCCTCTCAGAGGACATGGGCACCTGAGGGCTGCCAAAGGCATGCTAGGAGGTGTAGTAGTTTTCCTTCTAACTGACTTGCTTCAACTGCTACTAACAGCCATTTAACTCTCCTCCTCAGTGATGCTACTCCTCGACACTTTATCGAGGAGCAGCATTGGTAACAAGAGGAGGTCTCAGAGGATGCACCTGACTGCAAAAGGCATGCTGGGAGGTGTAGTACTGGCATGTAGAGTGACTGATTTAAAATACAGTATGGGTGAGCAAACGAGTTCACTATCTCTCAATCCTAACTCGGCTCCCACTTTCCTGACCTCTCACTAACTGTCTTGGTTCTCCTTCTACCTGACTTTCTCCAACTGCCACTAATCTTACCTACCATTCTATTCTAGCCTCAGCTATCAGTTATTCCTCCATTCACTCTTCTGTTTCAATAGTAGTCAGGTTTTTACATGAAAATCATAAACCTTTTTCAGTAATTCTTGCATCTGTTTTGGAATGTTGTGTTTTAGTTAAAACAGGGGGAAACACTGCATAAAAAATCTCGTCAAGTTAAAAGGCCTTGGAATATATATATTAATATTACTTGGCTCTTAAAATCCGTTAATGCAGTCACTAGGCAAGCCTGCCTGGGAAAAAGAAATCCATAAACAGGGTGCCACAACTAAGATGGCCTGCTCGCCATTTTTTTCTCACCACACCTCAGACGGTGTTCAAAGATTAACATATTGTTCAGGGAACTAGGCCTACAACTCCCAGCATGCCTTGGGTGGGAAGGAAGATTTATCAGACTTTGGCAGCCATCATCTAGAAGTGATTCACCATCGTGGGCCTGAAGGGAGAGTGCCTAGAGAGAGAAAAGAAACTAATTTAATTTGTTTTAAAGTTACCTCACAGGCCTAGAACCGGCCTACCTTACAGGGTTGTCATGAGGGTAAGAGAGGGAAAAAAGAAATGAATTTAATTTGATTAAAGGTTAACTCACAGGCCCTGCTACTTTAAGATGATTACCTTACAGACATATATCTTAGGGGGCTGAGTAGAAACTTGAAATTTGGCACACTGATAGATCTGGCTGTACAATGTACCTGAAAAATCTAAAAACATTTGGATTTAAAATATTTTTAAAGAATTTAATAAAATATGAGGCCTATGCCTACAACTCCCAGCATGCCTTGAGTGGAACTCCCAAGAGTCTTCTCTTGCCACCAAACTATGACTCATGGTCATGACCAGTACAAATTGCTATTATTCCTTCATGACATTCCATAAATAAAATTTCTTCAGCAGGAGATATTGAAAATATAGTAAATTATTCCAATAAAGTATTCTGTGTTCTGTATGCTTTCCTTTTTTTCCATAATAATAGCTTCAGAGCACATGCATACAACAATTCTCCATGTCCACTAGATCCGCTTCCCTACTATATGTTATTCAGCTATCTGGGCAATGCTGAGTATATTTTGAAAACATATTCTTAGGTTTGTATCTTTTTTAGCTGGTAGAAAGGGTGTTGTGTGTCCTGATTGTTTTTGAAGTTTCAACAGTTGCTCCAGCCAAGGCATGATGGGAGGTGTAGGCTTTTCAGGTAAAACAAAAAATGTGGTTTATCACGAAGTTTTAATTTAAAATACATTTCTTATTAACACAGTTTTCCATTTATTCTAACAAAACAATTTACTAACTCAACCAAACTAAAAAAAAACCCAACCTAAGATGAATAAGTTGCAGAGATATTTATTATTTATCAAATAAATGTTATAAACATTATTCACAGATCTGAGCAATGCCGGGTCTGTGAATAGCTAGTGTAATATATAAAAGCACTGAAGAGCTGTATAAAGAAATATGGGTACCATTTCTATTAATGTAAGAGCCTGAAACGTTTTAGGTTATCCAGAGCATTTTGTCAAATAAAATAGAAAAGACTGATGAAGAGTCGAGATGTTTCCAGTTCAAATAATGTAGGCCTGCACAGCTTCTGACCTGCTAAGCTTCTGACCTGATCTGCCTTCTAGCAGATGCTTGACAATTCCCCCTTTTTCCAGTCTATGCAGGCAAGGACAGTAGCTTTGTCCAGCTTCTAGTAAGCTCACACATGACTGGTGGGCTGTGTTTGGTAGTATGTTGTGCAGGCCTCCAGTGAAGGCTTAGGTACAAAGCCCTTAATATTGAAATAGAATCCATATTGATTGGGCAGTAATGTTCTCTCACCTAAAAGGCTTTTTAAACACCTTCAGTATTTACAACGTTCTTACTTCATAAAATATATTTAATACTTGCATATATCTGTTTTGCAGGTTTCTTTGAGTACCACAGAGACAGCTCTTGCTCTAAACAGATATATTTGCACAGCTGTGTTTCCATTACTCACTCGATGCGCTTCTCTCTTTTCGGGAACTGAGCATTTTGTCACTCTGATTGACTCCATGCTTCATATAATATATCGATTATCCAAAGGACGGTCCCTTACAAAAGCACAAAGAGACACAATAGAAGAATGCTTGCTTGCTATTTGCCAGTAAGTATGTATATTTGCTCATTCTCTGTTTCATATAAAAACACTGTCTGATCACTAATATTTATCATATATGATCTGTTTGTTGAACCCTGACTACTGATCCTGACTCCATGCAGGTATTAGTAATGTAGAAGGTTTATTTAACACGGTTATATTCACTTCTCTGCTCAGGCTCTAAACAAAGTGCTGCGGCATGATTCTCTGAGTGAAAACAGAGACAGAGAATGCTGAATGTACTTCTGGCTGGGTGGGAAGCTTAGGTGGTGGAGGCTGGGGGCCACTTTCACCGCCCCAGACCTTCCCTACAGACTACAGTCTCAGTACCAGCACACTGCTAAATTGAGCGGTGACAAAAGAGAGAAATTGTTGGAGAAATTCAGAGAGAAATTCTTAGAGCAAACATAGTTCTCAACAGGAACGCCAAAAAAGACTACGATTTTCTAATTACTATCGTCATTCTTCCTTTTGAATCACAACAACATGTATCAAATCCAGCTCCTGAAGAAGGATTGTATATCTGAAACCTTGAGCTTTTTAAGATTCATCATTAAAGATACACGCTCTACATAGCACCAGTGTACGTCTCTCCCTTTTTCTCAACAACAACAACAACAAAAACCAAACACCCAGCTATTTGCTGCTGAATTTCAGTGGCAAAGTGCTATGGACAGTTGAAATTGACTAATTTAGCTTGTTTGCAAGCGAAATCTGCCCTTTTTAACCCTCTGTAGTGCTTTGCTGCCGAATTTGGCAGCAAACCACCAGTGTTCTGGGCACTGCTGCAAATTTTGGTAGTATGGTGGGAGCAACACTTGAGGGGGGCGCAGATGTTGCCCACCCCGACTTAAAGGAACAACCCAAGTTAATGTGCCTGACTGCAACACAGCACACAGAGTGTAACATAAAGAGCCTTTAAATCATTAAATTTGTTCCTTAAATATACATTTTGTAACTTAAATCATGTACAAAGAAATTTCTTTTGACTGCAGGAGGTGTTAGTTTGGAGTGAAAGGAGACCCTGTAATGCTTCCCATACCTCTTTAGAAGTTCATAGGCTTAAATTCATGGTCTGTATTTGATAAGAGAGCAACATTACTTATTTGACTATCTCTTCCTGAAACTTTTCAGAGCAAAGCTATGCATTTGGAAAAGAGGCAAAATTCCAGAACCTATTCCTGTTATTTTGTTTTATATCTTCCAAGAATTTCACCACTAATCACTGCTTTAGACTGTAAATGCAAAATTATTCAGGATGGAATGGTTGGAAAAGTCATGTTTAGATTATGTGGGGATGGGGTTCAGTTAATTAAGAATTTATAGAGAATTATTTGCCTCTTCTGTACCATCAAATACACGCCAATATGAATCCTGTCTTTTTGTTAAATTGTGAGCTTTAATAAAAGTTGGATAGCACTGTAAATGTATTTACTTCTTCCTTACTCCTGTTCTTATACATCAGTAATGAAAAATTTCCTGATTATATATGATTTCTACTCAAGAATAGTGATTTTCTCCCCTCTCCTCCAGGATGTTTGCATTGTACATGACTGAGTGGATTCTAATCACTCTCCTGTTTTCCTTTTAGGTAATCTGTTTTACAGAACACTTGCACTGAGTGCCTTGCATTCCAATCATGTCTGTAATTGCCTTGCAGCTCCATCAAAATATATGCTGATTACTAATTATGAATTTCTTTGTCAATTACAGTCATTTACGGCCTTCTATGCTGCAACAGCTTTTGCGACGGCTAGTTTTTGATGTACCTTTACTTAATGAATACTGTAAAATGCCACTTAAGGTAAATATTTCCATTTCTATTAATGGCATTAAATGTTTCACTAACGTGAGGGCTGTTTTTCCTTTTTGTTCAAAAAAGTTTGGGAGGCTGTTGATATCCCACTCCAGTGATTACATGTTCACCATTACATGGTCACTTCATTAGCCAAGGCAGTTTACTTTAAACCTTAAATGTGTATATATAAACTATTATAAACTATAGTAGAATCATATAATCATAGAATAGTAGAGTTGGAAGGGGCCTACAAGGCCATCAATAGGGCTTTGTTTCTAGACCCCTGATCATCCTGGTTGCCCTCCTCTGAACACGCTCCAGCTTGTCTGCATCCTTCTTGAATTGTGGAGCCCAGAACTGGACGCAATAATCTAGATGAGGCCTAACCAGGGCCGAATAGAGAGGAACCAGTACCTCACGTGATTTGGAAGCTATACTTCTATTAATGCAGCCCAAAATAGCATTGGCCTTTCTTGCAGCCATATCGCACTGTTGGCTCATATTCAGCTTGCGATCTACAACAATTCCAAGATCTTTCTCGTTTGTAGTATTGCTGAGCCAAGTGTCCCCCATCTTGTAACTGTGCATTTGGTTTCTATTCCCTAAATGTAGAACTTGGCATTTATCCCTATTAAATTTCATTCTTTTGTTTTCAGCCCAGCACTCCTGCCTATCAAGATCACTTTGAAGTTTGTTTCTGTCTTCCAGGGTATTAGCTATCCCACCCAATTTTGTGTCATCTGCAAATTTGATAAGCTTTCCCTGCACCTCCTCATCCAAATCATTAATAAAAATGTTGAAGAGCACTGGGCCCAGGACTGAGCCCTGCGGTATCCCACTCGTTGCCTCTCCCCAGTTTGAGAAGGTTCCATTGATAAGTACTCTTTGAGTCCGATTCTGTAGCCAACTGTGAATTCACCTAATAGTTGTTCCATTTAGCCCACTTTTAGCTAGTTTGTTAATCAGAATATCATGGGGCACTTTGTCAAAAGCTTTGCTGAAGTCAAGATACATTACATCCACAGCATTCCCACAGTCCACAAGGGAGGTTACCCGGTCAAAAAATGAGATCAAATTAGTCTGACAGGATTTGTTCCTGACAAATCCATGTTGGCTTCTAGTAATCACTGCATTGATCACTATTCAAGGTGTTTACAGATTGACTTCTTTATAATCTGCTCCAGAATTTTCCCAGGGATGGATGTCAGACTGACTGTTCTGTAGTTCCCAGGTTCCTCCTTTTTGCCCTTTTTGAAGATAGGGACAACATTAGCCCTCCTCCAGTTGTCCGGCACCTCACCCGTCTTCCATGATTAAAACATTTTCTTTAAAAACATTTAAAACATTTTTAAAAAACATTTAAAACACTTAAAACATTTTATTTTTTAAAAAAAGGGGTGGGTACTGGTCCTTGGAGATAAAAGGTTTTTTATTTTTATTTATTTATTGCATTTTAAACCAGGGCCCAATTAAGATAATGTGAAAAGGAAAAACTTTCCATTGTGTATGGCCTGTTCACAATAAAAACTAAAGCTGTAGAAATTGCTTACAGTTGTCTTTTTACAGAATATAGGCAGATATGAAAGAACATGATTTAGGTTCTGATACGTCATTGACGGCAGCTTGTAGATCTACTAAGAGTAAAAAAAAAAAGAAGAAAAAGGAAGAAACCTTACAATAGGACAAGGGGAAGCAATGACTTTAACTATAATTGAGGAAATCAGTGAGCTCTCTGGGAATCTCTTAAAGACGACATTTAAAAAAAATATCTGCAGTTCAAGATGTCAATGAACAAAGAAGCTTTGCAAAGATTATAATAGGAGATAAAATATAAGGTTATTTATTAAACTTTAAATAACTTCCAGTAACCTTTTTAAATAGCCTTCAATAAATATCCAGATAATATGCCAGACTCCAAGACAGAATCACCATAATTTACAGAACTGTCTTCAAAAATGGGATCTTTGTGATAGTTACTCTTCAGTGTAGAGAATAAAATAGAAAAAGTGAATGGATATTAGGTTAGCATGTTGGACCAGGATTGCATTATCCAGATGTCCTCAACTATGCTGCTCATTGGGTGGTTAGGCCAGTCACACTCTGGGAAATCCATGTTTGCTTTCCTGGTCTCCTTGGGGAAAAGCTGCAATGAAAATGTAAATTGTCCTTATCATCATGTGTTACTTGGAGATGATTTCTCTTTTATATATACTGCTTAGTCCAAGGAAAGACACACCAGGCATTCATAATTTTGGCCAAGGGAACTATAAAAGGGAATGGAAGGTAATTTTGATAGAGAAAAGGGGAAATAAGATAAAGAGCATGATCTTGCCAAATATAAGCACTTTTCAATCCAACTGATTACAATGGGATTGTCTTAGACTAGATTTTCATTCCTTATTTCCCCCCTTTAAAAAAGATGAACATATTCAATTGTAGGTTTTCCAATGGTGGCTTTGCCCTAGCGGAAAGTACTTCTGCTCACTCAAGGTGTGTGTGTGTGTGTGTGTGTATGTGTATGTGTATATATTAGGGGTGTGCATGGACCCCCCGCTCTGCCCCACGGGCCGATCCAAAAATTTCGGATCGGCCCGCTCCGCGCCGCTCCGCCCATACTCCGCTCCTCTTCACCGTGGAGCTCCGGCTCCGAATCAGAGCTCCGCAGTGGAGGGGAGTGGTGCCAGGTAAGGCTGGGAGAGGAGGGCAGGGGGGGGTTACCGGGCCCTGCCACCGTCGCCACCCATGCGGCGACAGCGGCAGAGCCCGGTAAGGGACCTTGGGGGAGGGGGGCCTTACCTGCCTCCGTCTGCGGTCCACCGGCTTCTTCAATTGAGCCCGTGGTTCAACCAGTAAGTCTGGGCCGCAAGTGTGGCCCAGACTTCCTGGTTGAACCGCGGGCTCAATTGAAGAAGCCAACGGACCGCGGATGGAGGCAGGTAAGGGAGAGGAGGGCGGGGGTGTTACCGGGCCCTGCCACCATCGCCGCCCGTGCGGTGACGGCGGCAGAGCCTGATAAGGGACCAAGGGAGAGGGGGGCCTTACCTGCCTCTGTCCGCGGTCTGTTGGCTTCTTCAATAGAGCCCGCGGTTCAACCAGGAAGTCTGGGCCGCAAGTGCGGCCTAGACTTCCTGGTTGAACCGCGGGCTCAATTGAAGAAGCCGACGGACCGCGGATGGAGGCAGGTAAGGGAGAGGAGGGGGGGTTTACCAGGCCGGGCCACTGTCGCTGCATGGGCGACAGCGACAGCGGCAGGACCAGGTAAACCCCACTTACCTTTCCGGCGGAGCTCCGGATCGAGGCGAAGGATCCGCCTTCACCTCGATCCTCTTCGCCACGCTCCGCCGGCCCCCCAATCCTCTTCGCCTCCGCCTTAAGGGCAAGCGAAGCCCCCCGCTCCGCTTCTAATTCGCCGGTCCAATTAGAAGCGGAGCACATCCCTAGTATATATATATATGGAGCCAGGCACAGCTTCGGAAAAGCTGCTCTTGACGTTTCGGGGACCTCCATAACAGTATGGGATATAGTGTGGAGGGCTGTAGAAGGTAGGGAGCGTTGTTGCAAATTGCTTTCTGTTAAAGCAAAGATATCACTACATACACTACATTTTATTTAGATAAAGTGTGTGTGTGCTTTAGCACAAAGTCATGGGCATCTAAAATAAGGGTGGGCAAGAATCACCCTGTGGGCATCATGTGGCCCCCACTTCCCCATGCTGTGTTTCCACCCCCACTGCCCCTCAAATTCAGTCAATAAAAGAAATGCCATCCATAGTGGCTTCAGAATGCCAAACTGTCAAATTTAGTTTGCAAACAAATTAATTCGGACTTTTTTGGTGTTCTGTTGTGCAACAGAGGACACTTTTGGGAAAAAATAATAATTCAGGACTCATGGGAGAAAAATGGCCCCAGACCCCCCAAAGTTGCTCACACAATCTAAAAGCTCCAAATGTCCCCATGTTGTTCATAGTGGGTATATTTAATTGGATTTTTTAAAGTAACAACAGGATTAAAGTCAAATGCTCCTGACACAAAAAGCATTGACATCTATAATATTCATAAAATTATGAAACTCCTTTAAGCATTAGGAAGTACATTGAAAAGTAACATTCTGACTTGTTAGCTCAATATAAATTTAGTAATAAGAATACTGTTTGTCTAAAAGCATACTAGATGTTTCCCTGATCTAGCAAGAAGGCTTCTACTATGGGTTATACCCCATAGAATCATAGAATAGCAGAGTTGGAAGGGTCCTACAAGGCCATCTAGTCCAACCCCCTGCTCAATGCAGGACCACCCAAGTGGTCCCACAACCACCCAAGGCAAGACAGGGATCACAGACTTTTAGCCCAGTCCCTCTGATTGGCTCCTCCTCTCCAATTCGTTCCCTGCCTTCTCACAGGACAGAGCTTGCCTCATTTTCTCTCTCAACCTGCTGCTTCTCAACCTGCTTCTCTCCCCTTTTTTCTACTAGGTTTCTGTCTTCTGTCTTCTTTCCTATTTATATATTTACCTTCTGTTCTTCTATCATCATCTTCTACTCTGCTCCTGAGGTCTTGCTCATATGAACATAGAAGCCTGCAATACATATAAAAAAGACGATCAATTTATTTATATAGCACCATCAATGTACATGGTGCTGTACAGAGTAAAACAGTAAATAGCAAGACCCTGCCGCATAGGCTTATATTCTAATAAAATCATAGTAAAGCAATAAGGAGGGGAAGAGAATGCAAACAGGCACGGTAGGGTAAAACTAACAGTATAGAGTCCAAACAACATCAGGTTTTAAAAGCTTTAGGAAAAAGAAAAGTTTTTAGCTGAGCTTTAAAAGCTGCGATTGAACTTGTGGATCTCAGATGTTCTGGAAGAGCGTTCCAGGCGTAAGGGGCAGCAGAAGAAAATGGACGAAGCCAAGCAAGGGAAGTAGAGACCCTTGGGCAGGTGAGAAACATGGCATCAGAGGAACGAAGAGCACAAGCGGGGCAATAGTGTGAGATGAGAGAGGAGAGATAGGAAGGAGCTAGACCGTGAAAAGCTTTGAAGGTCAACAGAAGAAGTTTATATTGGATTCTGAAGTGAATTGGAAGCCAATGAAGAGATTTCAGAAGTGGAGTAACATGATCAGAGCGGCGAGCCAAGAAGATGATCTTAGCGGCAGAGTGGTGGACCGAGACCAACGGACTGATGTGAGAAGAAGGAAGGCCAGTGAGAGGAAGGTTGCAGTAGTCCAACCGAGAAATAACCAGTGCATGAACTGGTTAATACTTGATTCTCTTCTGGACGTGCATCTACTAAATGCATTTATGAATCAACCTGGCATGACCTCCACAGATGGTGCAAATGAAAAAGAATTAACTACAAAAAAGCAGACTTTTGGGACCACCTTTGGTTTTCTACAAGCAGGTTTCACACTTGGCCTCAGGCTAACAGCCTATGCAGGCCTCAGCTTTAAAATCCATACTATCATGCCACGGAAAGACTCTTCTAGGGTCACACACACCATCAACACTTTGTAAGAGGAAACATACAACTCAATGGAAGTCTCAATCAGGTGGAAAGTGTTGCAGCAGGTAGTACCAAAACCACAAGACTCAGCCTCTTCCCTCCCTTGAAATTCTGTTTGGCTTGTCCACATCCCATAGTAGGTGCCTCCTTGCTAGAACAGGGAACAGAATTCACCATGAAGGTTCTTTCCTGTTTGTAGCAAAAGAGGTATCTACACAGCATCCAAAATTTTTGAAGACTGAGTCACAATCATAAATTGGTTATCACGGCTCCTATACACATCCAGTTGAACTTGAGCCTGTCTCCTCAGGAAGTACAGCAGTTTTTTTCCTCCTTTCTACATGTATCATTCATGTTTGTGCTTCCTAGAGCTACTTTACCTGTTGCTTGGTCACAAATGAACTGGAGAGGAGGAGCCAATTAGAAGGATTAGGCTAAAAGTTTGGCCATGTGTTTCCATAGTAGATGCCTCCTTTGCTATGAACTGGAAGGAACCTTCATGGCGAGTGTCCAGTGTTCTGTTCTATAAAAAATAAAATAAATTGTCATAATTTAAACTATAGAAAATCTTCAGTTTGACCTTATTATTATTATTTTTTTAGAGAAGTTAGTTTCTTGTAGTATTCTTCCTTTAATATATATTTTTTCTGCCTTCATAGCTTCTAACAAATCACTACGAGCAATGCTGGAAATATTACTGTTTGCCTTCTGGATGGGGAAGCTATGGAATTGCAGCTGAAGAAGAGCTACATTTAACTGAAAAACTTTTCTGGGGAATATTTGATTCCCTCTCTCATAAGGTAAAGGTAGTAATCCAGAAAAAGATTTGCAAGAGAAACTGTGGTGCATACCTAGGCTGGTTTACACTGCACAGATTGATTGTTTTAAGTTTGCTACCACTTAATCCCATACAGGGTGAAAATAAGTGCACCAAGGGCTAAAGTGAAATCTCTCGCTTAATCCCTATAGTCACTATTCAGAGAACCAGATCCATAGGAACTTGATTAGTAGGGAAATAAACCTTAGATTTGGAACATTTTTTTTTACATTATCAGGTAAACTGATACACCTCATTGAGTCTTACTAGTTTTAGCGAACACAGCACTGCATTGGACAATACCGCCACCCCTTGAATTTTTGTGAGGAGGGGGAAATTGGTGTGTTTCATCCCACAGTTAGTTTAGGCTTGATGAATAGGTAGGGTAGACATACTTCTTCCCTCCCTACAATGGGCTGGATTAGGTGGATGGGGCAGGGAGGTATGATTCAATTCAGTCCAAAGAAGTCCAGATCTGGCTAGCAGGTATAGACTTTGCATGATATTACTTGGCAGTTTTGCCTTTAATTAAGCCAGAAAATTACTACTTTGGTGGGCTGAGCACGATTTTGTTCATTATAGCACGTAAAAAACACAAAATGGGTTCCTGAAATACCATCTCCCCCCCCCCTACTGATATTGATACAACGTGACACAACACAAGGACATTCATTCTCTTCCTAGTCCTAGTGAGCATTTGACAACTTGTGTGAAATGGTATAAATAAATAAAAACTCAATTTAAGGGTTTGTAACATCCATAAAATGCTAGTAAATGTAGAGAGAGAAACAAAAATGCAGAATGGGGGCAATGCTTCCTGAACTAGCAAATGCTGTTGAGCTCTTTTGCAACAACCATGCGCGCGTGCACACACACACACAATGAAAGATGTTGGGTGTGTGTGGGTGTTTGCAATGTTGGAAATATTCACCCTAATTTTGATGCTTCTTCATATACGCAAGTTATGCAGCCACTGAGCAATCGATTATTTAAACAATTTAAACAATGTGTACATTTGGTCCATTATGCTATGTGCATTTTTTTAAAAAAATCACTTCCTCATTTATCAGCATTTACTAATGCTGCTTCAATATGGCTGTGTTGTTTTAACTAACATTTTGCATGTTTTTTTATTGGACTTTCCAACCAGTTCCTATCTCTTCTGCAGAAGTATGATCCAGAGCTTTTCCGAATGGCCTTGCCCTGTTTAAGTGCAATAGCTGGGGCTTTGCCACCAGATTATTTAGACACCCGAATTACCTCAGTTTTAGAAAAGCAGACGTCAGTGGATGCTGAAGGGAACTTTGATCCCAAACCTATCAACACAGTGAAGTGAGTCACAATGACCTTACTGTTTATAACTCATCTGTGATTCTTATTCGAACTTGCCGTAAGGACCTTGCTTTCTCTTTAACAGAGTGTGGTATTATAAAAGATAAATGTATTCTGTAAACACTAATTTTCCCAGTAGATGTCATTCTCTTCTTCTATTGATGGGTGATGATAATGGTTTCTTTGTGGTGATGACTGTCAAGTCATGGGGACAGTGCTATGGTATGGAATGGAGTGTTCACAACAACATGGAGGTATAATAATTCCTTGCTTTCCCTCCAGCCCCTTATTACAAGTCTGTCAGCAGCAGCATTGTATATGTGGTTGGTTATTCCATGTAAACAGAATTGTAATGCTAAAACATTGGTTCTTGTAAGAAAGAACAGTGTGATTTTTAAGCTTCTAACCACTCTGTTTTTTCATATAAATATTATAAATTAATATAAATCCATGATATGCCTGATTGGAGCAAATTATGCATAAAATATATTGCTCTTTTGCCTTTTCAGTTTTACACTACCTGAAAAGTTGGAGTACATTGTCAACAAGTATGCTGAACATACACATGACAAATGGGCGTGTGACAAGGTATGGATTATTATAAATCTGACAGTTGTCAGAAAAGGACAACTGAAGAACAATGAAAGTTGAATGTTAGAAATCTGCCCAATTTATCTCCATGACAAATTTGCCTTTCGGAGTCCTAGACTGTCCTACCATAGCAACACAGTCTGGCAATGTCTCTCAATATGTTTTTTCTCTCTCGTGAGGCTATCGATATTCTGGCAGTTTCTAAGCCTAGTAAAAATTATTCTCATTGTATCAGAGCATGTAGGTTTTATTTGTAGTGATTATTTATAACTGTATGTGAAACGCTTAGAGATTTCATTATATTAAGCAGTTATACAAGTACCTACGGATGTCAGAGAAATCTGTTTGGGGGGTGGGGTTTGATGAGTTTTCCTAGATTCGTCCCTTCTCCCCCGGACTTCATTCCAGTTCTGGCTGCAGCACCTGACTCAATCTGCAGCCAGTCGGGTCACTTTGTGGAATTTTCAGGCGTTTTGCACAAGGCCAGCAAGTGTATCAGACCAGCACTGATAGAAGAAGCACTGAGTCCTCTCCCACCCACCCACATTTTACTGTAAGAATACCTGAATAGGGCTATAGGATTGAATTTTGCTTGATCTCAGCAGCTTCAGGAAGTGCTATTGAGGTTGTAGAAATTGCAGAAATCCTATATACAGGTACTTCCAATTCACACAGGACTATCTCACCACTTGGGGGAGGGGTTGTCACGGGAAATCTGGTAGTGTCTTATATGTATGTGAACATGGAATTTTTTCTTCTTGTTTCTTGACATTTTATAGACCAATTTATCTAGTCCATTTTCTTTTAAAAAGGCCGTCATGACGATCCCAGGCAATTAGTTCAACAGTCTAATTATGCATTGTGTGAATTATGCAATCTGTTTTCAGAGTAATGGTGGATGGAAGTATGCTGCTTCACTTGATGACAATATGAAAACACATCCTTTAATAAGGCCTTTTAAAACATTGACTGAAAAGGTAATGAAGGAAAAGTTAAACATTTTATTTAGTGAAATAACAGGTTGCATGTGCAGCTCTTGTTGATCTATCAATATTGATGATGTAATATGAAATGAAAATGTGAGAAGATGTAAACCCGTGCTACTTAGTTTAGCTAGGAAGAGACTCTAGTTTAGAATGTGAAGCCAAGTCTCAATGACTTTCTAAAAAGAAAGTTCGAATCACATGTTAGTTCTTCCAACAGACATCCCAGGAAAAATCTAAATGTATTTAGGAAGTGGTCCACTACGCAGGTATATTTATAGTATGCTTAGTCATACTTAACTCTGAGCTGAAATGTGACATTAATGAACATCTCTTGTGGCAAATCCAAGCCACTCCCTGATGAGGAAAATCACAGATTTTCAGAAAAATGGAAAGAATTTAAAGGTAAC
This sequence comes from Elgaria multicarinata webbii, assembly GCF_023053635.1. Lineage (NCBI taxonomy): Eukaryota > Metazoa > Chordata > Lepidosauria > Squamata > Anguidae > Elgaria > Elgaria multicarinata. Next base: position 133,747,416 of record NC_086172.1, on the reverse strand, counting down.
TGACTTCTGATAGCTGACATGACATTATCTTAGCTATTTTACAATCACCTATGTGCAGCACTTCCATCCTTAAAAAATAAATATTAATTTCATTGTGCAGATATGATTTCTAGGCACAGAATATATAACATTGTGATATTTTGGTATCTGGGTTGCAATGTGTGTGCATGTTTAAATTATTTTGACAGCCCAGCACTGATAGAAGAAGCACTGAGTCCTGCTGCCACCATTTTTGCTTCACCCTGACGCTGGCTCTGGCCCTGATGTCTTCATGCTATGTTAGAGCCCAGAGGAATTAAAGTGGGGGTTGGGGTGGGGATAAAGTTATGCCAGCAGTCATACTGCTTAGTGCTTCTTCTATTAGTGCCAGGCCATGAAAAGGTGTTAAAAAAAAAAGCTGATGCCTGTCCCTGCACGGACTCCATATAGAGCACCCACTAAAATTTAGTGACAAAATATTTTACAGGCTGCTCAAAGCAGATGTCAGATTTGAAGAGGCCCTGGGAAGGATGCCCTGATGGGCCCTTCTCAGCAGAACCCCTCCAGCATCACCCTAGTGATTGGTGACCCCCCACCTTACTGGGCAGCAGGGGATTTACAGTAATATTATGGAGTCAGTGGTACTGTAGGACCCCAAATTAAATGCAACAATTTAGTTAAGTGGTCAACAACAGGTTTCCAAATAGCTGTGAAAAATACATTTCAGTCTTATTTTTTAATTAGAATTCTAATGGTATATTTACCTTAGCAAAATAGTGTCCAGAATAATATGGAAGTAATACAAATATAATTAATATTACTGGTAATAAAAAGTTGAATACCATGGATAGGTACATCTTTTTAGCATTAATTTATTTCAGAACTTGCATCTGTCATTGTGAACAATTTCTCTTTAGAATTTTTCTTGGTGAAAACTTACAAAATTTGTATGAATTTTTTTACAGGAAAAGGAAATCTATCGATGGCCTGCCAGAGAATCCCTTAAAACCATGTTAGCGATGGGATGGAGTCTAGAAAGAACCAAAGAAGGAGAATCAATTGTACAACAACGTGAAAATGAAAAGCTCCGCAGCATATCACAGTCCAGCCAAGTAAGCCAAAACTCTGTTTAAAAACAGAGTAAAATAGAGGTTCCTGTTTCATCAATACTAATCCTATTACTGTATTCTGGGTAATTCCTATGGCCACTTTAGAAATGTGTAAAGGGGGGGGGGATTCTGGCATTGTGAGCCAGTCTTATGAATTGTCTGAAATATGTTGTGGCCTTAGCTCCACAGAAAATCTTTAACAGGTGGGGTGGCCCTGAAGGAGGTGGTGAGCTGAAATCTCATCACATGTTGGAGCATTCACAAAATCAGTTCCCCCCCCCATGCTAAAATATTTCACGAGTAAGTTTGCAGTGATCTTTTCATATTATAAATGGACATGTGAATCAGTATTTGTGAGGAATGATTTACAATACAATAACTATTATTAATAGAAAGTCGTTTCTAAGGATGACGTTAGTGGATCTGTCAGGTATGCTTTATGTTAGATTCTTGCAAAGAGCTGAGGGTTGGGCTCGATGGCTTGTAGGCCCCTTCCAACTCTACTATCCTATGATTCTATGATTCTATGTCCTATTTATTGCTCCATTGTAAGTCGTGATCCATGCATTGTTAGGAGGCAGGATGTATCAAAGACTGAAGGCTTTGCTTAGGGACATCCCATACTTACAACCTAGTTCTTTGTCTGCCTTCAATAGAGGGTATTCACTGTGTCAAAGCAATGAGCAAGATATCCTTTTATTCTTTTACAAAATGCTTGATTGTCTCCGGATACTCTGAGACAACACAGAGCAAACAACTGTAGGGGAGCTACACCTAGGGATGGGCAAATTAGTCTATTATCCAGTTCATGATAGTTTTTCATGTGTTTAATCATAAGTCGGTCCCATCCAATCTCTGCATCAATTCACTTTTTAAAAAAAGCAAGCATGAAAGTTCATATTTATTTTTGTACACAATTTCACCTAACATGCATTTTTGAATGCAACTTTCCTTAATATCGGTATTGGATAAAATTTCTGAACTGCAAGGTGCATCACAAAATTCAAAGTATGCAATCGCAAGTATAACTGTGGTACAATCTGCATACTGTTCCAGCAAGTGTCATGCCCCCACTGGAGGAGCCCTCAGAGGAAGAGCTAGAGGCCCCAGAAGCCCTGGGCACCCCAGACCGAGGACTGCACCAGATCCACAGGAGCCTGAGGCCTCAGAGGAGATGGTTGTAGGTCCATCCTTGTCAAGAGCAAGGGACTCTGTCTCTGAGGCAGAGGCTGAGCAACCCCCTGATTCACAGGAGTGTCATTGCCTCAAGTGACAAGCTAGTAGGGTTCCTGTGTGAAGGAGTGCTTGTCTCTAGAAAAGGTCTCTTGGGGGGATTGACTCCTCAGCATGGCCATTTTTAGGGAGACCTCCTTGGGCATAGGTCCCGGATCTTTGGAGCAGCCCCAGTTGCCATCCTCTTCATTAATACAAGTCTGATTCTTTCCTCTGAACTCAGTAGTCTTGCAGTTACTAAGGAGGTGTTAGGACTCCCTCCCTTAGCAGACCAGTAGGGGGGTGTAACATAAATGTACCAGCCTCTTTTTGTGAGAATTTTACCCCCTCTGGGGTTCCTTTTTTGAACATCTACTCATCTGTCCTTTACTGCTTTCATTATGGAGGCAGTCATTAAATCAGCAGAATCCAAAGCATCAAGCTCCACCTACCATCTTGCACAGGGATATCTCATGTTAGAACACAAAGATTCAAAACATGACCCCATGAAGCTATGTTTCTGCTTTGTGGTTGAGGAGTCTGAAAATGTGAGTTCATCAAGTTCCCACCCCTATTCCTGTCACACTTTGTGATTCAGTGGTCTGTCATGTTAGCACTTGTTTGGGCTTGCCAAGCTTCCTTTCATCTGTGGTGCTGAGGTCTAGCTTGTCAGTATTTAAAGAAACTTGGACGCACCTCCCCCCCACCCCCCGGTGGCACAAGAGACTGGCTTATAAGACGCAGTATAGAGAAGTATAAATAACTCCATTTGTCATTCAATGAGGAATTACGACAATTATTTCCCAACAATTATGATGAATAATCAGATAATCACTGAGAGCCTATAGTTTAGACCAACACTTTCCAGAGGCCTTTCCTTCATTTCTTTATTAGTTTTCAGTTACAGTATAAATGCCAATCAACTCTTCCCCTAGTTGGGGTCACATCTTGTGTAAAGGTGAGCAAACACTGGCAATTTCAGACACATGAGAGCTTTCAGTTCCTACTTTCCCAAACTCCAGGCTAATCATGGAGCTGTGTGACAACAAGTCTGACCATGGTGAGTCACAAATTACAAGAAATAGCACTGGGTTTGTGGCAGCTGGGGCCACGGGTCCGTTTAAATAAAGATCTGAATTTAAGGATTCAGACAAACAATATATCAACAAAATGTTTTTCAATTTCATATAATTTCCCACTCCCTCACTTTTTTAACAGATCTCCTCCCCATTTTCCATTTCCCCTAGAAACTCTTGCCATGACTCTCCCATTGTCAAAATTCCACTCTCCTGGCTTACTTTTCCCATGCCACAGATGCACGAAGTACACTTCTTCTTCGTGGTCTCTGTGCATCACACATATGGGCTCTGCGCCTGCGTGAAGCCCCACTTCGGGAAATTTCTATACCTAAGAGCCATTTTGGGCGGGAACCCTCCCGTCTCCATTGCACATGCGCAGGAGGGTTCCCGCCCAGATCCCCAGTTCTTCTTCGACCGTCTTCGTGACTGCCTCGTCGGGAACCTTCTCTGTTCAAAAAATCATTAAAATAGCTAAGACTTGCCTTTTCTCTCAACTCTCCTCTCTTTCCACTTTTTCTCTTCATTCTTAACTATAATTTTTTTAAAAAAATCTCTCTCAATCTTTTATATATCTCATTCTCTCTTTCTATTACTATCTGGACCGCATGGGCCCCAAGGCCCCTTTTAAGAAGTGTGCCCGCTGCGGTACAAAATTACTGCCGTCAGACGGCCACAACTTCTGCCGTCATCAACCCGAGCAGACAGACCCCGCCAGGACACCCCCCCATGTTACACCGGGGCGCTCCTTAGCTGCCTCCGCGGCAAAAAAGCTATCAAAGAAAGCGAGAACTCCAAAATCAACAGAACTCTCAAAGAAGAAGAAAGAAAAATTGGCACATAAATATGGCCACAAGCCCAAACTTCGACATCGATGAAACCTATGACGCCCGCCCCTCCTCGACCACCGACACCGCAAACAGCGGTGGTAATCACCCCATCGACATCGACGGCCAAACCACTACTGGCTGCCTGGCTGTCGGAAGGCGAAATAAGAGATAATGCATCTCTTCAAAGGACGAGCCGGCAACGCTCAGAACTGGCCTCAAGCAGGCGCTCAACCCCTGTCAGAAACTTACCTGTTTCCACCGAGGGTAGACAAAGTTATCGGAGGTCACCTACTCCTCTCTATCACAGATCAGACTATCGACGTTCACCAGGCTCGGTCAGATCTGTCGACAGCCGATATAGAGAAAGGGAGCACTATTACTACTCTAGACAGCATCGCTCTCGATCACCTGTAAGAGAATGGGAAAGACAATCAGAGTGGTCCCTTCCACCTAGGCACACTTACTATTACAGAGACTGGCAGGATATTCAAGAACGCTATCATTATGACGATCATCGATCGTCGCCCCCTCGACATCGACAACCACCTTCGGCATCGGCCTCAAGTCCGGATCAGGTCATTGATGTTGACCTGGCACCACTAGCGATTATAGAGGTAGACAACCCATCGAGGACCGTTCGACGCCAAGAAACAACAGTGGCCCCGAGTGATCAGCAAACAGACTTGATCCAGGCCATACAACTACCTTCATCCCCTCAATCTGTTGAAGATTACTGCTCGGACACAGCCTCTTGTTCCTCAGCTGCCCCTTTGATACCATCATCAGATGCGGTAGTCGAGGCACAAGGATCAGTATCACGATCAGAAGGCCTGGCACACTTTGCAGACCTTATACAACAAATGGCTCAATCTCTGGGCATAGAAACAAGGCAGACCATAGAAGAGCTGGTCGACCCAGTCTTTGATGCAATACATACTGAAGCTACATCACCAGTTGCCATACCATTCTTACCGACATTAACACGAGCGGTAAAGGAAACGTGGAAAGACCCTGCAGCATTACTTCCATCATCGAGACGTCTCGATAATATGTACAGGGTCCTAGAGAAAGACGCAGAGTTTTTGTTTATGCACCCGCAGCCAAACTCCATCATAGTGGAGTCAGCACAAAGCCGGTTGCAGAGGATACATACTGCACCTGTAGATAAGGAGGGCAGGCGTTTGGACTTAATGGGCCGTTGCTTTTATTCAAAGGCATCACTAAGCTTAAAAGTTTCCAATTTTCAAGCAACAATGGCGAGATATCAATTATTTTTATGGGATAAAATGATGTCAGTATGTGATAATTTGAGCAATGATCATAGGTGGCGAGAGTCTTCCACTCGGAAGCAACTAGAATGGCGCGCCAGCAGATAGCAACTGCAAAACACCAAGAGGATTGCGGTGCCAAGACGATGGTAGGAACTGTAGCTCTTAGAAGACACACATGGCTGAGGTCGACGGGGCTACCTCAGGAGGCAAAATCTCGGATTGAAAGCCTTCCATTTGAGGGCACAGGCCTTTTCAATTCAACAACAGATCAGGCCATGGACACTGTTCAGAAGGCCAGAATTACAGCAAGAAAGATGGGATTAGTTTCTAACCAACAACAATTTAAACCTAGAAAGTGGTACAGGCAACTGGGTTTTAACCTGACAAGATACCAACAAGATAGATAATCTTTTACGCAGCCTTCCCTTCTCCAACAGGGAAGAAACAGTTTCCATCCAAACCAAGATTCCAGTGCTGCAAGCCGGGCTATTCGCAGAATCGGCGCCTTTGACTTTCCCGCCAAAACATCGCAGTCACCCCCTTCTCCTGTCGACGTCGAGGGAGATATGGAATCACCTTACCTCAGACAAATGGGTACTTTCGATCATCGAAAGAGGCTACAAAATAGAGTTCGATTCCTTACCCCACTTGGGAGTCTTGAGGACGACTGCAACATCAGCGCCGCTCCGTCAAGAGGTCTGGTCTCTTCTGGAGAAGGGGGCAATAATTCCAGTACCCAAAGATCAAATATCAAGAGGATTTTATTCCCGATATTTCACCGTTCCCAAATCGGATGGAGGCATCTGCCCGATATTAGACCTATGAGATGTAAATACATTTATTACACCAAAGAAATTCTGCATGGTTTCCCTATCTGGAATTCTCCCACTGCTCACAAAAGACTCCTGGTTCACCTCCATAGATCTCAAGGACGCTTATTTTCACATAGCGATTCACCACCACAGTCAACAATTCTTACGCTTCACCATAGGACATCAACCTTTCCAATTCCACGTGCTGCCATTCGGACTGTCAACAGCACCCAGGGTGTTTACCAAATGCATCGCGGTGGTCTGCGTACACCTCAGGAGCCGAGGGATACAAATACACCCCTACATCGACGACTGGCTCTTAGTCGCAGAATCAAAGGCAACTTTATAGAAGCACCTCGGCTATGTGCAGTCTCTATTGGAGGATCTGGGTCTTATAATAAACACAGAAAAAACAAACCTTCATCCCTCAAAAACTATAAAATTCATAGGTGCAGTTTTGGATTCAAACATCACCACAGCCTATCTTCCAGTTGACAGAGCTCTCGCCATCGAGAACTTAGCGAGGGTCCTCATAAGACAACAGAGAACCATTGCTCACACTGTACAAAGATTGCTGGGGCTGATGGCATCGACCACGATGGTCGTTCCCCTGGCAAGACTCAAAATTAGGCGACCGCAGTTATGGTTCAACAGAACGTTCAACCCACTGAGAAATGCCAGACGCGTTTCTCTTTCGTTGCCACCGAGAGTAGCCAAATCCCTAAAGTGGTGGATCAACCAGCACAACCTTGTGCGGGGGGTGCCATTCAACCTATCTCACCCATCGAAAGTGATTACGACAGCTGCATCATGCACAGGATGGGGAGCCCATCTCGATACACTAAGGGTGCAAGGCATTTGGACAACCAAGGAGAAAAGAGCGCCCATAAACTACCTCGAACTCCTCGCAGTCCAGAAAGCGCTCAAAGCTTTCAACATCGAGATCTGCAACCGACATATACAAGTAACATCAGACAACACGACAGTCGTGTTCTATATCAACAAGCAAGGGGGGACAAAGTCCTTACCCCTGGCCGCTCTTACCATACACATTTGGGAGTGGTGCGTCCGACATCGAATCTCCCTTACAGCAGTACACATAGCAGGGATCTCCAATGCATTGGCAGACAGCTTCAGCAGACAATCTTCCATAGTGCATGAGTGGAGGATACACCCACGTGTCATCGAGGATGTCTTTCACCTCTGGGGGACCCTGGAGATAGACCTGTTCTCAACGAGAGACAACAAGGTTTGCCATCTATTCTGCAGCAGAGCAGGAGTGGGGCAAGGATCCATGGGGGATGCCTTCCTCCACAACTGGAGCAATCACCTAATGTACTTCCCCCCCCTTTCCCCTGATAACCAAGGTGTTAGCCAAGATTATCAATGACAGGGTGAATTGTATAATTCTGACCCCATGGTGGCCCAGACAGAACTGGTTTGCAACCCTGCTAAACAGGTAGCAGGGTCAGTTTGTCAAACACCCCATGAGGCGAGACCTACTGTTCCAAGGTCAGGGCCAGATATATCATCCAGACCTCGACACACTACATATGACAGCGTGGAGGCTGTATCCACAGTAGTGACAGGGGACTGGGCGGTTAAAATTCAGGCAGTTCTGAATGCAGCCTTAAAGCCATCAACACAAAACAGTTATGACAGGAAATGGGCTGCTTTTACTGCTTTTGCAACTCAACAGGGTTTTTTACCATCAAGCTGCTCAGTTGAGCAAATCCTGTCTTTTCTACTAGTTTTGATGGATAGGGGACTTAGAGTTTCTTCACTAAAAGTGTACTTAGCAGCTATCTCATATTTCCACAACTGCATTGAAGGTTGTAAAGTTTTTTCACACCCTACGGTTAAACAGTTTCTAAAGGGCTTATTAAACTTAAATCCACCAGTGAGGAATTTTTCACCGACCTGGAGTTTATCTGTAGTTCTGCATGCACTTTCAGCAAAACCTTTCGAACCACTAGCAACCACTGACCTAAGACTGCTTACCCTAAAGGTAGTGTTTCTTGTGGCGATCACATCAGCAAGGCGCGCTAGTGAGCTGTGTGCACTAAGAATAGATGAGCCATATCTTGTCTTCCATCTAGACAAGGTAGTTCTTCGGCCAGATGTTCAATTTTTGCCTAAAGTTGTTTCTAGTTTTCATGTTAATCAGGACATTGTCTTACCAACATTTTTTCCTTCCCCCTCTTCCCCTTTGGAGAAGACACTTCACCTTTTGGATGTCAGGAGGGCTTTGGCCTTCTATAAGGACCACACTGCTGCTTTCCGCCAATCGCAGCGCTTATTTTTATGCCATGGCCAGCATAACAGGGGTATGCCGGTGTCATCTCAGAGACCTTCGAATTGGCTGATTCAATACATTACTCTAGCCTATCAATTGCAAAAGCTGGAACCCCCAACATCAATCAAGGGTCATTCCACAAGGGCTGTGGACACTTCATCAGCTTTTCATCGTGGAGCGTCAGTGCCAGAGATATGGAAGGCAGCAACATGGGCTCGACCAATGACATTTGTATCTCATTACAAACTCAATGTCAGGTCTAGATCCGACTGTTCATTTGGCAGAGCAGTGTTGTCGTCTATCCTCACATAAGGACACCAACCCTCCTCCGGTGAGTAAAGCTTGCTAATCGCCCATATGTGTGATGCACAGTGACCACGAAGAAGAAGGACAGGTTGCTTACCTGTAACTGTGGTTCTTCGAGTGGTCATCTGTGCAGTCACACAACCCGCCCACCATACTCCCCACTTGGTGTCTATCTAATGTGATTCTTACTGTTATTATTAACATTAATGTTAGAAAGATTTTCAGATACACCTACAGGTGTTGATATTCCTCAGACGAGGCCTTTAGGTCTCAGAAGAACTGGGGATCTGGGCGGGAACCCTCCTGCACATGCACAATGGAGACGGGAGGGTTCCCGCCCAAAATGTCTCTTAGCTATAGAAATTTCCCGAAGAGGGGCTTCACGCAGGCGCAGAGCCCATATGTGTGACTGCACAGATGACCACTCGAAGAACCACAGTTACAGATAAGCAACCTGTTTTTATGGCTTGTTTGGCTGGGGTAACAACTTCATAGTTAGTAGGCATTTCGAAGTATCCAGAGTTCCATGAGACCAGCTACTTCTAATTTAATTAGTAGAGAATGTTCTTAGACAATTCGGCATTAGTCCCACTGCTTCCATCTGGAGCTCTTTCATTCCTGGCAGCCTTCAGGCCTCATGCATTTGCTGCCTTTCTCAGAACAAATTGGATTCTTTCACCAAAGATACTTTATTTGTGCTGTTAATAAAATATGAAACTCAAGGTACACGTATACAAAATGTATTGCCACGGCCAAGCTTCTCTGTTACACACCTCTGTTACATACTCTCCCAAGATAGAAGAACCTCTGGAGTGGCCTCCAGTGCAACATGAGCAGCCGGAACTAGAAATGGAAACGGGAAGGCCCAGCATATAGAAACTCTTGTAAAGGCTGCTGGGTCAAGGGGAGCCTTATGTACCCTAAAAAGAAATGAAAGTCAATTGATCAATTCCTGCATTGAGCAGGGGGTTGGACTCGATGGCCTTGTAGGCCCCTTCCAACTCTGCTATTCTATGATTCTATCATTCTATGATCAGAAAAAGCAGAAATCAAACATGGCAAAGTCCATCTCGGTAACAGCAGCTGGACAGCTTGACTGGATTTTGTGGTCTGATAGATTCTTCTTCGTGGTCTCTATGCATCACACATATGGGCTCTGTGCCTGCGCTGAGACCTGAACCAGAACCTCAAATAGCTTAGTATAATGTTTTTAGGCGGGAACCATCCCCCCGCATGTGCACGCGGTTCCCGCCTATACCTCAGTTCTTCGTCGTCCGCCATTGTGGCTAGACCGTACGAACCAACCTCTTAGCGTCTTTCTTGTACTAGTGCTTAGAATACTTACATTTTCACCTCTTTAGTCCTGTTCTTTCTCTTTTCCTTCTTTTCTCTATATATAAACAAATAGAATAGTTTTAGTTCTCTCAGAGCGATCTCTCGGTCGCCATCAGCGTCCGTATGGCCATTAAGGCACCATTTAGGAAGTGCGTCAGCTGCCACAGCAAGCTTCCACCAACAGACGGGCACTCGCTCTGTGTGCTCTGCCTAGGCAAAGGACACAAGGTAGAAACGTGCCATCATTGCATGTCATTTACGAAGCAAACCCGCAAAAACAGGGCCAATCGCCTAAGGGCCATTTTGTAGGAGAAGACTCTCAAAGCCACTGATACTCCCATACAAAAAGAGATTCGTCGAAAAAAGATGGATAATGCTACTTCACAGGCCGAAATTCATAGCCTGGGGAAGCCTCCAGAAGATCAGAGCTCTGACATTCAGTCTTTTGTTATCTCCGAGGAGACCATGGCAGATGATAGGGCTTTGATACCCCTTACGCCTGGTCGATCTTTGGTGGCGACTGCAGCTAAGAAGATATCTAAAAAAGCCCGCACGCCAAAGTCATCTGATGCCCATAAGAAGAAGAGGAAGGATTAAAAAAAGCCTTCTTCTCCACAACTGCTATCGGTACCGACCGTCTCTGTACTGAATCAGCCGACACCGCTAATGCCCTCGGTACCGAGACTTGCGACGCACTCCGTATTGAGACCACCAACACCCTCCATACCGAGACTGGGACTTATGGAGTCAATCTCGGAGGGTGAGATCAGGGATTCCACTCCACCTGCCTCCGAGCGACAGGGAGCCATACCAGTTCCGCAGAGCCCAATTCGGCCAAGCGAAAATCGGGGTCGTGTATTACCATCTCCCATCAGGTTTCGATCCCCACGCCCACCGGCCTATAGGGAGCGTTCTCGGTCACCACAATCTGAATGGGATAGAGGCTCAGAGTGGTCGGGCTCACACCGGAGACACTGTGAATATTCTGACTGGGAATACTATCGCCCAAGGGCATATCTTCCCAGTGATGATTACCGACATCGATACCGACAGCAGTCGGGAGACCACTTTGCCCAGCCTCCCCCAGTGTTGAGAAATTTCCCTGAGCCCATAAATCCCGCATCAAGAAGACCCCTGCAACCATCGAGTCCACATCGGAACCAGGAACAATCCAGTACGGTACCGAGTGCTGCGGCAGTCCTGGCAATAATACCGCTACGGTCAGACCAGTCTTTCCAATCTAGGCTCCCATCACCTGCTCCAGTTCAACAGTCTTTATCCCCAGAAGGCGATTACCAATCTGATTCCACCTCCTCAGTCTCAGTTACATCCTCTATACCTTCACCAGAGGATGCAGTTGCATCGCAGGACCCATCATCCCCGTCAGATGACATGGGTCGATTTTCAGAGCACATCCTGAGGATGGTCCAGTCCTTAGGGTTGGAAACTCAGCAACATACGGAGAAACTTGTCGACCCAATCTATGATGTCTTCCATACCGATGCAAATGCCTTGGTAGCGATCCTATTTCCACCTACCTTACTTCAAATGGCACAAATATCCTGGAAAACTCCTTACTCGATGGCACCAACATCCAAATTCCTCGAGTCGATGTACAAAATCCAAGAGAAGGACGCTGGCTTCCTCTTTCAATATCCGAAGCCCAACTCTATCATAGTCGAGTCCTCCCAGGGAAAGTCGCAACATATTCACTCGGCACCTGTGAATAGAGAAGGGAGAAGGTTGGATTTTATGGGCCGCAAGGTCTATGCCTCTGCATCATTAGGTCTTCGGGCAGATGCTTACCAAGCTACCATAGTCCGTTGCCAGCTATTCTTGTGGGATAAAATAGGGTCCCTTTGTGACTACCTACCAGACTACAAAAGGGAGCTTGCTAGGGTTTTCCAAGTAGAAGCAGTAGCAATTGCTCGACAACAGCTCTGTACAGCTAAACACCAGATGGACTGTGACTCAAAAGCTATGATGAGAGCCATCGCTTTACGTAGGCATGCATGGCTTCGTTCAGCAGGACTCAGCCAAGAGACTAAGACACGCATTGAAAACTTACCTTTCGATGGGGAAGGCCTGTTTAATGCTAGTATCGATGACGCTATGGACTCCATCCAAAAAGCGCGTACAACAGCGAGGAAGATAGGGTTTTTGACGCCACCCATCCAATACAAGCCATGTTGGTGGACTAAGCAGCCCTTCACCCAGCAGCAACGTCCTCGGTACAATAGACCACCTCAGCAACAACAACAGCAGTTACAGGGGAAGAGATCATATCCCCGAGATACCAACCTGCACGGTATCCACCTGACTTTGGAAAAAAGCAGCGGCTTTGTCTCCCTTCTACTGTACCGACGGCTGTTCAAAAGAAGGCTACAGCCCTTCCTTCGAGAATGGGAGCGCATTCCTTGAATGAGTTTAAATCTCCAGGGCCCGATGAACTGCATCCTAGAGTAATGAAGGAGCTAGCGGAAGAACTCTCACAAGCTTTGTCTATTGTCTTTGCAAAATCATGGAAGACGGGTGAGGTGCCAGACGACTGGAGGAGGGCTAACGTTGTCCCTATCTTCAAAAAGGGCAAAAAGGAGGAACCTGGGAACTACAGACCAGGCAGTCTGACATCCATCCCTGGGAAAATTCTGGAGCAGATTATAAAGAAGTCAATCTGTAAACACCTTGAAATCAATGTAGTGATTACTAGAAGCCAACATGGATTTGTCAGGAACAAATCCTGTCAGACTAATTTGATCTCATTTTTTGATAGGATAACTTCCCTTGTGGACTGTGGGAATGCTGTGGATGTCATATATCTTGACTTCAGCAAAGCTTTTGACAAAGTACCACATGACATTCTGATTAACAAACTAGCTAAAAGTGGGCTAGATGGAACAACTATTAGGTGGATCCACAGTTGGCTACAGAATCGGACTCAAAGAGTACTTATCAATGGAACCTTCTCAAACTGGGGAGAGGCAACGAGTGGGGTGCCGCAGGGCTCAGTCCTGAGCCCAGTGCTCTTCAACATTTTTATTAATGATTTGGATGAGGAGGTGCAGGGAATGCTGATCAAATTTGCAGATGGCACAACATTGGGTGGGATAGCTAATACCCTGGAAGACAGAAACAAACTTCAAAGTGATCTTGATAGGCTGGAGTGCTGGGCTGAAAACAACAGAATGAAATTTAATGCCAAGTTCTACATTTAGGGAATAGAAACCAAATGCACAGTTACAAGATGGGGGACACTGGGCTCAGCAATACTACAAACGAGAAAGATCTTGGAATTGTTGCAGATCGCAAGCTGAATATGAGCTAACAGTGCAATATGGCTGCAAGAAAGGCAAATGCTATTTTGGGCTGCATTAATAGAAGTATAGCTTCCAAATCACGTGAGGTACTGGTTCCTCTCTATTCGGCCCTGGTTAGGCCTCATCTAGAGTATTGTGTCCAGTTCTGGGCTCCACAATTCAAGAAGGATGCAGACAAGCTGGAGCGTGTTCAGAAGAGGGCAACCAGGATGATCAGAGGTCTAGAAACAAAGCCCTATGAAGAGAGACTGAAAGAACTGGGCATGTTTAGCCTGGAGAAGAGAAGTTTGAGGGGAGACATGATAGCACTCTTCAAATACTTAAAAGGTTGTCACACAGAGGAGGACCAGGATCTCTTCTCGATCCTCCCAGAGTGCAGGACACGGAATAACGGGCTCAAGTTAAAGGAAGCCAGATTCCAGCTGGACATCAGGAAAAACTTCCTGACTGTTAGAGCAGTGCGACGGTGGAATCAGTTACCTAGGGAGGTTGTGGGCTCTCCCACACTAGAGGCCTTCAAGAGGCAGCAGGACAACCATCTGTCAAGGATGCTTTAGGGTGGATTCCTGCATTGAGCAGGGGGTTGGACTCGATGGCCTTGTAGACCCCCTTCCAACTCTGCTATTCTATGATTCTATGATTCTATGATAACTACAGACTCTTGGGTTCTTGCCATTGTGAACAATGGATACCACATCGAATTTGACAGCCTTCCACCCTTCTCGGGAATAAAAATAACATCACCCTCGCCCCCTCTTATTCAAGAGATAAACACTCTCCTAGAGAAAGGAGCCATCTGCCCAGTTCCTACGCTTCAGGCGAATCAGGGTTTTTATTCCCCGTACTTTATGGTACCGAAGAAGGATGCAGGTCTTCGATCGATATTGGACCTGAGGCAAGTCAATAGCTTCATCACCCCCCAAAAGTTCCATATGACCACTGTTGCGTCTGTTCTACAGTTGCTCTGCAAAATTGTTTGGTTTGCAGTTATAGATTTAAAGGATGCCTACTTTCACATTTCAATCAGGCCATCCTGCCAGCGTTTTCTTTGTTTTTCCCTCGGAGACCAACAGTTTCAGTTCACGGTTCTGCCCTTTGGTCTAGCTACCGCCCCTCAAGTCTTCACGAAATGCATGTCGGTGGTCTGCGCCAACCTTCGACAGCATGCTGTCACAGTATATCCGTACAACGACAACTGGCTCCTGGTGGCAGATGACGGTCTTACCTTGGAAAGGAACATACATTTCACATTACAGCTCCTCAACAGATTAGGCCTGTGGGTCAATCTCGAGAAATCTACACTAATACCGCGGAGGGTGATAGACTTTATAGGGGTAACCCTATTGTCAGTGGACAGTCGAGCTTACCTCCAGGTAGCGAAAGTGGCAGTTTTAAAGGACCTAATTCTATATATCTGTTATGGCGTGGACCATCCAAAGACGGATGGTCCACGCCGTACCGTTTGCATCAAGTTTGCACGCCTATGGATGAGAATCCTTCAAGGCTGGTTTCTCAAGACATTCGACCTCCGTACCAATGCTCAACGGTTCCGGCTGGCTCTGCCCTGCTCGGTACGGTCATCTCTTCTTTGGTGGCTGTCCAGCAGGAATACCCTTGCAGGGGTACCATTCCATGTCCCAACATCATCAAGGACAATCACTACAGATGCCTCCCTGATGGGATGGGGAGCGCACTGTGCTTCTCACCTTGTTCAACTGAAAACACTGAAACTGATTGCATGGAGGATAATCCCTCACAGCCTTCAATAAATTCTAACCTGTCGATCGATCGAATCCTTTGGCATCCCGTGAACCATAGACTAGAAGATCATATGCGTTCAAGTGGAAAAGGTTTACACTATTTGCACTAAAGGAGCAGTTTAAACCTGACAGTTGCACCCTATACGACATACTTCAGTACCTACTCTCTCTGTATCAACAAGGATTGAAACTGTCATCCATCAGGGTCCATGTTGCAGCCATTTCTGCCTCTCATCGGGGTTTTGATGGAGTGTCATCCTTCTCCCACCTCCTGATGAAAACATTTTTATGGGGTCGAGAGCTGGACCATAAGGAAAGCTGAGCGAAGGAAGATAGATGCTTTTGAACTGTGGTGTTGGAGGAAAATTCTGAGAGTGCCTTGGACTGCAAGAAGATCAAACCAGTCCATACTCCAGGAAATAAAGCCAGACTGCTCACTTGAGGGAATGGTATTAAAGGCAAAACTGAAATACTTTGGCCACATAATGAGAAGACAGGATACCCTGGAGAAGAGGCTGATGCTAGGGAAAGTGGAAGGCAAAAGGAAGAGGGGCCGACCAAGGGCAAGATGGATGGATGATATTCTGGAGGTGACAGACTTGACCTTGGGGGAGCTAGGGGTGGCGACAGCCGACAGAAAGCTCTGGCGTGGGCTGGTCCATGAAGTCACGAAGAGTCGGAAACGATTGAAAGAATAAACAACAACAAGGAACACGATACTGACAGTCAGACACGTAATTCCAACCTGGAGTCTATCGGTGGTGCTACAAGCACTTACAAAGAAGCCCTTTGAGCCTTTAGCTACTATGGACCTCATGTTATTGTCCCTCAAGGTCGCATTCCTTGTGGCAGTAACTACAGCACGTCGTGCTGGTGAACTCAGGGCTCTAAGGGTAGATGCACCTTACCTTGCCTTTCATAAAGAAAAGGTTGTGCTTTGTACTGACATGGCTTTTCTGCCCAAGGTAGTGTCAACTTTTCACAATACCCAGGACATTGTGTTGCCTGCCTTTTTTCCTAACCCAATCACACCATTAGAGTCCTTTCTGCACATGCTGGATGTCAGAAGGGCGCTTGCATTCTACAAGTCGAGTACTGAAGCATTCAGGAAAACACAACAATTATTCGTGTGCTACGGTGTGCCTAGGAAGGGTTTCCATGAGTCATGCCAACGCCTGTCACTCTGGACAACACAGACGATTGAATTAGCCTATTCTTTGTCTGATCTTCGATTGTCTGAATCAGTGACTGCTCATTCCACTAGAGCAATGGCCACATCTGTGGCTTTTCGTAGAAGATGTGCGCAAAGCGGCGATGTGGTCTACCCCGTCCATGTTTATAAGACATTACAGTATGGATGTTCGAGTCAGACAAGACTGTTCCTTTGGAAGAGCGGTCCTGTCGGAAGTGTTAAGATAAAACACCAACCCACCTCCAAGGTATGTTAGCTTGTTACTCGCCCATATGTGTGATGCATAGAGACCACGAAGAAGAAATGCAGGTTGCTTACCTGTAACTGTAGTTCATCTGTGCATTCACACAACCCACCCACCATCCCCTCTTGGTGGTGTACTGCTTTTACTGTATGTTTTTTATATGTATGTTTATGGGGCCACAATGTCGGACTCCTGTAAACTGAGGTATAGGCAGGAACTGCGTGCACATGCGCAGTAGCGCTGGGGGATGGTTCCTGCCTAAAAACGTTATACCAGGCTATTTGAGATTCCGGTTCAGGTCTCAGCGTGGGCGCAGAGCCCATATGTGTGAATGCATAGATGACCACTCGAAGAACTACAGTTACAGGTAAGCAACCTGCTTTAAAAAAAAAAAAAAAGGCAGGAAACAGCGTGAAACCCCAGTAGAATAGTTGCAAACGTTCTCAGCTGTAGCTGGGGAAACAGCAATGATGTAATTCTGTCAGCAATGAGTACCATTTTCAATCTCTACTGTTGCTATGGTAACATAAAAGTGCATATTCTTGAAAACTGTAACATCTACAGTAACTATTCTTGCTCCTCTACCTATTGAATGCAATTACAGGACTGATACTGAAACCTAAGAGTTAGTAAAAAATACTGAATACATTGTGGAATTGATTCACTATAACTAAAAGCTAATGAACTTTTTTAAAAGGAAAGAACAAAGGTTGCAGAGGCTGAAAAGAATGAGCATGTGTCAGAGCAAAATGTGCCTGCATTTACAACAAAAGTCTTCTTGAAAAGTCTGGAAACACTTAGCTTTTTTGCATTAAAAAGTTATTTTATTTAGAAACCCATTTAAATTTTTAAAAATGTTATTGACTATCATTATCTTTGAAATCGTGCATTTTAATCTTATGATCTTGCATTTTGCCAGAGCATCTAGAATGACACTGAAAGGTTCAGACACTGGAAAGTGACCCCAGTGTTTCTTTTGGTTATCATTGCTATGCTGGTGCCCTTCAGCACCTACCATTGTCTAAAACTGTGAAAATAGGAGTAGGTGCAACTTATTTAATACTTAATATTTAGTCTATTTCAGACTGAATACAAATTTAACTTCAAGCATTTTGCATGCCTTAAAATGTCTTCAATCAGAAATGAATTAATATGTGAATCATCTAAATATGCAAAACAGCCAGTAATTCTTTTTTCCTCCCCAATAGGGGAATGGATATAGCCCAACGCCACTAGATCTTTCAAATGTTGTGCTCTCCAGAGAATTCCAGGTTTGTATAAAAAATATTCAAAGTAATATGGTATAAAAATTTCTATGATTTTTAAGTAAAATCAACCATGGCAAGTAAGAGGGTGGTGTGGAACCCTGGTGGTGCTACTCCTTCCTGTGCTGCCAGTGTAAATGGGAAACCAGGAGGCACATGGAAGCAACCCATGCTGTGTTTTCTGCCCACACCAGCATTACTCGAGGATCTGGAAGAACCAGCAGTGTAGGGATCAACCACAGAATGAGCTCCTACCCCGTGTCCCCTACCTTCTTCTGCTGCTGTGATTTCTACATCACTGTATAACTTGAGGAGGAGCCTTTGTATCTATAGTTATTCATTCTAAATAACAAAACCATGGTTTTCTGCATATTTGTGTCTGCATATCTGATAGTGGCGCATTTTATGCAGAAAATTCAGCTGGCATTTTTCAGAATTATCATGCTTTGAAAATGAATCACTGTGTTTCAAATAACATTTAGCCTCACCTTAACCGTCTGTATAATATTAAAGGGGCATAGGAGTGTCCCTTTAGTTAAGATGAGTTGCAAAAAGGTTTCTGCCATTAAAAGCCTCAAACTACCACTTATAAAAATGGCACTATTGAGCTAATAATGTGAAACTTAGCATCCATAATGTACCTGTTGATATCTACAATTGTGCAAAATGTCAAACTGATCCCGTACAAATCGCCACAGGTATAGTAAGTTTAAAAATGCTGAAATTTACACATTTGTCCATTTTACTCCAAGCTGCAGCTAGGCATAGCATATATTTATTTCAAATTCTGGGCAAAACTCCTGATGTACTTCATTTAGGCTTGTTGAGGAGGTTTGCCTTTCAACAGTGTGGTGAAATTCAAAGCAGTGGTTTAAAGTTATCAATATTTGTCTTGCCCCATTAAAGCCTGTGGCAGCAACTTCTGACAAAGTTATGTTAGGCATGCTCAGTTTCTTCTGAGGCTAGAATGCTGCTGGTACTCCAATGTTTTGAAATCCACTCTTTCTGTCAGCATTCTGACAGCTGGGGAAGGGCAGCAAGAAACTGCCAACTGAGATAAGGGAGAGGTAATTTTGAAGATTGAGGGAATCACTCTCACTAAATGACAGATCACTGATGAATTCCTCTAGCAAAACAGTGAGGTTCAGATTGAAATCTAGGACCAGGACAACTCCATCCTCCCCATTTGGATTTGGGCTTGAAAGACCAAAGAAAAGTATGGCTGCACGGAGCAAGCAAAACACTGCACAACAACATTATTGATCACAGGGCATGTATTTTAAAGCATCAGTCATAGCTTTCAATTCCCTGGCTTTGTGAAGCTTAAGCCTCCTCTCTCTTTCACTAGCAGGAGTATCCGGTGGGGAGAGTTCCATTCATGATACCTCAGGATGTAAGCCAGTTTCCTCAAAGTAGTACACAGATAATAAAGTAACAACCATCTTAAAATAATGAACTTTTCTTCATGAGGCATTTGGAGTACACTTACTTTCCTTACTCAGTGGTTGTTCACAGGTTCTTTAGACAACGTTGTGACCATCCAGTTTCACTTCTGTTTTTAAGCAACACTTTAGCAGGAGGTTTAGAGCAGGAAAAATTGAGTATTATTTGTGAAAGCGAAATAAAATGTTTTTCCCTAATTGTGTAATTCTGCTAAAGCACAGTGCTACATAGAGGCTATATAATGGAAAAGCAGGAATAGAAATGTTCCTTTGCAATGCTTGGATCTCGATTCTGTGATAAAACTGAAAGTAGATTGCAGTGGATTAACAGGCTCATGTAGAAAGCTCAATAGCACCACACATAACCAATGACACTAACCACTATGGCCAGAATACATTAGTATTACAATATAACATTATACCTCCACAAACACAGCCAACATATCCGGCTAGAAGCCCCACTTTTGTCCCAGATGATATTCCTGCCACCCCTATCATCAGGATTTTTATTATTTATTTATTTATTTACAATATTTATATACCACTCCCCATTCAGAATTTCAGAGTGGTGGACAAAATAAAATAGAATAAAAACACATTAAAAGTACATTTTAAAAGAAACAAAGTGCAAAATAAACCGCACCTGGTCGTTAAGGTAAGGCATCTTGGAACAACGTTTTCAGAAGGCACCGGAAGGAATACAAAGTTGACACCTGCCTGACCTCCAGTGGCAGGGAATTCCATAGGAAGGGGCCACCACACTGAAGGCTCTTCCCCGGTGGACTCCAGTCACATGATAAGTCTACGTGGAACCCCCAGGAGATGCCCTTGAATGACCTCAGTGACCGTGCAGATTGATAGGAGAGAAGGCGTTCTCTCAGGTATCCTGATCCCAAGTTTTTTAGGGCTTTGTACACTAGTACAAGAACCTTAAACCTGGTCCAGTAGCAAATAGGCAGACAGTGCAGTTCCCTCAGCAGAGGAGTAACATGCTGGAAAGGGGCAGCTGCGGACAACTCTAGCCACAAAAGAAAAGGCAGCATAACCATAAGGCATTTAAACAATCCACCCTCCAACATCTGAAATAAAATCCTCTCTCATTGGGATCCCAAGACCTGAGTGAAGAAACGGCATCCTTATCCTCAGGGCAATCCTCTGTCTGGTTCCCTCAGAGTAACAAATCACTGGGAGAGGCAAAATGGACAAAACTTCTCCCCCAGGCAATGTCCTTCTCTGCTTAACATGTATAATATTTCTGCGGAATTGTATGATCCAGTCTTCTTTTGACCTTGATTATTCTTTCTCGATTTGATGGTGATACAGGGAATGGTTGAAGTAGTGGCAGAAAACTATCATAATATTTGGGCTAAAAAGAAGAAAATTGAATTGGAAAGTAAAGGTAAGACTGAAATGCTTTGTGCAACACCTGAGATTCAGCAGAGGAATATCTGAAAATACAGAAGACATTATAAGAACAGCCTGTTAACAGTTTGGAACTATTGCTTCAGTAATAAACATTAACAATTCCCTCATCTTGCCATAGGTGGTGGTAGTCATCCTTTATTGGTACCGTATGACACTTTGACAGCCAAAGAAAAGTCTCGGGACAGGGAGAAAGCACAAGAATTGTTCAAGTTTCTTCTAGTGAATGGCATTGCCATATCTAGGTAAGTTATGCATCACTATATGAATAACTTTCTCTGCCTAGTATTCTGCTGTGTTTTTGCATTGTTTTGACATGAATCCTTCAAGTGCTCCAAGTTAGCTTTGATGAAATTAAAGTCGTTTTTATATGTTACATATAAGCATCACGTACTAAAATGCTCACTTCAAATCACTACCTTAAACAAGCAGATCAGAACGAATTAAACTGCTATTTAAAATTAGATATACTAAATAAGAATAATTTCTCCTTCCCACACTTTGGCATGCTGAAGTCAACTTATTATAACGTGTGCATAATTCTCATCCAGTTTCAGAAGGACATTCTATGTAAACCCCTTCAGCAGGGGTGGGCAACCTATGGGCCTAAGGCCACAAGCAGCCCTCAGCATAATTTCAACCTCCCTCTGCAGGTGATCAGTTCAGGCTTCTAGCAAGGTGATCTGCTCCAGCAGCCTGCTGTGTGGGAAAAGAGAGAGAGAGAAAGTGGTCCTGCCCACTGCTGGATCCCAACATATTATTCTTGAGGGAATAGGACTCTTGATAGAACTAAAGCTCCCCACTCCTGCTCTAGAAGACTCCGCAGAAAATTGCCAGAGGAGATAATATGACTGCTGACCACTTTTATGGAAGTGCAGAACCACAACAGACCAGCCCCACACATTTTAGTCTCATAGCAGAGTTGTCAGTTAGATTTCTCAGTTCTGAGACCACAATGGCAGTCTCATATGAACTGAGGGAATAGAAGTTTCCCAAATTGAGGTTTCCCGAATTGCAGAGCTCATATGTGTGAATGCACAGATGACCACTCGAAGAACCACAGTTACAGGCAAGCAACCTGTAACTATTATTAATTATTAATTTATCCATAAATTACCGCCACACACTGCCATGATGTCCTAACAGGGTTTGTGAATCTTTATAAGGGTATATAGAGTAGAGTTCCCCTTTGGGTTCCTATTTATATAGTAGAAAATTCCACTCAAAATATCATATTATGATTGCCTTTGTTCTCCCTACCCATATTTCCAATTTATAAGATATCAAAGTATAATTCCACAAAAGTCATACTGGTCAGTTGCCTCTAAGCCACTCTCAATGACATGTGGAGGTATTAAGTACTAAAACTCTTAGACTTGTGATTGAAGAAGATATGTATTTTTTCATGTTGGTTACAAAAAAAAGAAAAAAAGTTATGTTACATTTACTTTGTTCTCTTCGTTATAAAGTGCCAGCTGGAGTCAAATATTTTGAAGATCAGCATCTCAGATCATGACAACCCTTGCCCTAGTTCAACCAGCAGATTATATTCTCCATATGCTCTGGTAGCATTTGGCCAAAGAAGTGAGCTCTCAATAGCAAATTATACCCTGTGAAAATAAAATTTGAAAAATGAAAATGATTTTTTTTCCATTTAGAAGCTGCTAGTATAAAAAGAAATGTTTGGAAAAAAGCATATACATTGTAATAATCAACAAAGTAATAAAATTTTAAAGTTACATTAAGTGTGCTGTTTCAAACTTTTATTCTAATAGAGGCTTAAATGACATGGAGTTGGATGCTTCATCAATGGAAAAAAGGTTTGCCTATAAATTTCTGAAGAAGATACTAAAATATGTTGACTCTGCTCAAGAATTTATTGCACATTTAGGTAAGTTTCTCTTGTGCTTGTAGGCAATTATTCAAAAAATGAGTTAACTGTTTGCACTGTTGGTTACTATCATTACCATTATTATAATTACCATTATTATTGCAAGATCTCTTATTCATTTCCTTACAAGGGAGTACAGCAGAGCTCTGATCCTCATTGTTGTGAGCATGCGAAGAACAGGACATGCTCATTCTGCACATTGAGTGCCCCCACCCCACAGTAATAGGCCCACCACACTTTTCTGGGAAGAAGTAAGGGGAGGTTGAGGTGGGTTGTGAAGGCACACTCAATAGCCCTTTCCCCTGGGAAACGTCTGTCTCAATTTCCTTTCTCTAGAGGAAAAGGGGTGCTGAGAGTACCATTCTCTTTACATAGGCACTTAATTATTGGGTCCAGTATACAGGCTGTTCAAGTAGAGTCAACAATGGGAAAAGATTGTTTCCTGCTGAGGGGAAAGGCATCTGAAACATTCTCCCTTGGCAGGAATGGCACTCTTAGCAGTAATTTCCCTCTATGGGTGGGATGCTTCCCAGAGAACCAGTAGTACTGAGAGCACCTGCAAGTGCTGCCTCTGCCTCCCCCACTTCTGCCTGAGCAGGGCAGAGGAAGGAGCAAGCGAAAGGGTCATGGCTGCAGGTGCTGCTTAAGAACCTTCAAGAGATTTGCATGCATATATTTGGAACACATGGGAATTTCTGGCCACCTGTGTTGCTGCCACATTAGCATTCCGGGCGTCATGTATTGAGATGGAAAACCATCTCTCCTTTTGTTTTCACTGGAGTAACCACTCCTGCTACCTGCTGACAGAGTTTGGGGAAGGAAATTTAGGGGCAGGAACACAATGCGAGCTGGTTTTCATTCATAATTTTGCTCAGAATGAACCAAACTATTTTCCTTTAGGGGGTCGGGGCAGGAAAAATAGCTGTTTACTAGACCCAAATTTTTAAAATGTGCAATTTCACACTTTAGTCTATGGGATAGAATCAGTAACTTTGAAAAATACTCAATTTTTTGTGCAGTTTCCCTGTTTAATCACATTTGATTTGCACAATTTTTCCCATTCATGCACAGTGGACAGCAATCACAATGCTTGTGGAAATCAAAGGAGTGATGTGTATCGAGTTGATGCTCAAAGAACCTGGGTGAATGTGAACATCACTTGTTCGCCTATCCCTAAGTAGAAGTTATATTGAATTATTGATATATTGGGATCCTGATTGACTTGGGTCTCAATTGAATCAAATTTGTAGTGCTAAAGTGAGACAAATCGCAAATAGTTTATTGATTACACAAAGATGATATATGGAGGCAGAAATAATATACAAAGAAAGCTGATATCCCTTCAGTTGACAAAGCAGGCACCTTTGCCACAGCTGGTTGTATATCTGCGTCTCGAAATTATACAAGACATTCCCCTCAGGACTAGCAAATGTTCTCTAGGATAGCAGCATGGGATTTCCCCTTGGAGTGAGAAAAATAAGTTTGCTTTGTCCTCAGCTTATATCCCCCTGCCTCCCTGTCTCTCATATTCTTGAAAGATCTCGAAGCAAATGAATCTGGGAAATTAATTGCCTTTCCTGCAAGAGAGAGGCCTCAACATTCCAGCTTAGGAGAGAGTCTCCCAGCTCATGGGTGAGATAAGACACTACACCCTTCTCTCATTAGCTAAAGCTTGCTAAAATTTGCTGACTGTGTTAGGCGATACAAGTCTCTATGCATTTAGGAAACTGTATAGGACACATCCATAGCAGCTCACTAAAACTACTTGCCAGTTCTTCTAGTATTAAATCCACTGCAGAAGTCTGGGAATATGCACAAGATACTCTCACGTCAGACACAAGTACATCTTCCCATGGATTGCAGTAGTTGGCTGGAAATTTTCTATTTCAGACTAGAAGAAGCATGGAGATAGGAAGGATGGTTATCTAGTCTGGACCCCCATAAAATTGCACGAGTGAGGCAGTGCGATTGTACATCAAAATCCTTGTCTGGATGCGCACTAGTTTTCAGGAAAAAACTTCAGAAAGAGGAGCTTGATATTCACAAATGGATCCTTCTCATTCTGTTTTTATTTGCACAAGCCTTATCATTTACTATGTTTGGTTAAAGTGGAGACGATACCTGAACAGGACCACAGGATTGCTTCTCTGGTTCTTATAGAACACATTGTTGGTGCCCCCTGAAATTTTAAGTTGGTTAGAATATTTCAAAAACCTGTGGATGATATAAAATGATAGTCTTGTCCAGTATTATTTATTTTTCCATTGCTTCTCCTCAGAAGCCAGTGTCACCAGCGGAAAAACTGAGAAATCCCCACATGACCAAGAAATAAAATTCTTTGCCAAAGTAAGTGACATTATTTCAGATAAACTTCTTTAACTTCCATACTAATTCATGAGGGTAGTGTGAGCTAATATTGAGAACTGTGCATATAATGGAACATCTGATTCCCATTGCAGGAAGTGGGGAATGAAATCTGTAGTGCAAATTAAATGTTCCAAAATACCGCCTTGAGGCACAATTTGTGAAATTATTTTTATACATAGTAAGTGTTGTAGATTTGAAATTAAAAGGCAAAGTAATTAATTTAGGTTGGATAGAATTTAGTAGTATTTTTATGGAGTACTTGATTCATTTCACCTGTCTGGTCTCTTGAAGATTACTGAAATTACATTACAAATCAGTAACTTGTTTTTACCGATTGTTTTATTTGTATCAGTATTTCTGTGCATTATTCTTCAGTGCCTGTAGATCTAAATAGTCAACAGATATAGGCGGAAGCAGGGCAATTGACTGCTGTTGAGCTTAGTTGGTGTTGGGTTCCATTATTTTTATTGCAATGCGTATTGTATTGCACTTGATATGGTGAAGTCTTTGATACTGATTAGCTGTTTTGTGGTGTCATAACTGTATCTAAATAGTTTGTAGTCTAGCTTCTGTGAAGAAAAGTTGTCAGTTTAGCTGGAAACAAAACCTCACACAGGAACGGAGTAAGGACTGGGAAGAGTTCCCAGAATGAAAGATAAGAGGCAGAGAATAGAAATGTAATGACGTTGAAGGAAGGGTACAAAGTAGGGCTAGGTGTGAGCAGAAGATGTTCAACCCCCAAAGCCTCTGACTGCAGGGTCAATGGTCAGGAATGCTGGGATGAGGATGAGGAGGATTTTATATGCCACCTTTTTTTTCTCTTGCAAGGAACCTAGTGCAGCATACTTAGCCCCCCTTCTCCATTTTACTCACAACAGCCCTGTGAGGTAGGTTAGACTGAGAGTCAGTGACTGGCTCAAAACCATCCAGTGAGCTTCATGGTGAAGTGTGGAGTATAACCCAGATCTCCCAAGTCCCAGTCCAACCATTACGCTACAGTGCTCTGAGTTGAAGTCCAAAGCATCTGGAGAGTTACTTTCTGCCCACACTTGAAGTAGGCAATAGACTAAAATTACCTAGTCAGTTCTTTAGCTGCAAATGTCTTGTTCAGTATATTTTATACACTGAAGTTTATAGGAATATCCAGTGTCTTGAACTTGGCCTGTAAAAATGACTAAAATTAGAATTGTGAAGTTCTCTATCATAGTGCTTATGGTATTGCCTACTTAATTATGATAGTGGAGGAAGAGAGTAAATCTGCTATAATTTAGGGGCATGGCTGAAGGGGAGAAATCTGAACTTCACATGCTTAACAAAGATGACTCCAGTGTTTGAGGAGATGCCATTTTGCTCACCCTCAACTGTGTCCACAATTATATACCATTTAGTTTGTTTCATAGAACTGCTTGGTTCCTCTTCACTTCCATGGAAGAAATAATTCAGGGATTCAGGTGGGATAAAGATAAAATGTACTCCTCTAGACAATAGTAGTCACAGTGGTGTCCTGGAGAACAGCAGCTTGCTTCCTGACATAGGGGTGAACTGGCTTCATGCACTTAATTGGCAAAAAGTTACAGGCTGGGTTGGGGAAGGCAGGTTATACTTTAGTAAGGAGCCCTCTGTTTCGTTTCTTTTGCCGCTGTTATCAGGGCATTCCCACCCCTTGCTCCTCTCTGGAAATGGCTTCTTCCTTTGCATCTGCTGCTCTCATAAGAAGCAAGGCAAGAAGACCCAGGTCCATCCAGGAAAAGCCTTTTCTTGTCTACTGCCTTTGTCACTTGCAACAATCTTTGAGCCAATCTTCTTCTATTGGCAAGAAAGGGAAGTTTGCAGAGGCTTTTCCAGATCCAGCAGTGAACTTGGTGAAACTGCTATCTCAATCAGCATAACCCTCCTCTGACACACATTCTATTTGTTTTTCTTGGTCATGCTTGTAGTTTATATACATTGTTTATTATCTTCTCTAGGTTCTGCTACCATTAGTTGACCAGTACTTTACCAATCATTGCTTGTACTTCCTCTCGTCCCCTACAAAGCCACTCAGCAGTAGTGGATATGCTTCAAATAAAGAAAAAGAAATGGTAGCAAGGTATGTAGTAAATTCTATGACACTGTAAATTTAATGTTATGATGAAGTAGCACCTTTGAAAATGTTTGTTTCTTATCCATATAAGTCTTGTCAATGCATCCATATCATGGAAAACCATGCATTTCTTAACAAATTAACATAGGACTTTATTTCAAAATAAAACCTTTTGTCTACCCAGAATTAATATTTCAGGTAAACTATAGTTCTTACATTAGTTTAATAAATTATTTATTTGATTAAGTAAGATTATATCACTTAATATATAAGATGACAACTTTCCGTATTTTTATTATATTATTATCTTTAAATGCTGTGGTCCCATTCTGGTGTTCCAGACCACATCTTTGGAAGTTGCTTTGCTTTGTTTGTATGCATGAGAGGTAGAGAAGGGTGGGGTGGCACACGCAGAGGGAGGGAGAGCTATGCAACCCTGCAGTGCTGTAATGCTCTGCCCGCTTTGGGCTCTGGCTCTACCATCATCAGCTGCAGCCCCTCATTGACTGACTCTGTGAGTAACAGCAGTTCATGGGGAAAAGTTCTCCGCCCTGATCTAAACTAGTCTAATAATTCTATCTATCTATCCATCCATTCATCATGTGATCATGTGTACATTTCAGCCTTCAGCAGTCCTTCCAGGGTAATAATCAAAATTCCACTCCGGCATCTAAAATCAAAATCAATATTTATAACTATTTTTGCATATATATCCTACCTTTCTCCTTTAGCACTCCTTTAGGACTCTCTTGTTAGACAGACTCCTTGAAAGAAATGTTGGACCCATTTCTAGGATCTTTCTCTATATTCCCATGTTTCTTTTCCTATCTCAAGTTATTCTCCCTGGGTGTATAGGTTGTTGTTGTTGTTGTTGTTCTAAATAGCGTTGCTGCCTTTTGACTTGACATATTGTGGGCCATCCAGCCATTCAGTGTGTCCATTGACCAAACTATTCAGGGCATCATGTGACTTGGGCATCTTGTCACCTTGGAGTCTAAGCCTATCAATGGCTGCTAGTAATGATGTCTATATACTACCTCCAGCATCAAGGGCACTCTGCCTCTGTGTAAAAGTTGTTGGGGAAGATGAGGGGAGAGTGCTGCTGAAATCATGTCCCGCTTGTGGACATGAGTGGACATAGGCATCTGGTTGGCCACTGTAGGAAAAGAATGTTGAACTGGATAGAATTTGGTCTAATCCAGCATGGCTCTTCTTATATTCTTATTCTTTTAATTATTAACTACAGAACTGAAAATTGGACTGGTAGTTCCACTTACTATACATTTCTTTTTGTAAACATAATTTCCTATTTATTTTTCTTTTGCTTTATTCCTGTAGCCAGATTACTTCTTACAAGTCTCCCCACTGTATCTTTCAACTCTAATGTATTCCATATAAATAATTAAGATATGAAATAAGTATTTTCTGTACTACTGACTTTCACTGACTTTGTATATATTTTTATCTAATGTCCAAATTATATCTAATGTTCTTTCATGCAAGACATTTTGATTTAATTTGATATTCGATATTGAAGGACATCAAATGCTTTTCTAAGATGCAAATATATTGCTTTTAATTTCTCATGCACACTTTCTGTTTGTGAGCCCATTAAAATGCTAATCAAGCTTGCCTCATAAGATTTATTCTTTAGACTGTTATGCAATTTATCGCTCGTGATTTTTTTGCTCATTGAAGAAGGACATCCTTCAGTAGGTGACTCCTCACATCCATTTCAAGGGAACAGGAGTTCCAGAGGCTTCTGGAACAACTGCAGGAAGAGAGAGCTATATCAAATGTTGACCTTCCCCAAATGTAAGGTAGCAGGGTTTTCACTGCTCTCCTAGGCATGGGTTGTTATTGGGGGTTGTTGTTGTTGTTGTTGCTGCTCCAATCCCTACTTTATTGGCTTAGCTAGTTAGGTGGGTGAGAGCTTGGTGCTTTCTTTCTAGTTCGAACACCAAGGGACAGTGAGGGATCACTGCAAGCATGCCTGTTCTACCTATGGGTTACATTCCACCTGCTATTATTTTAGTGACTATACTTTAGAATAAGGTTGGGCAACTTATAGCCCCCGATGTTGCTGGACTACTACTCCCATTATCCCTTACCATTGGCCCTGCTGGCTGGTGCTGATGAGAGTTGGTGTCCAACATAATCTTGTGGGCCATAAGTTCTGCACCTCTTATTTAGAGGACTGTGTCATGTCCTTCAGTATCACAATTCCTGGAAAAGCTAATAAAGATCTTCATCAACTCCTAAAATGTATTCCGTGTACCATAGTTGCAGGAACTGATCCTCCCCTGTTTTTGCCTTAAATCATTTCACCCCAAAGAGGGGCAGTCACCTTTGATACATGTAGAATACTTAATATGTATTTACAGGGAAGAGTAGGTATTATTTATTTATTCCTTGTTTGTTTCCTTGGGGGGGGGGGAGGGAAGATTTCCAGATCAACCCATGAGTACATGAATTAAGGACTGTATAACACTAGTGTACTAATCACAGGGCACCAAGCCACCAAAAGGGATACTAGCAAACTAAAGGAGAGGGGCAGCCCTCTTAGTTACACTGACTACTAATGCACTACTACCTCATATCTGATGAACAGTTATATGGCGCACCCCACCTACCTTCATCTGGCACTAATGGATAGAAACCTTGAAGCATCATTCGGGTCAGGGTCCGACTGCAGGTAGTGTAGGGAATATAGCAGTTAGCTTTCATGTGGTGATAGGTTCTAACGTTTCACATCTCCTTGAAGTATGTCCTTGCATACTGGACTTCTCATGAAGGTACTTTCTGGTCAGGAAAAGACAGCCCATCTTGACCCATCCAGAGCAGGGCCTGCACTTAGTCTGCACTTGGGACAACCTCCAGTTCTCTTAGAGTTACTAAAGTTGAAGCAGTATTATTAAATTCTAAGGTATATTTTTTTTCTGGTTAGTTAATTTTTTGTTGTGGAAGCTTCCAAAACTGAGCGGGTTCCTCCTAGGAGAGATGTCAGAAGCCTGTGGAAGTTCTGTCTTCTTGAAATGTATGGGAGAAGTGAGCTATCAAGGGAAGTTGTCCTTTCCATTGACTTCTGATGAGTTTATATTCCCATTTTCATTATTTGTGGGTCACTATTTGGTTTCTAAGCATAGAAATAATGAAGAAGCAAGTGAATGGACTATTTCTTTCCACTGGTATTTGTTTGAATTTTATTTACAAAAGTTTTAACAGAGCAAAACACTTATTTGTGCTCCATTTCTATATAAAATTAGCTAAATTATAATTAAATAATTTTTCAACCCTGTTATTTTATTTTGCATCTTAAAAAAGAAACAATGATTACACTATATAATTATTTCGTGATGTAAAACATAGTGAGCACAAAGTATATTAGTCAAATAAAATCATTATGTTTTTAGAATAATCAGGTTTTTATCTGGATGTTAAAACATACACTTTAACTATTTCTAACTGTAGTTACTTTCGGACTCACAATTTAATTCAAAGTAACTTTGTAACTTTGTTTCACATCTGCCATTCTCACAGTTCCTTACAACTATTTTATTACTTTATTATCCTAACAAATCTTTAATCTCTGTGTATTTTTCCTGCTGTTTTGTATTCTT
Organism: Elgaria multicarinata webbii; assembly: GCF_023053635.1. NCBI lineage: Eukaryota > Metazoa > Chordata > Lepidosauria > Squamata > Anguidae > Elgaria > Elgaria multicarinata. Next base: position 133,716,587 of record NC_086172.1, on the reverse strand, counting down.
TTCTGCTTTAGCCTTTTCTGCAAACTTGCTGCTCTTGTTAGACATAGGATTTCACTTTTCGGTAAGTTAAGGAAAAAAAATTGATTAAGTTATAAACACAGACTCTTTTAATGTTTTCAAGTATATATGGATTGTCTGGACCCTTTCTGAGTTTGTGAGAAAATGTGGACTAATTTTTCGCTGTGGCATTTTTAACAATGAAGAATCCTTCAAACTGTCCCGTTCTACGCCTTTCATTTTCTGCTCCCATTGTACTTTTGTGGCTCATCTTGCAAAATCTTCTACCACTCCCATTTACTGCTTCTATAGTAAGATCTTTCTTATTGTTTCTTGTTGATTGTGTTGTCAGTAATACATTTATAGCACAATCCTTCAGAAATAAACCCCACTGATATCAATGGCACCTACTTCCAGGTAACTGTGTACAGACTTAAGCAAACAGGAAGAACAGAACATTTCTACTTCTGTTGATAAGTACAAGATGCTGCTATGGTAACAACTAGACTATAGTGCTAAAGTAGGTCCATGGGATGGGACTGTAAGACAGAAACTTGATAATTAAAACATATTCTTGAAAAATTAAACAATTTTTAAAATCTTTACATAACCCAAGTTACTACAAAAACTATTTAACCTACCATCTGTGTGAATAAAGTTCAATTCCGCCACCCCCCAAGAAATGTTTTCTTCAGTTAATATAGAAAAGGCAGTTGGCCCATTATTAAATGTACAATATCCTCAAATTTTGCTCACAGAACCTTCCTGAAAGGTCATTGCAACATCCCTGCAGCATTGACAATAGCACAATGCTTTGCAATGATGTTGTGATTCAGCAGTTAGTATATTTTATCCACGTATTTGCTGCCACAAGGACTATTCCTAGAAGACAATTCATTTCAAATAGTTGTCAGCAACTGAAAATGGTGTCATAATAAAAGTATAGAATAAATTATGCATAAAAATAAATAAAGTAGTAATTCTCCTATGAAGACTTTATTTTATGATCTTGGGCTGGGAGTTACCCTCATCTTACTGAAGCCCCAGGATGCAAGAACAGGATCAATGGATGGGGGAAAGGGTGAAGGAGAAGTGAGGTGAACAATGGAAAAAGCAGCAACCCAACTGTGAACACAAGAGATGGCTGTATCTTTCAGAAAGCCAATCCTAGAGAATGGGAGGATATTGTTGTCAGCACTTTCTTCAGCAAGGAACTAAGTCTATGTTTGAAGGAGAGGGGGAAATGGGAGAGCACCTTGAAGTGGCAGAAGAGGATGCTAAGGAAGGACCTCTAAAGCTTTCTCCTAAGCCAGAGGAAGCCCAGAGCCAAGAAGGAGTATGGACAAAATCCAGTCTCTGTCCCTCCCGACATCTTTGATTCCTGGTTGGAGTGGTTAAGAAAGGGAATCTAAAGGGCTGTACATCCCCCGCTGCTGCACATCTTTTAATCTTGTGGGTTTTGGGGTTCCCCTGGATATTCCAGAAAATTTCTCTATTGGCAACTCTCTAAATAAAGAAATCAAAGTAAACTCTGGATGGGAAGGATATATAAAAGCCAAGCAGAAATCGCAGATTTTAGTGTGGAATCTGCATGCTGTCAATTATTATTATCATTATTATTAATAATAATAATAATAATAATAATAATAATAATAATAATAATAATATACCACCCCATAGCTGAAGCTCTCTGGGCAGTTTACAAAAGTTAAAAACAGTGAAAATTAGAAACAAATAAACAAAATTTAAAACCATAAAAAGCATAAAATACAAACAAAAACAGACAATATCCATTTAAAACAACTATTCTGGGGTCAGTTAAAAATGTAATAAATGTTATAAATAACAATAATTAGGGAGGGAAAATAAGAAGAAAATGAAAATAATTCCAACTTTCATTAGCAGAATGAGATATTAGTTCTCCCCAGCATAAATACATTTCCGAGATATATTGATTTTTACATTTCCTTGTGTTAAAGAAAATTTTAAAAAGCAACATATTATTTCCCTTAATTTTTCATAGGTAGTGATGCTGCAACAATGGTTAGCTGCCTACACATCTTAGCTCAGACACTAGATACAAGGTAAGTTTGCTGGTATATACACCTGTGTTCCATTCTTACCTGTAAATAAGATATTATCCAAAGCAATTTTCCCCTGAACTAGATATAAGGAGTGGCTAGGCCTGAAACCTCCTTCTACCATTATGGGGAGGTTTATATTCTATGGAGGAACATTCAGTCATGTGAGTCTCCACCTGCAGCATGAAGTGGTACAGCCTACACAGTTTCTGCTGGGCTTGTGTGTGATAGACCAAGGGCCTTGCTAGACGAGGCCTTAGCGCGCTTTGTGGGCCGGTTTCCCTGCTGTGCATCCAGATGACTCACAGGGGAATCCGGCGCCAGGCCACACTGAGGCTTCCTCTAACGCGCCATAAGCGAAGTCGCTTATGGCGCGCCTTTTTCACAGCCCCGGCCTCAGGCCGGAGCTGCGAAACGTCTAGGAAGGTCCGTGGCTTTTTGCGGCTACTCGCTTACTCGCGAGTAGCCACGAAAAGCCACGGACCTGGCACAGCGCTCATACGAGCGCTGTGCCCATCGTGCCGGGGGGGTGATCCGGGGGGGAGATGGGGGAGGGAAGGCCGGACCGGCAGGAGAGGGGATGGCGGAGGGCGACGAACAGGAGATGGCGAGGGAGGGCGGGGGGGGCGACGAACAGGAGATGGCGAGGGGGGACGGAGGGCGACGAACAGGAGATGGCGAGGGAGGACGGATGGGGGGGTTAACTAAAATAAAACCCTTACCTTCTCCGGAGTCTTCGGGCCACACGTGGCCCCTTTAAACTAAAAAAAAAAAAGGCAGACGCTGCAGGGCTTGCGTCGTCCCTGCGCGTCCGGCGTCTGGAAGCTGAGGCGGCATGCGCTAACGTTAGCGCGCCTTGGCCCCGCCTCCCTGCCGGCTTATCCCGGCAGGTCTAGCAAAGCCCCTAATTGAGACATACATCTGATTATAGACAGTAGACTAATCACGAAGCTGATTATGGTTAGTGGACTAATCACAAAATCTTAGCAAAACCTAACATTCAGTCTTACATTTTAATATCAGAAATCTGAATTTGAAATTACACTGTTCAACAATATTATTATTACTATTATTATTATGTATACAATTTGAGAATCTAAAGGTTTTCCCCCAGTTCTAAATAATGATGTATATGTAGTTAACATAAACACCATTATGCTAAAAAAAAAACATTAATTGAGTAAGACTTAATTTATAACATCTGTGTCTAGGATTTGATTTTCAAGTGACATTTTAAAAATTATCTTGTAGAACTGTCATGAAATCTGGTTCAGAGATGGTTAAAGCAGGATTGCGTGCCTTCTTTGAAAATGCAGCTGAAGATCTTGAGAAGACATCAGAAAATCTTAAACTTGGGAAATTTACCCATTCCCGAACACAAATTAAAGGTGTCTCACAGAATATCAACTACACGACAGTCGCATTGTTGCCTATTTTAACATCAATTTTTGAACATGTTGCTCAGCATCATTTTGGCACCGACTTGCTTTGTAAGTGTACTCATTTTTATATTTGGTTTTGGACGATGTTTTCAGTTTTCAGTAGAAATGCAAGAGAATCAAGGACTTGCAGAGGCTCAAATGTTTTGCAAGTCTTTTGTTTAAACATTCAAAAAAAAAAAACTTGGAGGATGTTCACAAAGCACACTCCAACTCCTCCACCTCCACATTCCCTTGCCTCCACGGGACTAGCAACATATCTGGGACAGAGCAGGGAATGATTTCCAGTCTGATTGCTCAGAATATCTTTTTATTTACGGGAGAAAATAGGATTATATTTTGTTTGACAGAATTCATATGGTTTATCAGGTGCATGATAGGCAGAAATTCTAGTGGTATAGCTTTTTCCCAGGGTGAGATGCAGTGACATGTGGGAATTTTCCTCCTTGACATTTTGCCTGATATTCAGCTTCTAAATGCAGAGAAAAAGGTTGACCAACTCTCTCATTGAAGTCTGCCTGTGAAAGCTCAGTTCTCTGGCAGAGTAAGAAGGACATTCAAAGATCTTTCAGATTGCCCCAGGTTGCCCTTCAGGAGGCAGGACTGGCTTGCAACTTTGACTCCTCTGCTGTGGGAGGAGCTTTCAACTTTCCAGACTGGCTCTACCTCATGATTAGGAAGCAGGGTCTACATGGGCTCTCTTCAGCCCATCACTTACTGCTTGCGACTTTTTCATTTTAATTTAGTCTACTTGTCCCCCAACTTCAACTTTCTTAGTTAAAGGTTTCCTCATGTGGGACAGCTGGGAGTTGTGGAAGGGGCAAGTGGTTTAGGACCTCCTTTCTTTACTTGACTCCTTGAATAATGCAGAGGACTAAAAATCAGTGACCATGGTCTAAAACTCTTTGAAGTTAATTAAAAGCCACACACTGATTGGAAAGTGTTTTATATCAGGTTCACAGTAACTAAATGGGTTCAAAGGTGCACTTCTGTTTGTGGAAAAGAGGGCAGGCAATTTTCATCAGTTCACTTTACTCTCTGCAACCCCCTACATTGCATCCCAACCTGGTCTACAAAACCAACCCTCTGGAGCAGATTTTCAGGGGGCTCCAGGGAAAAGGGAGAATAGGTGAAAATAGTCTCTTTCCTTCCCATGAATGGAGACTTATGCCATAGCTAGACCTAAGGTTTATCCCTGGATCGTCCAGGGGTCAAACTTGTTCATCTAGGTGACACACAGGGGATCCAATGCTCAGGCAGGGGCGAACCCTGGATGATCCCAGGATAAACCTTAGGTCTAGCTGTGCCCTGGGAATACTTTTTCTATGAGCGGAACTCTGCTTAAGTAGGCAAACCCAATGACAACAATGGATAGAAAGTTAATTAACATTTAATAAAGCATCCATTAATTATTTAATTAAATTTAATAAAACATCCATTATCCATTAGTTATTATATAAAACAACCAGCTATCATTTGGATAAAACCTATAAAGAGTCTAAATTATTTGATTTAAAAGGATATATTAGCTTGAACGCAATAACATTTACTTCTACTTTCTTTCAGTAGGTGATGTTCAAGTTTCATGTTACAGAATTCTTTGTAGCCTGTACTCTCTTGGAACTGGAAAGAACATTTATGTTGAAAGGTACTTAATAGAAAGAACTGGATATACTAAAACAAATCTTCTTAGTATATAACTAACTTAAGATTGACTGCAGCCCCAAATGCAACAGCAAACTCTAGCAGCTAAAGCATTTCCTTTAGGAGTTGTACAATGTCTTGTATTCAGGATGTACAGATTGATTTCTTCTTTTTTATTAATCCAAAGGCCCTTCTAGTTTACTATTACATTTTTGTCAGTAAGGTCATAATTATTGAAAGAAAATATATTTCCAATAATGCCACAGGGATAAGATTCTTTTGAGAGCCTACCATGGATTAACACATTCTTTAGAGAGGTTACTAAAACTCTATAAAGTATTTAATTGTGATTTTAATGTTGATTCAATTTAATTTAGAATTTAGCTTAATTTTGAATACATCCACATACTCGGCAAAATCCTTGCATTACTGAGATCATTGGATGTTTCACAATTGAATGTTCAGTGTTCCACAAATCCTAGAATTGCCTACCTGCTTTCTCTGGGAGTAGCCTCTCGTGTGGCAGGCAGAAATTCAGCATCTAGTGTGGACAGACTGGCTACTTGCAAACCATGGTTTGCAAGCTAGGAATCACTCTTGGAAATATGTACCTCTTAATATTTCCAAGAGTGATTGGAATATGCCATGCTGGATCAGACCAAGGTCCATCTAGTCCAGCACTCTGTTCACACAGTGGCCAACCAGCCATTTGCTAGGAACCAACAAAGCAGGAGAGGGTGCAACAGCACCCTCCCACCCATGTTCCAAGCAACTGGTGTATACAGGCTTAGTGCCTTGAATACTGGAGATAGCACACAACCATCAGCACCAGTAGCCATTGATAACCTTTCTTGCCAGGAATTTATCCAACCCCCTTTTAAAGCCATCCAAATCGGTGGCCATCACTACATCTTGTGCTAGTCCCCTCTCCTGAACAATTCTTCTGCCCTTTCTTCCCTTCATACCATGATAGCATATTATTATGTGTGCAACAGTGCAAATCATGGTTAGTTTCTCTCTTAAACCAGCAATAGAGGAGCTAATTACACATCTCATGTTGGTTATGTTTTGTTTGTTACTTTGTTTTTAGGAAAGCAGGTTCAGAAGATGCTATTAAAGTGGGGAAGCAGCAGGGGGGAGGTTTAACCCTTTTTTTGCCTACCCATTTTATAGTTCAAAATTCTCCCCAACTGGATTTTTCCTTCTATTGGGTTCAAAATGCAGATGTCCAAGAGCAAATTCAACCCTGCGTGTGGAAGGGAAGTTGAAAGTGGGTTACCTAGGAAGCTGCCTTATAGTGAGTCAGACCATTGGTCCATCTAGCCCAGTACTGTCAACATTGGCTGTTAGTTTTAGGCAGGATTTTAGGCAGGAGAAGCTGGGTGTGGGGATTAAGCCTGCTCTACCACTGAGCTACAGCCCCTTCCTAGCCATGGTTATGTAGGAACCTGGTACTGATCACAGTACTGTACAAATATACTTAATGCTGAGACGCACAGCCTGAGTCTGCTTCCCAGTCCATCCTTCATGGTTTACAGGAGCTAGAATTGTATATTTCAGTGATGTTTTGGTGCAAATAGCATGATTATTCTTCTGTTGTTAAATCATCCTAGTTATAAAGTGTAAATTCACATCATCATTTTTCCAAGAAGGGAGAGGGTTCCACTGAAGATTATTCTTCTATTTTCTCAGGTTTAAATGCAAGTATTTTCTCAGCATATAGTTTTCTTTTCACTGCTAATATTGGTAATTCTTAAACACTAGTTAATCTTCAGTCTGTATATATACATTGGAAAAAATTGAAAAAGGATCATACATGTTCAGTTTAAATAAATTTCCACTGAAATGAGATAGGCAGAACAGCTTAATGATTGAATTTTATCAATATTAAGTTGCAAGCGAAAATTCACAGTGTGGAGGTCACCTGCCTCTCCCAAGCATTGAAAAGCCACATTGGATGACTCACTGGGAAGAGAACTCAGTGATGATCCACCCTTGACTGCACTCTTTCCCACTTTCTATAGAAATAAGTACACAAAAATCAACAATTAATTACCCATTTATTCAATTTCCTCCAGAAAACATACGTTTTAATAAAAATAATTCAATTTATATATTCTACAAGGTTACTGTTAGTACTACTTAATATTGCAAGGTACAGAAATAAATATGCCTGTGCCAACAGAGATAATGAATTCTGTTGAGGTTTGGTCCCTGAGAGAGTGTTTTCACCTATGAGTCATGAAAAATTCTGCAGCAGCACGAGGAGAGCAATTTCTTGAGCTGTAACTTTTGATTATTCACAAAGAATGGTTTAACATGACATTGCCTTCTAGATTAAAAGATATTTGCAGCCCCATTTGGAAACGTTTCCTTTATAGAAAGCCAACTGAGGAAACATTGGAAGCCAAATCTTACTGCTGATTAAAATTAACTTAGGTTAGGTCGAATGTTGTTCCTTCAGTGGAACTGAGATGGTGTGTGTGACTCTATCTTCCCCCCTGCAGCCCCCTGCACATCTTCAAAATCTGCTCCAGGGGGAAACTCTCTGACGCTGATTTTAGGGTGGTGCAGAGGGCTGTCATAGGTGGGGGAGGTGGAGAGAAGGCCCTATTGCACTGGCAGATCTTTGCAAGTGCTGTGTTGGATTCAACCCTTATTCTGTGAATTTGATTAGAAAAATAGCTACATGTCTTGGAATTTCCAGTACATTGTAGACCCCCCCCCCCTCATTTATAATGTTTTAATTCTGGCATTTACAGGCAACGACCAGCTCTTGGTGAGTGCTTAGCTTCACTTGCAGCAGCAATTCCAGTATCATTTCTTGAACCTTCTCTCAATCTTTACAATACCCTCTCTGTCTTCAACACAAAAACTGCTAGAGAGAGAGCTAGTAAGTACTCTGCTTCGGAACATATAAGGTCCTTTGGATTTAAAGTGAAACTGCATCTTTCTTGTCCATTTTTAGACCTTTTCCTGCATTTCACTTGAAATACGCTCATATATTTCCCCTTACCCGCTTTAACAGAAATATTTGATTGACGTTCTTATGGAATTGCACTTGTATGCAAAGATCCATTAGTCTGTGGGTTTCTTCATGATAAAAGTCTATAATGTATTGAAATAAGTTGACAACTTAAATTTTATTTTGTAAGTTTTAATTTTATTTTCTTGCCTGTGGTAATGAAAAATGTTGGTTAGATCCATGGCTACAAAACTGAACTGATAGGTTGATATCACATTCATTCACCATGCATATAGTCGAACACAGGAAGCAAGGAACCTCAGGCCCTTAGGCTAAATCTGGCCCTCTTGGGGTCCCAGTCTGGCCTTCCAGTGTTCCTCAGATGCCCCCTTTCTCTGGCCCTTTCACCTAACCATCAATTGTTTGGTAGTTTCCTGGCTTTTATACCGTTTTCCCATTCTAAAGAGTTGAAACACTTCTCAAAAGGCTTAGTTACTAACAGTAAGAGCTTTAAGACAAGCTGCTCATATTTTGGACCCACCTGTTTTGCCTTTGCTCCACCCTGTTTGCCTTCAGCCACACCCACCACTAGAATGTGGTCCCCAAGAGTGTCTCCAAAATTGAATTCTGTCCTCAGGCTGGAAGAGGTTCCCCGCCCCTGATCTAACAGTAGCCAGTCTGTCATACTTTTTATCTGTGTTCCCAATTAAGTGTATTTTGTTAAATTATGAAGTTGCAATAATTCATCCCAGAGTCATGCATCCAGATTACATAAATAAATTGGAAGGCCAAATTAGATGTGACACTGGAAATCTGTGATCAGGATCACCTGTGGTGTGTCAAGGGAGGGGGGAATTATTTTATCACGACCACAGCTCTGGGGTTGGGAAGTAGAAACCTTTCTCCCTGCACCATTTTCCTGAATGAAACCACCCCTTCCAAAAGTTGCTATTTGCTTCATGGTGAAGAACATAAACAGCTGCATTGGTTGTGATTTTAACACAGGAAATTATGCAGGTGGGAAGAATTAGACCTTCCACAGTGGTGTGGCCCAGTCTGATTAGGGTCTCCATGCTACTATGTCAGGGCTAGGCTGTAGGCAATAGTTTGAGGTGAGCTGGGAACTGGAAGCTTTGGGATAAGCCAGAGGTCAGGATTGGACTAAAGAATAACCTAGTTATTAGTTACTTTAATTAGGACTAAAGAATAACCTAGGAAATAGGAACACTGCAGAGCTCGGAAAGACCATGTTGCTCAAACAAGGTTCAACTGGAGCTGGAAGACCTTTAAACTTCTGCCTGCCCTGGAGGATCCAGTGGCCAGCCTGGGTGGATGAAGTCAGTTCACGGCCTGAAGTTAGTTTGTTGAAAAGGTACCACCTGCAGTTTGATGGTTCCCTCACATGGAGTTGCTGCACACATAGCTCCTCACGATATGGGTGATTCTGATTATAGACCTCCCATGTCACAGCTTGGCCTCAGTGTTTCAAATCTCCAGGTGTCTCTAAAGCTCACGGGGGGGCGGGGTTCATGTGGAGACATTCTGATGTGGAGAGTTCATAGAATGGCCATAATATGGTAAAAACAGATCTGTATCAGATATACTTCTGGAATATGTCTCTGGGCAAGTTCATACATTTTATTGCATTTGTGCTCTGATTCCTAATTATTGCAATGGCTGAAAATCTCCTGCCACAGTTACAGGAATCATTGCCAGGAAGTTACGTCTGTCTCTGTGGATTGCCCAGGTCACACTTTTATGTTCTCCATGCAAATGAAGCCACAGCAACAATAGTTTTTTTAAAGCGTTTTACTGTTTCTCCAGCATATAATCTTGTGGCAATCATATATACCATATTTTTTGTATTGTACAGCATTCAGTCACATGATCTCCCACCTGTAGACTGAAGGGGTTCATTGTTAGCTGTTAACTGCTAATTATCTAGTTCTATGAATGTATACAAGCTAACCCCCCCATCGCTATTGAACAGTAGATGGAAATAATGAATTTATTTATTTATTGCATTTGTACACTGCCCCATAGCCAAAGCTCTCTGGGTGGTTCACATACATGAATCATGTTTGTAGCCATGGAGAACCTGTCTAGTCTTCTCCAAAAGAGGAAGGGATAGAACATATCCCTTTGTGTCAGTGTTGTGGTGGAAATAAAATTAGATAAATTGTGTTTCAGCTGTTTAATGCATTAAGTAACCTCCACAAAATTATTGTTATGTATCACAATATGAAGTTTTAGGGATGCCTGAAACAGTGGAGGAAATGTGTCCAGAAATCCCTCACTTGGATGGTTTAATGAAAGAAATAAACAGCTTGGCAGAATCTGGAGCCAGATATACTGAAATGCCACATGTGATTGAGGTGATTTTGCCCATGCTGTGCAACTACCTATCATACTGGTGGGGAAAAGGGCCTGAAAACATTTCTGAAAGCGCTGGGCCCTGCTGCACAATGGTAACCTCTGAACATCTCAGCATCATACTGGGAAACATTTTGAAAATCATCAATAATAACCTGGGGATAGATGAAGCAACTTGGATGAAGAGAATTGCAGGTACCTAAGGCAAATTTAATTCAAAGAATTAATTACTATACCTGTTATATTTGTCAGCACCAAGAAAACATTAATTCTCTCATGGATGAACTTTCTTTATGAAAGGTGTCTCTCTCACACAGTCAGATATACATTTAACAAGCAATGTAATTTTTGTAATTAGTTTTGTTAGTTAAATTAAAATCAGACAATGTATGGCTTCCTTTGTGTGGAAAACCTAGCTGTCAGAGAAAGATAGGAAAAAATGATGACAATTAATTTCCTATTAAAAAAATGTGGGTGTGGGTGTGATTGTATAAAATGACTCTTCTTTCCATGGCAGTCAGCTTACTTTTAAAAAGCAATTGAGCTAGATAATAATAATAATAATAATAATAATAATAATAATAATATATTCATTTCTTACCTGCCTCTCCCTCTGGATCGAGGCGGGGAACAACATCAAATATAAAAATACTATAAAATATATGAAACTGTAGAACTATAAAATATATTAAATCCGAGAGATTTTATCTGTGAAATTATCATTAAAGGCATCACAGCGAACTACCAGAGGCTCTAAGATCGGGTTCAGGGGAGAAGGTGTCTGAGTTAGATCCCTCCCCACCCTGAACAGTTCACAGACAATGCATGCAGAGAAGAAAGCTTTCTTCACTGCACGTATTGCCACCCCATAGGAACGAAGATGTTCTCTATGTCGTGTCTTGTCAGATATGAGTCAAGTTTTCTGCCATCAACACTCCAGTCATCGTCCTTCCCTCTTCAATTCCCTGAGATCTTCTATATACCAGGGTGCCCAGTTAGAAGCGGGTCAGAGAGGATGTTTGGGGGCGATCTTTTTGATAGCCCTAGTCAGTTCTTGATTCCATCTATTGACCAGGGCTTCTACAGGATCATCAACGATACCAGCCATAGAACATTCTAAGGCTTTCTGGAATTCAAGAAGATTCATCAGCCTTCAAGGGTGAATCATCTTAATAGGTCCGCCACCCTTGCAGGGATGGATAGTAGCCATGATATTAACCCTGACCAGAAAATGATCTGTCCGTGACAACACAGAGGTGTTTAACACCTCTGCCCACAGATCCATCTGTTCGGAACTGAAAACAGCATCAAGGGTGTGACCTGTTGAATGTGTGGGTCCAGAGACCAATTGGGATAGGCCCATGTTTGTCATGGATGCCATGAACTCCCGAGCTGCACCTGACAAACTGAGTTCAAACACTGAACAGGAGCAGTTAAATCATTTATTTATTACATTTCTATACTGCCCATTTGCCAAAGTTCTCTTCTCTATTAGCCGTAGCTTTCTTCTCTGAAGCTCTCTTTAAAACTCTTCCCTTTGTGCACAAAAGGAAGGGTGTGTGCACAATTTTAAGGGTCAAGTCAGCTCATGCACATATTGTTACATCACAGTTCAGGCCTAGAGACACAGTTCTGTGTACTCATAAAATTAGAACTTGAAAGAATGTATTTGGGTATATAATTGCACTGTAACAAAATATGTTTTAAATTATTTTTTGTATGTATTTTTTGTATATAGTATATGCTCAGCCAATTATTAGCAAAGCCAGGCCAGATCTGTTGAAAAGTCATTTTATTCCAACACTGGAAAAACTAAAGAAGAAAGCCATAAAGATAGTGATGGAGGAGGAACAACTGAAAGCAGACAGTAAAACTGATACCCAAGAAGCAGAGCTCCTCATTCTAGATGAATTTGCAGTTCTTTGTCGAGACCTTTATGCTTTCTATCCTATGTTGATCCGTTATGTAGACAACAACAGGTAGGTGAATATGAAAGATATTAAATAGATTTATTTATTTGCCCTGTCTCTGTCTGTCCCAAACTGTTTCATTTGTTCCTTCACACATACACACTCCTTAGTTTGGGATGTAATCTCCTCAAAGCTCTGATGACTAATACACAACAAAGATCTCCAGCTATCTTCTAATCATTAACTCCCATCAGCCATCTACTTTGGGCCATTAACACCAATCCACCTATTAAAGGAATGGCTTGCAGCAGCCATATTATATTCACCTACTCTAACCTCTAGAACATTCCTTCAATAATGTTTATCTCCATCATCTTTTTCAAATCCCATTAACCTAAAATGGTACTGTTGTACATGCAGTAATGTTGTGATTGAGTTAGATTTCCTTCCATTATAGCAGTCTGAAATGTATCAAAAGTTTAATAATCTTTACATTCTGAGCACATGAAAGTTGTTAATAGCAAATAAATACACTGTTTGGAAGGTAATATGAAAAATTAAATTTGAGCTGAAAATACCCCCCACTTTTGTAGTTCTATTCTCACAACATCATGTCAGTGACATTTTTGAGGGGAGGCCAGACCACTTTTTGAGATGCCAGCATTTGCTGTAGCACAAACACTAGGCCTGTTCACATGACACAACAGCCCATCATGGGTTAATTTACCCATCAGGAGGGGCAATGCATTCCAGCTGCCATTATGAATATGCAAGCCCGGTCAGGTGCTTCCGCAGCTCGTCGTGTTCTACTAACCCAGGCAGTGGGGTTTATTTGAGGATTAAACAACCTTCACATAATTCTAAAAAAGGCTGTCTGTGTTTGGATGATTATAGGAGCAAAAGAACCCATCATGGATTCTAGCCCTGGCCCCATGCGTGCTGCACACATGACCCAATTTGCATAATTACCCATGATGCAGTGTGGGTTGCCATGTCATCCAAAACTGCTACACCACACAGTGGGGGTACATCCTCAACCCCTACTGCAACAAGCCACTGTTTTTAAGGGTTTTTAACTGTCAACCTCCATCACCTGGGTTCGTATGACTCGATAAACCACAGCAACTCCCAGCCACGGCTTGCATATTCATGATGGCAGAGAGCACACACTGCAGCACCGAAGGGTTAATTAACATGTCATGTCATCCAAACCAGGTCACTGAGTCCAAGGGGGAGAAAAAAAGGGAGGCAGACTGTAGTGCTCCCACTTGGAAAGCAACACACACACACACACACCATTTCCTCACCTCTTCAAAAATGCTGGTTTTTTGTCTCCCACTCCCAAAATTGCCAAACTATGATTCACCTTTAAGAAAAGGTAAAATATTTTCTTACCTCACTTTAAAATACAAACAAAAATCTATTTTTCATTTAAAGCGTCATTTGCATCTGTGAAATATTAGCTTACCATAACTGTGTTGCAAAATCAGGATTCAGGTTATGTGTAATTCAGTTAGTAGAGCCCCCTTATCTTTGGAGCAATAGACAAGCAAATACTGCCTGTCTAGGCCATGCAAGTCAAGGTCACTTTATGGATCAACAAACAGTGTTAACTAAAGGCATCAAGTGGAAACTTTGATAGCTTTGACACTTGACACAAGGAAGAATAGAGTGCTTTCTTTAAAAAATCAATAAAGAATAGGGCAAAGAGAACATTATCAAGCTTCACTAAATTTAGGTTAGGAAGGGAAAGGAGCATGTGAATGATTGCCTCAACATCAGCCTTAATTCTGTGAAGCGCTGTATAAACAGAAGAGTTCAGGATTTTCAGATACATGATGAGACCATATAGAGGAAACAGCTGCAGAAGCAATTTAATTCAGTCCTACAGTCCTCAGCCTTCTAATGCAGCTTACCTTTTAAATATTACAATTCAGAATATTTTAATGTTATGAAACCCTTGTAAATGTCTAAAATTGTTTAATAGGAAAAATCAGCAATGCTCATTTAAGTAGAAAATCATTCTCTGACCTTGAAAGCTTGCATCTAAATGCCCCAAGGCAGTTTAGGCCAATCATTTGCTAGCATCAATTAAAAGGAACATATTAAAAGGAATCATATTCTTAAGCAATTTGTATTTTAGAGAAAGTATATCATTCTAGAATTAGAAACTTCCTCGACCATGCATCTTTCAAAATGGTCTCTAGACCCTGAAAAAGTGTAAATTAAGTATTTCTGAAGTCTTTATTGGTTTTGGTGAAAAGGAATCTATAAATTCCATTGCTTCACTAATTCTACTTGTATCACATAGGGTAGTGTTAAGATCATGTGGCTTTATGGAGAAATTAATTATTTTGTGATAAAACATATGTTCTGTGCTAGCATCTTACAGTGGAATCCTATGCATGACATGATGGCCCAGTAGGCCCCATTGAGTTTAGTGGGACTTAACTTCCAGGTTCATCAGTGAGATTTACTTCTGAGTACACATATATAGGATTGCACTGTTAAATTCATGCAGCCCAGCAGTAAGAGGAGTAAAGAGCTTCTCTCCTACACAGGTTGATAGAGAAATACACACTTTTTACATTGCAGTGAGCTGCTGCTATTGTGCTTATCAGAAACAAAGCAAGGGAGTAGCAGGAATGATATAGTATAGAACACATATTAATAATATGTTAGTCTAATAAACTTATTTTGTTTTTTCTATTTAGATCAAACTGGCTTAAAAAACCAGATGCAGATTCTGACGAACTTTTCCGAATGGTAGCTGAGGTTTTCATCCTCTGGTGTAAATCACATGTAAGATAAGTGTCCAGCTGCTGTTAAAAAAGAAAAAGAAGCAAACTCCATGTTAGGCATAATTAGGAAATGGCTACTAGTTTATATTATCTCCAGCATCAGAGGCAGTATGCTTATGTACTCTACTTGCTGGGGCACATTTGTGGGAGGGTGCTGTTGCACTTATGGCCTGCTTGTGAGTATCCTGTCTCTGGGCTAGATGGATCCTTGGTCTGATCCAGTATGGCTATCCTTATGCTGTTCTTTTCTTAAGGTTACACATTTCACTTTTTAAATATGCGAATTCACAGATAGGAATATCATCAACATTTTACATAAATGCTCAACAACCATATTTTAACTTGGTATTTCTTTCAGAATTTCAAGAGAGAAGAACAAAATTTTGTGATTCAGAATGAAATCAACAATTTGGCATTTCTGACAGGAGACAACAAGAGTAAGATTTCAAAAGTAAGTGAAAAAGTATTTAGATTGCTCCAAATGTATTATATTCAATGGCCTGGTTCAGACAACACGCTAAACCATGTTGCTTAACCACAAAATGGTTAAGGAAATTCATTAACCTTAATTCATTTCCCTTAACCATTTTGTGGTTAAGTAGCATAGTTTAGCGTGTTGTCTGAACCAGGCCAATGTGTTATAACCACCCAGAGAGCTCTGGCTATTGGGCGGTATAGAAATGTAATAAATAAATTATACTTTCTAACAACACTACTAACCATATTGAGCCATATTTCATAGCAGAGAAGCAGTTGCTTCTTAAAGTGAAAATCTGTTCTACTTACCACATTTTATGATGTAAATGTTCTGATTTAATATGTCACTGCAGCTTTTGCAAAAAAGCACAAAATATTATATTGTAAGATTTTAGAAGTTTAAGTATATTTTTCATAATGCAGATACAGTACTGCGGGGAAAATATTACAATACAAATTTGTCTTGTCTTTATTTTCACTGTAGTGAAACAAGGTGAGCATAGCACTTCCATTTACTCCTGTTTATAACAGTATATTTATATAAAGAAGCTGGGAACTCAACAATTCATATCAAAATTATTGACCTAGAAAGATGAAATGTGGTGCACAGATAGCCCAAGATAGCGTGATCCCTTGAAAAATCTGAAAAATATAATATTTTTCTAAAATAATTGCAGATGTTAAACTTTTCCTTTTGTTAAGTTGAAGGTTACATGTGAGAAAATTTTTAAGTCCATTCTTACTGAGATAGTCATGGATATTTATTGGGAAAAGGCTTACATAAATAATTCATAGGAAAGGGCTGAAAGAATGAGGATAAGAAAGATGATAAATATTGAAATGCAGGGGGCAGAGCTTATATAGAACACATTTGAAATGGTTGCCTTGGAGCCTCTGACAGGAATGTAGTTTTCCTTTCTTGGATGCTGGTACATTAAGTCTTTTACGGCTGTCTCAAATAAGCAGTTCTGAGAACCATACCTATGTTTTAGTAATCTAGAATTTCTCTTTTGAGAGCAGAGTATGGGTGAATATGCCCAGGTCTTTGGAATCTGGTCTTTTGTTAGCCAATTTTGGGCATCTTAAGATCAATTTGATTTGATATTCTGGGCTGTAATACTAAATTCCAGGATATGCATTCATTTGGGGGTACTATTGTTCTCTACGGTTTCTCACTTGAAATGAGAAACATGTAATGAACCCCAGATAAGTACATTTCAACATTATTTCAATACAGCCCCAGTCCAAAATGTACTGATTACAAGAAAAGTATACAAACTGAAATATTTACAGCTAAGGTTGAAGGCTTTAGACATTGGTCTTGGTCCAGCTAAAATTAGTTGTGACTAAAGCTTTATTTCTGTTTACACTTACTCAGAAGTAAGCTCCAATGAACATAGTGGGATTTACAAGTAAGTCATGCTTGGGATTGGGCTACATGACTGCAATCCTGTACACGTTTCCTAGGGAGTACAATCCACTGAAATCACTAAAACTTACTCCCAAGTAAACATAGATAGGATTGTGCTACAATTCCCATTGAAATCAATGCAGTTATTTAGTTGTATTAATTGGGGTTACTTCAAGTAAATATGCATAGGATTGCAGCCTATGTTGTCTTACACTTTAGTTGGATTAGGGCTCACAATAGATTTACGTCATAACAGAGGCCAGCACTCAAGCACAGAATACACCATGCTACAGTTAGGATAACAAGTGGGCTGTGTAAATTCTGTCCCTGCTTCACAGAATTGAATCTGGTTTGATTTGGGGGAGGGTAGACTTCTGGAGGGAATCTACACGTCGTACTGAAGGCGCTTGCATGCGCCTCCAATACGCCCCCAAAACGATGGTGTAGATTCTGCCTACCTGCAGCCCAGAAGAGACGGAGGAGGCAGCGGCTGGGGAATCCGGCCGCGTCCTTGCAGCCGCCGCCTCCCCGCCGGCCTCCTGCTGCCAGGGTAAGAGCGACCCGGGTCAGAGAGCTCGGCTTTCGCTTCCGCCGAGCTCTCCGACCCGGGTCGCTTTTACCCCGGCAGCAGGAGGCCGGCGGGGAGGAGGCAGCGGCAAGGACGCGGCCGGATTCCCCAGCTGCCTCCTCCTCCGTGTCTTCTGGGCTGCAGGTAGGCAGAATCTACACCATCGTTTTGGGGGTGTACTGGGGGCGCATGCAAGCGCCTTCAGTACGACATGTAGATTCCCTCCAGGTAACAGGTTGGAATTTGAGCCTATTCTAGTAGAATGCAAGCTTCATTTAGCAGTTTTATGGATATATTATCTTACTGCTTTCCATCAACAGTATTAATCTGTTATTTATTAATTTTGGTAAAAAATCCAAATATGAAGATGCCTGAAAATTAGTAATTTATAATATGTTTAAAATACATACCTGGTTGGATAGTGTTAACTGACCTTAGAAGTGAAGGGTGTCTACATTGAGCACGGGGTTGGACTCGATGGCCTTGTAGGCCTCTTCCAACTCTGCTATTCTATGATTCTATGATTCTATGAAAATGAATAGCGGGGCTTTGATTGGCAGAAACAGCATGAGAAAATTTGGTGCCTGAAGCAGAAAATCCAAATAGTGCCTTTGTGCCAATAAAAACATCATAATAAACTAACCTCATAATCCTGTGCATGTCTACTCAAAAATAAGCCCCAATGAATTCAATGGGATTTCCCCCCAGGGAAGTAAGTATGTATCAAACTGCAGGTTAAATAGCTAATAACTTCCACTTGAGGCCAACTGCCCTATCTTGTTTAATAGTAGGACTGACTTATTGATCACTGCAAGTACTCCAGAACTAAAAATCCAGAGAATCATCAAGTTTTAATTTAAGATTTCATATGTGCCCACCTAATATATTCAGGTTAAAAATCATCATTGATGTGTATATGCATGGATACCTAGATTTACATAGAGATGTTTTGATGCAGGTTTTTAAAAATATAATTAGAAACAATAGAATAAATTAAGCAACTTCAATACATATATAGAGCAGAACACACTAAGGCTTTCAGCTTCAGAATTCCCCTTCAAAGAGCAAAATAGGATAGGCTGTCCCATGGGAGGCCTTGCATCATTTCTCTTGTGCATGTAAACAGTACTTCAGGTGGGTCTTAGGCGCCACCTAGTGGTCAAGGCAAAATCACTGCTCCAATTTTAAAGTCCTTCCCGCCTTTATAACTCAGTTTTGCAATTTTGCCTCACTGAAGTGGTCGTGTATCCTCTGGGTTTAAAAACAGGAGCCCAGTTTTTGCGACATTGTGTCCCAGGCGGCTAGCCAGAAGGAACTTTAGGGCAGATGAAGAATTCTCTTTATGAGGAAGAAGCAGACATGGCTGGAAATTTGGGGGATTTGTTTTCAGCACAGTCTTCCCCTGAGGGGAGTTCCAGGGGTTCACAGACCACTCAGTAGGAACAGGGGCATCATGCTCCATGCCTGTTGTGGTTTCCTGCCAAAACCATGCGATTCCCCAATAGCTAGGCAGCCAGCAGGGGGAGTAGGCTTCTCTAGAAATTCCACCCTTGCTACTGCAGCACTTAAAGGAAGCTTTATTAGCTGATCTTGCTAAGGGTGCCTTGGTTCATTCTCAACTCTTAACCCTTTCTATGCCTGCTCCAGCTAGAAATGCTGCACAGCTCTCTGGCTCGCTCTCAACACCACAGGAGCCTGCACAGACTGCTCCAGCTCCAGCTTGGGACAGAGTTCATTTCTCTCCAGGTCCTCATGGTGTGCTGATGCGCACTGCCCCTTTAGTGTGCCTTAGCACTACTCCCTGCACTACTCCCTGCACTACTCCCACGCGCACTGCAAGTGGGAGTAGTGCAGGGTTCCCCAAACTTTTTGGGTCAATGGCAGTTTTGGAATTTTCTGAGAGTGTCATGGATGTTCTCACAAAATTGCTGCCATTGGGGGGATTCTCCTTTCATAAAATGGCTACCATGGTGGGCAGGACCAGAACACTCATTTCCCAGAATACAAACTGGTGTGACGAAAAGAAAAGTAACCTGCCCAAGAACTTAAGTACAATACAGAGGTGTGTTCAGAGCTCCAAAACACAAAACCTCTACCCAAATAAGTATGGTGCAGAAGGGCAGCCCTTTGCTTTGCAGTATGTCATTCTCCTAATATATACATATTTAAAAAATAAAAATCAGGAGAGGCAGGGAGCCTGGTGAACACCAAGAAAGATGTCTGTGGGCACATTGGTGTCCATGGCCACCATGTTGGAGAGCTCAAGGCTAAACAAACCAGGGATGCTCTATTACTGGGTTGTTTACCGCTGTGTTCAAACCTGGACCTCTGGCTTGTCTTTCCCCTGACAAGCCAGATAAATAATCCACAGTCTATTGTTTGATTATTTGTCTGGCTTGTTAGGGTAATCCAGGTTAAGACACAATGCTTGTTTAGACACTCCTGCATAACAAACCTGGGTCATTTTTAAAAACAAACCCAGAGTTGTGTTGTGCGAAACAGGCCTCTGTCTGTTAGTATGATTGGGGAAGCCACCTCCTGGCCAGGACTGTTACACATTTGACAACTATCCAAAGGGAGAGGCGGGTAAGAAATAAAATTATTATTATTATTATTATTATTATTATTATTATTATTACTACTACTACTACTACTACTATTTAAAAACAGGGTGGGGTGGCATTATCAGTTGAAATTGCAAGATGAAACCACTCTCATTCTCCTTGTAAAGCATTAGCAGCATTTCACTGTTGTCTCTTGTGTAGCCAGTCAGAGGCCATAGCTAGATGGGGCGAAATCCTGGGGTGATCCCCAGGATTGTCCCTGTGCATCCACGTGATACACAGAGGATCCCGGGATCAGGGAGGGATGATCCCTCCCTTGCCCCAGGATCTCGCCCTCCCCTTTAGGCCCAGTTTTTCTGCAGTCTCAGGCTGAGCCTGAAACCGCAGAACATGTGGCCGGTTGCCACAGTTTGTCCTGGCTCCTCGCGATTCCTCGTGAGGAGCCGGGAGTCGCTCAAGGGTCGCAGCGCTCCTCAGGAGCACTGCGCCCATCGGGGGTGGGGTGGGGTGAGCAGGGAAAGTATTTTTTTAAAAATAACTCACCTTTGCACACGAGCATTTGTGTGCTGCTGGCCCTTTAACTAAAAAAATGATAATGGTGGGTGTGACGCCTCTGTCTGAGGTCATCGCGTGCCACGTGTGAATTGAAGGGGAGATCTCGTGATGAAAATATCGCGGGATCTTCACCCTTCCATCCTGCTAGACCGCTAGGTCTAGCTAAGGCCATAGTGAGATTTCCAAAAGCAATCCTTAAAGGCTAGATTTTATTACTGGAACTCATTGTACTCCATTCTTTAGCAGTTGAGTCATATTGTTTTTCCTTTGTCGTGTGTTTATTTCAAATCTATTCCCCACAGTTTATTTTGGGGTACAAATAAGTTCTAAATTGCTTGGGACCAGGACATTTGAAGGACACCCTTCTCCTATATGAACTTGCCTGATCTCTAAGCTTTGCATTAGAAGCCCTTAACTGAGTGTCCAAACCTTTCCCTGCCTTCAGAGGTTAGGTGAGTGGTGGCCATAATCAGAATCTTCTTAGTAGTGACTAAAAGGTTGTCAAATTACCATTCTGTGTCACCAAAATTCCCCTGTGTTGGCTTAATATTATTAGCTGAGCACTTAAAATACCTTTTGGCTTGGATCCTCTGGTAGAACATTCATTCATTCATTCCACTTTCTCTGGCAGTTCCCTCTACCCCTCTGAAAATCCACTTTGGAGGTTGGGGGACTCTTGGAACAGTGGCAAAGATTCGGAAATGATAATCTCCCCTTTGTTCCACTGGCAAGAACATTCTGAGTGGAACTCCACTCAGATAATGCTCCTGCTGGCAAAAAAAGAAGCTGGATCTAACACAATGAAAATTAAAAATTACATATGTGCATGGTAAGAAATATGTGTGTCATGGTATGGTATACTAGCTTTGCTATTGTATGCAGAAGATGAATATAATTAATATCACTTGTCTCATGATTACATTGAGTCACAGTTCTAAACCTAATAGAGCAGAATGCTCTTTTTTTTAAAAAATGTAACATCATTTAGTAACTTTTGTTAAACTGAATTTATTTAAAGCTGAGCAAGTTTTTAAAAACTTTTCTTTTCTGATAATATGGCAGCAGATTGCTCGAAGGGGAATGGTAAGTTAGTGAACATTTAGTCTGAGAAAGATGGGTTATTTGGGCTGTGCTGAAATAACAGATTTTTTCAAATAGGCTACTGAAACACACATTCTACTCCATTAATCTGTTTTTTTTAACTTTGTGTAGGTGTTTTTAAGAAGGAGACATACAGATATAATAATTTCTTATTGTAATTTATATCACAACTATATTTGTGTAAATATTTGTGTAAACATACCTATCATTGTATTGCATTTAGGACAGATTTTCAACTTAAAATAATATTTGTTCATAGGTGTTTAGGATGACTCACCTGCTCCAACCTTAGTCAAGGGAATTCAGGCTGAAGCCTTACACTGAAAGAGCAAAACAAACATTTATGCCCTGCTCCATAGTCAAGCTCTAGGCTATTTTGAAGTGAGTGACATAGAACTTGCTTTGACAACCAGTGTGCAAAAACAGGATTGAGCTATATCACAGTTCTACAAAAAAGCAGGAAAAGTGAAAAGTTTTGCATTCGTCACAGAATTCAGCTTCCTAAAACTCTCAGATTATTATTTTAAAACAACAAGGCCTTAGTTGATCTGTGTTCACAGGCAAGTAAGATTTAACAACTGGTGGCCCATGATGCAGATGTGCATCATCTTTCTTATCAATAGAAGCAACTTGTCAGTTGCTCAGTTGTGCAACTCTATTGACTAACAACACATGTGGAAGGGTGTTTATAGGAATAAATAAATCCTGCTGGATTGGGGCACAATTTTCTAGTTCTTATGGTTAGGAAAATATGCTTGAAAGTTAGTTGGCAACGGCTGGTGGAATTTGAATCCAGAGGAATGGTTGAATAAGATTTTCAGGTGTGAGAGGGACAAGAGCCACTTTGCTCTCTGCTCTTCCATATGAGTAACAGAAGCAGAATATATTGTGGGAAATATCAGAAACTGCAGAATAATTGTGCAAAATCAGGCATTTTTTCTTAATTTGCTCACATTATTTAGTTAATTGAACTCAGCTTTTCTTTTTACAGAATTTTGATTTCATTTTAGGGTGTGTGTTTTTTGTTTTTAGCACAGAGCATGTGCAGTTCCATGAAAAACTTTTATACTATGCACAAATTGGCACTCCATCAATGCTAAAATTACCATGTTACTGTGTGCAAGTAGCTGTGCCATTCCTTCAGTGTCACAGGGCATTATGAAGGAATGAATACAACTGTATGTTAAAAGTATAGATGAAATACATGCCATGATTTTCAGGATATATGGTTTTCTGTTTTCCAGACATGAGATGGCAGTTGGGTTTTGTTATTTTAAAAAAATGTATTTTCCATTTTGAATCCTCCAACTTATTTGAACAGCTTCTTATATAATTAGATAAATTTCATCCAAAATTATATCCTGAAAATCATGCTATATTTTTAGAATAAAAAAGGTTCAAGCTCTGATCTGCAGAGAATCGTTTGGAAGCAGGCTTAGAGGGAGAGCATGGGCAGCCTTGATACAGCCGCCATCCACCTTTCCCTCCCTCCCAAATAAATGATCCATGCTGACAAATCCAGCAACAGTAATGATTTGCATGTTGTACCATGTATATTCCAATCCAAAATTACATGCACAACCACATGTGTTGGGTCAAGAAACCAGAAATGCTGGGAGTTGAAGTCCAAATCTGGAGATCTACTTTCTGCCCAGTCCTGTTGCAAGTGCACTGAAGAATGAATCCAGATGCATTCTTAATTCATGTTATAACTGCTAGGTTTTACTATTTATCTAGCAAATAAGCAGTCCCCCCAAATGTCCTT
This sequence comes from Elgaria multicarinata webbii, assembly GCF_023053635.1. NCBI lineage: Eukaryota > Metazoa > Chordata > Lepidosauria > Squamata > Anguidae > Elgaria > Elgaria multicarinata. The sequence goes on along the minus strand of NC_086172.1, from coordinate 133,692,936 downwards.
GATCTAAAATGTGTTTCATGGGCTAAATGGTGTATATGAGAGAGAATCTCACTCATTTCAAACGTTACTTTTTGAGGAACATGAAAAAAGAACTTATAAGACGCGCACAACTTAAGTAGCAAGAGTTGTTACTCTGTGCTGCTGTAGCCCCCTTGCAGACCTGTTTGGTTGCCAAGCATACTATTTTAATGTTGATTAATAACAGTGGATTGAATTAAACATATATCTTATTAATTTACTTTTCAGGACCAAGATAAACTTTTTTACATAACATCTTTAGGTAGATATTTGAGTATAAGATATTAGGACAAAACTAGAGATGTGACATTAATTGTATGAAGGTAATTGACCTGTCCATTTTTTAAAAAATGTAAATAGTGCGTGGGTGGGAGCCCAAGCAACTTCTGACTACAGTGATGGGGAGGGCGAACTTAACTGCTGTGATCCTGATGAAAATCCACCCAGCTTTCCTACAGCTACTAATGATATTAAAACACCCCCATACCCACACCCCCACACAGAGGCCTTCACACAGTTAACATGTTTATTGTGCTCTTTAGTCAAGAGCAGCAATAGATATACACTCTCAGTCGTTTCTCTTTTGATACTATGTGCACACTGACGCTCCTCTTTGATGTTCATAGCAATCTGGTGGACAAAGAGTAAATTCAGAATAAAGTCTGAATTAAGCATTTCTAAGTTCCGTTGTAAAATGTATTTGCAAACTTGTATACTCTATAGTGTAGAAATAACCTAAGGCAAACATATACATTTAAACAAAAGCAACCAAAATAACAAGAAAATACCCAGCATTTAAAAGAAACAGTATTTAAAAAATCCATAGTGCAGTCAAAGCAGAAAACAGAAATCAAACCAGGAATAAAAATCTCACATTCAGTCTAGTTCAAATGCTACTCAGAAGAGCCAAAGTATGGTGTAGTGCCTAATACCTGGCAGGCCTCCTTAGGAAAGGCAAGCAAAACTTAGCAAGAGCTTAATTCTTAAAATCCATGGTCTAGAAGTACTCAAATTTATTTTCTGCTATTTCAAATATATTGGTGGTGGTAGGGGGAAGTAGATGTGATTTAGACCTCAATCCTGAACGCCCAACTTTAAATTATTGGCCTTGATAAATCTCTATCAAGGCCAAAGGAGAGAAGTGTCTACAATTAATTACAGAATCAGACTTTCTGTAACCTGCACAAAGTTTTCTGTAACATTAGTTTCTCGTGTTAAAGCAAAAGCACGTGTTTTGTTGCATTTCTTGTGAATGTTGTTTGTTGGCAGATACAAGGCTTTTTTAAAAAAAAATGGTAAGTGTATGTTGTTAAACATCAATTGGTTTTAAGTTCAAGTAACTTTATTAAAGATCAATATTAAAATATTATAAAGATGGCAGACATAATGTTTATGTTGTGGTATAATTGGTTACCTTTTATGCTAAACTAAAACAGCAGCATTGTGGTATGCTGACTATCTATAGTGAGCATTAGTAATTCCTTGGTATATTTTTATTTTCAGAAATAGCCTTCAATGAATTCAATAGAAGAAACTAATTGATACATTAAAACATTTTTTAATTAAGGAAGCATGTAATTACATGTTTTGGCTTAATGAATAATGGTTCATTATAAAACCAAGATATCAGTAGTAAGTCCCATTCTCTATTGAGAAAGAAGATACTGTTTCTAATTAACTTGTAAAATTTCCATCAATCATCAACTTTACTTACTTTTTTTCTTGTATTTTTTCTTTCATACAGGCCATGCAAGTAAAGGTACAGGTCAAAGTGCATGATGTGTCTTTATGTTTTAGTTTTAGAGATGACCAGGCTCTCAGCATTCTTTCCATTGATCACAGCAGTGGCGTCACAAAGGGAAGGTACATGTTCTGCCCAATATAAATCCTATTGGAAAGTTAGGCAGATTTTGCCAGAACATCTGTTTTTATACTCCTCCACACCTCTTCCATACAGGCCTGGGTACTGATTTCATATGGAGGGAGGGAGAAAAGGTCCAGCAAGGTCTCTCTTCTGCCTCTGTTACCATCCTCATTTTATACAAACTATTTTATCTTAGTATCTTTTTAGTGAGCAATGGATGCACTGGATCTTTAACTATTGAAACCAAGGAAAGAATAATGAAGTAGCATGCTTGTCACTTCTGATATTGCCCATTAGAATAACTAGATATTTTCAACAAATTAGTTTATCCTTCATCTCTGCCCTAACTCCTCCTTGAAATTAAATTACAGGTTCAGCTACTAGCACAAATAGATGTTAAACTCATTGGTTGTAAGATAATGATGGAATGATTCAATGATGAAAGAAAATAGTGTCAAAGAATTAAAATATAAGCCATAATACTGTAGCTTACTTTGTAAGGCTGGGTTTCCATAGTTGCAAATATGCAGATCTTTTTAACATCAAATGCATCTAAACATACAACTAAACTATGACGTCTACACAGCAAAACATCCTGATTGTTGTTACAATCCTCCAACATCTGCACACCTTCTAGCCAAAACTTCAAGGTCATTCTACACCACATCCACCCCTAATTTTAAAGGTACAGTGTTGTTTCCAGGTGTGCCTGCTAGCTGAATTGATTCCCTCCAACTCTCTGTGCATACCCAAATCTGCTCCAGAGGGTTGGAGGATTCTCTGGAGCAGTTTTGGGGTGTGAGGGGGTCAGGGAAGAGGTGGAAAGGGGAAGTCCTGTTGTGCAATTCTAAGTGCACTTGCATGACATTGGCTGTCACCCATAGTTTTTACTTTCACCACCATCCTGTAGACTGAGGACTGAAAGAAAAAATAAATAAAACTAACTACATGTTAGCAACTTAAAAACTTGCCATATTGTGGTTTTAACCTCATAAGGAAGCAGTTGCTTGTAGTTTCCAGCAACATAGTGAGCCCTGGATTACCACCTATCCCCAACTTCACAGACATCTAAGGGAAAGAGAATGAAAGAGAATGCACATCCCCAGAGGCTACATATAATTGTCTCTTCACACAATTAGACCCCATTTAGCACCCTTTAGCAGCTGTGTATTTCCACCCGCAGCTGCAGCTCTCCATGGTACCGATACACCTAATCTTACAATGTCATTACATTTCTTTTAGGAATACTAGTTGCTTGTGGCATAATTTGAGAAATGCAGCTTGAATTTTGCTTTGAATGTTAAAATACTGATTTCTGCGGAACAAGCTTATGGCACTGTTGGCAATTGTCCTACAAACTGCCACATTCCGATACTTTATACTAATATTTCCTCTGAGACCCTTTACAGCTAAAAGACTCACTAGAGTTGGAAAATCTGCTGAATCGCAGGGTGGGTGGGTTGGGGACACACACACTTGACTTCTATTCATCTTTGCCCCTCCCCCGTAACTCTTGGGTATTTTACAGTATTTAAAATATATTGTAAACTGCCTTGAGAACTTTGATTGTAAGTAGGCAGGATACAAATATTCCCAAAAATAAATAACCCATAATTAACATTATGTTCAAACCAGGATAGTGAAAGCACTGCTGTTCTCCAGGTTGGTGTGAGGAAGGCATCCCACAATGGGTTAACTCCCCCTATCGCCCAGGAAAAGCAGGGACTCACATGACTGAGTTTTAAGCCCTCTATTGGTCTGAAGCTCCTCCTAGCCAGTTCGTCCCTGCTTTTCGCCCAGGACAGAGCTACTTCTCATCTCCTCCTATCTCAAGCCTATACTTATCTCTATTTCTAACACTTTTTAAACTTCTTACCTCTTTGACTTTCTTTCTCTTACCAAAAACAAACAAACAAACAAACAAAAACCCTTTTCTGCTTCCTTTTCTCTGCCGCTTGCCTATCATTCTCTATGACCCCTCCGGCAAAGAAAACCATTTCGAAGCCTCAAAAGAAAAAGAAAAACGACTCATGTGAGAGTCGTTAGGAAGCCATCAGCAGACAAAAGGATGACCTGCCAGAAAGGTCAAGGAGATAACCAGTTTGCCGGCTTCGGCTGCCTACTGAGTCTCCCAGCCGCGGAGGATCAAAGAGATCACCAGCCCGGAGGCCAAGGCCCCTCGCTGAGTCTCTTACACACCAGGAACGGTGCGATCCCGGCCTCAAAAGATGCGGCCGAGACTGAGGGAGTCGGGGGCTCAGCACGCCACCCTCTCCACTCAGAACAAGAGGAGGAAGCAACGGAGCAGCTGGATGCTCCAACAGCATCAAGGGTGAGATCAAATCCATTCTTTCTCCCCCACGTGGATGTTTCCCGCCAAACAAAGCGGGCGGCCATTTTGAGTTGCAGTTTTGATTCCAACTTGCAAAGGGAAGCCCCTCCTCCTTCCACCTCCTCCATTGCTCAGCCACAGAATAATGAGATAGCCCCAACGCCTATCCTAAGCATGGCTCAAATAGATAAATCTGTTTTAGCACAGATCACTAAGGCAGTACTGGATAATCTGTCTGAGCATTTGTTAGACAAGCAAACCTTGAGATCAAGCCGTTCTGCAAAACGCACCAGAGGCTTGCACACTTCTGAGTCTTCCTCCTCTCCTCCTCCACAATTAGAAAACAAAAATAAAAACAATGATAAAACAAAAAACAAAAATAAGGCTTTCAGGTCAAAACAGCCCAATTCTTCCCATAGTCTGCACTCATCAGCAGGCTCTGGGGACGACTCTCCAGACCCACACTCCATAGCCAAAGGTCGCTCTAACAAATCCAAGACCCCCTTGGCTGAGCCCCACCATGACAGTGATTCCTCCATAATGTCACTGCAGGAGTTCTTTTCAGAAGGAGAGGAGGGTGGATGGTCAGACATAGAAATTACAGACCATATCTCGGCTGATCGATTCTTTAACAAAGAGGATTTTTTACCTTTATTGTCCAAAGCAATTGTCTCTCTAGCTAGTGAGCCAGTACAACCCGACAAACAGCAATCTTTATCTAGAGGGGCAGCGATGTTTCCAGAACCCAAGCCAACCACCAGAGAGGTACCTTTTCCCAATTCCTTTAATAAATTAATGAAGGAGGAGTGGAAATCTCCCCTCCAGGGGAAAAAGGGAGTCAGTACAGCGCAGAGGTTTTATACTCTTCCTCACAATGTGATGGAAGAATTAAAAATTCCATTAGTAGATGCCCCTGTGGCGGCCTTGCTCTCAGGTGCTGTATTGCCAAAAGACGGTGACTTTCCCCTAAAAGACCACGGGGAAAGAAGATCAGATACAGCTTTAAAAAAGGCGCATGAAGCTTCAGCATTAGCTTTAAGGGCCTCAGCAGTATCATCTTTTTTCGCTAGAGCTTCCATCTTATGGGTGGAAGACATAATAAACAATAAGGAATTAGATCAGCCTACTTTATACAGAGGACTGCTCAAACTCTCTAAATCTTTTGCCTTCCTGGCTGATGCTACACAAGATGCGCTTCAGTTTTCAGCCCGCTCCATAGCAGCTGCTAATGTGGCCAGACGTTCCATTTGGCTTAAGCACTGGAATGTTGATCTTCCCTCAAGGGGAAATCTTGCGACTGTACCTTTCACAGGTGCACACCTTTTTGGAGAAGAGGCCTTAAAAGATGTCCTCATAGAGACTAAGGATAAGAAAAAAGTTATGCCTTCATCCTTCCGGCGAGAAGATAAAAAACTCATCCGGTCTTATACATCCTTTCGCCCATTCCGGACCACTAACCAATCTTCCTTTCGATCCAAAAGCTACAGGTTTCCTAAACCAGCATGGTCCAGATCCCGCTTTCAGTCCAGAAGCGCCAACTCCTCTAGCGCTTCTGCCAAACCCCCTTCTACTTTCCAGGCCTCAAGGTCTGGACGACAGCAGTTCTGACGCCAGGGAACCCTTCATCGGGGGGAGACTTCAACATTTCCTCCCAGCATGGGAACAATCCACAGACGATCGCTGGGTCCTGGACACCATCTCCCATGGTTATCTCATAGAGTTTTGGAAACAACCTCCCCCTCGGTTCACCCCATCCCCCACATCACAATCCGCCACCAAGAATCACATCCTATCTACCGCCATACAGCGTCTACTTCAAATAGGAGCGATAGAACCAGTACCATCCATAGAAAAATACGAAGGTATTTATTCCATCTTATTTCTAGTAGCCAAAAAGGGCAAAGGCTGGAAACCAATTCTGGACCTCAAGCATCTGAACAGGTTTGTCAAATATCGAAAATTCCGTATGGAGACATTGCAAACCATCAAAGAAGCCCTTCACAAAGCAGAATATTTGACTTCCATAGACCTCACAGAGGCATATCTGCATATTCCCATCTCACTACCTCACAGAAAATTCCTACGCTTCACGTACCAGAACTATCATTACCAGTACAAAGCACTTCCATTTGGCCTATCCTCGGCACCCCGCATCTTCACCAAGATCATGGTGACAGTAATAGCTCATCTCCGGCTAAAGGGCGTGCATATTTATCCATATTTGGACGACCTTCTTATCCGTTCTGTTTCCAGTCAGAAAGCCTCACAGGATCTACAGACAACTGTCGAGTGCCTAGAAAGACACGGCTTTGTCATAAACAGAAAAAAGAGCCATCTCACACCCACCCAGGTCCTCCCTCATCTAGGAGCACTCATCGACACCTCCAAGGGTTTAATATTCCTCTCCCCAGAGAGAATAGTCAAGCTTCAGGACCGCTCAAAGGCAATTCATCGGCAAAGAATAACCAACTTAATGGATGCTGCGCATCTTCTGGGTTTAATGATCTCATGCCTCGGCATTCTCCCATGGGCCAGGCTGCATTCTCGCCCCCTTCAGTGGTTCCTATTGCCCTTCCAAGCTCAAATAGCAAGGAGGGATCGCCTCCCAATACTTCTCCCTCTGCACGTCAGAGACTCCCTCATGTGGTGGCAAGACCTCCAAAATCTGCAGGTGGGCAGCCCCTTCCAGGAGCCTCAGAGGATCTTACTGACAACAGATGCCAGCCTCGAAGGGTGGGGAGCCCACTGCAACTCTCTCCTGGCCCAAGGAAAATGGAATGCAGAGGAAAAATGCCACAGCATCAACTGGCTGGAGCTCAGGGCAGTACACCTGGGTCTAAAAGCATTCTCACGCCATCTGCAACATTCTCATGTCCTAGTCAGAACGGACAACACAACAACACGAGCCCACATAACACGTCAAGGGGGTTCCAAATCCCTCTCCTTACACCTGGAGGCCCAGAGCATGCTATTATGGGCCGAACAGAACTTAGCCTCCATATCAGCCCAACACATCAAAGGGACCCTGAACCATACAGCAGACTATCTGAGTCGGCAACAAATAGACCCAGGGGAATGGAGCCTACATCCAGCAGTCTTCCAGAGAATCATACACCATTTCGGCCCACTAACGCTGGACCTGTTTGCATCCAGGCAAAACCACAAGCTGCCAAGATTTCTCTCCAGATTCCAGTCTTACGGAGCCGAAGGGATAGATGCACTATATATCAACTGGCCGAAAGAGAGGCTCTACGCATTCCCTCCAATCCCCCTCTTAGCCAGAGTTCTACAAAAAATCAGAAAGGAACAAGCCACTGTAGTCCTAGTAGCCCCCTTCTGGCCCCGACGCCCCTGGTTCTCCGAGATTCTAGCCCTAGCAGTGCAAGGTCCATGGTTCCTGCCCCAGATCTCAGATCTCTTGTCTCAGGGACCAGTACTGCACCCAGACCCAAATTGGCTCAAACTAGCCGCCTGGCTGCTGAGAGGTCCATCTACTTAACTCTGGGTTATTCTGAGGAGGTCATATCCACCCTGCTGGCATCCCACAAGGACTCCACCACCAGAATTTACGAAACAACCTGGAAGTCCTTCTGCAGGTGGAGTGAAAGGGAGAAGCTTATTCCACGGGCAACAGGTGTCAAGGAACTCCTAGCCTTTCTCCAACAAGGCCTTCAGATGGGTTTAAAACCGGGTACCCTGCGCAGGCAAACGTCAGCCCTGTCATCAGTCCTTTCCAGGCCTGGTAGGCAGCCACTAAGTTCACACCCTCACATCAAAAGATTCCTCCGTGGAGCCGCACTCAAGAGTCCTCCCATTGTCCATAGGTTTCCTTCCTGGAGCCTACATGTTGTACTTTCTGCATTGACTAAACCTCCCTTCGAACCAATTGCCTCTATCCCACTACGCATTTTGTCACAAAAAGTTCTTTTCCTTGTGGCCATAACATCTGCTCGCAGAATCTCAGAGTTATCTGCCATTTCAATCAGAAAAGGCCTCATCACCTTCCATAAGGATTCTGTCGTCCTTCGAACAGACCCGACCTTTATCCCTAAGGTCAACACGCTATTCCATAGGTCACAGGAGCTTATTCTGCCATCTTTCTGTCCTAACCCTTCTCATCCACAGGAGAAGGCCTGGCACAAGCTGGATGTCCGCAGAGCCATTAAAGTTTACTTAAAAAGGACAGAGTCCTTTCGAAAATCTGATTCACTGTTTGTTTCCTTTCACCCTGTGGCTATGGGCAAGAAGGTTACCAGATCTACCCTAGCTAGGTGGTTAAAAGCATGTATTTTTTCGGCCTATGAGGCCTCATGCCTCCCCAAGCCATTAGGAGTCACAGCTCACTCCACTAGAGCAGCAGCCACATCAGCCGCCTTAAGTACTAATGCCCCTCTGGCAGAAATCTGCAAGGCGGCCACCTGGACAAGTCCTAATTCCTTCATAAGACATTACAAAATAGACACATATGCCTCAGCGGATGCCTCCTTTGGCAGGAGAGTCCTCCAGCAGGTTGTAGGACTACAATAGACTCGGCTTAAGATTTTCCCACCCAGATAAGGGTTTTTTAGCTTTTGCATATCCCATTGTGGGATGCCTTCCTCACACCAACCTGGAGAACGGAACATTGGTACTTACCGAGAAGGTTCCTTCTGGGTTGGTGTGCGGAAGGCATCCCAACCACACCCTGAAACTCCACCGAGTCTATCAGGCCACTTGTCTCTGCATTTAGCCGGCCAGACCTTTTCCTAAGGATCCTCAAAGTTTGTACTCTCAGATTGATTTCTAAGTACTTACTAATAAGTTATCTGTTCCTCTGTGGTTCTTCCTTACCTGTGATACAAAGAGATGCTTCCTTTCTCAATTTCCGAGCTTTAGCCATGGACGGAACTGGCTAGGAGGAGCTTCAGACCAATAGAGGGCTTAAAACTCAGTCATGTGAGTCCCTGCTTTTCCTGGGCGATAGGGGGAGTTAACCCATTGTGGGATGCCTTCCGCACACCAACCCAGAAGGAACCTTCTCGGTAAGTACCAATGTTCCGTTTTACATCATTCTTGATCGCAATGTGAATCTATCAATAAAATAGCCAATTTCTCAACATTTGGCAGTAGAATCAAACATGCCCACAGCACACTGTGGTCCAGCGACCACCAAGAAGGCCATTGAAGGAGGTAGTGAACTTCTGGGGTTTGTACGTAAAGGGCAGTATGCTTCTGATGTTTCTCTCTCTAATTCTTCCCACCCCTGCAAACAGGAGCTGGATTCCATAATGAAAGGAGGGAATACAACTTCTGTTTGGGAGGGGACAAATATTCTTCATCTCTTTCTCAAAGCCTTGAGGCCATGCTTATTTTAGGGGAACAGAGTAATTGCTTCAGTGATGGATAGGAGGACTGTGAGTGAAGGAAGAATAATCCTCCATCCCCACATTTTGTTCCTCCCATACTTAATTATAACCATCATACCATTGCAGAGAGTGAAGTACAGGCTACTCTTTGTTTGGTTACTTAGGGTAGAGAGTAGAGAAAAAGACTAGTACCCTTGATAGTATATAATAAATATGTGCAAATATCTTTAAGGAACAAGCCATTGATTTACTTTCATCAACAGAGTACATAGTTAGGTGTAGCTCTGGTTTTATAACTGCCAATAGAGATTTCCTGAGTAGCCATTTAGAAAGGATGAAATTTGGTGGCAGAGACAGAATGGAGCATTTCTTCACATTTAAAATGTATTGTTTTTATTTATTATTATGTTAACATTATTGTCCACCCAAACGGAAGTGAATATGAGAAATCCTTTATGGAGAAACCTGTCCTCCAAGGAATAGAAGAAATTAAAGCTAGAGCTGACTTACCTCCCCTGTTATATCAGTTACCTCCCCTGGTTAAGAGACTAGTGACGCCACTGGGTCCCCGTGATACATTGTGGCATTTGTTTGTCTGCTATCAAAATAGAGTACAAATTAATGTCATTAAATATAGAGCCATTAACTCATTGCTACTGTAGAAAACTTTTTCTAAGGCATTTCCACAAGCAAAGCTTTGAGGCAAAGTAGTTTTGCAATTGTCAGTCCCTGAAGAAAACCACCACATCATGTTTTTGTGTACTTTAAACTGCCAAACATGTAGGAATAATTATATGCTTTGGTAGTTTCCATTTAAAGGAGAGCTTTGCAACAATTTACCAAATGTATGTGCACTATCAGAATTTTCTCTGCTTCTTAGAAGAGAAATTGTGTGGTAATTGTTTGCAAATTATCAGTATTAATGACTGCTACTGTACAGTTTGTACAGTATAAATACTTGCTCTGGGCCTTAAAATTCCATTTTCCAAGACAAAAAGATGTGGAGGGTTGATAGCAAGCATCTGCTGTTTGTAGTGGTTATATGCTATGAACCCAATCCTGAATTCATATGTGTAGTCTGATTCTCATTAGGGTCAATGGGTGTCTCTTCTACACATGGAATTCAGAAAGGGGACATTTTTGTGGCTGTTTAATATAAGTTTGTTCATTGTATGATTTTGTTAATGATAAGAAGCAGTGCTGTTGCTCAGAGCTTTGATTTGCTGCCTTAAATAAAAAGTTTTATTTTAAATGAAATTGTGCAGTGTCTGTTTTAGATAGAGTAGGATAGATGTTGCGTTGATGTGCAACCTGTTTACTGTCTCTTTCCTAGGGATCATTCTCCTCATACTTTGGGTGGCTGAAGCTGTTGACAGTGTAGTCTTTACAATATTTACATTTACAATATTTCTAAATCAACAATAGAGCTAAGCAAAGTAGTTTTCTAGTGCATATACTTACAAGTGTATGGTTTTGTTGAAGTCATATTTTGAAGATCAGATTTTTTTTAAAAAAAGCAACATTGCAGATCTATTTTATATAAGACTCAGATACTAGAAACAATTACTTGTCTTCTAATAAATACAAAGTTTGTCATACTTTTTCCATTTCAAATGTTATTCATACGTGTATGTATGTGTTTCTAGAAATGTGTAGATTGTTAAAAATCACAAAAATTATGACGTTCTTCTAAAACTATTTACATATTTTCCACAGCATTTCTTTTGTTCACACCTATCTTACCAAGTTTAACCATTCAAAATATTAAACTTTTAATATAAATTTCTGGTTGAATATTTAGGAAGGGTAACTGTTTTTGTGTATGAAATAAATAACTACACAATGTATTTCCTATATATCTCCCCCTTGTAGTCTGGAGGTCATGATCAAGAACGAAAGAAATCAAAACGTAGAGGGGATTTATACTCAATACAGACTTCTCTGATTGTAGCTGCACTTAAAAAGATGCTTCCCATTGGACTGAATATGTGTACTCCTGGAGATCAGGAACTGATTTCTCTTGCTAAGTCTAGATACAGCTTTGTAAGTTGAGATTTTACTCTGTTTCTAAAAAAACAAAACCCACCCACCTCAGTCTATGTCCTCACACTCAACCTGGTTTGCATATAATGTTAACCCATAGTTTATTATCCCATACCCAGGGTTTGTCTTGCAGACAGTTTGAACAAATTGTGTTTTGTTTTTTCAAGCCTTAGATTGTTTTTTCCCTCCACTTGTTCCCTCTTTGTATCCCCAAATCCCTTCGTGGTGCTGTAGTACTGGCATCTAAAGTGGCTTAGGGGTTTTTACCACTCTTCCCCACTGCCTTTGCAGATTGACAAGGCAATCTACGAACAACCACGGTTCTGGATTCACGCAGAACAAGAACCCAAAGTTTAAAAAACACAGAGTTCACAATCCAACAATAAATCATGGGTTCTCTTTCAGGGTTGTTCGTGGTTAACAACTATGGTTTGTTAGCATGGCTAGGTTCACATATCATGACAATCCAGAATTCAACAACCATGGGTTAGTGTTATGTGTGAAGCAGGTCATTATGTGTGTGAAGGTATGCCCCAAATAGGACTATTTGTTTATTTGTAAACCTTCTTTATCCTGTCTTTCTCGGTCTGCTAGGTATTCAAGATAGCTCACAAAGCATTTCGAAAACAATTCAAAACAAAACAATATAAACATTCACTGGGCAATATCCAACAGGGCACTACACCTCCACAGGTTCTGTTGTGCCCTTGCTAATTCCATTCCCACCATTTGCGCAACAGGGGTTTACTGCTTCTTGGAGCAACCAGAAACAAGTGAAAATGCTCATTTCTGGAAAGGGCAGTTCAACACTGCTCAAGCTCTGCTGGCCTGTCTTGATCCAGAAAGGAGTGTTTAAACTAATTTTTGCACTTCCAATGTTGTTTATTCGTTCAGTCGTTTCCGACTCTTCGTGACTTCATGGACCAGCTCATGCCAGAGCTTTCTGTCGGCCGTTGCCACCCCTAGCTCCCCCAAGGTCAAGTCTGTCACCTCCAGAATATCATCCATCCATCTTGCCCTTGGTCGGACCCTCTTCCTTTTGCCTTCCACTTTCCCTAGCATCAGCCTCTTCTCCAGGGTATCCTGTCTTCTCATTATGTGGCCAAAGTACTTCAGTTTTGCCTTTAATACCATTCCCTCAAGTGAGCAGTCTTGGTTTATTTCCTGGAGTATGGACTGGTTTGATCTTCTTGCAGTCCACGGCACTCTCAGAATTTTCCTCCAACACAACAGTTCAAAAGCATCTCTCTTCCTTCGCTCAGCCTTCCTTATGGTCCAGCTCTCGCAGCCATAGGTTACTACGGAGAAAACCTTTGCTTTAAGTATGCGGACCTTTGTTGTCAGTGTGATGTCTCTGCTCTTAACTATTTTATCAAGATTTGTCATTGCTCTCCTCCCAAGAAGTAAACGTCTTCTGATTTCCTGTCTGCAGTCAGCGTCTGCAGTAATCTTTGCGCCCAGAAATACAAAGTCTGTCACTGCCTCCACGTTTTCTCCCTCTATTTGCCAGTTATCAATCAAGCTGGTTGCCATAATTTTGTTTTTTTTTAAATTTAATTGCAACCCAGCTTTTGCTCTTTCTTCTTTAACCTTCGTCATAAGGCTCCTCAGCTCCTCTTCGCTTTCAGCCATCAAAGTGGTATCATCTGCATATCTGAGATTGTTAATGTTTCTTCCTGCAATTTTAACTCCAGCCTTGGATTTGTCAAGCCCAGCACGTTGCATGATGTGTTCTGCATACAAGTTGAATAGGTAGGGTGAAAGTATACAACCCTGCCGTACTCTTTTCCCAATCTTAAACCAGTCCGTTGTTCCATGGTCTGTTCTTACCGTTGCTACTTGGTCATTATACAGATTCCTCAGGAGGCAGACAAGATGACTTGGTATCCCCATACCACCAAGAACTTGCCACAGTTTGTTATGATCCACACAGTCAAAGGCTTTAGAATAGTCAATAAAACAGAAATAGATGTTTTTCTGGAACTCCCTGGCTTTCTCCATTATCCAGCGGATATTGGCAATTTGGTCTCTAGTTCCTCTGCCTTTTCTAAACCCAGCTTGTACATCTGGCAATTCTCGCTCCATGAATTGCTGGAGTCTCCCTTGCAGGATCTTGAGCATTACCTTGCTGGCATGTGAAATAAGTGCCACTGTCTGATAGTTTGAACATTCTTTAGTGTTTCCCTTTTTTGGTATTGGGATATAAGTTGATTTTTTCAAATCTGATGGCCATTCTTGTGTTTTCCAAATTTGCTGGCATATGGTATGCATCACCTTGACAGCATCATCTTGCAAGATTTTAAACAGCTGGGATACCGTCGTCTCCTGCTGCCTTGTTATTAGCAATGCTTTTTAAGGCCCATTCAACCTCACTCTTCAGGATGTCTGGCTCTAACTCACTGACCACACCGTCTGAGCTATCCCCGATATTATTATCCTTCCTATACAGATCTTCCGTATATTCTTGCCACCTTTTCTTGATCTCTTCTGTTTCTGTTAGGTCCTTGCCATCTTTGTTTTTGATCATACCCATTTTTGCCTGGCATTTACCTCCGATGTTTCTAATTTTCTGGAAGAGGTCTCTTGTCCTTCCTATTCTATTGTCTTCTTCCACTTCCACGCATTGCTTGTTTAAAAATAATTCCTTATCTCTTCTGGCTAACCTCTGGAATTTTGCATTTAATTGGCATATCTCCCCCTATCACTGTTGCCTTTTGCTTTCCTTCTTTCTTGGGCTACTTCCAGTGTCTCAGCAGACAGCCACCTTGCCTTCTTGGTTTTCTTTTTCTTTGGGACGTTTTTTGCTGCCGCCTCTTGGACAATGTTGCGAACGTCTGTCCATAGTTCTTCCGGGACCCTATCTACTAAATCTAGTCCCTTAAATCTATTCTTCACTTCCACTGCATATTCATTAGGAATATTAGTGAGCTCATATCTAACTGATCTGTGGGTCTTCCCTATTCTCTTTAGTTTGATTTTAAATTGTGCAATAAGAAGTTCGTGATCTGAACTACAGTCAGCTCCAGGTCTTGTTTTTACCGTCTGTATAGATGTCCGCCACCTTTGGCTGCAAAGGATGTAGTCAATCTGATTTCGGTGTCAACCATCTGGTGAAGTCCATGTATAAAGCCGTCTTTTCGGTTGTTGGAAGAGATTGTTTGTTATGCACAGTGAGTTGTCCTGGCAAAATTCTATCAGCCTATGTCCTGCTTCATTTTGTTCTCCTAGACCATGTTTACCTGTAATTCTAGATGTCATTTGACGACCCACCTTAGCATTCCAGTCTCCTATAATGAAAATAACATCTCTTTTTGGTGTATTATCCAGTAGGTGCTGCAAATCCTCATAGAACTGATCTACTTCTGCTTCTTCAGCATCTGTGGTTGGGGCATATATTTGGATCACTGTGATGTTAAATGGCTTACCCTGAATTCGAATTGAGATCATTCTATTGTTTTTTGGATTGTATCCAAGCACTACTTTAGCCACTTTATTATTAATTATGAAGGCTACTCCATTTCTTCTGTGATCCTCTTGTCCACAGTAGTAGATCTGGTGGTGATCTGATGTGATGTGGCCCATTCCAATCCATTTCAGTTCACTGACACCCAATATATCTATATTTAATCTTGACATCTCACCAATAACCACATCCAATTTGCCCTGGCTCATAGATCTTACATTCCAGGTTCCTATGGTGTGTTGATCTTTAAAACATCAGATTCGTCGTTCACCACCAGCACCGTCGGCTGCTAGCCGTCCTTTTGGCTTTGAGCTAGCTGCGTCATCACATCTGGGGCTAGTTGAACTTATCCTCTGTTCCTCCCCAGTAGCATTTTGACCATCTTCCGACCTGGGAGTCTCATCTTCCAATGGTATACCGACATATCTCTGGTTGTACTGATCCATTTAGTTTTCACGGCAAGAATACTGGGGTGGGTTGCCGTTACCTTCCCCAGGGATCGTATTTAGTCTGACCTCTCTACCATGACCTTCCCGTCTTGGGTGTCCCTTCACTGTTTAGCTCATGGCATCCTTGAGGTGCTCAAGCTCCAGCACCATGACAAGGTAACAATCTCCTTTGCTGGAGGCACTTCATATTGGAAGCATTAAAACTCAGTTGGACAAGCATTGAGAGGGGCTGCTTGCAAAACAGCCCTATTGGATACTGCCCAAAGTTTGTATGAGTAGTCAGACAGAAAAGAGCCCTTTGGCACTTTATATATTATCAAATTATTGTGCAAAAACTCTCATGGCCCAGAGTCTACTTCATAAGATGTAGAAAATGTTGTCCTCGGTAGGTATATAAAGAAGACCTATTCAATTGTCCTCATATGATGAGGAGAGCAGGGGCACATTCACTGGCCTCAACCCTTCTGTTGTGTCCCTGTTAGCCATCTCCATTGCCCTCCATGTTTTGGAAGTTGAAGGTCTGCAGCAGGGAGCCTACCTCCTCTACTCATTTAGGTCCCTGCACAGTTTAGAACTCTGATCAGGCAGGATTCTAAACTGCACAGGTATCCTACATGAGTACAAGAATCTTTCTGCTGCAGAACTTTAACCTCCAGCATAGGGAGGGCAGAAGGGGGCAGGCAGCAGGGATGTAACAGTGGGGGCAGGGTAACCCCCTCTCCCCTCCCATGGGTCTGAATGCCTGCATAGGGCTGTATACATTTGGGTATAAAGAAAAAATGGGAAACATTGAGCCCAGTTATGTGCCCAAAGGAAATGTCTTTCAGGAGCTACATAGCTCTTCCTTGTGTTTGCTATAGTAGTCTAACAACAGCCCCTCTAGAGGAAAAAGTGTTGTCCAGAAATGGACATGATTTCTTTAAAGCATAAATGGTTTTATTCACATATTTTCCCCATGTGTAATTCTACGGTATATCGGTTCAGACTGTAATTTGTATCAAACACTTTATCAGTTCAAGAATTTAGCCATATTTTGTGTTAACAACTTTTAGCCAAAACTCAATACAGTATTAGGAGCACTTGAAAGCAATGCACAATGTTGTGTTGGCTTGTGGCCTATTTATGCAGTGTAATATATTAAAAATTAGAGCTATCACTCATGAAACATTAGTTGATGACTTGATTTAATCACATGTGTTTGATTGATTAACTGATTAAAACAACAAAATATGCATATCAATAAAATTAATTCTGATATGCCGGGAAACAGCACTCTTTCTTTGTTTTTAGGTGATGCCTGCATGTGTCACAGCAGATACTATCCCAGAAGAGGCAGGATTTCTATATACTTATATATGTGTAAAAATCTGTTGACTGATTAATTGCTGACTGATTAATTGGGTACTTTATTAACTAATCAAAAGATGTTTATTGGGTTATTCTAATTATTTAATTGGCGAAACCTTGCAACCCAGTTAAAGATGGTTGCGAGTCTATCTCCTCACCAGAATACTTTTGATATATTAGTTCAAATTTTATTATGGAACATATTAATATATGTTTACATTTGTCTACAGAAAGACACAGAAGAAGAGGTCAAAGAGCATTTACGCAATAACTTGCATTTGCAGGAGAAGGTAATGTTAAGAAAATGCAGTAAATATATAAATATACTTGAGTTACACTGGCTGAAGGGCTATAGGATTTGATGGCAGCACTGCTACCCTGGCAGAACACAAGATATATCGCTGCCATGAGAGATATGCTGGTGGAGCACCAGATACATCAGTGGAACACTTAGCCAGGGTAGCTGCTCCATTGGCAAAGATATACTGGCAGAATGGCTTAAACACGCAGTGTTGTGGGCAGGTCAAGAGCATACATATGGTATATATTCTAAATTCCTCCAGAACACAGCCATACACCAACCCTGGACTTGGTTTTTCCTCCATGGGGCTGACAACTTGCAGGCTTTTGTCTAAGCCACAGAAGTCCTGCTGGGATGACTGGATTGAACTCATGCATCTTTTTCCTTTCAAGATCCACTCCATCTCAGCTGCTGTGAAATAAAAGCTATGATATATATATATATATATATATATATATATATATATATATTGCTACTAGCGAATTGTAGATGTTGTTGTTGTTTATTTGTTCAGTCGCTTCCGACTCTTCGTGACTTCATGGACCAGCCCACACCAGAGCTATCTGTTGGCTGTCGCCACCCCTAGCTCCCCCAAGGTCAAGTCTGTCACCTCCAGAATATCATCCATCCATCTTGCCCTTGGTCAGCCCCTCTTCCTTTTGCCTTCCACTTTCCCTAGCATCAGCCTCTTCTCCAGGGTATCCTGTCTTCTCATTATGTGGCCAAAGTACTTCAGTTTTGCCTTTAATATCATTCCCTCAAGTGAGCAGTCTGGCTTTATTTCCTGGAGTATGGACTGGTTTGATCTTCTTGCAGTCCAAGGCACTCTCAGAATTTTCCTCCAACACCACAGTTCAAAAGCATCTATCTTCCTTCGCTCAGTTTTCTTTATGATCCAGCTCTCTCAGCCATAGGTTACTACGGGGAATACCATTGCTTTAACTATGCGGACCTTTGTTGTCAGTGTGGTGTCTCTGCTCTTAACTATTTTATCAAGATTTGTCATTGCTCTCCTCCCAAGAAGTAAACGTCTTCTGATTTCCTGGCTGCAGTCAGCGTCTGCAGTAATCTTTGCGCTCAGAAATACAAAGTCTGTCACTGCCTCCACGTTTTCTCCCTCTATTTGCCAGTTATCAATCAAGCTGGTTGCCATAATCTTAGTTTTTTTGAGGTTTAACTGCAACTCAGCTTTTGCACTTTCTTCTTTCACCTTCATCATAAGGCTCCTCAGCTCCACCTCACTTTCAGCCTTCAAAGTGGTGTCATCTGCATATCTGAGATTGTTAATGTTTCTTCCTGCGATTTTAACTCCAGCCTTGGATTCGTCAAGCCCAGCACGTCGCACGATGTGTTCTGCATACAAATTGAATAGGTAAGGTGAGAGTATACAACCCTGCCGTACTCCTTTCCCAATCTTAAACCAGTCTGTTGTTCCGTGGTCTGTTCTTACCGTTGCTACTTGGTCATTATACAGATTCCTCAGGAGGCAGACAAGATGACTTGGTATCCCCATACCACCAAGAACTTGCCACAGTTTGTTATGATCCACACAGTCAAAGGCTTTAGAATAGTCAATAAAACAGAAATAGATGTTTTTCTGGAACTCCCTGGCTTTCTCCATTATCCAGCGGATATTGGCAATTTGGTCTCTAGTTCCTCTGCCTTTTCTAAACCCAGTTTGTACATCTGGCAATTCTCGCTCCATGAATGCTGGAGTCTCCCTTGCAGGATCTTGAGCATTACCTTGCTGGCATGTGAAATAAGTGCCACTGTCCGATAGTTTGAACATTCTTTAGTGTTTCCCTTTTTTGGTATTGGGATATAAGTTGATTTTTTCCAGTCTGATGGCCATTCTTGTGTTTTCCAAATTTGCTGGCATATGGCATGCATCACCTTGACAGCATCATATTGCAAGATTTTAAACAGTTCAGCTGGGGTACCGTCGTCTCCTGCTTCCTTGTTATTAGCAATGCTTCTCAACCTCACTCTTCAGGATGTCTGGCTCTAACTCACTGACCACACCATCTGAGCTATCCCCGATATTATTATCCTTCCTATACAGATCTTCCGTATATTCTTACCACCTTTTCTTGATCTCTTCTGTTTCTGTTAGGTCCTTGCCATCTTTGTTTTTGATCATACCCATTTTTGCCTGGCATTTACCTCCGATGTTTCTAATTTTCTGGAAGAGGTCTCTTGTCCTTCCTATTCTATGGGATCCTTTTTCCACACTCTGGCATCAGCTGGCTTCAGGATGGGATCTGCACGCAGGCAGTTTGATGAGCTTAGGGGTGCTGCCAGGGTGTATGAAGCAGTTAGTTGGCAGCAGAGAGATGAACAAATAAGGAGGGGAAGGAATGATGAACTACGGCTGTAAACAGGGAGAGATGAAAGGAGAAGCATGAGGCTTGCTAAGGTACTACTCAGTGAGTATAGGATACAGTAGCCATTCCTCCAACTTAGCAGCAGCGTCTCTTCCCACCCACCCAAAGAAACCAGTTCCCCTGAATTGTAATTGATGTGAAGGATTCCTCTGTAAAAATGAGAAATTGTCTGTCTTGTTTTCTGTCTTATGTCTTATGTCTGTCTTGTTTTCTATCTTTTATTTAAATAAGTCTGTTTTATTCTTTTAAAAATTTATAATACAACATCAAATGTATTGATTTGTAGTCAGATGATCCAGCTGTGAAATGGCAGCTGAATCTGTACAAAGATGTCTTGAAAACCGATGAACCTGCTGATCCGGAGAAAACGGTGGAACGTGTGCAAAGGATCTCAGCAGCTGTCTTTCATCTGGAACAGGTGAAAATGATCACACCTATAAGCTATATGTTTTAAAAGTAAAAGATGAGGTGTTTTCTAAGCACATATATCTTAGCATAAACACAACTCTCCAGTTTGAAACATAACTCTGCCATGAACTCTCTCCCAGTTTCAGCTTCTAGCCCCACTCCTCATCTGCAATATAGCAGGGTTAAACCGAGCAGCATTCCACCCAGGGGGGATTCTGTGGCTTTCATGGATCTTTCTGGGGGCAAAGACATCCTGAAGATCAGGAAGGGAGGGGGAGATGGCCACTTGGGAAAGAGGAGGAAACAGTACTTACCAATTCAGTATGAGGTGGTCCAAAGACTTATTTATTTATCTAGAACATATACTGTCCATTAATAATATGATATCTGGCCATTGTACAAAAAACTAAAACTATAAAATATAAAAATACAAAACAAACATAACATTAAAAACAACTTAAAACAGCAACACAATAAAACAAGATTTTAAATAGCAGTAAAACATGTTTTTTTGTAATTGAAAAATCTGTAGAAATGAAAAGGTCTTCACCTAGTGCAAAAAAAGAAAGCAAAGTGTAGATGCCAAGCAAGCCTCTCTGGAGAGGGCATTCCACAGCTAGGGTGTCACCACTGAAAAGATCCACTCTTTAGTAGACACCTACTTCACCTGATTTGGTGGGATTTGCAGAGAAGGGCCTCAGAAGGTGGTTTAGGATCCAGGCACGTCTGTATGCGAGGAGACAATGCTTTGGGTAACCTGGCCCCAAGCCATTTAGGGCTTTAAAAGTTAATACCACCATTTTGATTTGGACTAAAAAATGGACTGGAATCCAGAACTCAAAACACTGGCATAATATGATAGTATTGACTAGTCTCAGCTAACAATTTTGCTGTTCTGTTTTGTACCTGCTGAGGTTTCCAGACTGGTTTCAAGGGCAGATTCACCCATGTATAATACATTGCAATAATCCAAATGAGAGGTTACCGGAGTGTGGATAACTGTAGCAAATTTTGTAGATAATTGTGTCCAGATAGAGTTGACATAGTTGGTGCATCAGCATAAGATGATAAAGGGTGCTCTGCACTGCCAATATAGCTGGTGCCTCTAGCAAGGATGTTGGATCCCTTCTCATCTCCCAAACTATGAAACTGATCTTTTAGGGCTGGGGTGGGGAAATGTTGAAGGGCTGGATGACCTCCACCATTGAGAATTCCATGGGTTGGATAATGTCAAGGGACATGGATAACCCTTGATGTCATCTAGTACTCAGTTGAGGTCCTGGCTAGAAGAGTGTTCCTCCAGCCGGTGCCTCGGTTGGGGTAGGTACGTGTGCTCCATGCCTTCCCCCATTTGGGAGAATACAGATTGGGCAAATCACTTAACATGCTGCTCACCCTATAAAAGAGTCCATAACTCTGGATAACTTCTCCCTGCATTAACTGTAGAGCCCATGTTGTCACAGTTGTGGCTGACTTTATCTTTAAAGTGTGTCACAAGCATGTCCTACAGGGCTTGTCACACTTGTCATAGAACTCTGTCTACCACCATCACCACTACAAATAGGCTCAATAACGAGCTCTAACTTATGTTCCGTTAGACTTCGCATGAGTATTTCTCTACTTGCATTGTTGCAGATGTGCTCATTGCCATCAGCTGAGATGTAGGCTAAGGAGCTGCCCAGGCTCTGCTCAGAAGGAGAAGACGCTTGGGTACAATCATGTCATCTACCTGAACAGTGACTAGAGCTTCCATAGTGTGACTAGAGCATCAGCAGAAGTGCCAGCCATATCACAGGGAAAATCTGTCTCTAATCCATTAGAATCTGCCCCCAGAAATTGGTTCTGGGTTCAGAACATTTTATTATGCCCCACAGGATTGCAAAAGGGAAAATCTGCTAAAAGTCTAAATCTTAAAAGGAAGTGATCTGACACTGACAAGGGAATAGATGGTAATTTCCCCACATTCAGATCACTATCCTCTTGCTCAGTTGAGAGAACTAAATCAAGAATATGTTCTGCTACATCTACATCTGTTGAGCCGATGACATGTTGGATAGTCCCATAGTTGTTATGAAGTCCTGAACTGTTAATTTGGTGGTTTAATCTGAGTTCGAATGTGCACCTTTGCAACTCAGGGGGTCAGAGAGTAGACCATGGCCAGTGTAAAAGATGACAGACTCAAGATTTTAATTGAAATAAATTATGGATACACAATGTCTAAAAATAATGCTGTTTTTAATGCTGTTTCTATTATTTTTATAGTTCATTGTAATCTTTTTTTATAACTCATGAGCCATCGGGGGGTGTCAAAAGAAAGGGGTATATATAAACAAATAAATCTATCTACAAATTCTTGCCTTTGCTACCATCATAGCTTTACCAGAGTCCTCATCCACAATGGTATTTTTCCATAGGTTGAGCAACCATTAAGGTCAAAGAAAGCAGTTTGGCACAAACTCTTGTCAAAACAACGTAAAAGAGCTGTCGTTGCTTGTTTCAGGATGGCACCATTATACAATCTGCCAAGGTACAATCTTTTAAATGTGTTTTTTTACATTAGATTCTTACTATTGAGATTTAGAGCAGTGGAGTTTAGAGCACTGTATCCTGCTTGTGGGTTCCTGGTTGACAGCTAGTTGGCTACTGAATGAACAGAGTGCTGGACTAGATGAACCCGTGGTCTGATCCAGCATGGCTCTTCTTATGTTCTTCTGTTTCCATAATTCTCAATCAGCATAGCCTTTGTTTCTCTATGGCTACTAGTCCTGATGGCTATGTGCTATCTCCAGTATTGGAGGCAGTAACCCTATATACATCAGTTGCTGGGGAACATGGGTAGGAGGGTGCTGTTGCACCATGTCCTGCTTGTGGTGGACTAGATGGACCCTTGGTCTGATCCAGCATGACTCTTCTTATGTAAATTCTTATCCTATCATGTTTTCTGTGAAACACTATTGAAAGTTCAGTCCAATCCTTAAAGCAATCTGCATGGCCATATTTGAAGAGCATCATATGATTTGTAATAGTAGATGCTCCTTCTTCTGTTTCAAATGGAAGTAGATGGCATGCATAACCTGCAGAATTTTTTGTGTGAAGTAGTCTAGTTCTTCATTAATAGTATTGAAATACTTGCACAGCGGCATCCAGAATTCACTCTATTGTCTTCATGTAGCTCTGCAAAAATAAATTTCTATTCTATTTCATTACCTTTGATTACCTGTCTGAATATTGAAATGTTTTGTACAGCTTGTAAATGTAAGTTTTAATTTGGTCTTTGGTAAGGTGATATAATATTTAATTAAAATACTATTGGACAGCCTCCAGCTACTTTAAATTGTTTAGGGACAATCCTTCCTTCTCCTTCTCCATTAGGCCTCAAGTTGGTGTCAGGTTGCACCTCAGTGCACCAGTTATTTCCTGTTGCGCAGGATGTACAAGAATTTTGTTTCAGCTCACAAATCATCAGAACCTGATCTGATTGAAACCCCAAACCTGAATGAAACCCATTTGGGGGGGAGCTCATACATTTCCAAACGTGGAATCATGTTTGAAAATGTGTGTGTGTGTGTGTGTGTGTGTGTGTGTGTGTGTGTATATGTGTATGTATATATATATATATATATATATATATATATATATATATATATATATGGGCATTTTGAAATGAAATCTAAAAAAATGCATTTTCACGCTTTAGTCAATGGGAGGAGTGCATACTTTCCCCATTCAAATGAAGAGAAAAACAGGTTGCAAATGGAAAGGAGAGCAAAGCAAACTGAGCTTCCAAGTGGAGTTTGGAGAATCTTGGTGAGCTCAGGCGTCCCTGCTTCTTCCATCCCTATGGGAGATCACTCTATATCTCCAATATAAAGAGGAAGCTAGCCCCCTTCTTACTAGAATGAGCACATGGAAGAGGGGCTTTAATTTTGAAAATATCAATGATAATGACATAGAATGATAATTTATTTGAGTGTGATGTTTTAAGGTCCTAGCTCAAGTGTATTTGTTGGTTTCCTGACTTATTTTATAGCATACATAAACTGAATACTTTAAAGTTTTACATATACACATATATAGTTTACACTGAGTTTTGGCATGCTCCATCCCTTCCTACACAAATCCTTCCCCCTTCCCTGCTAGCCCTCAGGTGGAAATTTGTATCATCAATGCCTTAACTTGACGAGGAAACCTCATGCATGATTCCCATCAAAGGGCTTCCTATGGCTGCATATGCCAAGCTAGAAGTTATCCTATGTATGGAGAGGAGCAATGCCACTGGGTCCTTCTATGGGAGCAATGCCCAGATCTCCCATTGCAGATAATGGTGGGGTGTGTAGATATGTACCTAGTAGCAGGATAGTGGAGGACAAGGGAGTGAAAGTGGCCTAGAACTGCTCTATGAGAATCCTCTTCCACACTTGCAGCTCCGTAAAGATGGATTGTGCCCAAGATCAAGAGATCTCTGGACAATTTATTTGAAATAATCCTGATGATCTACAAGTGCTATGCAATCAGTTCTCTTTTAACCACAATTGCCAATGTTTTGCCTTACGTGCGGGTGTAATTCTTCTAGCATTTTGCTTATTTTAGGTTTTAGGTTACCTTGGGACAACTGAAAATTAAATATTGAGAATTCATTGTGGGGGGAACAGCTACAAAATTGTTTAACACAATATATTTCATCAGTTCTTAATGCTACTGCAGCCCACTTATCTTTTTTTTTCTCAGTCCATCAAGATGTACTTGCATGTCCTTTTCCCTATATGAACATGTTTATTTTATTCCACATACTGTCAACTCCAGATAAATGAATATCAATACAGAAATTTTCCTAAAGAGTCAGTCACAATTAATTTAGAAAACGTCCCAATAAATATGTGTAAGATTCATTCTTAAAATATGAAGGGTTGTAATTGTGTACCTAATTGTGCATATGTAAGCTTATTGGCTTGCATCCTAAGATGCATGAACGTAATGAATTGAATGGGAGTTCAATTTCCTGCCCCTTCCTCCCCATTCACTGTTGCTATCTGCAGCCCCCCCCCCAAACATCCTGAACAATGTGGGATGGGGGCTGCTGGCCAGGGGGGAATCACCCCAAATCAGGCTTGGATCCTAGGAGAAGTTAACTTAAGGGAGTTCATGGAAGGCAAGATTCCCCTCCCCCGCCCAAGCAGCCCCCTGTGCGTTGTTCAGAAGGCCCTTCCAGGAGCAAGGGGAGTGGGGGGAGGAAATGTTTGTTCCTTGAACTTCGTTAAGTTCACTTACCTTAGGATCCAAGCTATTGTCTAGATGTAAGGAAGTGCATGGTTGTAGCCTTGCTCTCTAATTTATATTAACACATAATATTTTTAAAATGAGGAACACCACTGAAGTAATAACAAGGACAAGAAACAAGACTCCATGCACTTACGGGATTTTCCTTGCTATCCATGATATATGGAAGTCTTTGTGAATACTCTTCATGACAATGGGAGATCCCTCCTTGTGTCTATGATAAAGCTTTGGTAGATTGCACACTGTATTTTGTATGGTATGAATATTATGTGTGTGCGTGTGAGACGGGGGGAATTGAATATAAATAAATATTTTAATATTTAAAAAATCTAATTAGGATTGTTTTATTTACATTTTTATTGTTTTGGCCACAACCGGATAGCATGTGATGATGATTTTAGCATAACTTGCAAGTTTAGAAAACCTTTGGTCTTATTGCTTTATTAAAATTAAATTGTATATTTATTGTTAGTTAAAACCTATATGCTTTTCTTCAGACACAAAATTAGCAATTTCTTCCTGAGCACCTTCCAACGTGTATGGCTGGAAAAAGTACATGAAAAAACTCAATATGACAGGCTCATACTCACATTAACGGTAATGTAATGGAGAGCCTCTTCCTTATGCGCACACTTACTCCTTCCCAGCCATGATATGATATCATACAATGAGTTTGTACAATTTTATGAGGGATTCTGATTGGTCAGTCTTCAAAACAAGCGTGAAAAACAGTACAAATGCTGGTAATGAAATATAAGAAATGGATTAAAAAATAATTTCTCATAACGAATTAAGACTTCATAATTGATTGTTACGTTTTTCCTTAAAAATGTGCTTAGGTTGTATTTGCTGTAATAGTGGCATTTAAATGTATTATTACAATCTTTAGATTATAAGCTTGAGGAAAGAGTCTGCATTGTTCATAATTTGTGCATAATTCTGAAACGATGACAATGTTGGTACCAGGTGAGCCTCTTCGGGGAAATCATACCATAATTGAGGGGTCACCACTGAAAAGGCCCTCTCCCTTGTTGTCATCATCCGAGCTTCCCTGGGAGTAGGCACCCAAAGGAGGATCTTAGATGTTGAGCGTAGTGTATGGGTAGGTTCATGTCAGGAGAGGTGTTCCTTCAGGTATTGTGGTTTCAAGCCATATAAGGCTTTATAGGTTAAAACCAGCACCTTGAATCGGGTTTGGAAATGTACAGGCAGCCAATGCAAGTGGGCCGGAGTTGGTCTTATATGCTTGAACCTTCTGGTTCCAGTTATCAATCTCCCAGCTGCACTTTGCACAAGCTGCAGCTTCTGAACTGTCTTCAAAGGCAGCCCCACGTAGAGCACATTGCAGTAATCTAATTTGGAGGTTACCAGAGCATAGACAACTGAGGCTAGGTTATTCCTGTCCAGATAGGGGCATAGCTGGGCCACCAACTGAAGTTGGTAGAAGGCACTCTGTGCCACTGAGGCCACCTGAGCCTCAAGTGACAGAGGTGGTTCTAAGAGAATCCCCCAAGCTATGAACCTGCTCCTTCAGAGGGAGTGCAACCCCATCCAGAACAGGTTGAACACCCACTATCCAGGTGTTGTTTAAAAGCATTGATCCTGTGTTGCATATTGTAAAAGATCTGCCAATTCTGAACATTTTTCACTTATCATTCAAGGTGCAACTTTACTTCCTTTTAGGGGCATGTGCTCACAAAAAGTTCAGCATGGCAATGATTTTGCAGCTAAGGGGGGAGGGGACAATTGATATGTTTGTGTGAAGCACACAGGTGTATTGCCTTCTCAAGCCCTGCAGAGTTCCTCACAAGTCTCACAACACCCCACCAGATACCCAGTTCTGCTACTGCTCACCCTCAGCCCTTCATCCTATCAAACACAACTCAGCAAGCTGAGATAGGAGAGAGAGGGAGATTTCAGTATCAGAGGTACAAACAGCCTGGCTTTTGCCATATGTTTTCTTTCTCCTATAGAAGTCAAAGTCTCCTAGAGACTTGTATAATAAAAGTTTACCTTGGAACTAGGAAGATGTGATATAAAGAGAAAGTTTGCTTTCTCTTTCCCAGGCACTCAGATCACCACTAGTTAGGGAAGGGTCAGATTTTGCTTCTTTCTCAGTTATGTACTCAATTGTAATTCCTTTAATGTTCTTCAATAGAAGTGATAGGCATTCCCCAGGAGAATGTAAATATTTATTTACTATTTATTTATTTATTTATTGCATTTGTATCCCGCCTTTTTCCTCCAAGGAATCCAAGGTGGCATACATAATCCTCCTTCTCTCCATTTTATTCTCACAACAACCCTGTGAGGTAGGTTGGGCTGAGAGTCTGTGACTGGCTGAGTGGGGACTAGAACCCAGATCTCCTGACTCCCAGTCCAACATTTTAGCCACTACACCACACTGGCTGGGTCAAATATCTCCCCACTTTCCGCCACTACCATTACTATAAAAGCCTACCTGCCAGCTGCCCAAGCCACCCTCCTGCCCACCGGCTGCTGAAACTCCCCCCCCCCCCATAGATGGCCAGCCAGCCAACATTCCCTTGCTTTTTGTTTTTGTTTTGAATTGCTGGGCAATGGCAGCAATGGTGATGACTCCCTCCGCTGGCCATCCCGCTTGCTGGCAAAGTGCTGGCGGGATAGAAGAAAAGCCAATGAGGAGAGCAGGAGCAACCTTCTTGAAGATCACTTGAATGGGGCAAATTTCAATACTAAAAATAAATGTGCTTCCCTGAGTTTTATTCATATTTATTTTAAAAGCTCCAAAATGAAACAAAAAATGGAGGGGAAAAGGCGAAATGAGTGCAGGACAGAGATGACGTCATGTGAGTACTGCACTGCAAAACCACATACCAGGCATGGCGAGTGTGCGATAAATCACTGGTATGATGGAGCTCATTGTGTTCAGTGGGAAGAAGAATCAAGAATTGCAGTCAAAACATTATATCAGAAAGTAGAAGCATTCCCTTTTATAAAATGGTGTTGCAACATTTAAAGGTGGATAGTTTAACAAACTTTGAGCAAGGAGATGTATCAACAACTGTAGAAAGCATTCTTTAGAAAGACATGGCCATTGTGAATTTATTTCAGAATTGGCAAATTAAGTCCTGGGCTTTCCCCATAACAGCTATAAAATATAATGAAGAGATGAAAGTCAATTGCGAGATTGGGTTTTATAGGAGAAGGCTGGTTTTCTGGAATTCAAAAAGATACAGCAAAAAGGATTAATGAAACTTTAGAGCCACATCAGACGGGCTATGAGGGTTGCTCAATTACCTTTGTTTCAATATCTTCAAATAAATCGACTGCTATGTAAAATGGCTCTCTGAGAGGTTGCTCACACTTTGAGATAATAATTATCTCTAATAGATCAAAGGGGTTATTAAGCTGTATTTATATGATTGTAGGAATGGAGACACCAAGTAATCACTATCAAATGAAATGGGAATTGGATTTTTCATTTAATGCCCCCCCTCCTGCCCCCACAACACTAGAAGTATGGAAGTGGGTCTGGGAAACCATATCTTCTATGATATTATGTTCAAATTTTAAAGAGAATTTTTTACATGTTGGATTTTAGATGGTACTTAACACCTGCAAGACTGAAGAAAATTTATCCAGAAGTTCATGATAAATGTTTGAGATGTAGTTTGGTGAAAGCAGACATATACGAAAAGTTACTGGATTTCAGTTCTAAAAGTATAAATATATAACAGGCTGTGATATACCACTTGATCCAGTGAAGATTTTATTTTGCTATGTTAACTTACAGCAGCCTATATGACTATCTCTTATAACTGGAAAAATTAGACAATAGCAAGACAATAGGTTCATAGAGAGGTGGAGTTTATTTATTTCATACTGGAATGACAGAAGTCCAAGATGTAATAAATCTATATTTATTAATGCGCAAAATTAAGATATAGGAAATGTAAGGGTGCTAAAAGGTATAAGTTCAGAATTCACAGTATTTTCTTTTTCTATAATATTACTCTGATACTATTTTATAATTGCATATATATATATATATATATATATATATATATATATATATTGATATATTGATTCAGTCTTTGGGGGAGGCCATTTTCACCTCATTCCCATGAAATGCCCAGTTTGCAGGTAATGCTGAACAAAGGCTTAGTGCAGCAGTAGGCTACAGAGTGCTACGAGGCTAAATTTGGTGTATGTTTTCAAGTTAGATTTAACACTTTTGGTGCTCCTTAATGGTTAGAGAGTGCCAAAATTGCCAAACGTAGCTCGCAAACAAGCTAAATTTGGACACGTGTGCTTTGTAGTAACTATCGCTTCCAATTTTTTTTGCGGGGGGGGGCACATTTTTTTCTCCGTGAGGGATGACAGCGGGCTGCAATGGGTAGGGTTGTATGTGGCCCACAGGCCATCTGTTGACCACCCCTGGTGTAACACAAACAATTTAGTTACAGCACTTTATAGTTTTGAGTAGTAGTGATGTGCCTGTCTATATGAAACACTGCTAAACTATGGTTTTACATTAATAAGATGATCCACAGTGGGGTTCAGGCTCACACACTACCCCTTCCTCCTCCAGCACAACTGAGTTTAGAATATTTTGCTTCTAGTTTGCTAAGAACAACTTGCTCTCTCATCTGTGCTTTGTGTTAACTATGCTTAATGGAAATTTCAAACCATGGTCTATGGAGCTGGCATATTTCCACTAATAATAGTTAAGATTAACCCCAGTTTAGAGTTCAGATCTCCCATGAAGGATCAGGATCTTAAATTTCCTCTCTCTTTTTAAATTCAAGAAATGCAAAATGAGTGTCTTTCCAATTTCTACTCTTCCAATGTTGAGTTGTGGTAAGGCCAGCTTGGGAATCCTTTATAAGTGCAACTATCAGCAGGATCCTCTCCATGTAGGAAGTTTCTTTCCTTGTGGAAGAGAATAGGAAAGCAAGGGAGTGCCTCTGGAATTGTTTGGATCCCGTTCTATGTGTAATAGAAAATGCAACAGAATATGTGTAATAGAATATGCAATTGAATGTGAGAGTGTGAAGGCTTTTTTCATACCCTATATAACTGTTTTATTCTGCCAAGTTTTTATAACAATGGATGTTCATTGGGGAAAACTGAATATGTTTTATTTAATATTTACTGACCAATCAGAGGAACAAAATTGTACAAAATCCATATGCTTACTAATCATTAACCACCTAAGCTTTTATACTGTATTCCGTTTATCCCTCTTGATCTCACTTTCACCCCCCCCCCTCCCAGGCACCGTTCTATTAACCTGTTCCTCCATGGTTATCAGAAATTTTGGATAGAAACAGAGGAATATTCCTTTGAGGAGAAACTAGTTCAGGATTTGGCTGTAAGTATAGATATAATTGAGCTCAAAAGCCCCCATTAATCAATACTACATGACTTATATATAGACAGATATATTGTAAAATATGTATCACTTTTTCTGTGCCACACTTAATGTTCTTAAATTTATAAAGCATAAATTGTTCATTTGCTGTTCTCAGAAAAATAAATCCAAACTGTACAATATAACACCGTTACATCTACTATGTGCATGGCACAGCTATGGCTTATGCCATTATCTGAAGTATGCGTCTTACCTTTTCTTAGAGATAGGATTGAACTAAAATTGATCATTATTTGGTTTTGTTCAGTTTGGCAATTCTTATATTTTTATGAACATTTATTTGAAGGATTAACACAATTAATGCTTCTTTGTGTTTTTGAATTTTGGTTATTGCACAACCCTGCCTTTTATTTCAACATTCTAAGCTTTTATAGAAGTTAATGTTGCATTTTCCTTAATATGCTAATAGAGTGGTATTCTAATGAATTGTAAACATGTATGACAGTATTCAGCATCAGATCTGTGCTCCTATATATTAGAATTGGGGGAATTATTTATGTTTGTAATCTGCTTAAAACATAAAAAAATCCATTGCCAATTTAGAAAAAATGCTTTTCTTAATCAGAATTAGACTCTATAAAAGACAATTTTTACATGTCTTCTTTTTAATTAAGGATTGATTTAGAGGATTATGATTATTGTTTGATTTCTCTGTATGTGTGAAATTATTAGTTTACCCCAGATGTCATTAACAAAGCTTCCCATTCTGTGAAAGCAGTGGCCATCAGCAAAGAGAAATGAAGTGATAGGTTTCAACAGTGGTTGTGTGAAGTGGTGCTATAAGACTCTTTTTCTCTTAAAATGCAAATATAAGAATGATGCAGTATTTCAATTGTCACTGATACGGGCTGCTTCTAAGCTAGGTGTTTAGTGTGGAATCGCTATGTGCAATTCATTCACATTTTATGGGGGTCCACACAACATTATCCACAGGTAATCCTTCTGGGTTAAATCCAATGTTGTGGTAGTTCTAGGTTTTCAGGGTTGTTTGTAAAGCTACCTATCCTTGCAGGGTTCGGATGTCATGAAAACCTGTGCTTGCTGAGGATAATTATGCTAATTAGGCAGTTTGCAACTGGTATGCCCGAGGTGGGAAAATGAGCTACCATGGCTTATTTTCTCTCTAATTGTATGAACCTGCCCTGCTATTATGACTGGACTTTCTCCCTCTGCTCCACACTGCAGCCCTCTCCATTACCAAAAAATCTGCTTCAGAGGGTTTTCCAACCATCTGGACCAGATTTTGTGGATGTGCAGGAGGTGCCGGGAGGGGGGGGGAATTGACTCTTCCCCTGGTTCTGCTGACAGAACTGCTTCTGTTAGCAGAATAGCACAGACAGATACAACCATCTGTGTTTTCCCACTGGTCCTGCTGTGTTTTTTCTTACTGCAGAAAGTTCAACTTTTTTAATGGATAGAAGAATAGCCTGATTTCCACAGATGTAGATGTCCTTGGTGTTGCTCTTCCATCTTTTTAAAAAGGCAAGGTTTTGACGTGATGAAGGGAGCAGATGAAAATAAAAGAGAAAAACTTTTCTGGCCACTGCCATTTTATTATGTCTCCCCTCCACCATTTAACACTATACCACACTATTAGAATGTAAGCCTATGTGGCAGGGTGTTGCTATTTTATTCTTTTACTATGTACAGCACCATGTACATTGATGGTAATAATAATAATAATAATAATAATAATAATAATAATAATAATAATATACTTCCATCCAGTTTTTCTAAAATATTAGCAAAATACTGTTTACATGGGGAAATGCTATAGCACTAAATGTTTTTTTTTTTAAAAGAAAAAAATATTTTTGGTCATTGCCAATTTATTACTTTTCAGCATATGTCAGGCTCTAGAGCATCCTTTTCCAATCTGGTGTCCTCCAGATGTTTTGGACTTTAACTCCTGCTAGCCCAGGTCAGCATGGCCACTGGTTGGGAATCCTGGGAATTGTAGTCCAAAACTTGTAGAGAGCACCAGATCAGGGAAGTCTGCTCTAGAAAAATCTAGAGCGCCAGACAGAACAAATCAGACTCCAGAATAATAAAGTAACTGGAACATCTTCCCTATGAGGGAAGATTACAACAGCTGGGATTGTTTAGCTTGGAAAAAAAGGAGGCTAAGGGGAGACATGATAGAGGTGTATAAAATTATGCATGGTATAGAGAATGTGGATAGGAAGACATTTTTCTCCCTCTTCCATAATACTAGAGCCTGGGGTCATCCCATGAAGCTGATTGGTGGGAGATTCAGGACAAATAAAAGGAAGTACTTCTTCACACAGTGCATCGTTAAATTATGGAACTCACTACCACAAGATGTAGTGAGGACCACTAATTTGGATGGCTTAAAAGGGGGTTGCATAAATTCCTGGAGGAGAAGGCTAGCAATGGCTACTAGTCCTGATAGTTATGTACTACTCAGTATCTGAGGCTGTAAGCCTTTGTGCACCAGTTGCTGGGGAACACGGGTGGGAGGGTGCTGTTGCACCATGTCCTGCATGAGGGTCCCTGGTCGACAGCTGGTTGGCCACTGTGTGAAGAGAGTACTGGATTAGATGGACCCTTGGTCTGATCCAACCTGGCTCTTCTGATATGTTCTTAAGTAAATAGCAAGCAGCTCTCTAAAGAAATGGTCTAGTAAACTCAAATTAATTTCTAATCAGAATCAGTATTTGCTCATTACTAGTTTTATCTATATACTTAATTAAAAAACATTTAATCAACATTCAACATATTTAACTGTTGATTATACTCGTATAAATCTAATGGAAAGTTACAAAATTGGGTACTATGAATACGTATTAAGGTGATGTGTTCTCTGTTTTAAGGTCTTGAGCATATGACTATTGAGAAAATAACTTCGAATCTAACATTAAAAATGTGAAATGTTTACTGAGTTACATTTTGTTTCTTTTCTTTTTTACTCTTTACTTATAAAATATTTCAATATAATTCCTGCATAGACTCCCCCCAGAAAAGGTGAGGAGGAAGAGGAAGAGATTGAAAAACATCCTGATCCTCTTCATCAGATTATTCTTCATTTCAGTCGGAATGCTCTCACTGAAAGGAGGTAACTGGATTTTACTCAAAGCATTATAGACCCACCATTACTTATGTACTCAATTCCTCTTGAAGCAGCCCTTCTTGTTTAAAAAACCAGGGTTCTTAGGGATCTGCTACATGTGTTTACATTTCACAGAAAGTTAGCCCATGGGTAGTGCTCTAGATGACAGCAAAGATCTCTATAAATTGAAATTTTGTTGTGGTATTTTTAGTAGTGTTTTTGGAAGATTTTGCTGATAGGCATGGGTGTTTTTGTGCCATTTCTATTAGGCATTTATCTTAACAAGATTAAATAATAAAAAGCAAGAAGGTGTTAAAACTTTAAGAAATATACCTATAAGAGTGAGATTGCCATCTTCTCAAAATCCTCTCAACAGAAGAATGAAGAAACATTTATAATTAACCAGAATTTTCAGTTAGTGTAGGAAACAGATTTTGGGCCTGATATGATTACAGATAATCATCAGTGCTATAGAAAATAGGTGGCTTGAATTTCTGGCTGCTTGTGGGCACAATAGAGACAAATAAATTCCTCTCTTGTGAAGCAGACAGATACATTATTCTGTTTGAATGCACATGGTAAATAGGTGTTTTAACAAAGAATCTGACATAGCTCCTAGCCTTATAAGCTTGTAAGATGGTATCATGGGGTTGCAAAGATGAAAGTTTCTCTTCTTTAGTGATTACTGGAACTGCAATTCACTAACTTTTAAGACCTCTTCAGAAAAAGTTTGAATAATATTTCCACCTTCTTACAGCAAATTGGAAAATGACCCTTTGTACACTGCATATTCAGCAATGATGGCAAAGGTGAGTCTCTAATTCAAACATCTACCCTAAAATAGATACATCTAGTTTGCCATCAGTTTATTCATGTATCTCTGTAAAGGTTTTAGCCTTTGATACTTGAGCTGCTTGAACTTAGTATTACACAACATTTAAATGCAATATAGGGCTTGGTCCATTAATAGATGCCTTCTAATGTTATGTAAGCTGTTTCAAGTGCTACTGTTAGAATCATGACTATGAAACTGAAATAACAAAAATGGTATTTTCTATATGTAACACTCCTATTTTGTCATAACCAGAAAGTGAAGTTACACTTGTTCTGGTAGCAGTTAATCTGAACCTTGATCCAGTTTGCCTTGGGTACAGCACCCATATGTAGAGGGATCGCCATACAGCTTAAAAGAGCCTACTTTCCCCCTCCTACTCGTACCACCCAGGTATATATTCTTCCATCCTTAGCTCATCTATTTGGTCAAGGAACATATGAGTGATCTTCATGATCTTGACTGAGCAGAGGGGCGGAAGCTAGATTAGCCCTGAAGATACTCATGGATTTCTCATTCCCCAGAATGGCCTAGCATGGTTTCATGGGTGGTGGGGAAAATAGAGCTTTCTTCTGCTTTATTGGGATCCTTTTAAATGTGAGCATTCTGACCTCAGGAGACTGGATTGAGCCCCTGCTGTCCATCATATATTTATTGGCAACATGCCTGTAATTTTATAATCAAATGAAGTACTTCTTCTGGGTAAGAAAGTTGCATTATTTATTTATTTATAGCCAAAGGACTTGAAATGAACCTAGACAATTGACTAAACAATGCCCAATCAAAGGAAATACTTTAAAAAAAATATTATTATTATTATTATTATTATTATTATTATTATTATTATTATTTATTTATATAGCACCATCAATGTACATGGTGCTGTACAGAGTAAAACAGTAAATAGCAAGACCCTGCCGCATAGGCTTACATTCTAATAAGAATGTAACCGCCCAGAGAGCTTCGGCTATTGGGCGGTATAAAAATGTAATAAATAAATAAATAAATAAATAAAATCATAATAAAACAATAAGGAGGGGAAGAGAATGCAAACAGGCACAGGGTAGGGTAAACAGGCACAGGGTAGGGTAAACAGGCACTGGGTAGGGTAAAACTAACAGTATAAAGTCAGAACAAAATCAAGTCTTGTTCGCACTATGGTATCAGATACTAATGTACACACCCAGATGGAATTAATCCTATGAATGGCTATTGCCATGGAGATAAGAGAACACTGAGAGAGAGGCAAACTGAAACAGAACCCTGAATGAGGTTTGGTTGGAAGATACAGTTGGCTTTGAAAACTGTTGGGATTCTCACTTCGAACTGGTTAGAGATTTTAACTAATCTGGCATGAAAATAAAAGGGGGATTTACCGGAAATTAATTCACAAATTGGAAACTGAAATAGTACTTGTAAATTGAGCAACACAAAGGGGCAGACTTTCAGGAAGACCTGGCACCAGCAGCTATGGAAGCTGTGGAAGTTTGTTGGCATGGCTTGAGGGACTTGGTCTAAACTTTCCAATGTTTATAACTCTAGGTAGAGCATGTGAGGGTATGGGAAAGGGATTCATGATGGTGAGAAGAAAAGTTGTAGCCCTCCCCAGTGCTCCTGCTCTCCCTTACCCTGAACATCTTACCCAGATGAACACCTTACCCAGAGAGCATCTCCTTCCACTGTCCACTTGTCTTGGTTTACCTCGCCCACCTGGTAGTGCACTTGTACTCTGCAGCCATTGACTAGGATGAGAGAGAAGATTCCTGAAATTTTGGCAAGGTTTGCTGGAGAGTGGAAATTAGCAAGAGGTTTCATTCCTCTTCTGGATGCCTGTTAGTAGGAATTTGTTCCCCTGTTTGCATACTTGCTAGGAATTGCAGCAATTTCTTTTTTCTTCCCATAAATCAGATAAAATTACTTGCATTTGTAGTGAATGTTGCAGTAGAATATTGTCTGTATGAGCGGGAGATCCAGAGAGAATGAATATGCTTAATGTTATGTATGAATTGACTGAGTGCTCTGCTTGTATAAAAATAAACACCTTTAAGAAATATCCAGGTCTCTGCTTGTAGGTTATGATTTAAAAGGTTCTTTGACTTCTGCTTATTCATTATAACCAATCGAAAGTAAAACCACAGTTTAATGCAATCTTAGCCTATTTCTTTCTCATGGGAAAAAGAGCTGTCAGAGTGAAAATGATGATGAAGGGGAAGAAGAAGATGAGGAAAAGGAGAAAACATTTGAGGTGTGTTTTATTAAAGGATAATTCTTTAAGTTTATAATGTATAGAACTAGAGCAATATTTTATTCCAGCATACTAGAGATAATGCAGCAATAATAGTTACCTTGAGACAAGTTACACATTCTACTTAAACTCTCTCTGAAAAGTATTCATCCAGTTATATGGATATGTACATCATTATGTTTAGATTTTCAGTTATTGCAAACAGCCTTAGCTTCTTCCTGTCTACACTTTTCGTCATTGTTAGTTTGTTCATATCGCATTTCCTTCTTCACTTCATTTTTTCCTGGCTTTTGTTCCATACACCTGGAAAAGCTGCTTATTGTTCTTTTTAAATTCAAATTATTCCTCTCAGAGCATTTATTCCATGCAGTTTATTACTCCGGTTCTGAGTGAAACCTCGTTATGGAAATCTATTATAACAATAAACACTTATCAGATGTTACTATATTACGGTGACTATTCAGTTCAGAGCTATTTTAGCCCAATTGATTATGAGCTTTTCTAGATGGGACTGTATCTATTTTTGGTTTTGTCACAGAATTCAGATTGGATCTTTACTCAAAGAGCTTTTCTTTTCCTGACTTCCCATACTTTCTGCTACATGACCTCTAGGGTGGTGCCCTAGTATAGCAGAATATCAAAATTACACTAGTGGGGACCTGCACTTTGTTTTGGGGTGAAAAAAATATTGCATTTTCCCTGCTCCCCCCCAAAAAAAACCCATGGAAGTTCTCTTAAAAAACAGGAGTGAAACTGGAGGATCACAATATCGTCTAAAGCACCTGTAAACAACCATGAGTAAGGAATGATGATAGAACAATATAAGACTTGTGTAGAAAAGCTCTGTGAGTTAATGGAGCTTAGGTGAATCTCTGAAATAGTCAGTTTATTATTTTTAAATCTCACCTAGCTTTTAGCTACTAATAAGTTAATAACATTGTATGTTAAGGCAACACAAATATTTATGAATCTGTATTTGCACATTCAGGAAAAAGAAATGGAAAAGCAGAAAACACTTTATCAGCAATCCCGACTCCATGAACGTGGAGCTGCTGAGATGGTATTACAGATGATTAGCGCCAGTAAAGGTAATGTTCTGTAAAAAATAATAATGAAGAATTGATTGATTGAAACATATTAATTTATTTGCTTCATTGGCTGTATATCTTCCATTCCGTCTCAAGGATACAGAAAAGTTGATAATCGCTCATTAAACAGACTAAAAAAAGAAGAAGTACAAAATATGTTCCTCTCTGTGGATTCTGTACCTGCACAGACCTCCGTTTGGGAAACCAGAGGCTAGAGTTTGGTCAAGTGCCCCACTTTCACATTCAAGGAAGCTGCTTCCCGCCTTCCCATTCAGTTCTTTTTTCAACTGCCACAGCGATGGCACTGCAAGAAACTTCACTCTGTGCAACTAGAAAGGAGCAAAAACAAACAATACTTTAAAAAGTTAATTATTTTATTTTGCCGCTTCTGTGTACTTAGCATTTCTTTGTAGTTTTTTTTTTTTTTAGGTGTGTGAGTGGGGGGGGCGTAATTTAATGAATCTTTGACATTCCTTTTGCCACCTCATGAGCCTGTGTCTCAAGAGGTGGCTTTCTTTCGGAAGTGTACCTATTGTGGGAGCAAACTTTGACTGACAGATTGCCACTATTTGTGTCTTCTCCGCCTTGGAAGGGGGAAGCGAACAAGTATAAGGTTTGCTATGGCATTCTTCTCTGAATAAGCCATGGTTTACTGTGATGACTAAATGCAGCCACTCCAATTAAGTTAACAAAATAATTTAAAAAAATATAGTTGTAAAACTATTCTTAGAACATTTGGCAATTCAAGCAATCAACTGTCAAATTACAAATATAAACAAATAGTGCCAATCTAGCATGCAGCCTAAAAGATATTACAGGCTTGTGTATATACAGTGAGTTTTAAACCTTTATCATCATCATTATTATTATTATTATTAATTTGCAAAACAAGAAAGGCACACTACATTGCTTTTAAACATTGCTTTTAAAATTAGAAAGCAGCTTGGGACATAGACTAAGGTGATGTTCCTTTGGGGCGCAGTCCTAGGGCTATGACTGTAAGCCTCTGACCTTGAAGATTTACAGTCATTCTATGCAGGGTGGGAAGAGCAGCAGAGCTGATGAAACCAATTACTTAGGGAGGTTGCAGGCTCTCCCATACTAGAGACATGCAAGAGGCAGCTGGACAAGCATCTGTCAGGGATGCTTTAGGGTGGATTCCTGCATTGAGCAGGGGGTTGGACTCGATGGCCTTATAGGCCCCTTCCAACTCTACTATTCTATGATCTTCATGGTTGCTCTTCCTCTCACACTGATTTTTTGCTAGATGCCCCCCCCCTCCTGACAGGTTTTGAAGGGGGAGGGAAGAAGGCTGGAGAGACCTCAGAATATCCTGGCCTTTCCAGTCTCCTTATCTCCCATCACTGAAACAGCCCTTCCCTTATTCTCCAAGGTTGAGTTCCCAACCGTGGAGAGTAACCAACACAGTTCTTTCATGCCAGCTGTGGGGCACAGAGAGCTGAGTTCCGATTCCCTGCTCCGAAGTCAGAGCTCTGTCTCTTCACTGTACTATGGCCCCTCAGACACTGTTTAGGATCATCACCTCAATGACTATGTTCTTTTGACTATAATTTAATTATTATGTTCTTGATTGGCAGGTGAAATGGGCCCCATGGTAGTTGAAACCTTGAAACTTGGTATTGCTGTTCTAAATGGAGGTAACTCAGTTGTTCAACAGGTAACAACATTTTATGACTATTTATCTTTTCTTTGTATGCATATTATTTTGACAGTGTCGATGTTTTACTGTTAGAAACTTTGATAAATTGAGAATTATTGATAAGAAAAACATGGTTATTTTAGGAGAGTGAGGCAGTGTCCAAGTGGTCATAAGCACTAACCTAATTACATTGTGCTAGTGCAATGGACCTCTAGTGTAATTCCAATAGCATTAGCTGGCATTACGGGATTACCCAGAAAACCCATTGCACCAGCTAACACTTGCACTAGAAGTTCCTTATTCTAG
Source organism: Elgaria multicarinata webbii (assembly GCF_023053635.1). Taxonomy (NCBI): domain Eukaryota; kingdom Metazoa; phylum Chordata; class Lepidosauria; order Squamata; family Anguidae; genus Elgaria; species Elgaria multicarinata. Next base: position 133,653,088 of record NC_086172.1, on the reverse strand, counting down.
CACAAAATAATTTATGTTAGTGTTCATATCAACATGGATAGTGCCCTGAATAAATATGTGTAGCAATATTGGTTCTTTCAGCATGTGTCAAGGTAGTAAAACAGTACAAATTCTAAACACACACACCCGCCCCGCCCCCCCAATGTATTCTTGGACAGTTTTGTCATAAAAAGCTCTGGCCAATTTTAATATATGATTTCTTCAATTGTTCTTTTTCAGAAAATGTTGGATTACCTGAAGGAGAAAAAAGATGCTGGATTTTTTCAGTCTCTCTCTGGTTTAATGCAATCTTGCAGGTAAATACAAAAACTATAGTGTTATACTTTTAACTGTGTCTAGGTGCCCATTTACAAGTACCAGTTGGACATGTAATCTTTCCAACTTGAATCTACGTCAGTATTAGCATGCAGGTGCCAGTATGAAACCTAAGCCGTTCTAGTCAGAACCTAAGCCGTTGTAGTCAGCAGCAATTTCTGTAATTCTGGCAATATTTATCTCCATTGTGATCAAATAAATTACTGATAGCTGTATGCAAGAATACCCTGGTTCCACATGATCCTACACATGGGGATGGTTGGAAATATTGTGCAGAGAAAAACTCAACCAGCTTTTATGTGATAACCAGTTCTAAACATACAGTTGATGGCTTAAATTGCCACATGCTCTAAGAATTATTTTACAATGGTATTTTAATATATGTGTTAACTTTATCAGAGTGACTGCATTCGGTTGTCATGGTAAACCACAGTTTATTCTGATGGGAGTGAGCCAATGTACTTGTGCCCTCTGCTCTCTCCTATTCTTCGTTGGTGTGGTCGCAAGGAGGAGTTAGGTAGTTGTTGCTTTGATTCTTTATTAAAAACAGCATGTCATTTTATCTGAACCCAGCAAACTGTGATTAATTTTACCTATGGCTTATTTGAAACAAGTCAACTTGAAATCAAATTCAAGAGATAATTCTTAGCTTGGGTGTACTTCTGGATTCAGCCCTGAGCCTGGATGCCCACGTTTCGGCGGTGGCCAGGAGTTCATTTGCACAGTTAAAGCTAGTGCGCCAGCTGCGCCCGTTCCTAGAGATGTCGGACCTGGCCACGGTGACACATGCCTTAGTTACATCCCGATTGGATTACTGTAACGCGCTCTACGTGGGGCTGCCTTTGAAGAGTGTTCGGAAACTCCAGCTGGTTCAAAGAGCTGCAGCCAGATTGTTGACCGGGGCTGGTTACAGGGAGCATACAACTCCCCTGTTAAAACAGCTCCACTGGCTTCCAGTCTGTTTCCGGGCACAATTCAAAGTGCTGGTTATGACCTATAAAGCTCTATATGGTTCGGGTCCAGGTTATTTGAAAGAACATATTCTCCCTTATGAGCCTGCCTGTGCTTTGAGATCTTCTGGAGAAGCCCTTCTTTCAGTCCTACCTTCTTCACAGGCACGCTTGGTGGGAACATGGGAGAGGGCCTTCTCGGTGGCTGCTCCGGTGCTCTGGAACTCTCTTCCTGGGGAAGCTAGGCTGGCTCCCTCCTTGATGGGCTTTCGGAAGCAGGCTAAAACTTTTTTGTTCAAGCAGGCCTTTGGAGAATAATCCAGCCCTCCATCTATGTTAATGTCTTATAATTTTGTTGTGTATTTTTAAATTGTTTATAGTTTTGTTTCCCTCCCCACCCCCATGTATATTTTAAACTTTGTAAGGCCGCTTTGAGGCCCAGCATTGGGCAAAAGGTGGGATACAAATAATAATAATAACAACAACAACAACAACAACAACAACAACAATAACAACAACAACTGTGATTAATCAAAAGCAGAAACGAACGCTTTCAGTTCCCTTGCAGCTGGGCCAGAAGAGAGGGAATGTGGAACACTAGAGCCCGAGGCTTGCTGTGGCTATTTTCTGTGATGATAAAAAATGCCTTTTCATGATGTCCAAATGCAGCCAATGTTTTGATTAATGTTTCAGATATGGAATATTGGAGGATAATCTTGTACTAGCTAGACAGCAAATTCTCCCTGCCCACACATTTTAGCAATGTTTGTTAGATATTTGTCTAATTTGTTTCAACAGTACTTTCAAGTAAATATGCTTTGAATTGTGATTGTAGAGTAATACCACTTTGAATTAATAATGGTTGCTTAATGTCACTGACCTGATTAATATATATCTGGTCTGCAATATGTATAGGACTTACTCAACCATTGCCCACATGGATCTTCATGCAACACACATTGCTAAAAGGCTGGAATGGTCAGAGTAAGTTTTGAAACAGGGTAAAAGAATTAGAATAGCTCTTTGATGGAGAATAGTCATGAAATGAGCACCTATGCAACTTGGCCCAAGTGTAGGATTTCTTTTGGTAACCAGCTGCTCCAAGAAGGTTTTATCTAATATATGGTACAGTATGGCCTACATGCATCTGCACCATAACATCACTACTTTATCTACTGACCTTTCCTTGGCAATATATTGAAGTAATCCAGGCCGTGTGTGTACACCTGCATTTTTCTCAGAAAGCACCTCCACAGGATGCCAGGATGCTCTTTAAATTCCATACACTGAAAAGTTCTGAGTGGTTTGGTGCTGGTGTATGCACGCTTTCCCCCTCTGACCAACTTTAAAATGCTCTCATGACAAATCCCCAAACAGCTTTTTAAACACAGAGGAACTTAAAGAGCAGTGAAGTTCCTGTAGTGTCATCAGCTTCTTGTTAGCTTTGGCTATTGGTAGGGGTGGTGCAAATATTTGACACAGAGCTCAAATTATAGCAAGCACAGTGTTGTAAATTGTGCAGCGTCTCCATGGATAGAGGAGGCTTCCTGCTGCTGTCCGTGCTTTACATGTGGAGGGTGATGAGGACACCAGTGGAACTGGGGGCAGATCTAGCATGCTCATCCTCACTCTCCCTTCTAGCATGTAGAGACTACACACTTTTTAAATGCCTGAAGGGGGCTATAATAATAGTGGAAAGGTTGTTTCCATTTGCATTCAGGGCAGAGTTGTTCTATCAAATCTGTTTGGATAAACATGCTGTAGATTGTTCTAAAAATAAATAGAAGGTCTTATTGCATATTTTGTATATTCACAACTGTTATTCATGTGTCTTATTAACCTACATTTAAACAACACAATAAATTAAAATTCTGTATTTTCAAGACCTGACACACTAACACTTACGCAATACATCATAATTCCAAATAAATAAGCCTTAGTTATAGTAAATAATTAATTGAAAAGTTTTTGGGTTTTGCAAGGCTGTTATGTTTTGAGCAAATGGTAGAAATTGAAAACTGAAAAGCTCTCAACTGAAATGGCGAGTTGGGGGAGAGAAGAGGAAACTTGAGAATGGGTCCAGACTTAGTCACAGGTGGAGTAGACATATTGAAATCAGTGGGACTTAAGTTAGTCATTAACTTTTGTCCCATTTATTTCAATGTGCCTACTCTAAGTATGACTAAGTCTGGATCCAGCACAATTCTATGTTCTGAATGTGTTTTAGGTTAACTTTCATCTCAATATATTCACACATCACTTGCACTTATATCAGCAGAAGGAATATTGTAAAGCAGACTAGAATTTATGTGGAAACCTTGAGGCTTTAGAGATCAGTGAGATGTTTGCCACTGACTTCAGTAGAGCTAAGGTTTCATTTTTCAAAATTTTAAAACTTTACAACTCAGCTTTTACTGTTGGGTTGTTTTTGTTTATTGTAACCGAATGCCAGCAGTTCAGGGTCTCTGTTGCTATTAGATACAGCAATCCTTTCTCAATTGTCTCTTTTTGTTAAAAGTGTTCTTGACTTGAATGCCTTTGAGAGACAAAATAAAGCAGAAGGCCTTGGAATGGTCACAGAAGAAGGAACACGTAAGTATAATATATTCAATACTTCTAATTCACCTAAGGTTTGCATTACATTTTTTTTTCTTTTTAACACCAAAACGGCCCAGTCTTTTAAGGGTTTTTTATTGATAGTCTCCTTAAAATAATATAGTATTAAGCTATTATATTTTAGTTTAGTTTCCAAGAGAAACTTTAAACAAAAGGTATCATGTAACTTATAACTTGCTTATCCTATATTCTTATTATTTTTCTTTGATCCACAGTCATCGTACGTGAGCGTGGTACGTTTGGGTTTACAGCTTTTGATGCTATTGTGTGTTGCAAATACAGAAAGAAATCTTCTTTAATTGCATCTTTCCAGACATCTTTTAGGTTTAGTTTCATGGTCTGCAGCCAGTTGCGTGTTGAGCTTGGAGAAACAATTTGATGCTTAATTAAAGAAGTGTCTTTCATATTTAAGGCATGGTTTGATAAAGACTAACCATTTCCAATTAGATCTTTAGTCCTGTAGTTTTGATCATGAATGCTTTGGAGTGCTAAATATTTTGGCTTTGCTTTTTCTGTTTCATAGTTTGTTTTTATCATTCTCTCCAATACATTTCTTTTAAAAATTACTGTAATTCAGTTTACAGTATTTGCTTTTTATTAAAATCACTTAGTATGAAGGATGCTGTTGGAAGACTATTTGTTTTGCATGTTTTAAAAAAGGAACTATGATTGCGTAATTCATTGTACTGTATATTTTCAAGGTGAGAAAGTACTACAGAATGATGAGTTTACTAAAGATCTGTTTAGATTTTTACAACTGCTGTGTGAAGGTCATAACAATGGTAAGTGGGCTGTAATATGTTTTCAGTAATTTACTGTTCCATTTAAATGCTTCTTTGGAGGGAATTATCAATTCAGTATCTTTTCTATTTAAATTTATTTTCAGTTCTTTTGCAGGAAGAATTAAATAGTTTCACAGAATTCTCAAAAATATTTTTAACATGTAGTAATTTCTAGCTAGAAATTAAATTGCCATTTTATAAATGATGCTCATAATAATTGACAAAATAAGTTTTGCGAGATGTTGCGCAAATACTATTTCTTATAGCTCCTGCTTAAGAAATATTGCCATTTGTCATATTATTAAGCATGTTACTGTGTGGCATCCATAGGCTATTTTTAAAAAGATAACATTCCCTTCAAAATAATAAAACTATTCATATTTTTCATTTTCTTTATGAACACAAATATAAAAATAATTGTGAATATTTTGTATTTTTCATTTACTAATTTCTTAAATTATTTTATATTTCAGATTTTCAGAACTACTTACGCACTCAGATGGGCAATACCACAACAGTGAATATTATTATTAGCACAGTTGATTATCTTTTGCGTCTTCAGGTAAAGTGCAAAGTATTTTTTTTATTTCATTCCATTACCTCACCACTTACTTTGGAAAGTTTCCACATTGTTATAGAATTGTGGCTTTTACCACTGTTAGTGGTTCTATTCCCCTCTCTTCTTAGAACTTCCATGGCCTGTGTACTCTTATGTCTCCTGCCTATCTTTCATGGTTTTAATTATGTTGATTATTTCAACTATATTTTAGTGATTTTATTATATGCAACATAGTGGCCTGTTTGTTTATTTATTTATTTATTTATTACATTTTTATACCGCCCAATAGCCGAAGCTCTCTGGGCGGTTTTTGTTTGGACAAAAACTGCAGCATACAGTTTTTGTTTTATTTTCAAAATAAAACAAAAAAACTCATAGGGAGGAATACATCAGTGATGGGTGATTCTGCCCATCCACCAGTGGTGGTCAGATGTATAGAGGCTTCAAACTTTTATTTGAATCAAGCCTCTCCAGTTTTTTTTGTCCTGCCTGCCTCCTATGAAGGCACCTTGTACACCAGCCCAAGTCAGCTAGACAAAATTAAAAAATAGCAAACAACCCTTGAAGGTTAATTATGACATTCTGATCATTGAGGAGACTCAGACCTGTTGCTGTAATTTTTGAGCAAAAGTGAGAACAGGGGAGTTTTTTGTGTGGCTCCAAAACATGAATGATTTCACCACAAGGCCAATGCATCTGGAATGGAAGACCTGCAGTTGGGTTGCCACCACAAACAGCCCTTATTGCTTTTAGCCATCCTCCTAATGTCTGGAAGGATCCCTGTCCTCTCAGCAGAGGGTCTACTAACCAACAAATTAACCCCTTCAATGAGGGATTAAAAACTTCATCACTATGGTGGTACATCTATGGTTGCAAGAGATTCTCCGAAATCCTTATTTAAGCATCTTCCTCATGGGATCATTATCTTACATTTGATCTCTGTAGGACATTCAGACAACCCTAGACTGCTTACAAGCTGCATTTTATAATTCATATAAAAATGCCATCCCGTGTCTAAACATTCCTTATTTGATATGGTTTGATTACTACTTAAAAAAATAGAGAAAAAGCCTCTTATTTATTCTTAGGAATCAATCAGTGACTTCTATTGGTACTACTCTGGGAAAGATATAATTGATGAATCTGGGCAACGTAACTTCTCTAAAGCATTGGCTGTGACCAAGCAAATTTTTAATTCACTTACTGAATATATCCAAGTAAGTAGCACTTGTTTTTCTACATTTTATACTTTGTGTACATGAATGCATATGTGCAAGAGATGCATGGATTCTTAAGGCAACAGGTCAGCACTGACTGCTTTCAGTAGAATTTCATCATCACCAGCAGCTGTAGATGTGATAAGGGGGGGATGATATTTCTAGAATCAGTGCAGGATTGTAACTATTGGGCTTCCCCGGCATGGGGGTAAGGAGAAAGAAGGGACACTTAGACTTTACTTCCCTTCTTTTTCTTCCCTTTGCAGAAACACTGTCCTTTCTGACTAGTAGCTTAGATCACAGATGTAGGAAGAATCCATCCTTGCTGCCCAGTTATAGTGAAAAACAGTCTCTTCTAAAATGAGTACTCCAACCACTATACACAGGGCTTACATTCAGAAAGGTTATAGTCTTCCTCATGGGGCATCCCTCCAATGTGTTTCCTGAGCGATGGTTTCCGTTACCCGATTATGCTGTTTATCTTCACGAGTGATGCAGTTGGAGATAGACCTCTGGGCTGAGGTCCAGGGCCTCACAACCCTGGGACTTTTGAAATGGCCATTCAGAGAGTGGTAGGGGATGGCCTCAGTGGTAGTCAGGCCCAACATCAGCACCTGGGCTGGCATGGGCCCACAGGGGCTGATGTTGGTGACAGAAACAGCCTTTCTTCCAGCTGGGCAGGTGCATGATTACAGACGCATATGTATATATTCCTTTTCTACAACAAAATGGTGGTTATTCCCAATTAAATTTGTTTAGCATCAGGGCAACAGAACCAAACTCCATTTTATTTCCGAAGTCATGATGGTGCTGTAATTTAAGTGAGTTTAAAATGTGGAACTCTGAATGCTCATAGGTTTCTGGGTTTTTTTAAAAAAAAAAATCTGATTGATAAACAAGGTTGTTCTTAATCTCTTAACATATCAGGAATGGTATGTTCATGTGGAGGGGAGACAAATGTTAATTGTGTGCTTCACAACTGAAATAATATATACATGGTGATCTAAAGGGTGGTGGTGGCATAAGACCATTAAGTCCAGGGTCTATAGTTATATAGCTGCATCACTGATCCTCAGACCTCGCCACACTTGTATCCCCCTTCATTTTGTCCAGCATTCATTGTACTTCTCCAAACTTCATTGAATAGAGAATATTATTTCTTTTTAGTTTAGAATCCATAATTGTATAAAGGTCAATTCTTTATTGCACATGCATTTAATGAAAGTTTGCAGGTTTTTGTTTTTTTTATTACTAGAATAGATGACTGAAACTTAAATTTAACACATTTCCCCTTAATTTTAGGGTCCTTGCATTGGAAACCAGCAAAGCCTGGCTCACAGCAGACTATGGGATGCAGTTGTTGGCTTTCTTCATGTTTTTGCTAACATGCAAATGAAACTTTCTCAGGTAAATTTTATGGGGCATCTTTGCTTAATATGTTTTATAAACATAAAACAGAGTAAGAAATACACTAAAAACATAAAACTGTGGCATGAGCTGTGTAATCAATTGCATCAGTTAGTTACAGATATTCAGTTAACAAAACACCTTTCGGTTTATGCTGTGTTACAGGCTTTCTATGCTCACTTGAGCTCCAAAGTACCAGGAAATTACAGCCACACCCTTAACAGATGTGTTATTTAGGCAATATGCTGTGATTCGTTCTAGTTTCTCCACTACCTTGGAGCTGGATGGCTGACAGTGGCAGAGTGGTGGGCCTAAGTCCCAGATTTGTCTGTTGGCCAGAGTAGACAGATGGCATCTATGCAGCTGAAGCTACCTTTCTACATTATAAGCACCCAATTGGCAACCAATAGCATCCACATAGAGTGACAGAGTTAGAAAGGGCTCACCCAGATCCATTCACATAAAAATCCACTGGAACCAAGGTCTCTGGGAAGGCCAGCACAGTTATAGAAGCCATTGCATAGACTCCTGGCGAAAAGCGCTTGGAGAAGGAAGTTGCTCTGTGTGTGTGTAAGGAAAGAGTTGCACAAAGGATACATAATAGGGAGGGCTGGAGCAAATATGGAGGAGGGATGACAAAAATAGAAACTAGAATGGGGGATGGGAGAAGCCAAACAAGCAAGATGGAAGGAGAAGATGCAGCTGGAAGTGTGAAAGCAGGAGATAGAAGAGAGGTGTCAGAGGCCAAACTGAAAAGAAAAGGTGATGGGCTGGGGGCTGGGTAGGAACAGTGACAAGAGGGGGAAATTGCAGAACAATTGACAGAACAGAGAAGAGGGTGGGAAAGGAGAGGTGCAAAATGGGAGACACAGCAGGGAAAGAGGAAGAGGATTGGCACACGGGGAAGGGAAGCAAGAGACACAGAAATGTAGGGTTGTGTGGGGCCACTGAACTCTTTAATCCACAGAACATTTTGTTATGGACTCTCATTTGTCTAATACAGTTACTGCAATTTCTATAAAGTTATGTATACCATCACATGTATATGCCCACTGAAGGCAGTCAGAAGCAAGGAGGAATCAGCGAAAATAGTCTCCCCACCGTCCATGATCAGGAGCTCCATGACCAGAATCCTGGTCGTCAGATCTTTGGATCCAATGTAACAAATTACTGTCTTTCTATATTCATTCTACATGTCCTTTGGGGAGGAACCATAGCTCAGTAATAGACCACATGCTCTGTTACTTACAAAATAATTCCTACCCTGACTGTTGGATCCCAGACTGGCTTTTCTTGTAGACTATTGCAAGTTTACAGTTGTGTATTGTGACTACGGTCCTCGTTTAGTTTTTTAAAAAGTGTTTGTTCTGTTTATATTCTAGGATTCCAGTCAGATTGAATTGCTGAAAGAGCTATTGGATCTTTTGAAGGATATGGTGGTGATGCTCTTGTCACTACTTGAAGGTTGAATCTTTTTCTTGCTTCCATTGCTATGGAATTCAAACATCATCAAACACAATTGTATATATATATAGAAATTATATTTTGTTTATGTATTTTAAACCTACTATAATAATTCTACTTGATGATTTTAAATAAGAGGCAAAATAAGTTAAGATGTATAATAATGTTAAAGGTATTAAACTAAAATCACATTTAAAAGTAAATCATAAGCCTGAAGACAAATTCTCATCATTTCTAAAGATGAGCATAGAATAAATTAAATAACAATGTTTAAATTTACAATATAGGTAATGTGGTAAATGGCACAATTGGAAAGCAGATGGTGGACACTCTGGTTGAATCATCTAGCAATGTTGAAATGATCTTGAAGTTCTTTGACATGTTTCTCAAGTTGAAAGATCTAACAAGCTCAGAAGCCTTCAAAGAATATGACCCAGAAAGTAAAGGCATAATCTCAAAGAAGGAATTCCAGAAAGCCATGGAAGGTCAGAAGCAATATACACAATCAGAGATTGACTTTCTGTTGTCCTGTGCAGAAACGGATGAAAATGACATGTTTAACTATGTTGATTTTGTTGAACGATTTCACGAGCCAGCCAAAGATATTGGATTTAATGTGGCAGTGCTCTTAACAAACCTTTCAGAGCATATGCCAAATGATTCACGACTTCAGACTTTATTAGATCCAGCAGAAAGTGTCCTTAATTATTTTGAACCTTATCTGGGGCGCATTGAGATAATGGGTGGTGCCAAGAAGATAGAACGGGTTTATTTTGAGATCAGTGAATCCAGCAGGACACAGTGGGAAAAGCCTCAAGTGAAAGAATCAAAAAGGCAATTTATTTTTGATGTTGTAAATGAGGGTGGAGAACAAGAGAAAATGGAGCTTTTTGTAAACTTCTGTGAGGATACAATTTTTGAAATGCAATTGGCATCTGAGATCTCAGAATCAGATGCAGTTGACAGACTTGAGGAGGCAGAGGAGGATGAGCTCTGCTATGTGAGGGAAGTTGGAGAAGATGAGAAAGAAGAACAATCGCTTGAATCAGCTTCAGCGTTTGCAATAGCATGCGTTGCAGTGAAGAAAAATGGTGCCACCATTTTAAAAATGATTAGACTGAAAAACTTAAGGAAACAATACAGAAAAGTGAGAAAGATGACTGTAAAAGAATTGGTAAAAGTGTCATTTTCCTTTTTCTGGATGCTATTTGTAGGATTTTTCCAAACATTTCTCACTATAGTGTGGGGTATTTTTCAGATTCTTTGGAGCACTGTGTTTGGGGGTGGCCTGGTAGAAGGAGCCAAAAATATAAGAGTTACCAAAATTCTAGGAGACATGCCGGATCCAACACAGTTTGGGATCCATGATGATGTCCTTGAAGCAGAGAAAGCTGAACTTACAGAACATGGCATTCCAGCTGAAATTGTGCAATTTGTGAAAAATGAAAAGGGAGAAACTGACATTTTGTCAGATATTTTTGGCATTCCTACACAGAAAGAAAGTGGATCAAAACATGGTCATGATATTGGTCTAGGGGACATTGCTGATATTGTTGGATCAGAAACTTCTCCTCCTTTGGAAAGTGCAGTTCGCAAGAAGAAAAAGATACAGGTAGATAAATTTACTGTGTATAACTTAATACATTTTTATTCTTCTTTTTTATTGATTGATTGACAATGAGAATATGAGGGAATTTATTAAATTGTATATTCATGCTTGTGATATAAGTTAATTTGTTACATCGGGCTGATTTAAAGACCACTCTAAAGACTACATTGAACTGTATTTTAGAAGCCTGTAAAATCCATTGTATAGAAACAATATCTCTTCATGTCAATAAAGACAACAGAGCAATATTTCCTTTATACTTGACGTGACAGGACTGGTGCCAGTCTTGGGTGGATCCTTGGCATTCTAGGGACATTGCTGATCCAATATAATTAGAACAGAGGTGTATTTCGCTAGTGGAACTCCCAGTCTCATGTTCCTTCTCGGTCTCCGGTCCCAAAGCCTATACTGTTTTGCAGCGTCCTCTGACCTTCAGAGGAACATTTTTGGAGGGCTGTGATAGTGACTGCTTGCAGCCCGGAAGTCACCTTCCACCAGTCTGATAGGTTTGTGTTGATCTGGATGCAAATTTAAGTTCTTATAATGATCAGCTGAAATGGAAACAGTTCAGGGAGAGGAGGAACTCAGGTCCGCAGTCTCTCAGTAGAGCCAGTGGAGTGGGCTCTGCTTCCTATTTCTCCATTGCAGCAGGTTGAATGATGTCTGCTAGATGAATATATACTATAATATAACATTCTAATAACATATCTATAACTAGATAGTCTCATATCCTCCTATAATATATGAACCTGTCCATCATTGGAGGCCCTTGATATCTCCAGGTGCCCCTATCCTGGAGGTTAGAGTATTACTACCAAAGATAGGGCCAACTGTGGCAGGGACCTTCCATGGGAGGGACCATAGCTCAGTGTGACAGAGCACATGTTTTGCAGGCAGAAGGTCCCAGGTTTGACCCCTGGCTTCTCCAGGTAGGGCAAGGAAAGAATCCTGCCTGAAACCCTGGAAAGCCACTGCCAGTTAGTGTCAGCAATACTGGGCTAGATGGACCAAGGGTCTGACTCAATATAAGGCAGCTTGCAATGTTCCTATGATGCACTGGCTGTGGAATTCCCTCCCCAGACAAATCAACCTTGCTGCTTGTTTATTAGCTTTTAGACATTGAGATAATATCAACTTAATTTCATTAGCTTTTTAGTTATAATGGTGCTACTCTCTTACAGTGCAATCCTGTGCATGTTTACTCAGAAGTAAATCCCACAAAATTGAAGGGGGCTTACTCCCAAGTAAGTGTGTATAAGATTGCAGCTTTAATCTGTGTTTTGTCTGTTAGTTTTACTAATCATTGCTGATGTTTTTGTATAATCTCTTATATAAAGAAGGCTATCAAGTGCGGGTGAGGGAAAAATGGATATCCTCTTTTAATGAATAAATTGTGGCCATGTAGAGGGTATGTCCTTTCCAATGTATTGCTGTTTCACAGACAGTTGGAAAGGGACTCAAATCTTCTCTAAGGTTGAAACATGGTTTGGATATATTGTAATTCATCACTCATAGAATTAGATTATTGCACTAGTAGATTAATCAATACTAATACTAGATTATTATAAACATTTATTTTATTGTGATATTTGTAAGCATTTTGCACTTTTGAAATATGTGTTTTATTTTATTCTATCAAATTATAATACAATGCACTTTCAATTTTTTCAGATTCCTGAAATTGCAAAGGATGATGAATCGGAAACAAGGACAGAATCTGAGAAGGCTGAGTAAGCTATATTTCACTATGAGTTCTTGGAACAGGTGGTGGCTGGTGTCCACTAGGTCAGGTGGGGTTGATCCAAGCAGAGGGGTCAGCAGTAGTCTTTTGAATCCCCAGCAACCCATGCCACAGAAAGAGAAGTCAGGGGCACATGAACTCTAAGCACATGCACACACGCAAACCTGATAAGCCCTCCCAACCACATTGCTCCAGCCTGCTGCCACCCAGCCACCCAAACCTTTCCCTTTCCAGGCACACAGGATTTTTTTCCTTCTTAAAAACTGTATGTGAAGCTCCAGGCAACATAGGTAGCCACCATCTTGTGAGCAAGAAAAAAAAGGTAGGTGGATCTGTTCTGCTCTGCACAGACTCTGCCTCCTCTACATTAAAACAGATAAGACTAAGGAGGTACCCAGCATGGACTCGCACTCATGCAGTGGCAATCCAAATCCTGTGCAAGTGTGGGACAGCTGGAACAAGCCTATGTTTTGCCGTAAGGCAGAGCGTTCCTCGCCCTACCTCACTTCCTGTCTCAGTCAACTGCACAGGAATGTACTAAGACAAGGAAGCGATGGACTTTCCAAGAATAGTAGCTCTAGGCAAGCAGAGTAGCAGGTGTGCTGCACTTGCTAAAGAACAAGGTAAATGACTTTGGAAAGAAATAAGCTTGGAATGATTGTTTTAATTATACATAGGTGAGTGAAATTCAGGCAGATCTTAAACACACTTTGCGTTTGTTTGTCTAGCAAACCTAGAGGAGTACAGTTTTCTTATGTAGCTATAAAACCCTTTCCCAAAGTCCTAAAGTAGACTTCCCTAACTTGTTGCCCTCCAAATGTTTTGGACTACAACTCTCAAAATTCTTGATCACTTGCTGTGCTGGCTAGGTCTGATGGGAGTTGGAGTCCAACACATCTCTGGAGAGCACCAGGGTGGGGAAAGCTGCCCTAAAGTAACATACAATCTTCTTTTAAAAAATGGTTTACAGTTGAGAAAAAACGGGATTACAATCTTTTTGAATATTGAAGTTTTCATTGCCAAGTTTGGAAGTATTTAGTACCAAAGTTTCATTGGTAAGGAGAGGATAAGATCTGATCAGTTTGTACATAAGTTTAAGAACCAATGTTTTCTATATATATTTGTTCATTGTTGCTGATCATCATCAATGTTTTTGATCTATAAAACTGTCATTTCCATAGCATTAACATTTTTGCTGCATTTAGAGAAATTCCTATTCCCCTTATAATTACTGCCTCTGGAATTGTAGTACATAGAACATGGGAAAGCAATGTACTAGAAGCTACAAACATTTGATTGAGGCTTTTAGCATGGCTGGCTGGGAAATGCTGGGAGTTGTAGGACTTTTTTTCTGTCTAAACATGCATAAGCTTGTGCCCTTAAAGATTCAAGTTTCCCAAGAGAGAGAAAACTGACAACCATCACCCAATATTGCTCACTTCCACATTTCTGACTAAGCTAGAGACTAAGGATACGAAGCTTTGTCCCCAATAATATAAAAGACATTTACAGAGCTATGGCCTTGAATAATCATTGTTGTACTTATACTTGACTTTCAACTCATGAGTAGTTCCTGGAATGGAGTTCAAAGTATGACTCTTGTTCTTCCTCACTTTTCTCTGAGCACTAAGAGGTCAATTGTAGAGGAGGAACTGGGTAAAACCTAACCTGGAGTGCCAGCTGTTTTCTGACTGGAATATACAAACCTTAGAATTATGGTACAAAACACATGAAATAATTGCTTTGAAATTAAGCTTTAGTGGTGATTCCAGGTGAATTAAACCGGGTAATTGAATGTTACATAATGGGAGCTTTTAAGTGAACATGTTATGGACATCTCATAGAGGCTGCTTTCATTAGCTCGATATAGCAGTTCTTACCATGTTATGAGCCACTCAAGCGTGCAGTAGGTATGGGTAAGAAATTCATTTCAGTTCGTGTTTGACTAGGATTTAACCAATTCACACCTCCTGGAACCTGCTGCCTGTATTCCATACATTCCTGAAATTGCAAGGTAGTTTGCTTAACAACAACAACAAAAAGTGTACAATAAATGCATACATTTGAAAAATATGCAGAACACACTTTATTCAACAGGAGAAAAAAAAATATTTTAAAAATGCGCAAAATTGATATGTACACATGGCTTTCTTTCCATGTTAAGTCACCACCAATTCAAACCCCATATGTGAGGTTAGGATTTTATTACATCACGGATCTGAAACTAATTTGCCATTTTGTGTCACTCACTCTGTCTTTTTGGAATCCATGTGCATGGTGCTGATCACACATGATATTTTATTTGTATGTATTTGGCCTTTAATGGTCAAAATTAAGCTTTTTATTTAAGACTACTCTTGTCTTACTTGTGGGCAATCTGGAAATTAGACCCTGTTTAATAGTTGATGGCATTTCCTGTAGCATGGAAGATGGTGAGAAACAAGATAAAATAAAGGATGATATGTATTCTGAACCTCTGGAAGTTGAAGAACCCAGGAAAAGGAAACGAAGGCATGGACAAAAAATAGAGAAACCCGATGCAGTTATGGCTAACTTTTTTAAAGTACTGGAAGTTTATCAGACAAAAATGCTGGTATGTTTACCTTCTTTCTCATCTTTAGCCAGTGATTTTAACAAAATCAAATGATGACTTTTTTTTCTTTTCTTTTTTGCATCTTGAAGTAATAACTGAGTTATACTGGGGCTTTTGTAAACTGGTCTGAAAAGGGACAGAAAAAAACTAAAATGAAATTTAATTGATGTTATATCTGCAATTTGAAGCATTATTTGGATTTAATCTTGTTTTTCCTTGAGGTCTGATTCTTGCTTTAGTAACTGGCAACATTCTTTGCGTTTTCAGCACTATTTGGCTAGAAATTTCTACAATTTAAGATTTCTTGCACTTTTTGTTGCATTCGCCATCAACTTCATTCTGCTCTTCTACAAGGTAATGTCATTGAAAATCAAGGCATCAGGCAAAAATGAATACAGAATGACATGTGTTATCATGAAAAACTAGACAGCTATTACAGTAAACAACATCAGCTAATTAAAATTAATGCTACCATCATAAACATCACAGGTTGAATCCAGACTTGCCCTCCTTCCATTTGCAGAGAGAACTGAGATCTGGTGGAGATTTCTGTTTGGAGGAAGGGAGTGGCAACTCTTTCACCCTACAGCCCCAGCAGCACCATCCAAGTTATTCCAGAGAGTTCACCAACTTTCTGGGACAGTGTGAGAGATGGTGCTGGGGTCCTAAGCGGAAAGGAAGGAAGAAAGAACTGGAGAAAATCACAGTGCAACTCCCTCCTTCAGCTTTCAGTAGAACTCTGATGAGGGAAAGTCTGGATCCAGCCCCATGAGTGCTTTATTCAATTAAACTTCCAAAGGGTGAAAAAAATGCTTATTCAGTTCAAACAATGATTATAACATATTGGTTTTGCAGTTACTTTTTAATCTTCCATTTCTTAAGCATTGCATTAATATTTAGCCACTGAGAGTGTTCAAAGTGCATCACATATATTATCTTTGTTGTAATGCTTACAACAATGTGGTGAGGTAGGCCAATATTATTGCCCCTGTAATGCAGATGAGTCAGTTGAGGTTGGCTTGCCTAACACTTCCTGGTGAGTTCATGGCAGAGGCAAAATTTGAACTGATTCATAGCTCAGTCTCTTAGCCATTGCACAACACCAGCATAATATTGCAAGGTTCAGCATACCACATTTGCAAAATAAATACTTCCATCAAGCCATAATGAATATTTGTCTCGGTTACCATTCTGAGATACGGAACTTAGATTCCAACTCTCCCCTCCCACCCCAATAAATAATACCACAATCCTAAACACATTTTCCTGATTTAGCAAGGGCTATGCAAAAGCTTTCACATCCATGTCCATACTAGTTGAATTTATTTATTTATTTATTGCATTTATATACTGCCCCATAGCCGAAGCTCTCTGGGCGGTTTACAAAAAGTTTAAAACAGTAAACCTTTAAAAAGTATACAAAATTTAAAAATGAGGATATGTGCAAGCAAACATGTGTCCCACCTGCATCATGCTTACATGAGTCCAAGAAGTATAATCCAGGAGCCTGAGTCTGTGAGGAGTGCCAAGTATTGGAGGTTGAATTGCTTCTTTGTTTCATCTGCAAGAGAACAGGTGTTTTTTTCAGTAGGATAATCTTTCTCTCATATGTAAATTCAGTTATGAAAACATGTTAGTAACATTTTGTACAGTTATGTACAAAATGTTGGAAAAATGCCTCCATGTGGCTCTTTTCATAATTTGTATTTAAAACATCTGTATACACAAACTGTGTGTGCATTTATATCAATTTCAGGTGACAGAAGAGCCGTTTGAAGAAATGGAAGAAGATTCTGATTTATGGCATTCTTTAGATGAGGATGAGGATGAAGGAGGAGTTGTGTTCTTTGTATTACAAGAAAGTACAGGTTACATGGCACCAACACTCAGAGCTCTAGCTGTTATTCATACAATCATTTCTTTTGTATGTGTTATTGGATACTATTGTTTAAAGGTTAGTAATTTTATTTTCACCCTAAATTACCCAGTAATAAAAATCTGATTTGTCTACAGCTTACGTCCAGTACGTTTTTGCTGGTCATTGTTTTATTGATTCTATGGGTTGCTTTTTATCAGATCTTGTTTTAATTTCATGTACTTCAATATATTTTATATTATTGCTTTGTTATGTGGATTTGTGTTGCTAGTTGTCTTGGCAACCCTGTACAGATAGCTGGGATATAAATTTGATAAATATTGTTTTCAGCTCTATATACTGACTATTTGTCAGGGCTGGGCTGTGGGCAACAGCATAGAGAGAGTCAGGAACTGGAAACCAGGACTAAACAGCAATCAGGATCCAAGGATGACCCAGAAAACAAGCTAGGAGTCATCGTCATATTTATTAGACAACTGACAAAAAACAAAAGTACAGCTTAGTTTGCCATCATTAGAGATCTGATGTCAATAGAAATGTTCAAAAATATAGCACCTCCTAATGTTACCTTGGCATTAGAGTTATCCAAACAAAAAGCAAGCAGAGGTCCATCAGAGTTTCCGGGAAATAACACTAAAAGAGGAGGCAACAATGGTTCCCTAGCCCTTTATAAGAAACCACAGCAGAACAACGCGTGAAAAGTAGTCTCAATCTCACCAGCGTTGCAGAGGCGTAATCTTAGTCTGGATCTTAGGTATTCTAATGGAACCAAGTAAGTATCAAGAGGAAGACTGCAAACACATAACACACTAGAACTAAGGTAGACCTTGCTAAGAAAGTCATTTATACACCTTCCTGCCTGGGAGGAGGCAATGGCTAGCCTTGGTGGGTGGAGCAAGGACAGATCAGGACATTTATATAACCTATGTGCCAGGAGCCTTTATTAAGATATGCAGATGGGATGGGATTTCATTACCCAGTTTAATTTACCCAGGAGAAGAGTTCTTCCATTATTAAAGATGTTGTTGTTTCCCACAGTACAAATTGTCCAAATCAAGTAGCATATAATAGTTACACAATCTTAACTCTCAAGAGTCTTGTATATCTATCACATATAGTCAGTGTAATTTCAGCATTGTTTCAAAAAATACTGCAAAATGTTATATTTGGAACTATTTCCAAGACAATTGAAAACATTTAGCTTAACGTGGAGATATTAAACAATTAAAAAAAAAACCTATATATATTTTTTCCAAAAGGTTCCCCTGGTTGTATTCAAGCGGGAAAAGGACATTGCAAGGAAACTGGAATTTGACGGTCTGTACATTACCGAACAGCCTTCTGAAGATGACATTAAAGGACAATGGGATCGTCTGGTCATAAACACTTCGTGAGTATTTTGCACTGAGGTATTCCAGTAGGTCTTCACTAATCTTTCCTTGATGGTCTATCCAAAATAATAGTTTTTTTTGTTACTTTCCCCATCATAAATATATAGTGCTGTTCAGGCATTCTGTACCTGAATAGAGCAAACTTTTGACAAACCCCGCCCTTCTACGTTGTTGCATTTGTCTCCCTCTACTCATGCAGAGGGGCTTTCTGAAGAGAAAGCCTGCTGTAACCATGGAGGCTCTCCGCGCAAGCCGGAATGCTGAAAAATGGATAAGGCAGTTTTATATGTTTGTATCTTCACTAAAGGCACGGCCATTGCCATAATTACAACTCTTGTGATTTCTGTGCCAATAGGGGCATGTCTACACCTGCCAGATATCCTGGGGTTGTCTCCAGGTTGTCCCTGTGTGTCCATATGACACACGGGATCCTGGGGGTAACCCGGGAAGACCAGCAACTTTCCCTGGGATATCAGGGACTGTGGATTTCCCGATATTTCTGCGGTCCTGGGGCCATCTCGAGGAGCATGGGCAGTGGGGCCGCCGCTCCTGGGTCATCCCTTCTTCCTCGTGAATAGCAGGGACGGGCACAGAGCTGCACAGGAAAGTTCTGTGCTCGTGTGTGTGTGTGTGTGTGTGTGTGTGTGCAGCAATTTCACCATCCCTGGGATGGGGGGGCGTTGGATGGAGTTTGGCGGGTTTTGATTTTTTTAATTAGTGTTTCGCTGCACACATGTAGCTCCTCTTCAAAAAAAGAAAAGAAAAAAGGGCAGCCGCAACATCCCTCTTCCTTTCTGGGATGTCACGCGGCCCTCTAGATGCTGGGGGAGGATTGCGGAAGCAAGTAAGTCCACAATCCTCCCCCCTCAGTCCCTCTACACCCTTGGGTGTAGACATGCCCCAGATCTTTCGGGAATAGATATTACATGGGGTGTCTGTAATAGCTGAACAGGAAGCTGGAAGAGAAGGCGTGGGATTCTGCTTTTGCCCACCTAGAAAAAAATATGATAATCATCAATATTCTCAAGATATGACTATCTTTCTGGGGAAAGGATAATGGAATGATTAATAGTTAGTTTTCAGTGTAAACTATCCTTAAGCAGGAAATCTACCCCAATCTTCCTGTATCCTGTACAACTTTTTAATAGATGTGTTGGGTCCATCTTTGTTTCTTAGTCTCATTTTCCTTTGATTCTTCAATGTATATTAAACATTACAGATCTTTGTACTTTAAATCGTCACTGCTTCTGTGAGTTTCTTCCAATGCCAGGTCTGCCTCATGGGAAGATGGGAGAAACTGCTTTCCCAGGGTGCACAGACCCAGGATCTGTCTTCTGTTGGCAGAAGGGCTCTGCTCATGAAATGTGCCTTCACTCAATTTTTGGGACCCCCCTCCCACTGCACCACACCTAACCGCATTTAGCAGGAACCCTTGTCCTTCTGTGTAATATTTTCAGGGGGTTGGGGAAACTCCCATGGCAAGAATGGGCAGGAAAGTCCACTTCAGCCAGTCTAATTGCGCATGCCGAAATCTGGATCCAGCCCCTAATCACCAGGGGGAGATCTACACTGGTATACATAACGTCGTTTTGTCAGTCAGTAAACGTAATATGTTATACCGATTTAAAACGTCGCTGGGCACATGTGAGTATTAAGACATTTCTTACCGTTTTCCTCTCTGGTAGGAATGCAGCACTCTGGGCCACACAATGTATGTTGTAACGTGTGTGTTTTTTCAATTCCCATCTGCTTATTGTTCCTCCCACTTCCTCTTTTCTTCCTTTGTCCCTCCTCCGAGAGAACTGGTGAAGGGTGGTGGTGGAAAGATTTCCCCTCTTTCCACACTTGGGAGCTTTTCCTAAGCAGGAGCCATGGAGGGAGGGAGGGAGCCTCCAGGCAGGGTTAGGGGATTTACTTTACTCAAAAGTAAATCCCATTGATTTCAACTGCTAACATCACATGCTGGCTTACCTTTGAGGAAAGCCCATTGAACAGAGAGACTCTTACTTCTGAGTAAACACATATAGAACAATGCCCATTCACATGCAGATCATGGAAGGGGGAGGGAGGTTGTGGCTGCAAAGAGGAACATGAGGCAAGAAAGAGGAAAAACGGCTTGGGCGGAAACACGCCCCGAGGAAGGTGATTGGCTAAGGAAAAGCATATGGAAAAAAAGGAAGGTTTCTTATGATGCAGTCGGCCACATAAGAGAAAATACAACGACTTGTATGGATAAGATCAGAAAATAGAACGACAGAAAGGGTAAGCGATACGTTACAAGACAAGCGTCAATGTGGCGAGATAAGACTCAATACACAATAAAAAAGTTTATAAGCGGTATATCCAGCTTAGTGTAGATCTCCCCCAAGTGTGCCTGCTTACTGTCCCAGATTGCATGAATAACTGTTTCAACCAGGCTGCCTCAATCTGATGCCTTGCAGATGTTTTAAACTTCTACTCGCATTAGCCGCAGACAGCATGGCCAATGGTCAGGAATGGTGGGAGTTTTAGTCCACAAAAATTGGAGAGCACTAGGCTGAGAAAAGCTGAGACTGTATGCTGACAAATGGGCCAGATATAAAACGAAATAAATCCAATTTATCCCTGATGTATTAGATTCATAGACTAGCTAATCAAGTGTGTCAAGCTGGTGCCAGTTTAATAAAATCAAAAGCCCTTGCATTGGGGAAAAACTTAAATTTACTTAAGCCGAAGTCTGCTATTGTGGTTGCCAATGGAAGCTTCTCAGTTGGCTCCTTATGCCAGCTGGATTGGACCTGTGAAGTTAATTCAAGAGCTCATGCTTCACAGTGCATATGTTCTACTCTCAAGTATCTGTATTTAGCAGACCTCTTGTCCCCACCCCCAGCCCTTCACACCTCTTACCTTAGTTTAGATCTGCAGGGGGAAGGAGTTTTGATGTGTTTTTAAATTAACTTAAACTAGCAAAAGTACAATTAACACTATTTTCATTGAAATGCATACCCTTTTGTAAGTAGAACCTGTAACAAAACATTGTAGTGTATCTAACACAAGTGCTCCTCTATAAGGTTCCACCAGTCCCGCCCCCTGGTTGTTTTTTCTCAGTGGGTTCTCAGTAGCCTTGTCTTGACTTCAATCCCATTGGCACTCAACTACCTGAGTTTGCTGCTAAACAGAGTGATTTTGAAAGCAGGAACATTTGGATATCAAGCAGCTGTTTAGCTACAGAAGCCCAACACCAACTGCTTCCAGTTTTCAAAATTAGACCCCATTTCTGTTTTATTTTGGCATTGTGGTTGCTGTTTCACCATGGCTGCTTTTCACACTACTCTGCTAACATATTCAATGGGAGACTATGTATGAGGGATGATAGTACTTCCCACATCAATATTGCTGGCTCTAGTGATGCTGCTGTAACCACATGGGAACTATAGCCAACTTAGTCTGACATCAATCTCTGGGAAAATTTTGGAGCAGATTATAAAGAAGTCAATCTGTAAGCACCTTCAAAACAATGCAGTGATTACAAGAAGCCAGCATGGATTTGGCAAGAACAATTCCTGCCAGACTAATCTGATCCTCATTCTTTGATCAGCTAACCTCCCTTGTGGACTGTGGGAATGCAGTCAAGATATAATGCTGAAGTCAATATATCTTGACTTCAGCAACGCTTTTGACAAAGTACCACATGGCATTCTGATCAGCAAACTAGTTAAAAGTGGGCTAGATGGAACAACTAATAGTAGATGCACAGTTGGCTACAGAATTGGACTCAAAGAGTGCTAATCAATGGTACCTTCTCAAACTGAAGGGAGGTAACAAGCAGGGTACCACAGGGCTCAGTCCTGGGCCCACTACTCTTCAACATTTTTGTTAATGACTTGGATGAGGAGGTGCAGGGAATGTTTATCAGCTTTGCAAATGACAAAAAATTGGGTGGGATAATTAATACCCTGGAAGACAGAAGCAAACGTCAAAGTGATCTTGATAGGCTGGAGTGCTGGGCTGTAAACAACTGAATGAAATTTAATAGGGATAAATGCCAAGTTCTACACCTAGGAACAAGTAATCAAATGAACAGTTACAAGATGGGGGATACTTGGCTCAACAATACTACAAACGAGAAGGATCTTGGAATTGTTGTAGATCGCAAGCTGAATATGAGCCAACAGTGCGATATGGCTGCAAGAAAGGCAAATGCTATTTTGGGCTGCATTAATAGAAGTATAGCTTCCAAATCGCGCGAAGTACTGATTCCCCTCTATCCAGCACTGGTTAGGCCTCATCTTGAGTATTGTGTCCAGTTCTGGGCACCACACTTCAAGAAGGATGCAGACAAGCTGGAGAGGATTTCAGAGTGGGGTAACGAGGATGATCAAGGGTCTGGAAACAAAGCCCTATGAGGAGAGACTGAAAGAACTGGGCATGTTTAGCCTGAAAAAGAGAAGGCTGAGGGGAGACTTGATAGCACTCTTCAAATACTTGAATGGTTGTCATACAGAGTAGGGCCAGGATCTCTTCTTGATCCTCCCAGAGTGCAGGACACAGAATAATGGGCTCAAGTTACAGGAAGCCAGATTCTGGCTGGACATCAGGAAAAACTTCCTGACTTGTAAGAGCAGTACGACAATGGAACCAATTACTTAGGAAGATTGTGGGCTCTCCCACACTGGAGGCATTGAAGAGACAGTTGGACAGCCATCTGTCAGGGATGCTTTAAGGTAGATTCCTGCATTGAGGAGGAGGTTGGACTTGATGGCCTTGTAGGCCCCTCCCAACTCTATGATTCTGTGATATATGTATTGCCAATTACCAAAGTTTGGCAGACATGTTAATACCAGCTTAGCACTATTTTGATTAGTGAAGGATTAGCGGAGTACCACTGGATGATGCACTGTTGGCCGCTCACATAATCACATATATTGTGTTGCCTAAAATTTTGGGAGAGTCTGATAACCTATTAGGATTGTGTATTGAAAAATCCAAACTTAACTGAAATGAAGAAAGAATAGTTCTTCTTCGTGGTCTCTATGCATCACACATATGGGCTTTGCGCCTGCGCAGAGACCAGACCGGAACCTTCTATAGCTGAGTGGAACGTTTTTGGCGGGAACCCCTCCCCCACGCTACTGCGCATGTCCATGGGGTTCCCGCCCTTCCCTCAGTTCTTCGTCGTCCGCCATCGTGCCTAGACCAAAAGACTGAACCTCTAGCGTTTCTCTGCTTAAATCTGTTTAAAAATATTTTCTACTTACCTTTTTCTTCAGCTTTCTTCAACTTTCTTCTTTTTCGCCCTTTTTCTCTTTTCATCTATAAAAAAAAAAAAAAAAAAATTATTATATTCTTGTAGATAGTTTATCTTAGCGACTACGGTCGCGACTGCCGCATGGCAGTAAAGGCCCCGTTCCGCAAGTGTGTCAAGTGCGGAGCCAAACTACCTCCTACAGACGGACACTCCCTCTGTGTCCTTTGTTTGGGCGAAGGCCATATTGTACAGGCGTGCCACCATTGCATGTCCTTTACGAAGCAGACCAGAAAGAACAGGGCAGACCGCCTTCGCTCGATACTTTGGGAGAAAGCCCTCAGAGCTACAGAAGCTCCAATGGATAAAACGGCAACTGATAAGTCCGTTTCTGACCGAAGCACAGGGACGAATGTGCAAGCCAGAGCAATTGATAGGGCACAGATACCCCTGACGCCTGGCCGGTCTTTGGCAAGTTCTGCAGCCAAAAAGATTGCTAAAAAGGCCAGAACGCCAAAATCTTCCATTGAAATGGAAAAGAAAAAGAAAAAGAAGAAGAAATCTGCGGAGAAAACCTCTCATGGCTCTCCCAGACTATCTGAGCCCCCTCGAGGGCAAACAACTCCTCCTACCGCTGTTACGGTATCGAGGCATGTCTCGACCCCGAGACCTCAGTCGATACCGAGGAAGACGGTACCGACACACCCTCCTAGTCTATCAGAGGGTGAGTTACGAGACTCCGCATCAGCAGCTTCGGCTCGGGAGCCTACAAGACCTCAAACATCCCAGAATGTAATCCCTCTGCAGGTGTCGCCTAGACGAACACCGAGGCGTGATTGGGACAGAGTCTCCCGATATTCTGAGCCCCAAGACAGGCAGAGTTTCTATGATT
Organism: Elgaria multicarinata webbii; assembly: GCF_023053635.1. Taxonomy (NCBI): domain Eukaryota; kingdom Metazoa; phylum Chordata; class Lepidosauria; order Squamata; family Anguidae; genus Elgaria; species Elgaria multicarinata. Next base: position 133,628,452 of record NC_086172.1, on the reverse strand, counting down.
GGGATCGATACCGGACCCAAAGATACTATGATACAGATCAAGCCTATCATTATCCGCAGGAGGAATGTTTTCCTCAACCTCCTCCTACCACTAGGGTCTGCCAATTGCCGCTACGGCCTCCATCAGCATATCAATCTCCATCTCGACGTCGAAGCCACCCTTCGACACCAGCTGCTGCAGCTGCCACGGTACCGACGGAGCAGGATCCTATGCAACTGGTTACCGTATCATCCCCAGAGGGTGACTACCCATCTGATTCGGACTCAATACACACTGTAGCAGCATCGGTACCGTCACCTAATGATGACGTACATGGAGAGGACCCCTCATCACCTTCGGATGATATGGTGAGGTTTTCGGACCATATGTTAAGGATGGCCCGTGCACTCGGCTTAGACCTGGAACAAGCGGTTGAACCGGAGGTCGATCCCATCTACGATGTCTTTCAAACAAAGACTAGTCTGTCAATTGCAATCCCTTTTCCACCGGCACTCAAACAGACAGCACAACTCGCATGGGAGACACCATCGGTAACACAACCAGCTTCAAAGAGATTAGAATCTCTTTATAGGATTCAAGAACGGGATGCTGGATTTTTAATTAAGCACCCAAAACCGAATTCCATCGTGGTTGAATCAGCCCAGGGTCATTCTCAAAGAGCTCATGCTGCTCCCGTTGACAAGGAGGGTAGGAAGTTGGATTTGGCAGGCAGAAAGATCTACGCGGCATCCTCCCTCGGTATCAAAGCTTCAACGTACGAAGCAACAATGGCACGGTACCAGCTCTTCCTCTGGGAGAAAGTGGGGTCACTATGTGACTACCTCCCAGAGGATAAAAGGGACTTAGCGAGGGTCTTCCAAACGGAGGCTTCGGCGATTGCGAGGCAGCAATTGTCAACTGCGAGGCATCAAGTCGATTGCCATTCAAAGAATATGATGGGGGCCATTTCTTTGAGGAGGCATGCCTGGCTACGATCAGCCAACCTCCCTACCGAGACAAAAGCCAGAATCGAAAGCATGCCCTTCGATGGCGAAGGGTTGTTTAATTCAAAAACTGACGAGACCTTGGATTCCATCTATAAGGCTCGTACGACTGCTAAAAAGATGGGTTTTTCTGCCCCTCCTGTACAATACAAACCTAGAAGATGGACAAGGCCTCCCCCACAACAACAATACCAGCAGCGGCCTCAATACCAGCAACCAAGGCAGCAGCAGCAACAACTTCAAAGGAAACGGCCTTATCAGAGTCGTTTCCAACAGGAAAAACGTCAGCCCGACTTCTCTAAGAAGCAGCGGGTTTGACTCTTCGGCCCCAGATCCACTCCCTTTTGCGAACCGCCTAGCACCCCATTACCATCAATGGGAGTCGATAACATCAGACTCCTGGGTGCTCACTATCATCAACTCGGGCTATGCCATCGAGCTCGATGCCCTTCCTCCTTTTTCCGGCGTGAAAGTAACGACTCCATCCCCTCCTCTGCTACTCGAGGTACAGACCTTGCTATCGAAAGGAGCCATCTCTCCCGTACCTACAGAGGAAATCAACCAAGGTTTTTTCTCCCGTTACTTCACGGTCCCGAAGAAAGATGGAGGTCTTCGACCGATCATGGACTTAAGACAACTGAACAAGTTCATCACCCCGAAGAAGTTCCGTATGACAACGGTTACTTCAATTTTGCAGCTTCTACAAAAAGGAGTTTGGTTCGCAGTGGTGGATCTGAAGGATGCGTACTTCCATATCTCCATCAGGAAGTCGCATCAAGCTTACCTGCGGTTTTCGATCGGTGCATCCCAGTACCAGTTCACCGTTCTTCCGTTCGGGTTGGCCACGGCACCGAGGGTCTTCACGAAGGTCATGGCGGTGGTATGCGCCCACCTAAGGCAGAAAGGCATTTATGTTTATCCGTACCTGGACGATTGGCTTCTCGTAGCGGACAGCAGCGAGGCGCTCCAGTCGGATATACTAACCACCCTCAACCTGTTGGACTCGTTGGGGCTGTGGGTCAACCACGAAAAGTCCATTTTGACTCCACAGCAGAGATTGGACTTCATAGGGGTAACCCTATCCTCTCGAGACGGGAGAGCATACTTACCTTCAACCAGGGCAAACACCTTGCAGCAGTTAGCCATCGACATCGAGAGCCGGCGGAAAGTATCGGCTTGGACAGTCCAGAGACTATTAGGCCTGATGGCAGCCACTACGGCAATCATCAGGTTTGCAAGACTCAGAATGAGGGTATTGCAGGCCTGGTTTTTAAGAACTTTCGATCTCAGGCTCAATGCTCGACGAACTTACCTTTCGTTACCGAAGCAAGTCAGGGCATCGCTGAAATGGTGGTTCTCGATGTCGACTCTTCTCGAAGGCGGTCCATTCCAACAACAGGCGCCTTCGGTAACGATCACGACGGATGCATCCTTAGAAGGATGGGGAGCCCATTGCAGCTCCTTAACCTCTCAGGGTCGTTGGTCTCGATCACAGAGGGAGCATCACATCAACCATCTCGAACTCCTGGCAGTAGAAAATGCAGTAAAAGCATTTGCACAGATGATCAAGGGCAAGAATGTCTTGATCGCGACAGACAATACTACTGTAGTGGCATACATCAACAGGCAGGGTGGAACAAGATCACACCCTCTGAACCGTTCTGCACTCAGGATATGGAACTGGTGCATAAAGAGAAGGACTTACCTGACTGCGATCCATGTAGCCGGCAAGGAAAACGTCATTGCGGACTCTCTCAGCAGATCCTTCCATGTCGACCACGAGTGGGAGCTCGACGTCGAAGTGCGGGAAAGCCTTTTTCGGTACTGGGGCCGCCCTGTTGTCGATGTCTTCGCTACCGAGGACAACGCAGTCTGCGCCAAGTTTTGCAGCAGGGCAGGAAAAGGAAAGCGCTCTCTAGGAGACGCTTTCACCAGGACTTGGAGAGGAAATCTCCTGTACATGTTTCCTCCCTTTCCACTTTTGACAAGAGTGATAGCCAAGATCCAGATGGACAACTCCGATTGCATCCTGATCACGCCGTGGTGGCCTCGACAGACGTGGTTCTCCCACGCTCTTCGGTTATCGAGAGGGGATTACATCAGGCTTCCGTCGATACCGAAGCTCCTGTCTCGACATCAGGGCAGGGTTCGACACTCAGATCTGTCGACCCTCAAGATGACTGCATGGAGGATAGCAACCACTCCTCCTCTGGAACCAGAGTTTTGACTGTGGACCACATTATATTGGCAGCACTAAAGCCTTCCACAAGAAAATCTTATGCAGCAAAGTGGCAGAGATTTCAGAATTTTGCATCGGAAAAGGACAAAATACCAGAATCTTGCCACTTATCCTTCATCCTCAATTATTTATTGACACTTTTCCAGCAGGGACTTAAGCTCGCATCCATCAGGGTTCACCTTGCTGCGATTACATCTTTTCATCGGGGTGTGGATGGTTTTACACCTTTTACCCATCCAACAACCAAGAAATTTCTGAAAGGTCTGAAGAACACGATACCGACTGTGAAGACTATCGTGCCGCCTTGGAGCCTGTCAGTTGTGCTGCAAGCATTGACACGCAAGCCCTTCGAGCCCATGGCTTCGACAGACCTTAGGCTGCTTACTTTAAAGACTGTCTTTTTAGTAGCCATCACATCGGCAAGACGTGCAAGTGAGCTTAAAGCTCTTAGGATAGATGTCCCGTATACTATTTTTCATAAGGACAAGGTTGTGCTACGCACGGACCCAGCCTTCCTACCTAAGGTAGTGTCAACTTTTCATCTGTCCCAGCACATTACTTTGCCTGCTTTCTTTCCTAATCCATCTACACCTCTTGAGTCTTCCTTGCATACTCTCGATGTAAGAAGGGCTCTTGCTTTTTACAAGGACAGAACGGACAATTTTAGAAAGACAAAACAGTTGTTTATTTGTTATGGGGAGCCTTCTAAGGGACTCCCTGTCTCCTGCCAACGACTGTCACGTTGGATAGTGGAGGCAATTGAATTGGCCTACTCTATTTCTAAAATAGAGTTAGTGAAACCTGTGACAGCTCATTCCACCAGAGCTGTTTCAACTTCGGTGGCCTTCACCAGAGGTGTTCCACTGACTGAAGTCTGTAGAGCTGCAACGTGGTCCACTCCATCCACGTTTGTCAAGCACTACAGTTTGGACACCCGTGCGAGGCAGGACTGCTCGTTTGGGAGGACAGTGCTCTCCGAGATCTTCAGATGATGCACCAACCCACCTCCAAAGGTATGTCAGCTTGCTACTCGCCCATATGTGTGATGCATAGAGACCACGAAGAAGAAATGCAGGTTGCTTACCTGTAACTGTAGTTCTTCGAGTGGTCATCTATGCATTCACACAACCCACCCACCATCCCCACTTGGTGGTGTGAAACTTACAAATGACACAGTTATGTGTGGAATGTACTTTATTAAAATTACACTCAGGTTTATGGGGGCACAATGTCGGACTCCTGTAAACTGAGGGAAGGGCGGGAACCCCATGGACATGCGCAGTAGCGTGGGGGAGGGGTTCCCGCCAAAAACGTTCCACTCAGCTATAGAAGGTTCCGGTCTGGTCTCTGCGCAGGCGCAAAGCCCATATGTGTGAATGCATAGATGACCACTCGAAGAACTACAGTTACAGGTAAGCAACCTGCATTTTTGATCCACTTAGTTGTAACATTTTCTCACAAAATACATTTTCTCCACTTGCTAATGGACCTGCGATAGAAGTAAAATCCAGACAAGTGTAATAAAATTAGTGCTTTAAAAGGTTAATAAATATGTTGCAGAAAGGAGGCTGTTTATTTTCCCTCACACCTTGCAGGACCAGTACAAAATTTGTAAACTAATTAAATACTAAAGAGAATAATTTTAAAGTACACATTATACTATTTAATTATGGATTTAAAAAACAATAGTATCTCTTACTAGATGGCACTTTACGAATGATGGGGCAACCACTGTTATGTGAATTATTATTTCTTCAGAGCTATAGAGATTTATTCCATTTACATGATATAAAATTCTGCTAACAGATCCTGTAATATCTGCCCAGTGCAAACTATAATCATCATCATCATCATCATCATCTGATGTAATGTACTTTTTATGGATTTTGCCTAATTAATTTTGATTCTTATTTCTCTATGCAGATCTTTCCCAAATAATTACTGGGACAAGTTTGTAAAACGAAAGGTAAGTTCTTTAAACACTTGTCAATATATATAGTATGAGGCCAGTTTTATTGCAGAACCTTAGCAACTGCTAAGCCCAAAAGGGCAGTTTGTAGAGGAGCCCTTCCCTGACCTCTGTGGTGATATTTATCCATGAATTGGTTCCTCCTTCCACTTGCTTCATAGTTCAGGATATGCAAATGACTTTGTGCTTGGTTGCCTTCAGCGGGAAACACTTGACTCACTTCCAGTCCTGCCTGCTTCAAAGCAACATGTCTTTCACACCGCTCCAGCTAGCAGCAGGATTCAGTGTTGGTTTTCCTGAGAGTGTATGACCGTGGTGAGGTAATTTATACTACATATCTGCAGTATGCTCTTTAGAGGAGAGAACCAGAGGTGGCCAGAGAGAGGAGCATTCCTTCTGGAGTTTTGGACAAGGGGGCGCAAGCATCCCAGGCAGGGAGAGAGGCCAGCTCTCTAACCTGGAGAAGAAAACCAGGCTGCAAAAAGGAGCATAGCTAGGCTAGTCGTTGTAAGGAGTCATTCCAGGCAGGGAGCATCCTCCTTTCAGCTGGCAACAAGATCAGCTCTTTTGAAGATTCTCCTTAGGATACCAAAGCCATACCTAGTGGAGAGTCCTCAAGCCTGACCCATCTGAAGACCATGGTTAGGTCTCCCTCCATTTTATTTACTTATTTGGTTTATATTCCACTCACCTGCTACAGCCTCAGGACATGTAACAGGACATCATCCAATGCAGGGGGTGGGAGGAGCAGTGTAGATGATCTTTATCTCTATGTCCTCCACCCTGCATTTTTGCTAGACAGTTTTTTCCCCATCTAGATGGGGCATTTCAGAAGAGGAAAGGAGACTGGAGAGGCCTCAGGATAGCTTGTATCCTGGCCTCTCCATTCTCCAGGATGGTGTGAAGAAGGCATCTCACAATGGGTTATCTCCTTCCTATCGCCCAGGAAAAGCAGGGATCATATAACTACAACTTTTGAGCAGTCTATTGGTCCCAGATTCCTCCTTGCTCGTTTGTCTCTGTTTTTTCACTCAGGACAGAGCTAACTTTAGTCTCCTCCTACTCAAAACATCTACTGTCTTGAAACTCTCTTTTAAATTTTCATCTTACTTAACTCTTAAAATCTTAATTTCCTCAGCAATTCCTTCCCCTTTTAAAAATATATGTTTCTCTCTTCTCCTGGAGGATGGAGATATACAGTGACCTAAAACGTCTCAACACATTTGTCAGGTACAGGCAATTTCTAATGGAAACACTGCAAACCATCAGAAAGCCTTTCACAAAGAAGGGTTCCTGATATCAGTTGACCTGACGGAGGCCAATAGCACCTCATCACAGAAGTTTTCTTTGCTTTGGGTATCAAAACCACTATTTTCAGTATAAAACAATGCCATTTGGCCTATGCTCAACTCCCAGGGTTTTTACCAAGTACTTGGTGTTCCTGGTAGCTCATCTTCAGCTCAAAGGAGTACACATCTACTTCCATCTGGACAACCTACTTCTCAGACCCCCCCTCCAGTCACAAAGCATTACAGGCCCTGAACCTGACCATCAACTGCCTCAAAAGTCACAGATATGTAATAAACAAAAAGAAGTCCTGACTCCCATTCAGTCTCTTCTACACCTAGGAGAACTAATACCTATTCCTTTCCCTGGAAAGAATTCTCAAGCTCCAAACCCTATCAAAGAACCTCCAAGTTAAAAAAAAACAGGTCTAATGGAAGCAGGATCCTACTAGGCCTAATGATATTGTGCCTAGTTATCATCCCATGGGCCAGCTTGCATTCTTGCCCATTGCAATTATTCCAACTTCCAAGCCCAGATTGCAAAAAAGGACAACTACTCAGTACATCCGCCTTGCCATGTCAAAACTTCCCTCTGCTGGTTACGATCTCCTCAGAACCTACAGAAGGGCACCCCTTTCCAGGAACCAACCAGAATCATGCTGACAACAGATGCCAGCCTTGAAGGCTGCAACATCCAAGTGACTCAGGGCAAAAATGGCGTACATTGGAAAAAAGGCACAGCATCAACTGGCTAGAACTGAGAACAATATATCTGGTCCTGAAACATTTCTCTCATCAACTACAACAGTCCCACGTTCTTATATGGACAGACAAAACCACAGCCGTGGTGAACATTATAATCAAAGAGGTTCCAATTCATGTTCTCTTCATCTAGAAGCCCAGCTCATGCTACTTTGGGCCTAGCAGAACTTTGCCTCTATCACAGCACAACACATAAAGGAAATACTGAATCACACTCTGGATTTCCTGAGTCAACAATAGATAGATCCAGGGGAATGGAGCCTGCACTTGGCAATCTTCAAAGAAATCCAGAAACAATTTAACCCACTAACTCTGGACCTATTACACAGAAAAACATCAGCCATATCATTGGTACTCTTCAAATTGGGATGACCGCCACTAAGCTCACATCCTCACTTAAAAAGATTTCTCCATTTGTCAAAAATGTATATAAAACACAGTTTTTCAGACAGATTCACTGTTTATATCCTTCCATTCTATAGCCATGGGTAAGAAAGTATCTAGGTTCATCTTGGCTACATGGTTAAAAGCATGCATTTGCTCAGCATATGAGGCTTCACACCTTCCTAAACCTTTAAGGGTTACAGCTCACTCAATCAGGTCAGCAGCCACTTCGTGGCCTTAAGCACTATGCACTCTTAGCAGAAATCCACAGGTCTGCAACCTGGGCAAATCCAAATTCTTTCACAAGACATTATAAAATCAGTACATCTGTCTTTGCGGATGCTTCCTTTGGAAAGAGAGTTCTTCAGCAGGTACTTAAACCATAATAGATAAGTTTATTGTAAATTATGCTCCCACCCTAATTGGAAGATAGATTTAGCATATCCCTTTGTGGAATGCCTTCCTCACACTAACCTGGAGAATGGGACACTGATACTTACCAAGAAAGTTCCTTCTGGGTTGGTGTACAGAAGGCATCCCAACCGCACCCCTTACATTTACTGAACGTCTTAACTAGTCACCATTCATCCACTGGTCAGACCTCTTTCTTCTGGGAAATCACTGTGTATTTCTGTTCCTCTGAGTATCTAACATTTACTCCAACTAGGAGATAGACCTAGTTTTCTTCTGAGCTATAGCCATGAATGGAACTGGCAAGAAGGAGCCTGGGACCAGTAGAATATTTAAATGTATTAGTCATGGTGGTCCCTGCTTTTCCTTGGCGATAGGAGGGAGATAACCCTTTGCAGGACCCCTTCCACACACCAACCCAGAACAAACCTCCTTGGTAAGTATCAATGTCCCAGTTTCCTCCCACCCACCCCGTCCACCAAAACATCCCCTTTCCCCTGCTCTGAGGTTGCTTTTCTGATGTCAGAGGTCTAGCTGCCACAGTTCTTCTCATGCTGGCTGCAAGGGGGAGGGGCATATTGTGGCGTTACACCCCACAAGTCAGTTCCCAAATGTATGTCTGCAGTTTGTAAGTCTGTGGTGAGTTTAGAATGTTGGCCTGAGTGGGTGGAGTTAGAATGTCTTGGGAGAGGGAGGAGTGATATATAAGGGAATGACTGAGGGGATTGAGAGAGACTTTTTAAGTACTCTTAGAGTCTTTAGTGCTCTCTGTGATTAGAGTACTTAAGTTCTGGGAAATCTGAGGTTCAGGGTAGAGAGTGGTGTCTTTGGAGTGTGGTGTGCACATTGTTGATGTATATTAATCAATACAGATAATAAAGAAAGCTCAAGGGTGATTGTGTGAGAGAAAGGAAAGCGTGTATGTGAATGAGTGAAAGGATTGGATGAACACATATAACACCTCAACACATATAACTCAGTGCTTTATTTTATATATTGAAATCCTTTTCCATTTAAACCCCTTTCTCCACATAGTTTGGAGGAAGGTGGTTTTTATCCCTTGCCTCAAGTGTATCAAGCGGTGGTGCTTGGCTTGAGCAGGGAGTAGCCGCGGCCAGGCTTGGTGTTCAGAGCCTGTGTCGTGGCACATATCTCTAAATCACCCTGCTGAAATCGTCTCAGATGAAGTCTAGGGGCATACGATTGCTCCCTCTGTAGCATATGCTAGTATTTGTGGAGCAGGGGGCAGTGAGTTTGGTGTTGAAGGCTTTTGGAGTTAAGAAGGCCCCATGCCTAGGATTATGCCCTGACCTTCACTATTTACATTCTCAGTCAGCAGCAGTCTTACTTCCTACCTGCACAGCATCTCTGTCTCTGCAATGCAGCATCTTTCCTCCGTCCATAAGCTGCCACCTTAGAGAGAAGGGCACCCTTTTGAATTTTGTTTGGTGAAACACTGAATCATAGCAACTCATATTGGGAACAATCAGCTATGGCCTATATGATGTACAAGCAGAGAGGGGCAGAACACTTCAGCTTCATTGCTAGGCTGTACACATTTTTGCTGTCTATCATATGTACAGGTCTTATTAGCAGCCATTGCTGCCTTAAGGATGCACATCTATCTAAAAGAGAGAAAAAACATGCCATCTTAAATTACTTTAAATTATAGAGATGCTTTCAGATAATGGCTTTTTATGCTTCTTCCATTTTTGAATGCCATTTTTCCCCATCTGAGCTGTCATTGTTTTAGGAGTAACAACTCTGGAATGCTCAGATTTTTAAAACTCTGACAACTATTGGCGATATCAAAGTTGATGATACCTCATATCTTTCCCCTTGAAGGTAATCAACAAGTATGGTGATTTATATGGAGCAGAACGTATTGCAGAACTCTTAGGTCTGGACAAAAATGCTCTGGATTTCAGCCCAGTCGAACATACTGAACTAGAGGAAGCATCTCTTCTTTCATGGTATGGTTTACTTTTTAAATAGAATAATTTATATCCACAGTAGAGTACAAATAAAGCAGTATTAGATTTTTTAAAACCATTATTTTGCTTATTTATTTATTTATTTATTTATTTATTAGTTTGATTTGTTTTTCTGTTTCCATCACCAGTATGCTCAAAGTGATGTAAAACAATTAAACAATGTTCATTTTGAAAATACACCCAACAGAGAAAGAACTCTCATTAGTTATAGATACTTATGCATAGAGTTCTGTTACTAGAAATGCCCTTATTACTTTTATATCTGTAATAAAAATAGGCTTGACAGCCCTGTCCTGAATAAACATGAACTTGAGACAGTATTGAGTGGTTTGCACACTGACATAGCATCCTACTGATACCAGTTGTTAGAGTTCTAACAGGAAGGGACTATGAATAGCAATACTGTTGTTTAAAGTGTTGCTGCCATAAAGTGGGTGCAAAGAGTTTCATTATTTGTTGTCAAAATACCTTTAGGATGTTGACCAGGAACTAATTTCCCCCTTGGGTAAGTTCTGTGAACTGCTCATCTAGTTGTGGTAACTGTTACTCTGGGCGAAAATGCTGAGCTACATTACAGTTCATCACGGCAGCCCAGCACTACCATTTCATAATGCTTCACTCACACAACAGTGAGCTATAACTGGGCATTTAAATACACTTCAGGCCAGGCTGACCTTCCCTTGCTGGTGTTTTTGCATCAATAACAATTGGTGGCTATTTGGCCAATGGATGGGAGTGTTCTTTCCTTTCCTCCTGTGGTCTCAGGGCTGTAGGCACTTGGAGCCGCGTGTTCTTTCTTGCAGGGAGGGGAAAGCGAGCTCCCTGCAACTGCTTCTTCTAAGGCTGATGGCTGATCACCCCTTGGATTGATGTTATTCCTGGAAAGCAGGGGGTGCACACACTCCTTCCTGGTGGCCTGTTGTCCCCTGGCTGATGGCAGAAGCCAGAATGTATTTATCTTTGACTCTTTAGTCTCAGGGCAAATATCTAAAATTCCTTATCCCATCAGCTAACATGCCTGGTTATCTTCAACCATAGGAAAAGCATTGCTAATCTCCAAATGCAATGAATAAAGCAGATTGAGAGGGGGTTCACCTCTTAGGAAGAAGCAACCAGAGAGGATGCAAAATCACTGTGCATCTATGTTTTGTGCATACAATGTAATGCCTGAAGTAGCAATTTGTGCTTTTCTCCTATGGAGAGATGCACCAATTAGTTCAACATCTGGAATTTTGACATCTTGCCATTGGGGAGACACCCAGCCAGGTTGCTGCTTTGAACATGACACCATTTGTGAGTGACTCATTCCTATATCATCTCAGGGCCATTTCCCTTTAACATCCAAAGCTGCCCTGAGAAACATTAGGGGAAAACAGACCAAGGAATGTAGGGAGCCAGACTAACCCATTGCACTAACCCTACAAATACATCGCATGTGAGTGTGAACATCACTGTGTTTTCTTCCATATTTAATACCAGGTACTTGAATTCAGCAGTTGTATTGTTGGTAGCCCAATAACAGACAGTGATACCTTAGGTCATAATATGAAAATGGCAAATAGGATGCTTGTTTCTTCAGCATCGTCGCTTTGACACATGGCATCAGTTTATGGAAGATATAAAGCAACACACATTAGGTACAAGTGGGACCTGCAACAAAATATTGCATTGTGGTGTGCTTCTTTTCAGTGTTCCAGCCAATCATCCATGCCCCTTTTCCTGGAAACTCCATTACACACACACCCCATTTTTCTCTTCCTCTCCCCCACAACAGTTAGCATTCCATGTCCAATGATCATGGTCAGTCCTCATTGGGTTGGTTTTGTGGAGCTCCTCCCTTTGTTGTTTTCTAAAGATGTGTTGTACTTCCACAAACCTTGGGGTTCCCTCAAGCCTGCTAATACCTCCCTCTTGTGCTTGGTGGTGCCATTTAGTTTACCTAAGGACCAGCACTCGGAGAATTGAGATCGCTACTAGTAGTATACCGTATATGAATATATTTCTCAAACATATAATGTTAACATTCATTTGAAGTTCAGCTGGTAATCATATGAGAGCTGGTGTGGTGCAGTGGTCAGAGCAGGACTGAATTCCCCACTCTCCTAAGGGTGACTTCGGGCCATTCATTGAACCTCAGTCTAATTTACCTCACAAGGTTGCTGTGACCATAAAATGGAGAGGAGAACAATTATGTACACCTCCTTGGGGGATAGGTAGGATATAAATGTAACAAAATAAATAAATGTTCAGAGCTGTAAAATGTTCATGTTCAGAGCTGAAATATATTTCTTCAAAATATATCCAATACACCTCCGCAAAAATCTTAAAATATTTTATCACACATCAGTGCTGGGGGGGGGGAACTAACATAAAAAATAAATGTGAGAAAGGATGCTTATTCTGTAACTAAATAATGAATTATGATATTGATTTGATTTCAAATTATTTTGTACTCTATTAGGTTAAGTTCTATTGATGCCAAGTACCATATCTGGAAGCTTGGTGTAGTTTTCACTGATAATGTAAGTATACAGTACTTGTCTTGAAAAATTCCTCTGCTTCCTTATTCTTATGTCTGCTTCACACAGGGCATGGGGTAAGTAGGGAACATGCCTTGCATTTATGTGTCCTCTCTTGCCATGTATACAACTTTTAATGTAAGCTGGGGCCTACTTGCATAAATACTTTAAGAAGTTGGTCCTACTCACAAGTTCTGTCCACCTTTTCATCATAGTGGTTTGTGCAAGCAGCCATTTTACATTAAAGGTTATAAACACCTTTAATGGGGGCTGTGGCACGTGAGTCTGATCCTGATCCTAGATCCACCATAGACTTCTTTGCTCCTAAACCCACATCTAGACTTCATATCTATCACAAATTCTGCAGAGCAGTAGCACTATTCAAAAAGAGTTACAGAAGCTTAAGGCATGGAGAGACTCAAGGCGGAAACAACACTCATCCATATCAAAGGAGAGAAGTCAGGGAGAAGGGAGAAGGAAAAAGTAGATGACCTTTAGATTTGGCAGTGAGACTTTTTAAAGTGAACTGCAGAGAATGAAAGATGGATTGGAATATGGCAATAGCAGAGGTGATGCAGGGGATGCAGCGTGTTCCTGAAGTTTGAAAGCCAAGGGAAGCAGTGAGTTGGCCACTAGGTAGAGGGTGAGAATGGGTCACAGGAACTTTTCTTTTGGAAAATAGGGGAGATGTGGCATGTTTGAACACAGTAGGGAAGGAGCTAGAAGAGAGGGGTAGGTCAGTTACGTGTATTACTACAGATAGCAATATTTTACTGGAGAAATATTAAATCATGAAGAATCTAAGGACAAATGAATGATTGATGCATTGCAACGGATAATCCCATGTCAATGTATGCAAATTTGTTGCATATTTTATATCTGTTGAATAGATATTTGATTTCATGTCTCAATTCTTGTTTATAAAATCAACTGTATTGGAGGTTTTTTTAATCTTGTCTGGTGCATTTCCTTGACCTTGAGACCCTCTCATTATGTTAAGTGCCCCTGTGTTAAGTTTAAAATATTCAGTCCATTGTAACTTTCAGCAAATAATTTCCCTTAGATTTGTTTTGAATGCTGTTTCATCCCTGAGATATCAATCAGCTTGGGGTCACCCCACTCAAGGTAGCAGCAACTAAACCTGAGTATGTTGAAGGAAAATAACAAATATATTTAAATACAATGTATTATATCCAGAGGTACACTTCTGTGAGTGAAAGGCCTTTTCCACAAGTGGAAGGGCTTTTTCTGACCTACTACAAGATCCTTGCGCAAGAAAGGAGAACTGTAATCCAGGTGTGTGCTTCTGTTCGCACAAGGCATTGCACAGTCTCTTGCACAACTTAAGATGTGTGCTAGCACATCTTACACAACATTCCACAATATCTTCTGCTGACTCTTGCACAACAGTTCACAGAAGAGCACCATTGCTAAAATGTCTCCTACTAGTACATCCCAGAAGCCAAACCAACAAGAGATTATGGGTACAATGCTCAAGCGCTCTAGGGCTGCAAGCTGCAAAGAACTTGTTACAGAATTAACCTACCCAGGGAGAATTAGACGTACTTCATAGTTAAGGTTTTAGCCCAGGTATTATATATTTGTGTGTAGCTGTTACTGTATATTCCACTTGAATACTATGGTTCGAAAGAATTTTATAAATAAATTTTAATCATCATCATCATCATCATCATCATCTTGCAAAATCAGTATAGTAGCAGTTGCTCTCTGACTTTGAACTTTTTTTTTTTTTTTAGTCCTTCTTGTACTTAGCTTGGTATACAACCATGTCCATCCTTGGCCACTACAACAACTTCTTCTTTGCTGCTCACTTGCTGGATATTGCTATGGGTTTTAAGACTTTGCGTACCATTCTGTCTTCTGTAACCCACAATGGCAAACAGGTGAGTTACTGGTTATATGATGTATGTCCTAAAAACGAATTCCTCTTCAGAAAATGCTACTACTGTTAATCAGCATGGAAAACCATTTGCTTAAACAACAACTAACAACAGTAATAATGTCTTTAAATATATTAAAAGCCTGGTGAATAAATGTGGTACTATAATTTAAAAGCACATAATAGTAAAGTTTGAGGAATGCTATATACCAGCCTTCCTCAACCTGATTTATTTATTTATTTATTTATTACATTTCTATACCGCCTAATAGCCGGAGCTCTCTGGGCGGTTCACCAGAGAGCTCCCCAACCTGATGCCCTCCAGATGTTTTAGACTTCACTTCCCATCAGCCCCTGACAGCCTGGACAATGGTGAGGAATCCTGGGAGTTGTAGTCCAAAACATTTGGAGGGCATCAGGTTGGGGAGAGCCACTTATACATGATCAACAGCCTGACAAGATGTGTGTCAGTAGATGGCACCACTTCAGACTGCAGGTGGAAGAATTAATTTTGAATTGCTCCCTACCAAAAATAATAAAATAAAAATCTCTATATAAACAAAAAGGTTTAAACTAGCCCTTTTTTCACTTCTTTTGGATGTGTGTTTTACATGAGAGAGAGCAGTCTACAGTAGTACAGTCCAACAACTGATTCATCAGGTGGGGCTGCAGATCCTGTTTTGTATCTTAAATGTCTGAGAGGGGTACTGAATGTTCCCTTAAACAAATATTACTTTAGGTATCTCGTAATAATTTTGTGTGGGGGATATATTTTCACAGATATGATATAAAAAGAGATGGCAACAAATTTATTGTTTCCTGGGAAACATGCAGTTTTCACTGCACAATGCAGTGGAAATAGATGCCATCCACATGTGAATGCACATCAGATTTATATCTATAGATCCTGATCCTGCCTACATAAGACTTGATTCACGCTGTGCAGAACTCTGAAGCTGCATGCAGATCTCTTTAGCTGAATCAGAATGATTGTAGATAGATAGATAGATAGATAGATAGATAGATAGATAGATATGGATACAAAACATCATTGGAATGTTTAAAATTAGCCTTAGCTGTAACATCCAGCTCAGATCTATGACCAATTTACATGACTGAATTTAGGAATCCTCAATTTGTGATTAAATTCCTAAAGAATTTCTACCATTGAAGCAGCATCCATTGTTTTTCAGTCCTCTTCTGAAGCTTGATACATGCTTCCCCACTAAAAAAAGAAACCATTTTCATATTAAATGAAAAATGGAAGTTTGACCTACAACTTTAGTCCTAGCAATCATATCTGTCTACTATTTTATTTTCTCTTCCAAAGATCCTGCAGAGAATTTCAGACAGAGTCTATATCACAACTTTCCAAAGATCAGTATTTTTCTCTTATTCTGAAGGAGCGGGGCTATTGATAATTTGAATGTAATTCTGGCTTCTCTCCCACACTTTGTCAAAGAGCAGTGTTTAATTACAATCAGTGGTTCATTTTATCAACACACAATCTTTTTATCCAGATGAAACCATTTCAGTCAAAATTATAAATTTCCATAAAAATATAACAAGCAGACTCCTTGATGTGTAAGGATTAGCATTACTATTTTCATAGTGCATTGTAGAACAGACACTAGTACACAAAGGCAACAGTTGTTTTTCAACCAAAGATAGTTTTTCAACCAAAGGTAGCTTTGTTGCTACCTTGTCTCCCCCCCCCCACCCTTTTTTTTTCTTTTGCTGGATGGTATGTGATGAAGCAGGTAAAGGAGCAAATGGCTAAGCCTGCAATGTAAATGTGCAACTTTATGGAAGCACAAATCTTCCACGTGGGCTCTCCATCCTTGCCTGCTAGGCCCTTGTGCTCTGTTTCTGTACCTCCACCCACCTTGCTCTCAACAGTCAGATTCCAAATACCATGGTGGCTTCTTTAGGTTCACTTTGGACACAGGCCTCAGTGTTATAACTGAACATAAGACTGATACTAAGTGTGCCCAAGGCTTGGACCAAACAGAAGAAAAACATTCTGGCTCCTAAGTTGGGAGAACTGGAAGAGGAGATGGTGGTGGCAGCAGCACCACCACCATTGGGATGCCACTGCCACAAGTCTTTCTAAGGACCTGGCACAACTGCTTCCATCTCCTGCGACATGATTCTGGGCTCTGTCTGGGCATTCTGCTTCTGAGGACATTGGGTTGATGGGCTGTGAATGTTACGTTTTATATGTTTTCAGAGCAGGTGGTTACACCACCATTAGCAGTGAGGGAGAAGTGGAATTTAGCAGAAGTAGTCTGCCGTGGATTAGTAAACACACTGAATTGAACTTCTTTCAGTTTATTCAATATAGAATATTTATAATATGTAATTCTTTGTATATGGCACTCTGCCAGGGTTCTGGAAGCAGCCTCTACCTTCCCCTGACCCAAAGTAGGTTTCTGGACCTTGGAATAGATGAAGGGAGAGATGGCAAACATGGGGTATTTGTGAGCTTTTGAATTGCACATTTGCAAAGGCTCAGTCCCTTGTGGGGTAGTAGTGGGATACTATTAGTCTGTTGTGCAGAAAAAACTGCCCCATGTGGGGAACCACTCTGCATGAATGACTTGCTAAATGATGGCCAAAACACACAACAAATTAAAACATATAGAATAAAATGTCTGAAGGCCAGTCTAAGCAGCAGGTGCAATCTGTAACCTCAAACTTGTTTGTCTTACTATATTTTGAATGCCATAGAAGTCAAAATAGTCCAGTCTCACTATTTTAAAAGATCATGATTTTTCACAGTGTAATTGTCTAGGGATTCTAGTTCATTTATACATAGCGAGAGAGATTTCAAGCTTTCCTTGTATGTGTAGCCTACCATCTTATGTAGATACATTATATTCTATGTGTTAGTCTTCATTTTATGTTTCTATGCATTGTGTTCATTGCTTTGAAATCTTAGATGTAAGCAGTTTATACTTGCAAATAAGTAAATAAGAAATGTCTAATTGCAATATCCACCCCTCACCCCCAATTGTATTTTATTTTGCATGTGCATAGCTCGTATTGACTGTTGGACTGTTGGCTGTAGTGGTATACCTTTACACAGTTGTAGCATTCAACTTCTTCCGCAAATTTTATAACAAGAGTGAAGATGAGGATGAGCCAGACATGAAGTGTGATGACATGATGACCGTAAGTTCTCAGACATTACTCTGAAATTTTAAATCAGAAATGTCACTAAGAGTGTAAACAGAAGACTGTTACATAGTAGCTACTGAATGTTGATATTGTAGACACATATTTTAAACTGCATTAATAGGAATGTTGCATATATTCATTTGTAATCTATTGACATTTTAAACGAAACATGGCACTATAACATTTTGTTAAGTTTGAAAATTAATATATGGTATTTATAGTATAATGAGGGAGGGGTAGGGTACACAAAGGAGAAGTGGCACCACCCCTCATCCCCCTGCCCTGTGATCTCCAATTGGAAATAATATTTTGTTTTTTTATTTATTTATTGCATTTCTATACCACCCAATAGCCGAAGCTCTCTAGGCGGTTTACAAAATTAAGACAATTCAAAACAAAACAGTATAAAACCATAATATAAAATACAATATTATATATAATATAATATATAATATATATTATATATTATATATTATAGCAAGGGGATGCCCTCCAACATCAGCTTTGGCTGGTATGCCAGCTGCACCCCTTCCTAGAGTTGGAAGATCTAAAGACGGTAGTGCACGCACTGTTAACTTAGAGGCTCGACTTCTGCAATGCGCTCTACATGGGGCTACCTCTGTGCCTAGTCCGGAAACTTCAATTAGTCCAAAATATGGCAGCCAGGCTGATCACTGGTACACCTAGAGGTGACCACATTACACCAGTTTTAAAATCTCTTCATTGGCTGCCGATTAGTTTCCGGGCGAAGTACGAAGTGTTGGTTATCACCTTTAAAGCCCTACATGGTTTGGGTCCTAGCTACCTGTGGGATCACCTTCTCCCGTACAATATGCCCCGCACACTCAGGTCCTCTGGGAAGAATCTACTTCAGCTAGTACAAACTAGATTAACAACTGTTACCCAGAGGACCTTCTCTTCTGCTGCTCCCAGCCTGTGGAATGGCCTGCCGGAGGAAATTCGTCAACTTGATGGTCTTTTAGAATTTAAAAAAGCAATAAAGACTGATCTATTCCGGCAGGCCTATCCAGTGAAATTTTAGAATGTTTTAAAGATGTTTTAATCATGTATGGTATGTTTTTAATTAATTTTTAATGTGTATTTTATATCATGTTTTTATATTGTTTGTTTTATACTTTGAATGGTTTTAGTTTTTGTGAACCGCCCAGGGAGCTTCGGCTGTTGGGCGGTATAAAAATACAATAAATCATCATCGTCATCATCTTTGGATTTCACCCAAAATTTTGGATCTAGTTTTAGTCAGTTAGAATAGGCTCACAGAAATCAATGGAACTTGAATTAGTCATGTCTAACTTAAGTCCTATTTATTTCAGTGGGTTTACTTTAATTATGATTAAATCTAGATCCAACACAATAAAATCAGCACTATTCAATTATGCCATGTGTAAACAATTCCTTAAGCATATTTTAGTGCTAGCATCACTTTTACAGTTGTATTTATAGGTTATTTTGGAAACCGGGATAAAGAACATTTTCACAAGTAATTCTCACACATAAAACCAAAAGGGTACCCTAAAATATGAGAACTGAATTTTTGAGCATAATCCACTAGGAAGTTTTCAGTTTCAAGTCCTATTGAAATAAATGCAAGTTTTACAGGAACATTGTAATGGATTGGGCCCTTAGCATTTATGCAATGTGTTTTCAATTTCATCAAATGTAGTGGCAGCACAAAAAGGATATTTCTTACTCTTCTAATTCAAAACAGTTAAGTCCTCTTTCATGAAATTTAGTACATTCTTCTTTCTAGTGTTACCTATTCCATATGTATGTGGGTGTAAGAGCAGGTGGAGGCATCGGGGATGAAATTGAAGACCCTGCAGGAGATCCTTATGAAATGTATCGAATTGTTTTTGATATCACATTTTTCTTCTTTGTCATTGTCATCCTTCTGGCCATCATTCAAGGTATGCTGACTTTTACTAATTGTACCTGGCTTTTATTTTTCTCTTCTGGTGGCATGCTATTTATATTAAATATAATAAAAACATTTATTGCAGAATTGATAAGATTAGAAAAGGAACATGCCAGAAAGCTGTGTTCAGTGTGTAAACAAGAAAATACAAACCTGCACATTCCTGCCCTCAGTGGCCAATACGGTAGATTTACTGCTGAGTTGCAGATAATGCGTCTCAGAAAATTAATATTCCCACTAATTATATAAAATTATGATTTTAAAGTATAATTTGCTTTTGTTTCCTTTTTCTGCAATACCTCAGTAAAATATTTTTTAAAAAAATGTAAAGCAGATATCTAAATCTAGTAGAAAGATTAATTTGTCAAAACATGCTGCAACACAGGATCAAAACTATGCCACTGGATACTGTTGGTAGGACTTGCTGGAAATTCTAGGTGATGAATGCCACTAAGGATGGATGTGAAGATGAAAGTTGTGGAGTTACCAGGATTCCTCTGCATCTCTCCTACTCACCATCATGTCCACAGAAGTGATGCTATCCTGATCTGAAAGTGCTATCAATTACGATATTCTTTCCATATTGCTCCTTGTGCCCATCTGAGCCTCTTTTCTTCTTTGAAAACCTCTCCTGCTGTCCATCAGTAAATTCTTTTATAGCTACCCTTTTATAGGACAGAGCACTGCATATATGTATCCATTATGTATCCATACCCAGACTCAGTGCATAGCAATTTCAGCCCATAGCCACATGATGAGCCTTGCCCCTCCTCCTTCATACACCTTTAAGAAATGCACTATTTGAAAGGAAGGAGGAAATATGTACTTTAAAATATACTTTCTAATATTGAAGAATATAAATGGTTTTAAGTGTTTTTTTTGGGTTCAATTTCTTTATACTTATGCTTCCATTCCACTCAAATAATAGGTCTGATTATTGATGCCTTTGGTGAATTAAGAGACCAACAAGAGCAAGTCAAAGAAGATATGGAGGTATTAACAAGCTCATATTGATTTGATTTTTTTCCTAAATGTTAGAATTAATGTTAAGAATCTAGTTTAATTCACAATGTAGGATTTATTTAACTTAAATGTCTATTTTGTTTCTAGACCAAATGCTTTATTTGTGGAATTGGTAATGACTATTTTGACACGACTCCCCATGGGTTTGAAATGCATACTTTACAAGAGCACAACTTGGCCAACTACCTGTGAGTATATGCCCATCTATGTCAGTAATAAAAATGTATCTTGTAGGATCTATAGCAGTGAGATTTGGTTAGTCCAGTCTTGCAGTGCAATCATATGTATATAAATCCTACTAAGTTCAATGGGACGTATTCCCACATAAGTGCATACAGGATAGCAACTTTAGGTAGCAGTCTTATGATCCCACAAGGGCAGGTCAGGAACCCCACCATTGGGATGTCATGTCTACTGATGGGAGTTCCTCTGATGTGGTGGCAGTAAGTTCCACCACTGTCACTGTCTCATCATTGGTGTTCTGCCTTCAGTAGAACTGAAGGAGGGCATGTCAAGGGAGGCCACAGACCTGCAGGATCCATTTTCCCCTTGTTCCTGCAACATATCCCCAAACAGCCCCTGAAACTACACCATCTGAAATCACAGTCAGTGGGGAGGGGGGGGGGGAAGAGAAAAAACTGAAAGGGGTAAAATAGAAAACCATTGCACAACACAGTCTCTGAACAACAGGCCTGGCCGTGGACACTCCCTGCTCAAGCTAAGCCCCACCACTTGAGGAGCCTGAGGCGAGGGACAACCACCGCCTTTCTCCAAACTATGTGGAGAAAGGGGTTAAATTGGAAGGATTTCAGTAATAAATTAAAGCGCTGTGAATTATATGTACTGAGGTGAATTATTGTCAGAGTGGATGTTAACTGTAAATAACTGCAGATGATAATTGCCAAACAGACACGTCGGATTTTTGTGGTAGTTAAAACAAACTGATTAAAATTTTATTTTAAAAGTTCACAAGCTTTGTTTCATGAAAAAACAGTTAAAAAAAACTTTTTAAAACCTCTCATCCAATCCTTTCTCTTCTCATACACACTTTCTTTTCTCTCACACATTCACTCTTGAACTTTCTTTATTATCAGTATTGATTAATATACACCAACTGACTATCAGCATACCACCCTCAAAAGACACCAGTCTCTACACTGAACCTCAGATTCTCCAGAACCCAAGTACTCTACACACCAAGAGCTAACATACAGAGCTAACAGAGAGAGCTCACAATCTCCTCAGTCATTCCCTTATATATCACTCCTTCCTCTCCCAAAACATTCTAACTCCACCCACTCAGGTCAACATTCTAAACCCACCAGACTTACCAATGCTAGACATGCATTAGGGAACTGACTTGTGGGGTGTAACGCCACATATTCCTTCACTTCTTTTAAAAAACCCGAATATGGGGCTGGTTTAATACCTGGACCTGTACATAGGGTTTGGGAAATAAAATGGTTAAACATTTATACATAACAATTAATAGCAATAACAATATATACATACAAACTTCCTGAAAACCAAAACAAGTTATAAGAACAATATTTCTTTCTAATCCACTTATTGGCTCCAATTGTAAAGTCCAGGAGCACAATAATGTCCACAACAAAGTCTCATGTTAGGGGTGAATTGGACGATTCTTGATGAGACAGTCCATCTGTGATGATGTCTTCTTGACCTGCCACATGCTGGATCTCCGTGTTGAAGTCCTGGATCCGACACGACCACTGCTGCAAATGTTGGTTGTGGCTTTTCATGGATGGCAGCCACAACAGCGTCCAATGATATGACCGCATGATGAACTGCCGTCCCCCCATGCATGGCTTGACTCTGTCCATAGCCCAAATGATGGCCAGACACTTTTTCTGGACAGCATAACAATTCTTCTCTCTGTGTGTCCATTTTATGCTGAAATAGGCCACGAGATGATTCACATTGTCTACTGTCTGCAACAGTACCACTCTAATACTGACCTCCAAAGCGTCTGAGGCCAGAATAAACTCCTTCTTGACTGCTTCTAAAACTCTCCCATTCTCTCTATAAGCAGACGACCTAATAGGGGGGTGGGTCTTAGTCTTGATCACATGTTTTATAATGTCTGTTCGCCTGTCCTGAGGAAGCGGCTTTGCAACCAGCCACTTTTTAACTTATCTACATGGGCTGTGTGCCCAGACTGGGAAGACCGCCAGGTACCAGCAAACACACCAAATGAAGAGATAACACTTAATTTGTATTTCTCACACAGTTCAAAACATAAAGAAACAGAACAGTCTTTCTGTGCTTACGCCAACGTCAAAGCCAGTCCATAAATCCATCCAGTTGTCATAAAGGGTCCGGGAGAGAGGGTCACGAAAGTCCACAAAGCCAGTCCGAGTTCCAAAGGGCAGGAGAGAGTCACAGAGTCCAAGAAGTCCGTAGTTCAACCGGTATAGCAGAAACACGACAAGGCCAAGGTTTCAAGGTCCAGAGCTTTCTCAGGCAAACCAGATTAAGTCTGACAAGATCCTGGCCTGCGCACTGTTACTTAAATACCCAAGCCCAGAATCACAGCGGTTCCCTGTTTATCTGGCGTTTAGTAGCAATACGTTTGGATCTGCGTAACGCCTCCTTCTCCGCCCTTTGTTGTTTGAACGATGGCACCGGTAAGATGTTTGTTTGCTCTTCCTCTAAGGCTGAGCTGGAGGGAGCCTCTGCTGGCTGCTGCCCAGCCATGCTGGTACTGGGTCCAGCCTGCGGCTCTTCATCCCCAGACTCCTCATCATCAGATACCTCACAGTTCCTAACATCGCCCTGGTCTGGAGCTGAACAGGTGGGAATATTGCTGTAAAAACTCCCCAAATGGCCTCCCTCACCACTGGAGAAGTGTCGCTGTCCCACTTAATGCTTTCAATGCCACCTTCCTCTTTACTCTCCATCAATAAACCTGGTTCACTTAAATTTTCATCTGGGGAGGTGTGTGAAATTTGATAAATTGGGACGGTGCGCTCATAACAAGGTTTCAACATGTTAATATGCACAACTTTCAATTTTTTCACTCCTGGCACTTCTAGTTGATAAGTAGTGGGATCAGTCTTATCCCGAATAATGTAAGGACCCTCTCAACCAGCTTCAAACTTATTATTCTTTTTGGGTAAGAAGACCATGACTTTATCTCCTATTTCAAAGTTCCTGGCTCTAGCCTTTTTGTTATACCAAGTTTTCTGCTTGGTTTGGGCTTTGGCCAAATTTGGGTGTGCCAGTTCCATAACCTCCCCCTCATGTCATTCTGAGGGTTCAAAACATAATTCACCACAGATCCTTTTTGTTTGTTTGTTTCAATTCCCCCTCCCAGCTTTTCCTCATATTACTTAGGGGATCACGTACATTCTTCCCCAGCAGTAGTTCAAAGGGGGGGGGGGAATTCGGTGGAATCCTGGGGAATTTCACAAAAAGTGCAGAGAAAGTCGGGCAATTTTTTGTCCCAATCAAAGGGATAATCTGCCACATAGGTCTTAACCATCAGCTTAATGTTGCCATTAAGCTTTTCAACTAGCCCAGTTTTGGAGGGTGGAAAGCAGTAGATGTTATATGTTTGACACCGCAACACCTCCACAAACATCTCATTACATCAGAGAGAAAAGCTGAGCCTTGATCACTCAAAATTTCATGGGGGAAACCCAAGCTACAGAAGATTTTTAATAGGGTTTCTGCTACTGACAAGGCATCAACATTTCGAAGGGCTTCAGCATCTGGGAACCTTGTGGCAATGTCTATAATGGTCAATAAAACCTTTTCCCAGTCCGTGTAGGTCTAATCTAGGTCCAATCCTATCCCAAAAAAGCGTTGGTTGATAAGTGGTAGGGTATTTAGGGGAGCCTTGACCTTGTCCCCACTTTTCCCGACCCTCTGGCAACTTTCACAGGACTTGCAAAACTCTGTGACCTCCCTAGAAATGTTTGGCCAGTATTAATTAGCCATCAACCTTTTCCGGGTTTTACCTATCCCCATGTGGCCTGCTAAAAAGGAGTTGTGAGCCAATTTTAGCAGCTGGTCCCTATACAATTTTGGTACTACAAGCTGCTTTTCGGCCCCCAACTTCCTTGTTTCTTCATGGGCAACCATTTTCGGCATAGGAGTCCCCGGTCCCAGAAAACCTGCTCTCTCTGAGTGTCACTAAAAGAGGTTTCTTGTGCTTCAGCCTTGGATCTTAAAGCTTTCAAGCTTTTCTAATTCTAGTTTCAATTTCTCCCTTTCTTGCTCAATGTATTGAGACTTTTCTACAGGCACTTGCCTCAGAGGATTTACCTCAGTTTCACCCGCAGCATGAACTTTGTAATATTCTATAAGAGCCCATTTCATTTCATCAACTGACTTTCCTTCAGTTGGCAAATTTAAACCTTTATATCTGTCTGCCAGGGCCTCCTTCTTTAACCCTAAAACCTCCATGGTTATCAGACAGAGACTTAACCTTAATAAATAAAATGGTACTGGGAGTTTTCAGTTGAGGTCCGGGGTGTTAAACTTGATATTGTATAATATGTATCTCACCACAGACAAAAAATATCCTGTCAGAGAATTGTATCAGCACAACCTCTGACTTCGATATTATGTAACTTCACAACTAAGGACCTCAGAGTTGCTTCACAGTAATTACCCAGAGTCCTGTTCACAAATAAAATCCTTTTTGATTTCTGTCACTATAAATGAACAGAGTCTACTTCGGATCCCGACGCTGCCACCATTTAATATGCCATGACACAGTCTCTGAACAACAGGCCTAGCCGCGGACAATCCCTGCTCAAGCTAAGCCCCACCACTTGAGGATCCTGAGGCGAGGGACAACCACCGCCTTTCTCCAAACTATGTGGAAAAAGGGGTTAAATTGGAAGGATTTCAGTAATAAATTAAAGTGCTGTGAATTATATGTACTGAGGTGAATTATTGTCAGAGTGGATGTAAACTGTAAATAACTGCAGATGATAATTGCCAAACAGGCACGTGGGATTTTTGTGGTAGTTAAAACAAACTGATTAAAATTTTATTTTAAAAGTTCACAAGCTTTGTTTCATGATAAAAAAGTTTAAAAAAACTTTTTAAAACCTCTCATCCAATCTTTTCACTCTTCTCATACACACTTTCTTTTCTCTCACACATTCACTCTTGAACTTTCTTTATTATCAGTATTGATTAATATACACAACTGACTATCAGCATACCACCCTCAAAAGATACCAGTCTCTACACTGAACCTCAGATTCTCCAGAACCCAAGTACTCTACACACCAAGAGCTAACATACAGAACTAACACACAGAGAACTCACAATCTTCTCAGTCATTCCCTTATATATCACTCCTCCCCCTCCCAAGACATTCTAACTCCACCCACTCAGGTCAACATTCTAAACCCACCAGACTTACCAATGGTAGACATGCATTAGGGAACTGACTTGAGGGGTGTAACGCCACAACCATCACTACTCTGCCTTGGCTGCAGCAACTTAGAAGGCCTTTGGATATTTGTTCAATATGTTTGTTTCATGTACCCATGGATTGTTTGTTTTCCTCTTGTGCTTTTTGTTGGATATGTCAACTGTATTTGGAATGTAAGCCTGTGGACATGACCTGCTAATTTTACATTTCTACATGTCTAATATACTTTAAGTACTTTTACCAATATTAAAAGATGGTGAGAAATTCAGTAATGAACCAAATTTAGGGCCCTAACAAAAGAATCACAGAACATTTGCTTTTTAGCTACTTCAAAAAAAAAATTCTTACACTGAAATCATTTTTGCTTTCTCAAGAAACAGAAACAGAACTCTACAGTTAAAACACCATGTGTAGTTTCATATTCTTGTTCCAGGTTCTTTCTGATGTATCTCATTAATAAGGATGAAACTGAGCACACTGGACAGGTAAGCATACTATTATTACTGTTATCTAATAGTGAGCTTGAACTGTGCCTATCAGTAAGGCAGCAAAATGGAGTCATCCAGCCAGATAGGGGTAAATTTAGGAGACAGATAAGGATGGGCTAGCCTGTGGTGGTGGTGTGCAAATCTCAGTACAAGGGAAATTGATCCTCAGCGCAAATTGTCTGGTCTTGATCCATGAGTTCTTCTTCATGATCTTTGTGACTCACTCATATGGGTTATGCGCCTGCGCAGAACAGTCATTTGGAATATTCTAGAGTTATTTGGATTCTTCAGGCTTCCGATCCAGGCACAGACCCCAAAAACTTCCTCTTCTGTCCTTCTGACTCAGTGCAATGTTCCCTTCACTGGTGGAACATTCAAGTACACCTCCTAAGAGTAATGGACTTTCAAATATCCAGTCCCCTGGTAACAGTCACCATGGACATACCTCTCCAGGGCTGGGGAGCTCATTTCCATTCACTCACAATCAGAAGAACCTGGTCCTTTCAGGGTTGAGCGTTACATATCAGCCACATTGATCTCCTTGCAGTGCCAAAGCCTTAAAGGGTTTTGAACCCACTCTTGTAGAACACTCCGTCCAAGTCGCAATGGACAACACTACTTCTATGTAAACAAATAAGGCGGGACAAAATCCCTAGCCCTCCTAAATTTCACCTTCAATTTTTGCGATTGGTGCCTCCACCAACATATCACCATACACTTGGCAGGGACCATCAGACATCCTCACCAATTTCCTCAGCAGGTTGGGGACTTCTCCTCATGACTGGGAGCTTTTTCCAAGAGTTATTCGAACATTCTTCATCATGGAGTACTCTCACAATCGATCTGTTCGCTATAGCTCCAACAGCTAATTGCTCTTCCTTCTGCAGCACAGCAGGACACCACCAGAGTCTCTGGACGACACCCTTCTTCTTCTTCTTCTTCTTCTTCTTCTTCTTCTTCTTCTTCTTCTTCTTCTTCTATGGGGAGGAACTTATATGTTTCCCCCATTTCCTCTGATCACTTGATTTGTGAACCACATTCGAGTTGATGAAGCTTACTGCATCCTGATAACCTCCTGGTGGCTGAGACAAGACTGGTTTGCAATGCTTCTCTTCCTATCTGACCACATCTTCCTTTGCCTCCCTTCTCTTCCAAATCTTCTCTCAAGGAACAGCAGGAGAATCAGACACCAAGACCTGAGATATCTGCATCTTACAGCCTGGAAAATAATGTTCCCTATTGGTTCTCTGACCAAGGCAAGATCTACACTACTGCTTTATAACAATTCATGACAGTATTGACAACTGTTGGGGCCCATGACACATTCCATATACCATTTTCAAACCACTTTCAAAGTATTATATCCTACTTGGTGTAGATCAGGCTCTTGTCTTAAATGTGCTGACAGCCTCATGCAAACCCCTCCACCCAAGCTTCATACGCCGCCAAGTGGAAATGTTTTAAGGCCTTCCTAGTGCCTTCTCAACAAGACCTATCATCCTGTGGTCTACCAATAATTCTACAGTTCCTCCTTTCTCTGAAAACCAAGGGTGTAGCCCTATCATCTATAAAGTCTGGTTAATGGAAATCTCAGCCAGTTGTGGCAACATCAAGGGGTCCTCTATCTTGGCTCAGCAATACTACAAACGAGAAGGATCTTGGAATTGTTGTAGATCGCAAGCTGAATATGAGCCAACAGTGCGATATGGCTGCAAGAAAGGCAAATGCTATTTTGGGATGCATTAATACAAGTATAGCTTCCAAATCACGTGAGGTACTGGTTCCTCTCTATTCGGCCCTGGTTAGGCCTCATCTAGAGTATTGCGTCCAGTTCTGGGCTCCACAATTCAAGAAGGACGCAGACAAGCTGGAGCGTGTTCAGAGGAGGGCAACCAGGATGATCAGGGGTCTGGAAACAAAGCCCTATGAAGAGAGACTGAAAGAACTGGGCATGTTTAGCCTGGAGAAGAGAAGATTGAGGGGAGACATGATAGCACTCTTCAAATACTTAAAAGGTTGTCACACAGAGGAGGGCCAGGATCTTTTCTCGATCCTCCCAGGACACGGAATAAAGGGCTCAAGTTAAAGGAAGCCAGATTCCAGCTGGACATCAGGAAAAACTTCCTGACTGTTAGAGCAGTACGACAATGGAATCAGTTGCCTGGTGAGTTTGTGGCCTTTTGGCACAGCAATTCTTTCATGAATCCTGGCATAACATCTGCCTTCTCTGGTAAACCTTACTGCTTTTTAATCACCCATATGTGTGAGTCACAGAAATGACAAAGGACAGTTGCTTACCTGTAATTGTAGTCATCTGTGCACTTAGAGTGGTCATCTGGGCACTCACACAATCCATCCTACTCCCTGCTTCGATGCATCACTTTTTATTTTTTCTTCTGCTGCAATGTACTCTGCTGCGATGGACTCAGAACCAAAAGGGCAAGCAAGAGCCATGCCTGGAGTGTGCACAGTACAACTCATGTGAAAACTGCCCTACCCCCACGCCAGATTGGTCTCTTATCAAGCCCTTCACTCAGAAAAAGATTTTAAGTTAAAAATTATGTTGTCAAATGGGAATTTAACATACTTCTCAGACATTTTAAATCCTACCAAAACTGCAATATGCAAATTGCTTTCATACTCTTTATCATGTGGATGATGTGGCACTCAAGTGAGTTATCGTGACTGTGTAAGTTACCAAAATAAAAAGAAGCTGGTTTATAATAGCTGTTTTCAACAACATTCATCTGAATGGGCTTAAACATACACTAAGAATGCCATCCAACAAGACTTGACACTAGATAGATGGAGGGCTCCAACCTCAGAACTCTCCATCTATTTTAAGCCTTGCCTGGCAGGGCAGGAGAAAGAGACTTTTTAGTTCTTATTCGTGGTCTCTGTGCATCTCACATATGGGCTCTGTGCCTGCGCTGAGCTAAAGTCGGAAGACTTCTATAGCTGAGAGTAATTTTGGCGGGAACCCTCCCCCACTCCGTAGTGCGCGTGCCCAGGAGAGTTCCCGCCCAATCCCCAGTTCTCCTTCGACCGCCTCACGGCTACATCATCGGATTTCTACTCTTAACGGAAAAAATCTAAATTCAGCTGAGTCTTTCTACATATTACTTCAAGTTTCCTCAACTTTCTCTTCTTTTATATATAGTTATTTTCTCTCTTACTTAAGGGTTCAAAAAAATTAAATAATAATAATAATAATAATAATAATTTTAAAAAATTGCTTGTATGGCCTTGAGGGCCCCGTTTCGCAAATGCACCCAATGTGGTAGCAAGCTACCCCCTTCAGACGGGCATACCCTCTGTGTATTGTGTCTTGGAGAGGGACATAAAATTGATTCCTGTCGATATTGCCAATCGTTCTCCAGACAAACAAGAAAAAACCGAGCCGATAGATTAAAAGCAGAGCTCTGGAGAAAGGCCCTGCAAGCAACAACAATGCAATCAACAACTACCACTGCAAGTCAGGAATCAAGGGCAGAAACTGGCGCCCATACTCCACCTCATTCATCTTCGGCGGTGAGAGATACTCCCGTTACACCAGGGAAGGGATTGGCCGCCTTGCTAGCAAAGAGACTAGCAAAAAAGGTGCGCGTGGCAAAGGCACCCTAAGCCCTGAAAAAGAAAAAGAAAACTAGACCGAGCCATTACCATCATTCTCCTAAGCAGGGAGATTTCAAACGTTTGTCGCCGCCCTCGGCATCGAGAGGCTCTTCCAGATCTCTCCCTTGTGGGCAGCTTCCCTCGACATCGAGGGTCAACACCGTGCCTCTTCCCACGGCTAGAAGAGAGTCCTCATTACCGAGGCTTGATGCCGTACCTCCTACTCTAACCAGGAGAGAGTCCTCGTTACCGACGCTCAGTACCGAATAGCATGTGTCAACTGGAGGGGATTCCTCAATACAGAGACGAGATGTGCCTCCAACTCTATCCAGAAGAGGCTCCTTGATACCGAGGGTCGATGCCATACCTCCCTCGATTTCGGAGGGCAAAAT
This sequence comes from Elgaria multicarinata webbii, assembly GCF_023053635.1. Taxonomy (NCBI): domain Eukaryota; kingdom Metazoa; phylum Chordata; class Lepidosauria; order Squamata; family Anguidae; genus Elgaria; species Elgaria multicarinata. Next base: position 133,597,955 of record NC_086172.1, on the reverse strand, counting down.
ACGAGACTCCTCCCCAAATCAAGGGAGTATGGATGTAAATCCTATAGTCACTACTGTAATAGGATCACCTGGACAAATAGCGCCATCAAAGGACAGAGCACGGTATCAAAGGAGCTCACCAGATTCTATTAATTCCAGAACGGACTCAAGAGATCGTTGGTACACACATTCCCATTGCTCTTGACACCGTTCAAGATCCCCAATGTCGGACTGGGATAGGAGATTGAATTGGTCGGTACTGTCCGGCTGTACCCAAGATAGGGGAGATTGCTGTCGCCACCGAGATCAGTATAGGCATAATTATCAGCGTTCACCACAGCGCACGATACCATCTCCAGCTCCATACCGTAAACAGGAGCTTGCTCTCCCTCCACCACAGCCACCAGCTCCGCGATGTTCCCCCTCAAGACAGCACCAGCCTATAGCTTCTCAAGCACAAGTTAGACCGTTGGTTCTACCACAACCAGACCCAACTTTGTTACCGCAGGCAGAGACTATAGTTATCTAAACGTCTCCTTCACCGACTGATGATTACCAGTCAGACAGTGCATCGCAATCTTCTATTGCCCCATCGACTCCATCACCAGAAGCAGCAGTAGGGTCACAAGAGCCCATCTCCCCCTCTGAGGATTTGGCCAATTTCTCTGACCAGATACAAAGAATGGCTCAATAACTGGGATTGCAGACTTCTCAACTTGTCCAATCCAATTCAGATCCTATTTTTGATGTTTTACACATGGAAACAACGCTTCCAATAGCCATACCTTACTCGTCCATGTTACTGCAAAAGATCCAACAATCATGGAAATCACCAGCATCTATGCCTCCGACCTCAAAGGTCCTTGAAAAAGATGCAGGATTCTTATTCTCGCACCCACAACCCAATTCTATAATTGTGGAATCTACCCAAAGCAGATCACAACGTATTCATACTGCACCAGTAGATAAAGAGGGCAGAAGACTGGACCTTATGGGAAGGCGTTTTTATTCCTCAGCATCCTTGAGCTTGAAAGTCTCTAACTATCAGGCAACAATGGCAAGCTATCAGGTGTTTTTGCTAGAGAAAATAGCGTCATTATGCACCAACCTCACTGATGACCGAGAACTTGCCCGAGTACTTTCTGATGAAGCTATAAAGCTGGCTAAGCAGGAATTAAACACTGCTAAACACCAAACCGATTGCGGAGCAAAAGTAATGGCTGGAGCAGTGGCACTTAGGCGCCATGCATGGCTAAAATCAGCAGGCTTGTCCCAAGAAGCTAGGACCCGCATAGAAGATTTGCCTTTTGATGGGTTAGGCCTATTTAACTCCAAAATGGATGAAGAGATGGACAATGTTGAGAAGGCCAAAGTCACAGCAAAAAAGATGGGAATTGGAGTTAATCCTCAACAATTTAAACCTAGACGCTGGTACCGCCAGCTACACTCACAATACCAACGATACCAGAATGATCGCCCTAGATTTCAACAAAACCGAGTACCTAGTCAACAACAGAGGCAAAATAAGGGACAATTTCCATCTTCTCGCCCTAGGTACCAAAGGTGAAAGCCCGATTTCAATGACAAACGACGTCTGTGACTACATTCCACACGACATCAACCCTACATTATTCGGTCACCGACTCTCAATGTTTCTCCCCACTTGGAAACATAAAACATCAGGCACATGGGTACTTTCCATCATTGTCCAAGGCTATCGCATAGAGTTCGATGCACCTCCTCCATCGGGCATCATGCACATAACACCTCCAACAATGCCTTTAAACAAAGAGGTCCGTGCCCTTCTTGCCAAAGGTGCCATCATACCAGTACCAATGGCCCATCAACATCAAGGGTTCTACTCCCAATATTTTACAGTAGCAAAGAAGGATGGCGGCCTCAGACCCATTTTAGACATTCGGGATGTAAATTCTTTCATAACTACAAAAAAAATTCGAATGATATCCCTTGCTTCAATTCTCCCTCTTCTAACAGAACAAGCCTGGTTTGCCTCAATTGATTTAAAGGACACCTATTTCCACATCGATATACACTATCACAGCCAGAAATATCTGCGCTTTGCCAAAGGCGACCATGCTTTCCAATTCACTGTCCTTCCTTTTGGACTCTCAACAGCCCCACCAGTCTTCACGAAATGTATGGCTGTCGTGTGTGCCTTTCTAAGACAACAAAAGTTTCAGGTGTACCCGTACATAGACGACTGGGTCATACCAAGGACTTGACTGTTATCCAGAGTCTATTGACGGATCTAGGCCTATATGTGAACAACAAAAAATCTTGCTATCACCAGTGAAATCCATAAAATTCATAGGAGCCATCCTCGATGCAGATTGTGCCAAGGCCTTCCTACCTGTAGAAAGAAAAGGCACCATCATACATCTGGCGCGCAAGATCATGTGCCGCAGCAAGCTATCACCATACAATGGATGTTAAGGCTCATGGCGGCCACGACCATGGTTGTGCCTTTTGCTCGGTTAAAAATGAGAACAATGCAACTTTGGTTTACGAGAGCCTTCAATCCCACAAGAAACGCGAGGTACCTGTACAAGTAACCAGGTCACTCTTGTGGTGGACTCTGCCTCGAAATCTAAGAACAGGTATTCCTTTTCTCCCATCAACACCTACAGGAATTGTCACCACAGACGCATCCACCACAGGGTGGGGAGCACACTTTTTTAGTTTCGTTCAGTCGTTTCCGAATCTTCGTGACTTCATGGACCAGCCCACGCCAGAGCTTTCTGTCGGCTGTCGCCACCCCTAGCTTCCCCAAGGTCAAGTCTGTCACCTCCAGAATATCATCCATCCATCTTGCCCTTGGTCGGCCCCTCTTCCTTTTGCCTTCCACTTTCCCTAGCATCAGCCTCTTCTCCAGGGTATCCTATCTTCTCATTATGTGGCCAAAGTACTTCAGTTTTGCCTTTAATACCATTCCCTCAAGTGAGCAGTCTGGCTTTATTTCCTGGAGTATGGACTGGTTTGATCTTCTTGCAGTCCAAGGCACTCTCAGAATTTTCCTCCACCACCACAGTTCAAAAGCATCTATCTTCCTTCGCTCAGCTTTCCTTATGGTCCAGCTCTCGCAGCCATAGGTTACTATGGGGAATACCATTGCTTTAACTTTGCGGACCTTTGTTGTCAGTGTGGTGTCTCTGCTCTTAACTATTTTAGCGAGATTTGTCATTGCTCTCCTCCCAAGAAGTAAACGTCTTCTGATTTCCTGTCTGCAGTCAGCGTCTGCAGTAATCTTTGCGCCCAGAAATACAAAGTCTGTCACTGCCTCCACGTTTTCTCCCTCTATTTGCCAGTTATCAATCAAGCTGGTTGCCATAATCTTGGTTTTTTTGAGGTTTAACTGCAACCCAGCTTTTGCACTTTCTTCTTTAACCTTCGTCATAAGGCTCCTCAGTTCCTCCTCGCTTTCAGCCATCAAAGTGGTGTCATCTGCATATCTGAGATTGTTAATGTTTCTTCCTGCGATTTTAACTCCAGCCTTGGATTCGTCAAGCCCAGCACGTCACATGATGTGTTCTGCATACAAGTTGAATAGGTAAGGTGAGAGTATACAACCCTGCCGTACTCCTTTCCCAATCTTAAACCAGTCCGTTGTTCCGTGGTCTGTTCTTACCGTTGCTACTTGTTCGTTATACAGATTCCTCAGGAGGCAGACAAGATGACTTGGTATCCCCATACCACCAAGAACTTGCCACAGTTTGTTATGATCCACACAGTCAAAGGCTTTAGAATAGTCAATAAAACAGAAATAGATGTTTTTCTGGAACTCCCTGGCTTTCTCCATTATCCAGCAGATATTGGCAATTTGGTCTCTAGTTCCTCTGCCTTTTCTAAACCCAGCTTGTACATCTGCCAATTCTCGCTCCATGAATTGCTGGAGTCTATCTTGCAGGATCTTGAGCATTACCTTGCTGGCATGTGAAATAAGTGCCACTGTCCGATAGTTTGAACATTCTTTAGCATTTCCCTTTTTTGGTATTGGGATACAAGTTGATTTTTTCCAGTCTGATGGCCATTCTTGTGTTTTCCAAATTTGCTGGCATATGGCATGCATCACCTTGACAGCATCATCTTGCAAGATTTTAAACAGTTCAGCAGGGATACCGTCGTCTCCTGCTGCCTTGTTATTAGCAATGCTTCTTAAGGCCCATTCAACCTCACTCTTCAGGATGTCTGGCTCTCTGACCACACCGTCTGACCTATCCTCACTATTATTATCCTTCCTATACAGATCTTCCGTATATTCTTGCCACCTTTTCTTGATCTCTTCAGTTTCTGTTAGATCCTTGCCATCTTTGTTTTTGATCATACCCATTTTTGCCTGGCATTTACCTCTGATGTTTCTAATTTTCTGGAAGAGGTCTCTTGTCCTTCCTATTCTATTGTCTTCTTCCACTTCCGCGCATTGCTTGTTTAAAAATAATTCCTTATCTCTTCTGGCTAGCCTCTGGAATTTTGCATTTAATTGGGCATATCTCCCCCTATCACTGTTGCCTTTTGCTTTCCATCTAAAAGTGCAAGGTCTTTGGTCAAGCAAGGACAGATGCAAACATATCAACCTTTTAGAACTGTTAGCTGTTCAAAAAGCACTCAAAGCGTTCCAGACCCAACTTCATGGTCAACACGTCCAAGTAACTTCAAACAATACCACGGTTGTATTTCATCTGAACAAGCAGGGAGGAACCAGGTCTTTGCTCCTTGTACATTTGACAATCCAAATCCCAGAGGAATCACCATAACTGCAGTACACATTGCAGGAGGGCACAACCAATTAGCAGATCAACTGAGCAGGGCTATGTCCACTGCCCACGAGTGGCAAATACATCTGCATGTAATCAACAGTATCTTCCATCGATGGGGGACCCCATCTATTGACCAGTTCGCAACAAGCCAAAACACAGTATGCAGAAAATTTTAAAGCAGAGCAGGGATAGGAGCAAATTCAATGGGAGATGAGTTCCTGTTCAATTGGATACAAGAATTTCTTTATCTGTTCCCGCCATTCCCTCTCCTCACGAAGATAGTAGGGAAATTGATAAGGGACAACACGAACTGCATCCTAATAGCTCCTTGGTGGCCCAGGCAGACCTGGTTCACCTCTCTTCTGGACAGGTCTCAAGGACGCTTTTATCGTCTGCCACTCAGACAGGACCTGTTGTGTCACAGTCAAGGACGGGTTCATCACCCAGACCTTGACTCACTGCATCTGACGGCATGGAGACTAATACCAATGTAAACCAGGACTCCTACTTACCTGAAATCTAGACAGTTCTGGATGCAGCACTAAGACCATCGACTAAAATATCATACAAAAGGAAATGGAACCTTTTCAAAGTTTGTTAGAAAGAACAACTCAGACCCAATTGATTGTTCTATTGATACTATTTTATTGTTTATGTTAAGTTTAATACATAAAGGTTTGAAATTTTCTTCACTCAAAGTTTATTTGGCTGCAATTTCTGCACGTCACAACAAGGTGGATGGATTTTCAGTTTTCTCCCATCCCACAGTTAAAAAGTTTTTAAAGGGTTACCTTAACTTGCATCCTCCTACGAAATCTCCTGTCCCTACATGGAGTCTGTCTGTCTGTCGTACTACATGCATTACTCTCAAAGCCCTTTGAACCACTGGCTACTACAGATCTATGATTATTAACACTCAAAGTTGTTTTTCTGATAGCTATCACCACGGCTAGAAGGGCTAGTGAACTCTCCGCTCTTAGAGTGGATGAACTGTACCTAGTTTTTCATCTTGATAAAGCAGTCCTTCGACCAGACCTGCAGTTCTTGCCCAAGGTTATATCTTCATTTCATGTCAATCAAGTCATAGTACTCCCAGCATTTTTTCCATCTCCTACGTCTGATCTTGAACGATCCCTACATATGCTGGATGTACGCCGAGCCCTGGCGTTCTATAAATCACGCACAGAGTCTATTCAACAATCTCAGCGCTTGTTCATTTGCTATGGTGGGACCAAGAAGGGTCTTCCTGTCTCAAAGCAAAGGCTATCATCTTGGATAGTGCAAACTATAATATTAGCATATGAGCTAGCAGGGTTGGAAACCCCTAAGACCATTAAGGCACATTCCACAAGAGCTGTGGTGTCGTCATCTGCATTTGAGAGGGGAGTCTCATTACCTGATTTGTGCTGGGCAGCCACATGGTCAAAATCTACGACCTTCATCAGGCACTACAGGTTGGACACTCGTTCCCGAGCCAACTGTGCCTTTGGAAGGGCTGTCCTTTCTTTTATTCTACACTGACACCTACCCACCTACCCACAACAAGTCAGCTTGTTAATCGCCCAGATGTGTGATGCACAGAGACCACGAAGAAGAAATGCAAGTTGCTTACCTGTAACTGTAGTTCTTCGAGTGGTCATCTGTGTAGTCACACAACCCACCCACCATTAATTTACTATTCCTCAGTCATGAGGCTTTGTCTCAGGAGAACTGGGGATTGGGCGGGAACTCTCCTGGGCATGCGCACTACGGAGTGGGGGAGGGTTCCCGCCAAAATTACTCTCAGCTATAGAAGTCTTCTCTGCAAGCGCAGAGCCCATATGTGTGACTGCACAGATGACCACTCGAAGAACTACAGTTACAGGTAAGCAACTTGCATTTTCTGATCCTCCTTGAATGCATTTTAAGATACATGGCGTTAGAGGCATGTCTAACTAGCTTTTGGGGGGCAGGAATAGGATGAGAATGTAGATGCTTGTGAATCTCTATCCCTCCCCTCTTCCCTTCCCACCCACTGGAAAAAACACTTTCTGGGGTGGGGAATCCACTATTCGTGCTGTAATAAATTTAACAGGAGTTGCTTATGAGAACTTTTCTTTTCCCTATAGCCTTCAAATATTGAGTTTGTTCTGACTTTACACTGTTGGTTTTGCCCTACCCTGTGCCTGTTTACACTTCCCTGTGCCTGTTTGCATTCTCCTTCCCTCTTTATTGTTTACTACAACTTATTAGATTGTAAGCCTATGCGGCAGGGTCTTGCTATTTACTGTGTTATCTGTACAGCACCATGTACATTGATGGTGCTATATAAATAAATAATAATAATAATAATAATAACTGAACATACTCATGTTGACCTTGGAATTGACACAGTTTCAAAGCAACAGACTTTTCTCTACAGTTAAACTTTTGAAAAAATGTGTGTGTGTCATATTTTCAGGAGTCGTATGTATGGAAAATGTATCAAGAAAGATGCTGGGATTTCTTCCCAGCTGGAGACTGCTTTCGTAAACAGTATGAAGATCAACTTGGATAACCTTATTAACTAAGAAGTTATTGCACTCAAACTTACAAGAGCTAAATAAAAATCAAATTCTTATCATTTAATGGGATAATATAGATATTACATATGTTTAACGTCTCCATACAATAAAATAGTTTGCTTAATTTTTTTGAGGATTCAGCTGGGCTTTTTGCACCTAGCGGAAACAACCTTACATTGTCTCAATTTCAGTTTTATTTTTGGAAAAGGACAAAAAAATGCTTACAAATTTCAATTCAGTATTCTAGTTCAGATATTAGTTGAGTTTAACCCAACCCTTTATGGAATAGGAAATAGCGTAGTTGAAAGGGCTATATAATATTTTGTTACATACAAAACATCTGCAACTTAAGAACATGAATGTCAGGTGACAATGCCTCAATTATTGACTCATGTTATGATATTAAACAATATTTCAAACAGCCTTGAAATACTGACAGCCCCCATGCCGTTCCTTAGAGAAAGGTGGAGGTAGAAAGTTTTGAATTCTTCAATACTTAAAACTTTTGAAAATGTATTGTCCCTAAAATCCTAATTAAGTGCCTTAAATCTTTGCAGACATAGCTATGCAAACTTTTTTTTTAACTGTTGGCTTTTTAGATTGACATTTTTGTTAATTACTTGTGTTGCTTTCCTGTCTTATTGTATGAAATACTTGAAGGTTAGTCATAAACTTGTTCCCAAACAGCTTATTAGATGCGGCTGAATAATAATAAAAAAACCTGTCTCACAACCTTACAAAATTTAATTTTAAACTAAACAAAAATAATGCTTTATGGTAAACTAGTGATAAAGTTGCTATGTTTATGTATATTTCTTTCTAATAAAAGTATCCACTGCAATAAAGAATTTAAAAAACAAACCTTCATGTTGCCGTGTTTCATTGTGTTAACCTACGAGAAGTCACATCACAATTTATATCATAAACACACAAATGCATTTACTAACATTATTTATTTTGCAACAAGCTCTAGAGCAACATAATTCAAAACTGTTACATTGTCTGTATTGCTTTGCAGCCCAAACCACCTTTGAAACATTTTAAATTTTCTACAGAAAAATTCAAATAAACATTACATTCTGATGCAAAGAACTCTGCATCACCTGTCTTATCTGGAGGGTATTCAGATTTGTTGTTTCAAATTGTCAATGCAAACAAAGTTAGACATGTAACAATTAAAAATCAAGATGAAGGGGTTGTTCCATTAAATACTTGTACACAGAGATATGTTATACTGAGCTACTGTCATGTTTATGTATCTTTAGTTACTTGCATGACAACCGAAAAGCAGGCCTTAGGAGATCATGCTGTCTAACCAGTCTTCAAGGTCCTCCTCAGTAATATTTTTGGATGTAACTTCCTGCTGTTGAGATGCTGAGCAAATTTCTTCAGTTCCATCCAGTTCTAAAAAGTCAGAAAATAAAAATAGAAAATGAAATAGTAACCCCTCTGGGGATGAAAAGGCAAGGAGAACTGACAAACTCCAATACTGACATGCTAGAGAGCCTTAGGAAGCAGATTCCCTAAATTCTGGCCTCTGAGGGAGGATTGGATGGCTGAGTTCCAAAAAGATCAGTTACAAGCTGTGAGCAGGGATCTTCCAGAAGAGAAATAAAATAAAATAAAATTGGGTCTCCCTCCAGGCAAGGTGGAAGCAGCAGCCAGGCACCTGTCCATTGTGCCTGGGTCCAGCTCCAACTGAGAGCCCCCTCCCTCCTGCTACCAACTGTCGCTGCAGGGGCCATCAGTGGGAAAGGAAGCGGCAGCCAGGCATCCCTCCATCGAGCAAGATCAGGATAAGGCTATTAGAGGGAGAGGGAAAGGAAGCAGCTGCTGAACTTTGAAACTATGAATCTAGTGTCTGAATTTGCTTTCCCCCCCTCCCAATCCCCTTTCCTTTTATGTCATGTTGTTTTAGATTGTAAGCTTGTGGGCAGGGACTGTCTTAAGAAATATTTTTTAATATATTAAAAAATATATTAGGCACTCTTGAATGAAACGGATTATCTAGATCCATTTCAATCGGGTTTCAGGCCTGGTTTTGGAACGGAAACTGCCTTGGTCGCCCTGTGGGATGACCTCTGTCGGGAGAGAGACAGGGGGAGTGCGACCCTGTTGGTTCTCCTGGACCTCTCAGCGGCCTTCGATACCATCGACCATGGTATCCTTCTGGATAGGTTGTCTGAGCTGGGAGTTGGAGGTACTGCGTTGCAGTGGTTCCGCTCCTACTTGGATGGCCGATTCCAGAAGGTGGTGCTGGGGGATTATTGCTCTGTGCCGTGGCTCCTAAGCCATGGGGTTCCGCAGGGCTCTATTTTATCCCCTATGCTGTTTAACATATACATGAAGCCGCTGGGGGAGGTTATCCGGAGATGTGGACTGAGGTGTCATCAATATGCGGATGACACCCAGCTCTACCTTTCCTTTTCATCAAACCCAGGTGAGGCAGTGGCTGTTCTGAACCAGTGCCTGGGCACGGTAATGGACTGGATGAGGGCTAACAAACTGAGACTCAATCCAGACAAGACGGAGGTACTGTTAGCGGGTGGTTCATTTGTCCGGCGAGGTGATGTTTGCCCTGTCCTGGACGGGGTTGCACTCTCTCTAAAGGATCGGGTCCGTAGTTTGGGGGTGCTCTTCGATCCAGAACTGTCACTTGAGGCACAGGTGAACTCAGTGGCAAAGAGCACCTTTTATCAGCTTAGGCTGATATACCAACTGCGCCCTTATCTGGACAGTGATAGCCTAGCTACAGTTATCCATGCTCTGATAACCTCTCATTTGGATTACTGCAATGCGTTATACGTGGGGCTGCCTTTGAAAACGGTCCGGAAGCTTCAGCTGGTACAAAACAGGGCAGCCCGTTTACTAACAGGGACTGGCTGGCGAGATCACATTACGCCAGTCCTTTTACAACTTCATTGGCTGCCAGTCCAGGTCCGGGCCCAATTCAAAGTGCTGGTATTGACATTTAAAGCCCTAAACGGTTTGGGGCCAGGTTATTTGAAGGAACGCCTCCTCCCATATGTACCTACCCGGACCTTAAGATCATCTACAGGGGCCCTTCTCCGTGAGCCCCTGCCAAAGGAAGTGAGGCAGGTGGCTACTAGGAGGAGGGCTTTCTCCGCTGTGGCACCCCGGTTGTGGAATGAGCTCCCCAGAGAGGTCCGCCTGGCGCCTACACTGTACTCCTTTCGTCGCCAGCTGAAGACCTTTTTATTCACTCAGTATTTTAACACTTAATTTTAACTTAAATTTAAATTATACTGTTTTAACTCTGTATTTTAACCTTATATCAATTTTGCTGCGTGGTTTTATCCTGGTTGTGCTTTTTATATTGTATTTTGTATTTGTATTTTTAACTTGTTGGTTGTTTTATGATGATTTTAATTTTTGTGAACCGCCCAGAGAGCTTCGGCTATTGGGCGGTATAAAAATGTAATAAATAAATAAATAAATAAATTTTTGTAAGCTGTCTTGAGAGCCTTTTTTGGCTAACGGGTGGGATAAAAGAGCTATAAGAAATTATATTGAGAGAGAGAGTCAGAGTCCACCCAATTTAATATGCTGCCCCAAAGAAACACTTGAAAGTTATAGGCCTTAGCTAGACCTAAGGTTTATCCCGGGATCGTCCCGGGGTCATCCCTGTTCATGTAAATGACACACAAAATATCCCAAGAGCAGGCAGGGACAACCCCGGGACGATCCTGGGATAAACCTTAGGTCTAGCTAAGACTATAGCGAAATTGTTAACCCAAGGGAGAGATTTCATCTCTCTGATGAATGTAATGTGCCAAGGGTTAAAAGATGGCTTCTCTGCCAAAGGGTGGTTACAGGTGGCTACATGCCAGATTTGCATTCCTTAATGGTGGACATCATGTCCTAGCAAACAAAGGGAAAAGAGCATTGAATGTAACCGATGACTCATTGAGACTGTGCACCTTAACTTGTAAATTGAATGGAACTTAACTTGCTAATCCAGAACTGACCAATAGAAAGGTTAGAAAGAGACTAACACCCTCTTGTAGTCAGGGCTTATATATACTGTGAGATTCCTTTGTTCAGGGGCGCCTCCATTTTATGGAACTGGAGAGCGCCCCCACACTGCAATATCGGAATTAAATGGATTAAGTGTATTCTACTACAGGAGTTCATGGAGACCTCTCAGCTGGGCAAACTCCTTGCTGTGTCAGGCATAATGGAGGACAAGAACCATAGCTCAGTGGTAGACTAAATGCTTTCATTGGAGAAAATTCCTGATCCACTCTCTGGCATTTCTAATTAAAAAGAATCAAGTAGCAGAACAGTGGGAAATACCTTTTCTGAGACCCTGGACAGCCACTTCCAGTACAACAGGTAATATGGGCTAGATGGACAAATATAGTCTGACCTGATATTAGGCAGCTTTCTGTGTTCCCTCAACACACCAATTTAGTACTAGGAATGTGCTATCATCCCTCAGACCAGAAGGCTTGGGGTGATCTTGAGATGGAAAATGAAATCAGGGAGGCCTCCAAATGAGGAAGTGTTTCTAATAATGGATGAATGCATGTTCATGACAAAGAGGTTAAATTTCTTGATGTTCTAAATCAGTGGTTCCCAAACTTTTTCAGGTAACCGCCCCCTTGGTTCCACAAACTCATGCCCAGTGCCTCCTACCCTATACTATAAAAAACATTAAGAATAGCGGTTTTCAACAACCCACTAAGGAAGATAATAACAATAAAATTCAAAACAGTAACAATTCAATATTTATTCAAAATCCAATTACATTTTTTTAGTTTATTCAATTAAACATAATTGATGAACTTGATCCAGTGATATCATCTTTTCAAAGTCTGATAGTCATTTAGCAAGAATATTAGATATCACATTTAGTAACTAGGGTAGAGTACCTCACTAATCTGTAAATTCTTAATGCTCCTCTGGATCGTGCTGGTCTGGGCTCCTGGGCTGAGCAGCAGCAGCCAGGCAGAGGAGCTGAGCAGCTGAGAATGAAAAAGGGGCCGTGCTGCGCACGGGAATCACCTGCCACAGGCTTGCCGAGGGAGGGAGGGAAAAGAGAGCGAATGCCTCTGTTTTGCAGCCAGCATGGCAGGGCACACCAAGCAGGGTATGTCTTTTCATTAGCATTTTGGTGCTTTTGAAACATTTCAATTCGCCATTAAAAGGACTCTTCTTAAACGGTATAAATACATGTGTGGATTCTTCCCCTATGTCTTGGGAGCAAACTACCTTCTCTCATAAAAATGTCCCTGAGTTTTAAGACCTTCTGGAGAGGCACTTCTCGGAAAAGACCACCTCGAGTGCCCCCCTGCCGCCCCCTTGCCTCTTAACACACCCTATGCAATCCCACCGCCCCCAAGGGGGCAGTACCGCCCACTTTGGGAACCACTGCTCTAAATGACTGGAACCGAACAGGGGGGAGGCGATCACGGATTTAATCCTACTTGTTGTTGCCCAGGACCAAGTATGAGATATAAATGTTGTTGAACCAACTGGAAACACTGACCACAGTTATCAGATTTGATATATATTCAAGTGGGAAATTGCCAAGGAAGTCCGAAACAGTCACATTTGACTTCAAAAGAGGAAACTTCTCTAAAACAAGGGAACTGCTGAAAAAGAAGTTGAAAGTGAAAGCCAAGAAGGTTAAATCCCTTGAAAATGCTTGGAATTACTCAAAACCACAATAATAGAAGCTCAGCTAATATGTATAACACAGGTTAAGAAAAGTAGCACCAAGTCCAACAGGTCACCTGCATCTTTAACGAACAGGGTCAAGGAAGCTATTAGAGAAAATGGTTCCTTCAGAAAATCTTGCCCAAATGAAAATAAAAGGGGACATCAAGGCCAACAATAAAGAATTCTTCAAATATATCAGAAGCAGGAGCGAGCCAGAGAGGCAGTTGGACTATTGAGTGACAATGGAATTAAAGGAGTACTAAAGGAGGATAAGGAGATTGCTGAGAAGCCGAATTAATTCTTATCTGTCTTCATGGCAGAAGATATAGGACAGATACCTGTGCCTCAACTGATGTTTTCAGGAAGGGTCTGAGGAACTGAGGCAAATAGTGGTAACAAAAGATGAAGTTCTCAATCTTATTGAGAAATTTAAAGTAAATAAATCACCGAGACTAGATGGTATCCATCCTAGAGTTCTTAAAGAACTCAAATATGAAATTGTTGATCTTCTAATAAAAATAAGCAACATGGCCAATGTAACACCATTTTTAAAAATGTGATCCAGGGGGGATCTGGGAAATTACAGGCTTAGAATCTGTTCGAGGTAACTTGGTTTAAAGCATTATTAAAGATAAAATTAGTAAGCATATAGAAAGACAAGCTCTGCTAAAAGAAAGAATCAATATTGCTTCTGAAAAGGTACGTCTTCTCTCACTAACCTTTTAGAGTTTTTTGAGAGTGTCAATAAACATGTAAACGTGTGATCTGATAGACATTGTTTACTTGGATTCCAAAAGTCTTTTGACAAAGTCCCTCACCAAACACTCCTGAGAAAACTTAGTGGTCATGGAATAAGAGGAGAGGTCCTCTAATGGATCAGTAACTGGTTAAAAATAGAAAGCAGACAGTAGGAATAAAAGGCAAATTCTTCCAATAGCGCTGTCCACTACAACCCCAAGATCTCTTTCTTCGTTGGTCACTGCTAGTTCAGATCCCATCTGGTTATATTTGAAGTTGGGATTTCTTGCCTCAATATTCATCACTTTACACTTGATTACATAGAACTACATTTGCCATTTGGATGTCCATTCTCCCAGTTTGGAAATATTCTTCTTGAGTTCCTCACAATCCCTTTCTGTTTTAATAATCCTAAATGATTTGGAGTCATAAACTTAGCCATTTTGCCGCTGCTGCTGCTGCTGCTGCTTCTTCTTCTTCTTCTGCTTCTTCTTCTTCTTCTTCTTCTTCTTCTTCTTCTTATTATTATTATTATTATTATTATTATTATTTGTATCCTGCCTTTTGCCCAATATTCATTTCTAATACTCCCAGGTTCTAGTATTATGAAAGAGGGAGACAAATGTTTCCCTAACCAGTCTCCATACCATGCATAATTTTGTACACCTCTGTCATTTCTCCCCTTACTCGCCTTTTTTCCAAGATAAACAATCTCAGCTATTGTAACCTTTTGTCATAGGGGAGCTGCTCTAACCCGTCAATCATTTTAGTTGCCCTTTTCTGTACTTTTTCCAGCTCTAATATATATCTATATCTATCTATCTATCTATCTATCTATCTATCTATCTATCTATCTATCTATATATTAGGTGCGGTGACCAGAACTATACACAGTATTCTTAGTGTGGTTGCACCATGTAATTATACAATTATGTAATTATATATTGGCAGTTTTATTCTCAATTCCTTTCCTAATTATCCCAACATGGAGGTTGTCTTTTTTTTTTTACAGCAGCTGCACACAGGGTTGACATTTTCATCAAGCTGTCCACCAGAACCTCAAGATCTCTTTCTTGGCCAGTCACCGCCAGCTCGCATCTCATGAGGTTGTACTTGAATCTGGGATCTTTTGCCCCAACGTAGGTCAATTTACACTTTCTTACACTGAACTGCATTTACCATTTAGATGCCTGTTCTCCCAGTTTGGAGAGATCCTTTTGGAGTTCTTCACAATCTGTTTTTATTTTTACCACCCAAAATAATTTGGTTTCTTTGGCAAACATAGCCACGTCACTGCTCACTCCTAATTCCAGATCAGTTGTGAACAAATTGAAAAGCATTGGTCCCAATACAGATCCCTGTGGGACACCACTATTTACATCCCTCATTGGGAGATTTTACCATTTATTTTACCATTATTATGACTGCTAAATTTGCTCAGGAGTCTTTGGTGGGGGACGTTATCAAAGGCCTTTTTGAAGTTCAAGTAAATAGTGTCTATATATTTATTGACACTCTCAAAGAATTCTAAAAGGTTAGTGAGACATGATTTACCTTTCCAGAGGCCGTGGTGATTCTTTTCCAGCAGGGTTTGCCTACTGATTTTATTTTTTTATAATGCTGGACTTAATGCATCTTGGTCTGACCCAGCACAGCCTTTCTTATGCTCTTACGTTCCATTTAGTGCTCATGTGCACAAAAAGCACAAGAGAGAGAGAGAGAGAGAGAGAGAGAGAGAGAGAGAGACTCTGTATCCAGGGTTCACTGCCCAGAGGTAGGCTGTGTGGCATTCCAGAATCTTGGACTTGTTTCATGGAAGTCAGTTGATGCCTTCACTTCTAGAGTTTGTTTCTGATCAAAGGAATAAACATGAAACCTATGAAGAAAACACCTGAAGTGAAATGATAATAAAAGATTATAGTGTAGGTAGAAAATGAGTGCAACAGAAGAAAATTCCTGATAAAAACTTGCATGCTGTACCTTGCTTTTCGCTTGGAAAGATGTTTGAAGTTGAAATGTTTCATGTTATTACTGACCACCTCACAAACGCACGTTGTCCTATGAGAACTGATAGCATTTTAAATTCCTCACAGAATGCAATCCCATTTAGGAAGCATATGAAGTAACAGTAAACAACTTCGTCTCCTTTTATTCTGAAAACTTGGGTGATGGATTGAAAAGTGAAGTCTTGCAGTTTTACCATTTCATCAGAAAGTGGAAATAGCAAACACATGAAACAGCTTTCCCAGGGCATAGGAAATTTAAATGAATGTTGTTTTTCCTAAGATGTCTGTAACATTTAGGTTGTAACTCAACTCTTCAAAATGCAATGTTAAATGTTTGTTTTCCAAATTGTGGCTGATTAAAAGCAATTCAGATTAACAGAGCGATGCTAATGTTAATGTCCAATCAAAAGTGACTTGAGAAACAATGTACTATTTGATTACAGTGTTTTGCTTCCAGGAAAGTGTTGAAGATAATATTCCTCTAAGATTTTTTTTTTTTAAAAAATACATTGTTGTATATAAACAGGTATTGTTATTTTACTGTAGATATGCAGATATGTCAGTAAGCCAGACTTTGGGTTAAAGTAGGGAGGAACTATATATACTGGCTCATTGTGAGTTATTTAACCAATGATAACCTGCCATGTAAAATGTTCACCGCCATAGAGATCCCTCTGACACACACTTTGTGCCATAGGATTTCCTGACGGCCAGTTTTCTAGAATGTAATTGGACAGTGGGTAAAGGATCAGAAGCCCTTATTGGGGTAGAGTACTCTCAGCTGTTAAGTTGTGAGTATAGATGTTGTGGTGGAGAATCCCAAAACAATGTCCTGGAAGAGAAGTTTGTCAGTCTTCATAAACCAGATCTACTGTCGCCAATAGTGGGTGATTAACAGCCAGTCTGTGTAGTGCTAAAATTCCTGTAGAGGATTCACTGAATCAAAAGGAATGCACAGAACAGGTAAAATAGCAGTGCCATGCCAAGGGATCAGAAACATATTCCCTAGAGAATAGTTGACTGCAGAGCTGCAGAACATGGGAACTTTGCATTTCTCAGTGTGGGAAACAGATTCAGTGCAAGGAAACCCCAGTTTTGGTGCAAGGAAACCTGAAGATGGAGGAGGAGATAAGTGTACATGAAAGCTCTATTTCCAAACCACAGCATGAGCCTGGTGAGGACATAGCTCATCACTGCAAGATGGTTTGCCACTGGATGGATGTTGTAGACAATGCAAAAGTCCCAGATGGAACCAGCTGGGAAGCAGAAACGACACAATCCCATGATCCCTTATTTGTTCATGTAGTTTGTTGTCTGTGGCAATCTGTATTACGCAACCACAAAGGAGGAAAATACAGAATAGATACTGTTTGATGAACTTTGATCACATCACTCTGGATCAGAGATAGCAACCTTGTACTCTCTAGATGTTTTGGACTACAATTCCCATAAACCTAAGCTAGCATGGGAAATGATTAGGAATTTTGGGAGTTGTAGTCCAAGACATCTGGAGGGCACCAGGTTGCCTACCCCTGTTCTAGATAATTTATGTGATCTCCTGTTTGGGAGACCACTATCTCCCACTGTTACTGAGAGTGGTAATGTCCCCCTAAATTCACAAGGACGTTTTATTGTGGCTGTTATTAGTGAATGGTTTGGTCAGAGCGAATGGTACCCCTTTAAACAAGTAGCAAGGATGAGGCCACGAGTCCAGAGGCAGCAGAAGTGACTTAGAAAGCAGCAACAGTGCCAACTGGCTTTCCTGAAGTGGAGTGATCACCAAAATGAAACCCAGCTACAGTGATGGTATCTGAAGGGAGGCCAACTGAACCCTCAACATTGTTTGGTCATGAGCTCAAACAGGCATTGAATAGTATGGGCCAGCTAAAGGGGAATGTGGCTTGGTGTGTGAATAAGGGAGATGGTGGAATCACCCATGTATCAATGACGGTAGGCGCAACTTCTTAAGGAGTCCAGAATGGCACAAAGGAATGGCCAGAGATGAGAGTCTGAGATGTGTCAGGGGACTTAAGGTGGTCGCAAGTTGAGCAAATCTATGGTTTGCCACAATTATTTATTATTATTATTATTATTTATTTATATAGCACCATCAATGTACATGGTGCTGTACAAAGTAAAACAGTAAATAGCAAGACCCTGCAAGACCAATCATCAATTGAAGGGGAAATGATTATACCTCTGTGATGTATGAGGCAGTTATCATAGCCATAAAGTTCCCCTTAGAGCAGTGGAAATGGCAAAAGGAAAATGTACTGAAAACAATGGCTTCTTATGGCCAAGCAAGGAATTTCCAATGTTGTGCGTGGACAGAACTGTAAATGAAGTCTATCCTTATAATCCAAGTACCTATTGTCAAGAAGAATAACATGCTTGCCAGCAAAATTATATGGAACTTTCTGTGAGTGAAGAATTTGTTGACCCTACCAGAAACTCAGGATGAGATAGATGCCTCTGTCACAAATAACAGAACTAGAGCTTAAGTAAATGTCGAGAGGGTGAAACATGTTCAGTGTTCCCCTTTCAAAGGACAGCGTGAACCTCTTTTAGAAGGGGGTTCTGAATATTCTTCAAAATTGCTAAATTGTTGAATTCTATTGCATTTCTCACCTGGCTGATGGCGAATACCAGGTTTCTGCAAACTTCCAAAGACAAGTCACAAATTTATGGATGACAATTGGAATAAAGTTTCTCAACCCAGAGAGTGGTAGAGAAAGACTGTATGTGGTAGAACCAGAGGACTTGAATTTGGATGAGAAGATTTGGGACAATGGAATTCAGCTTGGCAGTCAAGCAATTCTAAACAGACCTGGCAAATTCAAGTACAGAAGATTTAGTTGATCTAAATGAAACAGGATTAAAGGCTGCAATCCCAGTTATGGCAAGAAAGCATATACAAAGTGTGTGATGGCATTGTTATGAATTTGTAGGAATCCAAGCATTTACATGGAAGACTGAACATATGTGTGAAGGCACTGGAATGTTCAGCTGACATAAAATTTGACAAAAGCTGGTACAATTCACTTAAAGCTCCATTTTTAAGCAACCAGTCTGGTTCTCCCAAATTATTAACTGTTTTTGTTGAGTGCTTTTTTCACTTTAGACAAAATTATTATAATACAAAAATGACCAAAAAATGTTGGGTGGCAAATTAAAAGACTAAAAGATTATTGTGACATGCATCCAGACCACCAGTTTTTCATTTTATCTTCTGATATTTGCGTGAGTAGTGTAGTTTCCATATGTACTCTATGCTGCTTTTCTCCTACAATGCTACCTACCCCACTAAAAAAAAGGACAAGATTCTAACAATTTGTGCGTAGCAAACAAGCATATGCCCTCTCACAGCAATCATACTTTCAGTCTAAGCAAACATTTCCTAGCAAATTTTGTCTGCTACTGGAACTTAAATCATGACTACTTTATACCCTCTTGCCATCAGTGTGGGATATTTTATCAAATTTATTGAATGTGTATGGATGCACAGGGAAAATTAGGCAAATTCACATGAAATTAGAAGGAGGAGGAGGAGGAGGAAAGAAATATCTTGGACAATGCAATTCTAATAGGACAATTAAAAAAGCATGTGCACACAGGAAATGTGCACAACGATAATTTCTAGACAATAATGGAACTTATTTAAGTGATTTGTGACTAGACTGCTGGTGCAGACAGAGCCTCCACACCTGGTGCTGACAGGTCAGAAATCAACACTAGCTCTCTCATGTGAAGTAATTATGGAGTTTCAGTCAACGCTGACCCTCAAGGGCCAGCCCTGAATGTTTTATTCCCTCATTTTAAAATGGTCACTGTATCATGTGGCAGCATGCTCCTTGAAACTGGCTGTGATACGAGTACATATTCTGAAGAATAGCTCTTTAGGAAAAACCACCCCCTCTGCCAAGTTATTATGGACCAGTTTCAAATGAGGGAAGGTATCCTTCCTCCTTTAATTGAATGTTCCATATTCAAATTCTAGGCTTATGCATAAAATTTGGCTCATGAGCATTAGCATGCCAAAAAAAAAAAAAAGGGAAGTTATGGATTTTCAATATGCCAAGCAAAATGGCATATTGAATATGCCATATGAGATTACCTTATCATTAACTGGTCTGAAGTGCTAGGGTATTATCCCAGTAAATGGTTGCGGAGGTAAAGACAGTTGGTCAAAGTTCTAATCCCGCTAAACAACAGCACCACAGCAAAAAAAACCTAAACCCAAAATAAATAAATACAAGATTAAAAATGACAGGGGGGAAAGCAATGCTTACCATTTTCTTCATGTGGCATCTGCAAATCATCCTCAGAAGTTGCATTCGGCGACATTGTTTCCAGCGCAAAATTATCTTCAGGATTAACAGGGGCATCTAGCTTCAGAAGTCGATCCAAGTCTTCATCTAAGTCATCTGGTTTTTGGTGTGAAACTGAAGGGCTTTTCTGGAGGGCCTCTGAAGAAATTCCAAGTCCATCTTTATTTGGCAGCATCATATGGGCAGTAGAATCTTCAGCAGGAGAAGGGCTTGCTACAACTCTACTTTGCCCCACGGGCGGCTGAAATGGACCACTGCTTTTCTTGGGAACATCATTACTTTTCAATTTAATCTGAGGGAGTGCAACAGGTGTCGCAGCCTACGATAATGAGAGAACAGAAAGTTCTGCAAAGGTGACTGCTACCAACAAACCTCTCAGTAACTCAAATGGACGTTTTGCCTCAGCTAGAATAAAATAATTATTAAACAATGAAATATGTAGCATGGAGTACTGAAAATAAATGTATTCTGTATGAAGATACAGGCCATAGAGAAAAACAAAACAGCAATACAGCCACCATTTTACCCGCAGTTGGAATATACTCAAAGTATTCCCAATATTAATAATTCTTTTAATAAAAGATTTAAAAAAAACAATGGTCAGGAAAAGTGAACTAGTGGAACTAATAGCTTGGCAACCCTTTCTCTGGTGAAGAGCTTAGAGTGTAAAATATTAATGTCAGATTCTTTTCTAAAAGTTTGTCTACGTTTTAATTTTATCCAACAAGAAGTTTGAAAAGCAACAGCAATTAAATGGGAAGCCTTCACCCTTCTAAACAACACAGATCTTTCCTGAGTGATTGCCTAGGTATTATGAGCTTAGGATAACCCAAGCCAGCACATTATTCAATTCAGTGGCAAAAAGAAAAGGCAAGTAAATGTAAAAAGCACCACAGCCTGCAGTTCATTGACCTGGTGCCTCTAATCATGCACTGCAGGAGAATCTATTACTTCATTATGGAACAGAATGTCCCATAATGGTGTGCAAAAAGGCCAGTCGCTTCCTTAGTAGAATTAAGAGTATGAACAGGAATGACATCCAGTCTTGCTATTTTGCTTTTTACTTGCAAAAGAAATGCAAATTTCTCTGCTACATTCACAGAAATTACTTTGAGCTAGAACAATAAAAAAGTGAGCCACGTCAGTGTCTGAGTCACTTTAAGCAATCCCACAGGAAAGCAAAACTGGTTTTAGTAGTTAGCAGCCTTCCCTTTCTAATGCAGATTGATTTTCTAGCATTTGATAAACTGTAATCTTAGCTAACAGCTATGCTGAAATCACAACTTTCATTAGCTCTCTTCCCTCTACCTGATTTTTTTTTCATCTGCAGAATCCATTTTGCTTTCATGTTGCTACCTAATGTGATCAACCCCGGGCATAAACAATGGCCTTATAGATGACTGTTTGGCAACTCCCATTCTGAACTAGATACACTAGTGGACAATGCCAGTGCAAAGAATCCTATACAGATCAGGAAAAGTTAAAATGTAGAAATAAATGCATCATGCAATTAATTTTTACAATGTTCTCTTTTTTCTCTGCAATGATGCTAAAGAAAAAGGAAGGTGGAGGAAAAAACTGAAATAACAAAATTAGAATAAGCACCTCTTTGGGGATACTGACTTTGACAGGGATGCACCTGGCCATGCACAAAACGCTTTGGTTAAAGAGTGCAATGAAGCATAACGAGTGCTGATGGCCAGTTGGTCCATTTCATAGCCCTCCTCCCTTTCAGATTTGAGCCAAATATGTGTAGTATATTACAACACATGTCAATTACATTAAACTAATATGAGGCGCCTCAGGCTTAATTTAAGGCCTTTTGGGGGGAGTCTTGTGCCTTTTTAATGTGAATATTAACAACACAGAACAAAAAAATAAATTGTGACAAAGAAAAGAAAAGAAACATTACATATATAGGAATATCTTCATTTATACTGGGTTTTTTTTTTAAAAAAAGGGGGAGAGTTATGCATAGGTTTCAAGAAAAGCAGACCAAATGGCCATGTATTTATCCAGTCGCAAGTTGTACTTATATAACACCCATTCAAATGTTTATAGCATTGTTAAGTTTTCAATCCATTGCATTATGGGAGGTGAGAATTTATCCTTCCAAGTTGATAATATAAGTCATTTAACTGTCATAAGGCTTCTGAAAACCCATTTGCGCTGACCATGCGTTAACTTCCAAAAAGCCGGTAGGTAGTTTAGGAGGACATGCACATTGTTCTATATTAAAGATTGTTTCAGTACAAAGATTATCCTTATTGTAACATCCTCCCAAAAGGTGGCAACTACTGGGCATTGCCAAAACATATGAATTAAGACGTATTAGGTGCATTACATCTCCAATAATTATGTAAGTTAGATAAGCCCTTATTGAAAAGACGTTGTGGAGTCCAAAAAACCTGAAACAAGAGGTTTTGCTGAACAAGCCTAAGGTTCATAGAAGCTTCAGATACACATGCTAGAGCAAGAATCCATTTATTAGGCAAAATAGGACACTCCAATTCACCATTCCAATCCTGTCTTAAACCATGGGCATCATATTTATTTACTACTACTAAATGCTTAGATAGAGTCATGGGTCGACGTGTCTGTTCAATAAGTGGCCAGACCAAACCTAGATTCCAGCAAGTGTTGCAACTGCAAGTATTGCCATTCAGCAATAGTAGGTAATTTATATTTACCATGTAAATCAGAAAACTGATCCAAAGTCAAAATCATCTTAAGTAAGGCTTAAAATATTTCTGAGCATCTTAGCTGTTACCTGCACGAGCTCAGCAGCCACATTCAGTTTGAGATGTAGAGGCAGCTCCTCAAGTGCCTGGACCAATGACTGGCAGTCAACATACAACCCAGACAGCTAAAAAACAGTAAAGAAAAACACATTCCCCACCAATTAAATTAAATCTGCATTGATCTCACTTTTATTTTCTAAGAATTCTGCCAGCCTCCCAGGAGTTCTTAAACAATTTTTTTAAACTCTTTAAAAATCAGGAGGAGAAGGGCGCCTGGTGGGTGCCAAGAAAGGTGTCATGCACCATGTTGGTGACCCCAGTTATAAATGTTATAAATGTATTTGGCTTGTTGTTGTGTTATAAATGTATTTAACTTATTGTGGACATAGTCTAATATGAGAAATAAGCTTTTGAAAAGAATAAAGTAGAATGCATACTTTTCATTTGAATACTATGTCAAAACTCTGAAAAAAGGTGTTTCACTGATATGCAGGTGTATGAGAAGCACAAAATATTAATTCCCTCACAAATGGGTTCATACTTGACTTGACTAATTAATTTTCTGACACACAGAGAGTTCTATGAAAAGGCAAGAAACAAAGTGACATTCTTCACAAGAAGCACTGGAGTCACTCAACAGCCAAACTGTAATTCATGTTCAACATAAGGCTGGAACTAGATATTGCAGTAGAGGCAAGCTGCTCTTGGAAACAGCAGTCCCGCGCCTCCCTCTCCCTCTCTTCCTGGTAAAAATATCTAGTAGTACATAACACCCTGTCCTAGACTTTTAGGAAACTGCTGATTTTTCTTTATTGGACTAGCTGGGAAGAATATTGAAAAAACGCAACCCAATGCTCTTTAAAAAAAGATGTCTTATTATAAAATGAAAATGCCAAATGTTTAATGATAAATAAGAATTTAAAATGTAAATAAGTTTAAAAAGTAGTAATCGCATTAAAGGGAAGATACACAAAGACACAAGCAGATTCACAATGAATTCTGGGTAATTGGCATAAAAATATAATTGTCAAGACCTGGATGGTATCCAAAGAGAAAATGCTGAGTTAAACCCTATCACTTGGGCCAAAGAGTTATTGGAGTAATAAACTGGGGTAAGACTATATTATTCCAGGTCAGAAATGTAGTTAAAGGTTTTGCTTATCAATTAATGAGCAAAAAATATTGCATAAGGTATACACATAAAAAAGCCTGATATACAGATACCTAAAAAATGTATAGACAGGTTTAAGTACCATATTTTGAGTAAGAAGTTATCTTCTCAAAGATATAATTCAGAACTGATTGTATGTAGACTGACAGTTGTAATGTGCAAGCATTTTTTGAATGTTCTAAATTTTCAAGAATGTTTAGTAACAATAAGGTGATTAAAACTGTGGGACAGTAGATAATATTAGTTATGATGTACGTAATTTCTACACAAAAAGGGTATAAATATGTGCTTATTTTAGAAGGCAGGAACGTGGTATTAGACGCTTATCAGGCTTTGTCTGCTGAATTAGCTTATTCAGTACTGATTGGGGCACTTGGTACTTAGAACAAAATCTCTCCTTTTTTAAATTGTTTGGACTAGAAGTCTAAGAACAAAAATGTTTAGGAAGTTCTATTTCCTGTTAAGGTATAGAACTTCTGTTAAGGTATAGAATCTAAAGCTCTTTGGCAAAGCTGTATTTCTAATAAAATTTTTAAAAAAAAGATCAAAAGATTGTTTCCTTTTGTTAGAACAAAACCAAAATTAAATCTACCTAAAACAATTTCTCTTATATGCTTTGTTTGTATTGATTAGCAGTGGGTAGTTAACTGGCAGCCAAATGCTTCCTAAATACTGAAACTATAATTCGTAAATAGTTCAGCAAAGGCTAAATCTGTAACAACCTGGTGTCATTGCACTGTGACATATCCTGCTCTACATCTGAAATGGTTGATCATGCTGAATGAAGAGCACACAGTTCACTCACTTGAATTACCAAAGTGACAAGCCTTACTTCAGCTGCTGCCATAGGCTCAAAGGGTCTTGCTGTCAGGTAAGCAAGAACCACTGACAGGCTCCGTGCAGCAAAGACTGGTAGATAAGAACATATGAAGAGCCATGTCCAGCATTCTGTTCACACAGTGGCCAACCAGCTGTCAATGACAAACCCACCAGCAGGACATGAGTGCAATGGCACCCTCCTCCCCATGTTCCCCAGTAATTGGTATAGATAGCTTACTGCCTCTGATACTGGAACTAGAGGCTGGAAGGTCCTTTAAGGAAAAGTTTAATATCATGGTGCACATAAAGAGAGTAGCCCTCTATCATGTTATGATTAGCCAATAGTGCAGCTAAGTAAACCTTAATGGATGACAATGCCTGACCCTTAGTTTTCAAAGAGAGAAGAAAGTCCAATATGTGAGGGAGCCCATAAGAGTCTGGATCCCATCCTGTAGGGGTGAGAAAGGCTGGGAACATCCTCCACTTAGCCCTAGGGATTTTGTCATTTGCAAAATTTGGTCTGCATATGGCCTGACCTCATTTGATGGAGAGAGAGAAGGTTTCCTACAGTAGCATCCAGTGAGGAGATCAATGACTGGGAGGATGAATCAAAGCTTTAGTCATCCTGCTCTGGAGAGCAGTCCTTGGAACACATAGTGGCAGGTGTTTCCTGTTTAGATTGCAGAGCTCTTGAAGATGGTTGGGGTATGGCAGCTGGTAGCGTTGGTTCCGGGACCTTTGGTAGGACTACATCCTGGAAAAAGTTGGCTGGAAAAGGAGGGCGGAGAGCAAGTAGTAAGCTAGTAAATTTTAGTACCATGGCAGTTTGTGGTAGCTGCATAACAAGCGGTTGAGAATACCATGTGAGTCAGTGGCATATAGGTAGGAGGTTCCTCCAGCTGTCATGAGGGGAGTGAGGGTGGTAATGGTGATTGTTTCTATCCCTATAGTCAGAGAACTACCATAAGGAGGAGTGGTGTTGTCACAGTGGAGAATGGTCTTTGTGGTAATAAGGAGATCTACTGAATTAAAGCCATTGGCATATCATAATGATGCTGGGAAAAACTTCCTGAAGAACTGAAGGAAGCTGGGAAAGTCTCTCAATATCTAAGGGATCTGGCCCTACATGGGGAATGGTCCTGAGGAGTAGGCTGGTACAGTACTGGGGAGAAACGCTTCCTGGATTGGCCTCTGATATCGACCTGATACACTGATCATCATCAGGGGAGTTGTGATCCCACAGAAATTGCTGTTCTTTCAGAATTGGGGTTGGTGCCAGGA
This sequence comes from Elgaria multicarinata webbii, assembly GCF_023053635.1. NCBI lineage: Eukaryota > Metazoa > Chordata > Lepidosauria > Squamata > Anguidae > Elgaria > Elgaria multicarinata. The sequence goes on along the minus strand of NC_086172.1, from coordinate 133,571,889 downwards.
GTGGAGATTGTGAAACCACCAGGACTGAAGGTGTTTGTCTTGGTGCATGCATAGTCACTGGTTTGTCATCTGACTTAATCCTGCATATCGTCTTTTCTTTTTTTCCTTCAATCTTGTACCTGGGGATTAGTCCTTGTTCAGGACTTCATTGGCTTGCCCTTATTTGTCTCAAGCTTCGTTATCAAGGGTTTGGTTTCCAGTTGCTCTAAAGTTGCAGCAGAAGTCAAGGACACTGTAAAGGCTGGTACTTCCAATAACGGGGACAATTGCCCTACAGCACTTTCCATTGATGGGGCACTGTAATAAGTTGAGAGAGATGGAGCTGGCTTCTTGAAAATGGAGGATGAAGCAGCAGGCAGAGACCGATTCACTGCAGCTGAATCTCACAGGAGGACATGAAGGCATGCCATTCTATTCCTCCTGGCTTATTCTGTAAACGCATGGCATTAGGCTCAGGAACCCACCCTGTGCTCATCTCTAAGGCAGAGAAGATAGTAGGATTGTCCAATGGATAAGGATATTTTCCCACAGCAGTGGGTACAGTTTTTGAAGAAGGCCTTAGAGGCCATGTGCCCCAAAGGGTAGAAAACAGAGAGGAAAGAAGGAAGGAAGACAGACAGACAGACAGCCTCTTGTTAGTGTTTTCTTTTGGTTTTAGTGATGCCTTTAGGCTTAGAACGCTGTGGCAGCTGGAAAAAAAACATTGGGGATGGGGGCGTGCGGGAGCCATGGCCAATGAGTGTGGAAAGGATGTGGGCAGGATTCCTGTTTCAATTCTGCTCAGTTCTAGAATGTTCAGAATATTCTGTGTAGGTGCATAACCCATACCTGTGAGTCACAAAAACCAAGAACAACTAATAGTGGGATATGGTTATCTGTAGGTATAGCTCTATAGGAAGGACAGGGATGGGAGTATTAGGGGTGGTGCTACTCTCTAGTCAAAGATGGCATAGTATCAAACAAATCAGAAATCTCAAAAGGGGAGACTCCTCCACAGAATCTCTAAAGGTGACAATACCAGGCCCCACAAGTAATTTAGTAATGGGGACATGCTATCAAACACCCCCCCCCCGCAAAACCAAAATGCACAGGGTGATCTTGTGACGAAGAATGAAATCAAGGAGGCATCTGAAGGAAAAAAGTGAGTGACTTCAGTTCCCCTCACACAACTGGATACATGCATTTTTCAGTCACAACAAAGAGATAAAATTTGTAGATATCCTAAATTACTCTGCTATAGAAGAACTGGTCATGGAACCAACCAGAGAAGGGATGACTGTAGGTCTAATCCTAAGTAATGCTGCCCAGGATCTGATGTGAGAGATGCTGAGCTGTTTGGAAGGAAGTTGTAAAAGCTGCTGAAGTGTTTGGAAACACTGGTCACAGTGCTATAAAATGCAGTTTTCCTGTAAGTGCAAAAACACCAAGGAAGTCCAGGACAGTAACATTTGACTTCAAAAGAGGACACCTCTTAAAAATGAGGCGACGGGTAAAAAGTTTCCTTCCCTGGGGATGGAGCAGTTTAGCAACCAAAATAAAACACACTCTTCAAGAACAATTGTTCTTCATTACCTGCTTTGGGCAAAGATTTTCTGCAGTCCACTCCTTTTCTTCAGTGAATCTGAACTGGGTAAAGGAATCCCCTAGAAATAAAATGACACATATGTTAATAGATTTCCCAAATAAATCTCATTTATCAGGACAGAATCAAGAATTCGCAGATATGTTAGCAACATCTCAATATATACTTCATTAGAAAGCACAACTAAGCCTAGACCGTAATAAAAGGCTACCCGAAACTCCCAAACAGTCAAATAAATATAAATCTGCATTTTCCTTTAGAAGGCAATGCTAATCCCAACATTCACTGGCTAGAAGCTGGGGGTGGGGAGGTGTGTCCTTCCACAGCCAACGAAGGGCTCTGCTGGTGTGGAGGGGGGCACGTCCATCCCGGTGACCCACAATACTCCCGTGGAAAGCTCTGTGGGAATACATCCACTGCTGACAGTGTTTATACCAGTGGTAGGCTCTGAAATGAGGGATTCTGGGGCAGGGCAGATGTGGCCTTAGATCCCTTGGATTCAAGGGCCCATCTTCCCTTGAGGGGTTTTGGATCAGGCCCTCAACTATTCCAGCCTGGAGCTGAGCTGACACAGGTATTTTCTCTCTGGTTGAAACCAACAGGGGGGAGCGCTAGAGAGGGGAAAACCTGAGACCCACCGTGAGCCCTGGGCAGCACAAACCGAACAACTTTCAAAGTAGCAGACAATCTGGCACTTCTGTTCCCCACCCCAACCAATTTAGGATAGCTCTATTGTTACTAAAATAAGTAGTAATCACATAATTATAAACGAGGAGAAGAAAGAATACAAGGAGTACCTAGGAATAAGAAGCAGCCAGCTATAATAATGCTCAGGCTCACAGCCTCTGCTTTCATCTCAGGAATTTCTCCCTCCCACCTGTGTGTGTCTGTACGGATTCAAGCATGAGACAGCCCACGTCGCAGAGACATGGGAGACTTATTCTCACATAGCCTCCCACACTGTGATAGTCAGATATACAAAACATATGGGAAGCTGTATAATTTATGCAATGCCCAGCAACAGTTGGTATAAAATAATCACAGAGAATCTTCATTGAGAAAGGTTCTCAAGTAGGTGTGTGCACTGAAGACAAGCTTTGGTTTGGACCCTAGGTGGTCTCATTTGGGCTTGGACTGTTTCCAACTAACCTTCTCCAATTAGCTCCAAGAGTAGGAGAACTCCCAAACTGTGTGTTTAGTCCTTCAGCGGGAGAGCAACCCCATCTAAAACCAGTTTGTTTATTTATTTATTTATTTATTTATTTATTACATTTTTATACTGCCCAATAGCCGAAGCTCTCTGGGTGGTTCACAAAAATTAAAATCATGAAGAGCATAAAAACAACCAACAATCTAAAAACACAAATACAAAATACAATATAATACAGTTGCAAGAGTCCATCCAGAGTAGTTGATTTCCCTATCCAGAGTACCTCTGTTTTGTATGAATTAAGTTTCAGCTTGTTTCCCTCATCTAACCCAAAACTGCCTCTAGAGACAAGTCCACAGCTTCTCTGGGAGAAGTAGATGGAAATGAAAGGTAAAGTTGGATGGCATCCACATACTGATGACACCTCAGCTCAAATCTCCAGATAACTAGTAATTTCATGTGAATAATAAAAACACATAGGGACAAGATAGACCCTTGCAGAACCCATAAGCTAATGGCCATGGGGTAGAGTAACAGTCTCCCAGTACCACATACTGAAACCAATCTCCCAGGAAAGACTGAAACCACCTTAACAATGTGTCTTCCAAGCCCAACCCAGAGAGTCAGTCCAGAAGAATACCATGCTTGATGGTACTGAAAGCTGTCAAGAGATCCAGGAGAAGTAACATGGTTGCACTCCTTTCCATCCCACTTTCTCTGTAGATTATGCCTGCCAAATTCAGATAGGTGCAAGTGTTTCTATATTGGATGCCTTTACAAGGTTGTTTAAAAACAACCCTCCCAACTTAGAACTACAAAGTGCAACAGATGTCAGTTACGACTGGCAACTCAGTAGATCTACAAAATATTGTTTCAAAGTAGACTGTTGATGGTAGATTTGGTAGTGTTAGAAATGAAGTATGCTAAGTTATGGAAATCTAATCTTCTGTTAAACTTGCATCTGTTGTTTTTATACTGTTGTTTTTATGTTTCTGATGGTTTTGAAATTTGAAATACTTTTTAATGTTTACTGTTTTAACTTTTGTGAACCGCCCAGAGAGCTTCGGCTGTGGGGCAGTATATAAATGTAATAAATAAATAAATAAATAAATCTGCATTTTTAAGTGATCATGAGGTTTATCAGATAAGCGTTTTATCGCACACTTGCTACTGTCCACTTACGGATGTCCTTTAGATGACGTCAGCCTCCCACACGCCTCCCACTAATTTTCCATTGCAAAATAGACCCCCCCCCATCAGACTATTTTTTTTTAAAAAAATGGGATGTGCCACTATCTCCTGTTGTGTGCCTTTTAAATACAGAAAGCTTGTAGTCCTCCAACCTCTTAATCCACAGTGGTACCACTAAAGTCAGCAGGAATACTCCTGGGAAAGTGGTTTGAGGACAGCAGCTAAAATTACACTGCAAGTTTCTCAAAGCAATAGCTACAATTCACAGAAGCACATTTAATGCAAATTAGTTTAATGAGAATGTTGGTCTAACCAATTATCTTTTTAAAAATTCTCTTAGCCTGAAAATAATTCATTTTATGCCATGAATACTAATAAACTATTGGACAATGACTGTGAATGCTTTCATATGTAAAAACAGCAAGATCATAATTCCAATCAAAACTAAGTGGAATGGAAGACAATGTGGCTTAAATGTGTTTGCATTCGTTTGTAAACAGAACATTTCCTTCTGCTCTCTCTGAATAAAACGTAAGAGCTATTAAAAATGCAAAGTTACTAAAAGGGAAAGAGAAACTATTTTTCTGAAGCCCGCAATAGATAATTTTCACACCAGAGATTAAATAATTAATATAAATAATGTATATTCCACTCCTTCACCTAGGAACTCAGGGCAGTACACACGGAGGCTACCCCATTTCATCTTAACAACCCTGTGAGGTAGGCTAAGCACAGTGTGTATGACAGGCCAAACATAATTCAACAAGTTTCAACAAGTTGAGCAGGGATTTGAACTTCCGTCTCTTGGTCCAAGTCCAAACACTCTAACCAGCCCAACATTTTTGTTTTGTTTGTTATAACTGCAATGTATATCTTAAGTGTGGCACTGTATGCTAGGGTTGTATATTTTTTCATATAAATACAACAAACTTCACAAAGGCTCGGAATAAAAAAACCAGTCTATAATAAATATTGCGAGGACAGACTTGACAGTCTTTTAGAATTTTAAAAAAACAATAAAGACTGATCTATTCCAGCAGGCCTATCCAGTGAACTTTTAGAATGTTTTCAGGATGTTTTAAAGACGTTTTAATCATGTATGATATGTTTTTAATCAGTTTTTAATGTGTATTTTATATCATGTTTTTATACTGCTTGTTTTGTACTTTGAATGGTTTTAGTTTTTGTGAACCACCCAGGGAGCTTTGGCTATTGGGCGGTATAAAGATGCAATAAATACTACTGCTAATAATAATGTAGGGGCTATAGTACAAACAGCTGATGCTAGGAATTGAAGCAACAGCGATCATTTGAATATTCAGCAGTTGCTAGAGGAACAAGGTAAGGGAGGCTCAAGATGGAAACGTAGATGAAATGGTAACTGCACATCAAACTTAAGAAAATAAGGAGAACCCTGTTGGATCGGTCCAACGGTCTATGTAGTCCAGCATTCTCTTCCCACAGCGGCCAATCGGATGCCTGAGGGAGCACACAAGCAGGACATGACTATAATAGCACCCTCCTGGTTGTGTTCCCCAGCAACTGATATTCAGAGGCATACCTTCCCCCATACCAGACGTAATATAACCACTAGCCACTGAAAGCCTTAACCATTAATTTGTCTAATTTTCTTTTAAAGCCATCCAGGTTGGTGGCCATCACTAAAGCTTGTGCTAGTGAATTCCACAGTTTATTTATGTACTATGTGTACTGTCCTGAATGTCCCACCGTTCGTGTTCATTGGATGACTCTGGGTTCTAGTATTCTGCGAGAGGGAGAAAAATGTCTCCCTATACACTTTCTCTACACTGTGCATAATTTTATACACCTCTATTATGTTCTTGTCTCCTTCTACACACACCTTACTCACTTTTTTCCTAAGCTAAACAGCTCCAAATGTTTCCTCATAGAGGAGTAGCTCCAGCCCATTGATCATTTCAGGCCGTTTCTACGCCTGCCTTTTCCCCTGGGATCATCCCTGTGCATGCAAATGACACACAGGGGATCCCGGGAGCAGGCAGGGATGATCCCTCCATTTTCCTGGGATAATCCTTAGGTGTAGAAAAGGCCTCAGTTGTCCTTTTCTGCACCTTCTCCAAATGTCTCCCTATTCACTTCCTCTGCACTGTGCATAATTTTATACATCTCTATTATGTTCTTGTCCCCTTCTACACACACCTTACTCACTTTCTTTCTAAGCTAAACAGCTCCAAATGTTTCCTCATAGAGGAGTAGCTCCAGACTATTGAACATTTCAGTTGTCCTTTTCTGCACCTTCTCCAACTTTAGAATATCCCTTTTAAGGTTCGCCATGACCAGAATTGTACCCAGTATTCTATAAAGTACTTCTCCTTGTTCATCTTCAAGTCAAAAGAAGGGAAAGGGAAACTAAGAGTAGATAAGAAGGTACCCAGTTTCCCTTATAGAGCCTCTCAGCTAAAATTAAAATCATATGAAAAAGCAAAGACCCAGCTATTCTTTAGTAAGCTTCATAAACATCAAACAGGCGGCTGCCTCTACTTCTCCCTTGTTATTTAACTATCACTAAAAAAGACAATATTTACCGTACATATATAATTTTGATTAAATCACTCAGTTTGATCATTACTAGACGTGTGATGAATGTGCTTATTATCCATACTGTACAAAACAAAATAAACATCTTTTGAAAAATTTCTCCCAAACCACCTGATATGCAATATTCATAAGACATAGCCAATCAACCAGATGGCAAGACAGTTTTTCAATATAACTTTTGTTGCTCTTATTGTTTCTGAAGAAACACTCAGAAAATCCAGTACGGAGATGAACATTTCTCAAGGGGGTACATTTTATTTTAAATGGTAGCTACATTTCTGCTCATTTAACTCATCCCCAACCGAAATTAAGAAGAGATACATTTATGCTTCCCATTTTTATATCTCCCTCCTCTTTAGTATGTGCGCTCTCTCTCTCTCTCTCTCTCTCTCTCTCTCTCCTTCTCTCTTTCTCACCATAGGCTGAACAGCTAGCTAATTTAGTTCTCGATGGATTACACAGAAGAGTTAAATGCACATCATATCATACCTATCAAATAGGAACTCCCCCTAACTCTGGTGGCCTCTTCAAACTTCTCCTCCTGCACCTTTACATACAGTAAGATTAAGAATGGATCTCAGATTGGCACGCTCTTTCTCTCCTCATCATCATCACACATACAAGGTAAAGACTGAACAGTCACATGTTCCAAAATATTATTTTCTTGTGTGGTGTGGGCAGCAGGGAAGACAAACACCTGCCTTAAACCAACTTCAAAAGTCACCAAGCAGAGAGGTTCAGGGGAAGAAGTAGAAGTAAACCACAAACTGTAAGAAGGAAGCAACAAAATATGAGGCTTAAGTTTAGAGATGTGAAGGCCCAGAAAAAAACTCTGAAAAATTAATGGGGGAAACTTTTTTCCTGTGTTTCCCCCCCCCCCATAGACTGATTTTTGCATTTTCCCCCTGAAAAACTGGAAAAATTGAACAATTTTGAATTATGAAATATTTTCTTTTAGAATTTAAGACAAAGTATTTATATATTGTTACTCAGATTTTTCTCAACCCAAAATGATTTCTAAAAACTATGTAAAAAGAACCCCTTTAAAGAAAGAGTAGAGATGTAAAATGTCTTAAAAAATGAAGCCATAGGGGGAAATGTTTTTTTAAACTTCTCTGTAAGATTCCCAACATAGTTATTTCTTTAATTCTTTATTAAAATTATTGATCTAAAGTATATTTTACTGATAGACATTTATGCTCAGTTTCCCAACATGTGAGTAGAGTCACCATTGTGCATTCTTGACATTAAATGTTCATTTTGGACACTATGGAATTTATTCTATAGAGTCATGTGTTTCTGATGCTGTAGCAGTCATTTAATGTAGTTCTAATCTATTCAGTCAATAATAACAAATTTACTAACTCAGTTTACTTTTAAAAGTTGTAAAGTCTAATGTTAATTTTATGAGCAAACTAGGGGCCTTGCTAGACCTGCTGGGATAAGCCGGCAGGGAGGCGGGGCGACGGCGCGCTGACACTAGCGCGCGCTGCCCGGGCTTCCAGACGCGGGACGCGCAGGGACATCGGGATCCCTGCAGTGTCCACCATTTTTTAAAAAAAGTTTAAAGGGGCTACGTGCGGCCCGAAGACTCCGGAGAAGGTAAGCCGTTTTTTTTAGTTAACTCCCCCATCCGCTCCTGATCCTTTCCTGATCTTTCTCTCCCTCCGTGTCCCGTGTGTCTTCTCTCCTCCTTCTCCCTCCGTGTGTGTGTGTCCGTGTCCTGTGTCGTCTCTCCTCCTTCTCCCTCCGTGTGTGTGTGTGTTCTGTGTTGTCTCTCCTCTTTCTCCCTCCGTGTGTGTGTGTGTGTGTGTGTGTGTGTGTGTGTGTCCTGTGTCATCTCTCCTCCTTCTCCCTCCCGGGATCTCCCCCGGCCGATGGGCACAGCGCTCAGCACTGTGGCCAGTCCGCGGCTTTCTGCAGCTACTCGTGAGTAAGAGAGTACCCGCAAAAAAGCCACGGAAGTAGCTAGCCGTTCTGCAGCTTCGGCCTCAGGCCGGAGCTGCAGAAAAGGCGCGCCATAAGCAACTTCGCTTATGGCGCGTTAGAGGAGGCTTTAGTGCGGCCTGGGGCCGGATTCCCCTGTGCGTCATGTGGAAGCACAGCAGGGAAACCGGCTCTCAAGGCGCGCTAAGGCCTCGTCTAGCAACGCCCTAAGTTACACATAAATTAACTTCTGGAACAGAAAGGCTACCTAATGTTCCTAAAGCAGCCTTCTCAAACTTGGTGCCCTCTGGTTGTTTTGGACTACAGTGCCCAGCATTCCTGACCATTGGCCATGCTGCCTGAGTCTAATGGGACCTGAAGTGCAAAATATCTGCAGGGCACCAGGTTGGGAAAGGCTGTCTTACAACAACAAAGTGACTTTTGATCTGTTAAAGAGCACTAAAAAGGTAAGTATTGCTTATTTTTATTTTTTTCTCAAAATTTCCATTTTTTTCTGAAACAAACTGGAAAAAAACAATTTTTCCCCAGGGCCCCAGAATTTCTGGAAATTTTACATCTCTTCTTAAGTTATAGAAAGGCAAATTTCATGTGAGTATCAGGGATGACATCCCAATGGTCAGAACTGTCAGACAATGAAACCAACTATTTAGGGAAGTGGTGGTGGGCTCTCTGTTGTTGGAGATATTCAAGCAAAGACTGGGAAGCCATCTGTCAGGGATGCTTTCAACTGGATTCCTGCACTGAGCAGGGGGGTTGGACTCAATGGCCTAAACATCCTCTTCCAACTCTATGATTCTGATGTTTGAATAGGCTCCATCAGTATATTTAAAATAGAACAGCTTTGGCTAGTACTGCACAGATGACTGTGAAATTATTTTTTAGTGATTTTATTGTTTTGTTTTATATGTTTTGTAAGCTGCTCAGGAAATCCATTTGGGCAGAAAAATGGAATATTAAGTTTGATAGATAGATACTGTAGACAAGCATCCAATAAAGTTAGGAGAAATCACTGAAGTTCAAAAGTTGCCACATCCTCCCCCACTCCCAACCTCCCCACACACTTGTCCTTACAGTGGCTGTGTTCAGAAGACACCTTAAACCACAGCTTTAACCATAGTGAATAAGGCAAAAAGCCTATTCACCATGGTTAAAGCCATGGTTTAAGGTGTCTTCTGAACAGGGCCAGTGGCACGTAGAATGTTTCACATACTGTTACTGAAATAAATATTTAATTCTCTTTGGAGAGGGAGTTTTGCATATAATATTTTTCTTTGTCAGTACTTCACAGCCAGCCATTCTTGCTACTGCCTCTAATTGCAAGGCCTAAAACTATGCATGCAACTTGCATGTTTCCACTCAGTGTGAGCCACTTAATTTTCAGTTACTTTTCTGTGAAGACCACTCAACGTACATTCAACAGGGAAAACACACACACACCACAGCTAAAGTTATAGATGCAAGTAATTTCAACAACAGGGTCCTTAGAACTCTTGAATTAAATTTAAACAAGTCACTCTGGAACAAATAAAACACAAAGAGACTATGCCATAACCAAAATACCACTCAAGGAAGATGAGCAGTAAAAATATGACTGAAATAAACCACAAGGGAGCTAATAAGGTGAAGTTCATGACAAGCTAGGCTTTATTTGTGCTACCTGGTACTGCACAGACCTAGTTCCAAGGGAAATAATTTCTGTGTTCACAGTGAATTTTTCTCATTACAGTTTAATTTCAAGACACAAATGTGACATCACAGGGGATTTTAGTAAGTTAAAGGGTCACCTATCAGCCTGGTCTCTCTATAGCAATCTCAGTCACATCGAAAGACTTTTTTCTTGATAGCATCAGCAGTGCTTGCAGACCTATATATAAACTCTTTATGAATAATTAATTGAGGGGTAGGCCAAAAATATCTGAGTAGTTTGATGTTGTGCATCTGATGTTTCACATTTCTGCTCCGTTGCCCTGCATTTTACAAGGCATTCCACTACATCAGACATATTGTGCTTCACCATACTGCAAATCTCAGGTTTATAGCATTATCAAACAAGAAAAACAACATAAGGACTACAAACGCGATTTTTAAGCCCATCACACTTTAATTAATGCAACAAAGTGTTTTGAAAATAGCAACAACAACAAAAACCCAATTCCTCTCGTCTTTGGATATTTCATTGGACAATCATATTTGAATTTGGAACTTCATTTGCAAGAGATTTTTATATGACTGGACAACAGACACATAAAAGAAATGTATTATAATCACCTCCATTCCCCACCCCCAACCACGCCAATTCTTTTGAAACTGGACAGTAACCGTAGATCCCCTATGTCCTTCATGGTCCTTGATATGGAGAAACCTTTAAGTTTGCTCTAATGGGGGACAGAAATTATTGTGTAGACTGTGTCTTGTCAGGAACAAAAGATACCAAACTCCTATCTTATCAAAGAATTTCAAACTTTAGGTACAATGGTTTCTACCCCAAATTTTGTTACTGATTGTTATATTAGTAGTTATTGATTCAAAACAAAAGCATTTTAGTTTTGGAGATATCATTAAAGTCTGAGCTCAGACAGCATAAAGGCAAAATCTGTATCCAAATCAAAAACTGAGATGGAATAATTCTACTATTCCAGAGAGCTTCAGCTATGGGGCAATATATAACTGTAATAAATCATCATCATCATCATCTCATAATTAGCTTATGGAATTCACTACCACAAGATGTGGTGATGTCTACTGGCTTAGACAGCTTTAAAAAGGGATGAGGGAAAGTCATAGAGAATAGGTCTGTCAACTATGTTAGCTAACTAGAATCTCCAGAGGCTGTATGACACAGAATACGTTTTACTGCATGGCACACAATGGGGGTGGAGGGGTTGCTATTGCCTACATGCCCTTCTTGGGGACTTTTGTCACGGATCTCCCACAAAAGGCCATGGCAGAGGCCTTAATGTACTCAAAATGATTACTGAGGAATGTGAGGATTCCTCCGCATCCCATACAAGCAAAAGCGGTCTTGTCTTGGAACTACAAAAACCAGACAATTAAACATGCTGCACAAGAAGTAATCCAGAGAATGAAATAAATAATAAGGTAACTGGTACTAATGGGGAAGATACAAACTGAATTCACAATGAACTTTAGGTAACAGTTATCAAAATGTAATGTGCAAAGCAGTTTGAATAATATCGAAAGAGAAAATGCTGAATTACTCTTAAGATGAAAAGGGTTATGTGAGAGACGGAGAAACATCAAGGCGGTGTGGTAGTTATTGTTGGACTGGGACTCAGGAGATACGGGTTCTAGTCCCCACTTGGCCATAAAGCTCACTAGGTGACTTTGGGCCAGTCACTGACTTTCAGCCTAACCTACCTCACAGGGTTGTTGTGAGGATAAAATGGAGAGGAGGAGGATCTTATAAGCTGCCTTGGGTTCCTTGCAAGAGGAAAAAAGCCAGGAAATAAATCAACAAAGTCCTATTCGGGTCAAAATGAATTTAAAAGTTTTTGTTTATTAATTAATGAGCAAAAATATTATATAAGGTAAAAACATTAAACACCTTGATATACAGATGTCTACAAAAATGTATGCACTTAGGTTTAATTAGTAAAATTTGAGTAAGAACATGCCTTGTCAAAGGCATATATCAGGTAGCTAAATGCTCCTAGACTGAACTATAAACAGAGAGCTCAAAAAAGTAAAATTGTTTCCAGGAGTGTTGGAAAACACTGGTAGAAACAATATGCTGGACTAAATGAACCGTGGTCTGATTTAGTAGAGCTTTTATATAAAAGGCAAATTACCCTTTGCCAATCAAACTGAGTAAAGGTTCTACAAACAAGTTCTACACTTAAATATAATTAGCAGGATTTGGAACATTGAAAAAAGCATAACTTAAAAAACCCAATATTATTTAGAAGTATTAATTATGAAGAAATTTCTGAAAAGACTAAATCAAGATTTTTTTGGACTGTCTAAATTCACTCAGATGCATTACTCTGCAGGTTTTTTTTAAAGCAAGCCTGTCAGCATTATTCACCTTACATACATCGGTTTCCTTATGACTCAGAGCAAAAGCTAAATCCAGTGCAAGTCCAGGACTGACGAGTGACTCAGAACTTTGCGTAAAACATCCAAAGAATGGAGGAAGGAAAAACAGCTTGGAGATTAGACACTCCAGATAATGCAACCTCAGAACTACTTCCAAAACTTTTAAATTCAAGAGAAACATTAGAACTACTAACTGAAACTTGATAGTTCTATTCTACTCAGTAAAGAAAACTAAAGATTCCTGTATTTTAGAGGCACAATCTTTATTTAAAATATTTTTGTATTACCCTTCCATTCAATGAACACTTCAGATTATTTACAATACAACCAAAACCACAATGAAACACAACAGTTCCAACCAAAAGTAAAACTAAACTGATACAGTAGGTAACACTAAAACAGGGAAACCTTTTAAAATGATAGGACGTTTTTACCAGCCATTTAAAGGCCAATAATGAATGACTAGCCATCCCTGAGAAGCGGGCTCCACAATTGGATGCTGCTACACCAAAGGCCCTGTCATGGATCTGCACCAACCCCGCTTCTTCAGGAGGTGAGACATGTAACAGGGCCTCTGATGAAGAACATTAAGAATTTGGAATAGAGAATAATCAACAGTATGTTTCACAATGTACTAGGTAAATAGTTCACAGGGAGAACAATCCTATTGTGCATAGACAGTGTCTGGGGTGGGGCCATAGGATAGTTCAGATTCCTGGAGGGATCTCGGAGGGAATGTAATGGGGTGTTCCCACAGGTGGGGAAGGAAAGAGACTGCGAAGTCTGATTTATGAGGAATCCTCTGGCCTCCCACGTCTCCTTCTCCCCCCCCCCTTCTCTGATGCCTCAGCTAGATGGGCGAGTCCCACGGTGAAAACTCGGGCATAAATTTTCCTTCACAATAGACAACAAGACTAGTGCAAGGTAAGCAAAACCACATATGGGGATGTTTAGATGTGAAAATTCCTTTGCCTTCTTTATATTTAAGGTAACACAGACGTGCATCCTTTTCCTTGACAGGAAAAAACGCATTCTACGATTATAAGAAGTAATTGGGGGTTGGTCATTCTAACATTCATAAAATTGATTTGTTTTCACTAATCTTCCTGAAATTTACAAGTGCCAGAAAGAAATGCCTATTTTACATAGCCTGAAAACTGATGACGAACAATTTAGGGCCTCCTACTTGTCTTTTTTTTAGAGCAGCCCTTCCCCAAACCAGTGCCCTCCAAAGGTATTGGACTACAACTTCCATCATTGCAAGTCAGTATGTCCCACTGTTAGGCAAATAGCCTTGTTCGTTCTTCCTACGGGTGGATCCCATAGAAAGGCACAGACCACCAAGGAGGTTATAAGAGATTTATTGAAAGTTGCAACTTTGGTGTGAAGTGCAATAAAAACAGTTCGGACCCTGTTTACAGAAAGCATAACATTTTTATACTTCTAGCTAGTATCCCCCTTCCTCCCCCTCCCCCAACTCCTCCTCTTTGTTTCATCAAGAGGCGGGCTGGAGTTGGTTTGAGCTAGGTGCATTTTACTAATTGGATTGATTAACTGCTATAACATGGTCTCTGATATAATACAACTTTGGAATGCTTGCTTGTTAGCAGCTCCAGATAAGGTACTAGGCTACATCCTGTTCAAACTGATTTTAACTACTTTAAAGATGCAGCTAAGAGAAAAACATGTTATTAAACAGCAGAAGGTTACAAATAGGGCATACCCATCATGCACAGCAATCATTTTCTAAAATGGAGTCACTTTTGCTAACACCATGGTCAGGAATGCTGCGACTTGTAATGTCAAACATCTGGAGGGCAGCAGGTTGGGAAACACTGTTCTTTATTCTTACCAAATACAGGGACTGCCCAATTCAATACATCTGCCATATAGCAGCACAACTGATGACAAAAGGGCATTATTTACTCCATGTGTAGATTTCCTGGGGTAGCAACATTTTAAACCTTCAATGTATTTTAAAGCAGGGATTTTGATTTATTTTTATTTTATTTAAAACATTTCTTGGCCACCTTTCATGGCAGAAGGCGACTTAAGCAATAAAATACATAAAAACAGTTAAAATATTAAAGTGATAAAACATAAATGCACTAAAATAGCAATAAAACAACAGCAAAAGCCAGAAATAAAACCACCAGCACCAGCAACAACAATGGCAATAACAGGAACCACAGCATATATATCTAGAGAAGGCCTTCTCAAAAGTCTGCAATGACGGAGTATGGTGGACCTCCAACAGCAAATTGCTTCAAACGCGTGGGGTCATTCTGGGGCATTTTGGGAAAATAAAATGGCAGCTGCCACAAATAAATGACACCCCCACTGCCAATTTTTGTAGCAACCCTCCCTCCACCCCAAAATGCCTGGAACAAGACAACATCAAGGGTATCCTGGGAAAATAATATGGCTTCCAGGGGATGGCTGCCGAGAGGACCTTTAGTGCCACTGGAGAGTGTAAGTCCCCACCCCCACCCCAAGAGTAATAAATGGGTGCAAATAAGTAAACAAATATGTACACTTGTTATTCTTGGCCCTGGCTATAAAACAAATGTATAGTAGTATATATATATCTCATATGTACATGGGTTGCATACCATCTATTTTTCCACCTCCACTTTTAATCTAATCTTTATGGTCAGAAAAACAGCTCTTTAATTCATAGAATATTTTCCCATTAATTAAACAGTGATTTTGTTCGGACATAACACTGAACTATAATTTAGTGTGATGTGATCGAGTCTAAGGATTGTGAGTTTCTCCCTCCCTTCTCATCCTCTGGTGCATCTATGAGGAGTCCAGAAATGTTTGTTTGGTTTTAAGCTAACTGCAGTTTCTTGCACTATCTGAACTCAAATGAAGTGTGGTTAGTCTTAACTATGGTTTAGGGAAACAAACCAATTTGTGACTTACCATCCTGGCTTGTTTCCCTAAACCACCATTTCAGGTTCAGATGACAATAAACCATGATTAATGGGAAATTGGAAGTACAAGCTTCTGATTCCTCATGGCCACAGTGGAAGACAAGAGGGAAATGCCTGCGCGTCATGCACATAACACTAAATCATAGTTTAGCGTTAAGTCGAAATCAGATCAATAGATGTCAAAAATGATCTGGCAATTCTTTTTAATCTGCTACATTTAGACTAAAATGTTAGCTGCTTGGAGGGAACAAGAAGCATTTTCACTGGAAAGTACATATATACACTCATGTTTAACAGATGAAATCTTTATAAGAGTTTTAACATTATTTATTTATTTGGTAGATTTATTGAAAAGATTTTTTTTAAAAAAAGAAATAACAATATGCCCCTTCAAAATGTTGACTGGGAGGCAACGCAGAAATTTGAGAATGGAAGTTATTTATGCCACCTTCATACAAATAAGAATTCTTGCTAAGCTTGTAAATATGTTTTTATTCATGAATTCTGTTGCTGCATTGATCAAAACATAGTCTAGTTGGCCTTTGTGTAAGTGGGTTTTTTCCTGTATTTTTCAGGGTCAAGGATCTCTGTCAGGGATCAATTCTCTTTATCATCACTCATACTTCTGTGCATAATACACCATCTCATAATTTTTGTGTTTATTCGTTCAGTCGCTTCCGACTCTTTGTGACTTCATGGACCAGCCCACGCCAGAGCTTTCTGTCGGCTGTCGCCACCCCTAGCTCCCCCAAGGTCAAGTCTGTCACCTCCAGAATATCATCCATCCATCTTGCCCTTG
The DNA here is from genome assembly GCF_023053635.1 of Elgaria multicarinata webbii. NCBI lineage: Eukaryota > Metazoa > Chordata > Lepidosauria > Squamata > Anguidae > Elgaria > Elgaria multicarinata. The sequence goes on along the minus strand of NC_086172.1, from coordinate 133,555,648 downwards.
GTTGGCCCCTCTTCCTTTTGCCTTCCACTTTCCCTAGCATCAGCCTCTTCTCCAGGGTATCCTGTCTTCTGATTATGTGGCCAAAGTACTTCAGTTTTGCCTTTAATACCATTCCCTCAAGTGAGCAGTCTGGCTTTATTTCCTGGAGTATGCACTAGTTTGATCTTCTTGCAGTCCAAGGCACTCTGAGAATTTTCCTCCAACACCACAGTTCAAAAGCATCTATCTTCCTTTGCTCAGCTTTCCTTATGGTCCAGCTCTCACAGCCATAGGTTACTACGGGAAATACCATTGCTTTAACTATGTGGACCTTTGTTGTCAGTGTGGTGTCTCTGCTCTTAACTATTTTATCAGGATTTGTCATTGCTCTCTTCCCAAGAAGTCTTCTGATTTCCTGGCTGCAGTCAGCGTCTGCAGTAATCTTTGCGCCCAGAAATACAAAGTCTGTCACTGCCTCCATGTTTTCTCCTTCTATTTGCCAGTTATCAATCAAGCTGGTTGCCATAATCTTGGTTTTTTTGAGGTTTAACTGCAACCCAGCTTTTGCACTTTCTTCTTTCACCTTTGTCATAAGGCTCCTCAGCTCCTCCTCGCTTTCAGCCATCAAAGTGGTGTCATCTGTATATCTGAGATTGTTAATGTTTCTTCCTGCGATTTTAACTCCAGCCTTGGATTCGTCAAGCCCAGCACGTCGCATGATGTGTTCTGCATACAAGTTGAATAGGTAAGGTGAGAGTATACAATCCTGCCATACTCCTTTCCCAATTTTAAACCAGTCCGTTGTTCCGTGGTCTGTTCTTACCGTTGCTACTTGTTCATTTTACAGATTCCTCAGGAGGCAGACAAGATGACTTGGTATCCCCATACCACCAAGAACTTGCCACAGTTTGTTATGATCCACACAGTCAAAGGCTTTAGAATAGTCAATAAAACAGAAATAGATGTTTTTCTGGAACTCCCTGGCTTTCTCCATTATCCAGCGGATATTGGCAATTTGGTCTCTAGTTCCTCTGCCTTTTCTAAACCCAGCTTGTACATCTGGCAATTCTCGCTCCATGAATTGCTGGAGTCTCCCTTGCAGGATCTTGAGCATTACCTTGCTGGCATGTGAAATAAGTGCCACTGTACGATAGTTGGAACATTCTTTAGTGTTTCCCTTTTTTGGTATGGGGATATAAGTTGATTTTTTCCAGTCTGATGGCCATTCTTGTGTTTTCCAAATTTGCTGGCATATGGCATGCATCACCTTGACAGCATCATCTTGCAATATTTTAAACAGTTCAGCTGGGATACCGTCGTCTCCTGCTGCCTTGTTATTAGCAATGCTTCTTAAGGCCCATTCAACCTCACTCTTCAGGATGTCTGGCTCTAACTCACTGACCACACCGTCTGAGCTATCCCCGATATTATTTATTTATTTATTTATTTAAGGGTTTTTATGCCGCCATTCAGCCAAAAAAGGCTCTCACGGCGGCTTACAAAAGTATTTCTTGACAGTCCCTGCCCACAGGCTTACAATCTAAAATATTATTATTTTATTATTATTAATAATAATAATAGGTCTCTTGTCCTTCCTATTCTGTTGTCTTCTTCCACTTCTGTACATTGCTTGTTTAAAAATAATTCCTTATCTCTTCTGGCTAACCTCTGGAATTTTGCATTTAATTGGGCATATCTCCCCCTATCACTGTTGCCTTTTGCTTTCCTTCTTTCTTGGGCTACTTCCAGTGTCTCAGCAGACAGCCATCTTGCCTTCTTGGTTTTCTTTTTCTTTGGGACGTTTTTTGTTGCCGCCTCTTGGACAATGTTGCAAACTTCTGTCCATAGTTCTTCCGGGACCCTATCTACTAAATCTAGTCCCTTAAATCTATTCTTCACTTCCACTGCATATTCATTAGTAATATTAGTGAGCTCATATCTAACTGATCTGTGGGTCTTCCCTATTCTCTTTAGTTTGATTCTAAATTGTGCAATAAGAAGTTCGTGATCTGAACTACAGTCAGCTCCAGGTCTTGTTTTTACCGTCTGTATAGATGTCCGCCACCTTTGGCTGCAAAGGATGAAGTCAATCTGATATCAGTGTCGGCCATCTGGTGAAGTCCATGTATAAAGCCAACTTTTCGGTTGTTGGAAGAGAGTGTTTGTTATGCACAGTGAGTTGTCCTGGCAGGATTCTATCAGCCTATGTCCCGCTTCATTTTGTTCTCCTAGACCATGCTTACCTGTAATTCCAGATGTCATTTGACTACCCACCTTAACGTTCCAGTCTCCTGTAACGAAAGTAACATCTCTTTTTGGTGTATTATCCAGTAGGTGCTGCATATCCTCATAGAACTGATCTACTTCTGCTTCTTCAGCATCTGTGGTTGGGGTATATATTTGGATCACTGTGATGTTAAATGGCTTACCCTGAATTCGAATTGAGATCATTCTATCATTTTTGGGATTGTATCCAAGCACTGCTTTAGCCACATTATTATTATTATTATTATTATTATTATTATTATTATTATTTATATAGCACCATCAATGTACATGGTGCTGTACAGAGTAAAACAGTAAATAGCAAGACCCTGCCGCATAGGCTTACATTCTAATAAAACCATAATAAAACAATAAGGAGGGGAAGAGAAAGCAAACAGGCACAGGGTAGGGTAAACAGGCACTGGGTAGGGTAAAACTAACAGTATAAAGTCAGAACAAAATCAAGTTTTAAAAGCTTTAGGAACAAGAAAAGTTTTTAGCTGAGCTTTAAAAGCTGCGGTTGAACTTGTAGTTCTCAAATGTTCTGGAAGAGCGTTCCAGGCATAAGGGGCAGCAGAAGAAAATGGACGAAGCCGAGCAAGGGAAGTAGAGACCCTTGGGCAGGCGAGAAACATGGCATCAGAGGAGCGAAGAGCACGAGCGGGGCAATAGTGTGAGATGAGAGAGGAGAGATAGGAAGGAGCTACATAGTGAAAAGCTTTGTAGGTCAATAGGAGAAGTTTATATTGGATTCTGAAGTGAATTGGAAGCCAATGAAGAAATTTCAGAAGTGGAGTTATTATTATTAATTATGAAGGCTACTCCATTTCTTCTGTGATCCTCTTTGTCCACAGTAGTAGATCTGGTGGTGATCTGATGTGAAGTGGCCCATTCCAGTCCCTTTCAGTTCATTGACACCCAATATATCTATATTTAATCTTGACATCTCACCAATAACCACATCCAATTTGCCCTGGTTCATAGATCTTACATTCCAGGTTCCTATGGTGTGTTGATCTTTAGAACATCGGATTCGTCATTCACCACCAGCACTGTCAGCCGATAGTCGTCATTTCGGCTTTGAGCTAGCTGCGTCATCACATCTGGGGCTAGTTGAACTTATCCTCTGTTCCTCCCCAGTAGCATTTTGACCATCTTCCGACCTGGGGGTCCCATCTTCCGATGGTATACCGACATGAAATATTAAGTGCAAGGCTACTAAAAAAGCCCTGGGAATTAGCTTCAAACCCTGCACTTTTAGAATCTCTCACCCTCTTTTTATCATAGACAGCTTGACTGAAATCAAGATCATGACCCTACATTTCCACCAGCATCTTATAGCATTTTAATACAGGCTTGGATTTTATCTTTCCTTCATTGAACAGAACAAAGTTCATATACATGGGATTAGGTACTCCTTCCTTCTCTTTCCTTCTGCAGCCTCATGTTCTCAGAAAATCTGTCCATGGGGCTTGGAGGACCTATGGAAATGCAGAGGCTACAGGTGAAGGGAGGAGTTGAAGGAAATAGCCACCCTCTTACATAAATAGAGGAGCAACTCAGTGTTTAACACTAGAAGGACCCTATCTTGATAGGAGTTGCACATACCAGTAGTAAATGCAGCTTGTAAAGTTGTTTAGTGATTTTATGTTCTATTTAAATTATTACAATCCTATCTGACTCCACTAGGGAGTTACAACCATCTGCTTGGTTCTAGATAGTTTATTAATAGGACATTCGTTGCTGCCTCTCTCTCAGAAAAGCTCAGATATTTGGAATACTTGAGTAAGTTCCCCCTGTTAATGTGTGAGTTTATTTTGTGTGCGTTTGGGAGTAAAATCTGTCAACTCTATTTTAAACATTAATCTTCTTTGGATAGGAAGACATTAGTGTTGTTTCCACCACCACCCCGCCCTGCCCTTGATTTTGTTGCTGCAGTAACTGTTGTTGTTTATTCGTTCAGTCATTTCCGACTCTTCATGACTTCATGGACCAGCCCACGTCAGAGCTTTCTGTCAGCTGTCGCCACCCCTAGCTCCCCCAAGGTCAAGTCTGTCACCTCCAGAATATCATCCATCTGATATTATAGTGCACTTTGCTTCAGTGCACAGAATTACCTAGTGACACAGCAACAGTATAAGCCCTCATAGAAGAGACACCCATTGAGAAAAAAAAATACACAGAACTAGGAATAAGAGGATGTATCCTATCACTTACTTGTTCTATGGGTTTATTCTGCCCTGTGTCCTTCTTCACTTGCCTTCAGAAATAGTGCATGTACGTTTATCAGTTTTCAGTAGATACCTTTTCCCTCACAGGTGATTGATCTCATCAGCAGTCCTGCACAAAACCACAACTCCTACAGGCATTTTAGGCTAGGTCAAATTTCTCTAATCAGATACCATAAAATGAATGCAAACAAACAAGACAAAGGAAAGACAGAAAGGTTTAACCATAGGAGGTCGTTCTGAATAAACTGTGTTAGAATCCTTCCCCTGCCCACCAAATATAGGTTTATTTACAATTGAAGAGACACATGCAAATCACAAAGTATAAGAAAAACAACTCAAAACCTATGTGGAGCTGAACTGCATAAACTCACATTAAGGTTGAATTGTTGATTGTGGAAGATGATAGGAAGAGACAACAGTAGTAAAATGAAAGGGTAAATTGGACATAACACTACTGAGCTACTTGGCACCCATGACTCTCTGCTAAGAATTTTTGTACACCATGAAACTGTAGTGCTTCAGTTACATTAGAAAAATTAGAGTGCATGATCTACATTGTAGCATTTGACTTGCAAGGAGGAAATATTTGGCTACAATCAAACTAGCAATAGTACAGCTACTGAACAGTGTGATTGTCCTGTACTAACCTATTTTGCCAGCACTGAGAGGATAGAGGTTACTAAATAGGAATTACATAGTGTACAGCTTCAGGTGAGAAATTTTATTAACGAATTCATTAAAATGAAAATTATAGAGGAAAACAATAACTACTGCACTTCATAGATATTAATAATTATATAGCAACTAAAACTATTAATAGCTTAATAGCTACTGCACTTTTAAAAATTGTATTCCCTACAGGAAATAAGCAAACAAAAACCAAGTAAAACAAAAGTTATTACTAAATGGTCATTTATCATTCCAGCCATATAAGAGACTTTTTTCCTTGCAATTTTATTTGCCCCAATTAAAATACTATGAGTCAAAAACCCTTGTAGATTTACAGCGAATCACTCAGAGATCTGCCAGTATATCATTATTATTATTATTATTATTTATTTATATAGCACCATCAATGTACATGGTGCTGTACAGATAACACAGTAAATAGCAAAACCCTGCCGCATAGGCTTGTGGTCCTCCAGATGTTTGGCCTAAAACTCCCATCAGCCCTATTTATTTATTACATTTCTATACCGCCCAATAGCCGGAGCTCTCTGAGCGGTTCACAAAAACCAGTTCACAAAAACCAGGGTTTTCACAAAAACGGTTCACAAAAGGCGGTTCACAAAAACCAGGGTTTTCACAAAAACCCTACCCAGCACAGCCAATGAATCTGAACCATACTGTACATTTTAAGTCCATCCCAGCATACTTAACTAGAGCAGAATTGGGTATGAAAAAGATCTCTGGGTTGATATATGCAAGGATGGTAAACTACTGGTGTAGAGCAAATAACTTAACTGAAGAAAGACTCCCAAAGATTTGTCTGGAGGAACGAAAGTCAACTGTGCAGGGGAACTCTTGGCTGCAGAAACTTTTCAAGCTCCTTCCAAACTTTGGATTTTCTCACCAGGCACTCAACCCAACATTGACAGCTAGCAGAAATATTTTTAAGCAAAGAGTGTTGGACGTAGAAGCGCAAATTGATATAACAGCGCTCACATCCTTAAGAACAGCGAAATGGCTAGCTAGCACAAAACATCTGCACCAGTTTGAGAAATACCTATCAGTACCCATGAAAATGGAACACCGGAAAGCCCTTACACGTTTAAGGTTTGAACAAATGGACACTATGATGAAATGGGGGAGATTCCACGGCATACCAGTAGAAGACAGGACGTGTGTTTGTGGAGAGCCAGTTCCAGAGGACATAGCACATTATGTATTTGACTGTCCCTTATATACAGATATAAGGAAAAGTTATTTGGAGCCTTTTTAAAAGAAAGTGAAATACAGGGGTGCTAAGGAAAAACTGAGTTATTTATTACATTCAACCGACCCATATGTGATACAAAGGGTTGCACTACTTGCAGTAAATGCTAATAGATGTAGAGCAAAGTTTTTAGATACTGTTGGTGTGAGTTGTTATAAAGATTCAGAAATATAAATGAAATGTCATTGAGAAGTAATTAAAGGTTTCTGTATGTCTGCTGTGATCCCATTTTACTATCATTTCAGTAATGCATGTTACGTACTTGATAGCGCTGTAATTTTAACAATATGTAATTTTTACCATATGTAGTATAATAAAATGTCAAATTCGTATGTGTTGCAATGATCTGTGGATTGAGCAATAAACATATTGTTGTTGTATTAAATCATACTGTATATTTAACTACTGGATTACATAATGTCTTGTTAGAAAAATATTTTTAAAAATGAAAATGAGTGTTGTATAGCCATTATTTCACTGCTTCCTTAAATGGTAATTCATTAGCAATATCTTTCCAACAAATTCATTTGATCCCTTTCAATAAACTTACCAACACTTCTTCTAAATATTTCCAATTCTTTGTCTTTCCCCCCTTCATAACATATATTTGAGTGTGACAGCTGCACAATCCTAATCCATCCCATACCAGGATCAAACCTACCTGATCTAAACCATTATACAAGCATACCAAATAAAAGCAAGGTAATTATTTAGTAAACATAGCTATTATCGAAGATAAGAAAAGCTCTCTCCTTGACTAGAAAATAAGCCAAGAGAGAGAATTGAAATTCATACTGTAATTAAAATGTCAGCTGCCAGTTTCTAAATCTACATTGAATAAAATGTGAAAGCTTGGGTAAGATCTTTTCTCAGGTGTCAACAATAAATTTAGACAAGATTGCGAGAAAAATTCCCTCTTGTTAGCATAGTCCTCGTTGCCTTCAGCTAATCTTCACTATGTTGAATGTGCGTTGCCATACACAGCAATCTCCATCAATCACAAGGGAAAACCACTGGAGGCAACCTTTTCAAATCTCTTCAAGTAGGAAAGAGAGCAGCTTTTGAATGAAAATTTAATTATTATTTCTAACATACTACAATTTTGATTCCCCCCTCTCTCCCCAGTGTTCTTACTGAATTCCACTTAATTTAATTCATCTGCAGTCTTTACACAGTTCTCTTGAGTACATCCTGCTTCCAATAACGAGAAAACACTTCAAATTGAAATGAGGCGAGGTCAAGCCTACATACGAAGGAGAACCTTACATTTTTACCTCCAGACTGATTAAACAAGCATGGTGAAGAAAACTGTTGCAGTATTGCTTTTCACTTCACATATTCAGCTGTCAGTAATCAAGTGTAGAGAAATCAAGAATGCACATGCATATATGTTACTTCTTTAAGGTGACATCAACTTGAGACTCCAAATTTTGATGGTGAAACCTATCTGCCACCCTACACTCTGCCCAACTCCATTCTATGGCTGCTGTGCTCTCCAAAACCACTCTCTCTTATACACCTTCTCATAGATAAGTTCTCCCCTCTCATACACAAAACCATTCTTTTACACATCCATGGTCCATTTAGAATTATTTAATGCTACAACCACATGGGATATTTTGAAGTGGAAACAAGTTTCCCTTTTATCCCTCTTCCTATATCTTTTTCCGCTGCTACTGGCATACATAACAGGGTCAATGGAGTTTTTCCGACTGCAGCAGTAGCAGACGATCGTGCCAGGAAGCCAGCGACTGCACGGAGGAGGAGGTGATGGCAGGGCAACTACATGTATGCCCTCTGTTCCTGGGCCCTGGTAAGTGCATGCTCAGAGTTGTAGGCTGTATGGAGGCCTATGGCTGTCATGATTCGATTATGGGAAACATCAGATTTTATTTTAAAATTTTACAGTAAGCTTAAAGGAAGTATATAATTACTAACTGCAATGCAAAACTATCCAAAAATGGAGAACATTTTAAGCAACATATGTTTGTCCATGAGCCCCATATGCAAGTGGACATCCATGTGATTGGGAATGGGCATTCCCACCATCACAGCCTATACCTTAGATGGGAACCTCTAGCCCAAAAGCTGAATTTGACCAGCCATGGCAGGAACCACTGCCCTCAACCCCCAGACTGCAGAGGCCTCCATTAAGGCCCCTTCCCATCCCTGAAGCCCAAATCACCAGCTGATTCTGCTTCATTCCTCCCTCGCCTTACTGGGGCCCAGCAACAGAGGGCATACGTGTAGTCGCCCCCGCCGTTGTCCCCTCCCCTCACCAGGAAGCCGGTGATCACACCAGAAGGCCAGTGATTGTATGGAGAAGGGGACAATGGCCCAGGAGGAGTGAATTTGGCTCAGGACTCAGGAGCCAGCTGAGTCCCTTGAGCTGCTGCTCCCTATCCTGATTAGAAAGATAAGTGACAGGCATAGTTGCTGTGTGCACTCAGCTTGAACTTGGAGGAGTGACATGGCTAGGCACTGTCTGAGTCCCTTTGCTCACTACTGGCCAGAGAATGAGTCTGGTGATAGCAGAAGCTTCAGGAGGAGGGGGTGGGACTTCCGAAGAGGGTTTCATCCCAATGTCATCCAGCCCTCTGGATTGGTGCAAGGAGGCTATTCAGCCCCTGAAACCAACCTTGTTTCCCATCCCTGCCAGTCATCACATTACATACTGCCATGGAGGGTCTCCTGATCTTCAGAGGAACAGATATCTGGGACAGGGAATGCAAGGCGCTGTAGCAGGAAAGGAGCAGAATGCAATGCACAGGATCCTGGCCATTATTTTTAAACACTACACAAATAGTTAAATTAGAAGCTTGAAGTCAAATTAGTAATGTGTTATATGGCTCAGTATAATTTCATAATTAAACCTTGTTCTTATTTCAGACAGTGAATATATATTAGCACTCTATTCTTCTTCTCATGCAAATAACTTATGCATATTTATCTCTAAAGTCATTTTAATCCATTTGACTATTGATAAGCATAGACATATCCAGTCTTCAGATGTTCTATCAGTTTTCATGCTTAAAAACACAAAGCAGAGGCAATATAACAGTAGTTAATGTCTTGCATGTATGCAAAGTCATGGTTGCTAGGCAACCAATAGATAACAAGCCTGAGAAAGAAGAGAAGTATGTTTGCAGTTCTAGTTGACTTTCACTTACAAATGGAAAATCTTGGTTGAAGGCTACGAAAGAGTTCACAGAGATGTCTTTTGCAGCTTGTTTTACTGTGGTCACTCCAAGGCTGATTAATGTACAAATCCTCTTTTCTACTACTATTTTACTAAATTTATTCTACTTAAATAGAGAAATGTATCCTTAAATGGATTGCTCCTTCAACTAGGCTGAGCCAATTCAAATGAGCCTTGCTTTGACCCCACCCCCCTACCAAGTGGAAGAAGCCAATATCCAACTCCTGTTCATCCTGCACCAAGGCATGGTGCATTTTTGAGCTCTGGTCTGCTATGACTGCCATTTAGAGACCCAGGCTGGTTCTTTCCATCCTATCCTCTTCTGGATTAGTCTAGGGTGTGAGTGAGTTCAATTGCCAATAGCACAGACATGTTTAACTGAGGAGACACACCCCTCTTACACTCAGCTAACAGGTGCTTCGTACCTGTATTTTTCTTTTCCTAGAAAGACCATCCCAAGGTGAGAAAAGTAGTCAGCAAGATGTGTATCCAGGTAAAGAGCCTCAAAGAAGGGAGATCGTGGGAGCTACTGTCTATTCCAAAAGAGACATTTGGCAGTGCAACAAACCTGCTGGGCTGAAAAGCCACCCTGGGTCAGTGCTAAACCTGATCAGAAAGAGGTGCCATGTTGGAATCCAGGCACAAAGACTAGTAAGCAAGGACCCATAAAGGTGCAATGGAGGGAGGGGGCTCACTATTGCATTTCATGGAATAATTGCTTAGAATCCCTTACAACTAAAAAGGAGGGAAATTATACACACTTAACATGTTCATCACTTGATGACAGCAACATCAAGTGAAGCCTTCCTGAGCAAATGCGAATAAACACCGTAAACAAGACTCATATTGTTTCACATCACTTCCAGCATAATGCTCTTCTGTATTCAAGCATTAAGTCACAAAGTATTCAGTAATCAAAAGTGGTGGGAAATCGATGCATATGCACCTGTGAAAGAGCACTAACTCTTCTATACTAATAGAACAGCACAAACCCAGGGACTGACATTACTTTGAATGTCACCTTGGTGGATGACCTACGTCGGGAACTGGACAAGGGGAGTGTCCCTGTTGGTTCTTCTGGACCTCTCAGCGGCGTTTGCTACCATCGACCATGGTATCCTTCTTGGCCACTTTGCTGAGATGGGACTTGGAGGCTCTGTTTTAAAGTCAGGAAAATACAGTTCTAGGGAAACAACTGTTAGCAGAACCACCTCCCATATATGAAACATGCATATATATATATAAAAGTGCATGTGAATAAATGTGCAGAGTTATAAAGTGATGTCCGTACCACATACTGGAAAAGTTAAAAAAAGATCCAGAATGAATTCTGTTTATTTCTAATAAAAATCTTTACTGTTCTATAATTGAAATAAAAAGCATACTGTAATTACACAGTCATCTACAAGCCTGGTAACTAATTTAATTTTATTTGATCACTATCATATTTGAACTATTCATTATAGTTCTTGGGTACAATTTAAAACATGTTCACTACATTATAGGTTTCTAACAGGAAGAAACATTTAATGAAAGGATGGCAACAGAAGAACTGCTCTAAAAATAAATATTGTATACTTAGTACTGTAATAGTAACATTACTACAGACAATTTTTTTATTTTCAAGCAAGTACAAGGTTTCTAGTTAACAATAAAGGAAATACTATAAATAATAACAAACAAATGCATGACAGCTTATGTCAGGCAACTACATTAATATGAATATGCAGTTGCAAACAGCTAACTATGTTTGACATGACAAATTATTTAATTCAGCTGAAATATTAAAATTAATTCTGTTCATCTGTTTGCCACCAAGCAGGATACTAGAGCCCAGCTATATTTGGAAAACTCTTGTTAGGCAATAAAATGGAAGAATTCTCTCAATGTGTCAGATCCCAGGAGACAGGAGGGACCAGAGCAAAAACAGGATGCAAACCACTCAGATAGGCCTTATTATCACTACCTCGTCATAAAGTCCAGAGGCAGCTTTACAGCACTTTCTTTTTTTTGATGGGAGAACACAAGAGACTAATGGGCCTACTTCCAATGAGAATCAGCTGCAGAGAGTCTCAGACTTGCACACCCCCTTCCCCGCCACTCCCGTCTCTAGTGCAAAAAGGCATTCAGAAGATTTCACTTCCCATTCTGCTTAACCACAGATTATGGTTTCATCCAAACCAACCAACTGCAGTTAGTCTTAACAATGGTTTGTCTGAAGAAAGTCAACTTCAAGCTATGGGTTAACCACATTTCAGCTTCAAACTATAGTTAACATTAACCACAGTTTAGGTTCAGACAAAATGCAAAAAGTCCAGGCAGGTCCCAATACAAAAGCTTTTATTCAGAAAACGACAAGTATAGGAGAAAGCTGCATCCAGCAAGCTGAAGATCGAACTCTCTGCCATCACCACGCAATCTTATAGACATTCAAAGACGTTTTGAAGCCTCTCACTCTTCCCCCCTCCCTCTCCCTTTGACAGATTACATTCCCCTAAAAGTCGCAAATCAAACTATTCTACACAAAGGTAACAGCAATAACCGGTAACAGGGTTACTTTTTGTTCCCTGATAAGGGTCATCAAGGCCCCTAAAGGCACCAGAGTGGATCCCTGATAACTGTAAATTGCCCAGTCAGGGGTTTTGGAATGGAGAAGATGGGCCTTTCCTGTTGGAGTGGTAAGTGACAGAGGTCAGGAATATGGGCCCTGTGATATGCAAGTTTGGCAAGAAGGCTGGGGGTGATTGAGGCTTATCTGGCCAGTATCAATTTTTCTTTTTCTTCAAATTTCATAATCCCCCACCTTACCGGATTTGTTACCAAAAATCCTAACAAATCCAGATTTTTCCTACTTTGTGACATACTAAATGTGATTAAATGTGTCAAAGTGTTTATTTCCAAAGCCAAGCATACTAACTGTGGAATAATACATCCCAGTCAGTAACTATCCCCTTATTTACCTGTTAAAATGTAGCTTAATCAATACCTTGGTTCAAATGTGAGTAAATCAGTTAAGAATTTCAAATAAATTTCCATATATTTCCCCATCATTTGTACTCATTAGTGATGTATCATTCCAGCAAAGGCCAGAAAAGTATTAAATTATCATAATATTGTCTTTTATACGCATGACTTACCCTACCCTGCTCACCCTACCCTACCCTGCTTACCCTACCCTACCCTACCCTGCTTACCCTACCCTGTGCCTGTTTGCATTCTCTTCCCCTCCTTATTGTTTTACTATGATTTTATTAGATTGTAAGCCTATGCGGCAGAGTCTTGCTATTTACTGTTTTACTCTGTACAGCACCATGTACATTGATGGTGCTATATAAATAAATAAATAAATAAATAAATAAATAAATAATAATACTCTGTTTCTCATATACTTTACCGTGTGTTTAAGAGCCTGTATTATTCTTGACGCTCAAAGGTTCAAACATATTTGATGATTTGATTTTAGGTATCCCTCCCCACAAACCTGGAAGGAAGGAATCACACGTTTAACCAAATAGAAAGGTTTTGTTGGAATAGGAATGAATACGATCTCATTAACCTCTCCTAAAAATTAATTTCAATGTGCCTAGGCTAATATTTCAGATTTTATTCCTGTGTGCAAATCAGATTTTGTACACCTTATCTATTATTGGCTTCTCCATATTTGGTTTATTCTAGTATTTTGACAACAAAAGCTAATAATTTAATATGATAATCTTATCAGTATCCCTAACCATTTAAAAACAAAACAGAGTAGACTGGTTTCTTCAGAAGAGTTACCAAACCCCATATAAAACAAAAAAATCCTAATACAGCATTACAGAAGTGCTTAAAAATACATACATCAATATAAACCCCTGGAAATATTTTTCCTCTTTACATTCACTCTAGTGCACTTTCGTTTTGGCGACTTATGTTGATTATAAAAAAGAGAACTATTTCATTCATTGGTTATGGTTTAACAAACTGTGCAAGGGGCGGGGGTGAATCACCAATACACATGACCATTACATATTGTTTTTATGCTGTATGGTTTTATTGTTTTATCTTGTTTAAATTGTTTTAACTTTGTATGCCACCTAGGGTATCATGTATATAGGCAGAATATAAATTGAATAAATAACACGAACGGCTCTTTATTGCCAAGAAGTCTGATTTGTTGTCATTTCAAAGTGCCTTCAAAAATAAAAAATAAATAAAGGATTGTTAAATTAATGAATCTGTAATGGCCTTCAAAACACTGGCTACATTCAGACAACACGACAGTCAATGTTGGGGTAATAATCAACTTGACAGTTGTTTATCTAGAGGGTCCTCCCCACATGACATGATAATAATCAACTGTGGTGTGGATTAGGATCAGTGTTGAGTTGACTATTGGTCCATGCTGAGTTGACTCACTCAACCCCTGTCCCCTCTGGCCCCCTCAGTCCTCTCAGCACCAGTATCCCACCAGCCATTGCTGCCAAAAATCTATCCTGCTGGCTGAATTACAGCGGCAGCTGCCACTTGTCTTGTGACTTTGTGGCTGACAAAATAAGCAACGGTGCCCTCCACACAACACAATATCCAACAGTGGTTCAAATAGCCAACTCTGCTCAGTGTTGGTTATTTTGGCCAAATAACCATCCATTGATGAAAAAACTCCCACCAAAAACATGAAAACCCATGGTGTGTTAAATAACCAACTGTGAACTATTTAAGCCACTGTTGGTAATCATGTTCTCCAAACCCAATCACTGTGTGCTTCTACTAAATGGTGTAGTTCCAAATCGTTCCAAATATTTGGAATAGTCCATTTCAAACCACCAGGTTTTTCTATAATACTATTTTTCACCACATTCACTATCTTATTTGAATCTTCAAGGACGAGCTGTTTCTGTCAGTTTGGCCTTTGGAATTATTAAAAGTACACATTTGAAAGCAAGTGGGTAGATCTACATTGCCTGGTAAACGCTTTCCAATATTTTCAGTCCTATTTACACATCTAAGCCAACATTTTACCATTGTAAGAAGCAAACCAGCAGATGAGATGCTTCTATGGTTCTGTGCAAGAAACTTTGTTCTAGCAGTCTGCCCTCATTTGGACTACCTTCAAAAAAGATTATACAACAAGGTGTTTGCACAGATAAGAGCATCTCTTAAAATGCTGGAGAGATCAATGTCACTGTTAATTAGCAAAACAAAAAGCTCTTCTGTTCACTTAAGCAGAAAAGATTCCGATTAACAACAATTTTTCACTGTTGGAGAGATTTTTTTTTTTCATTTTAAGATTTATATTTACCTTTGCCTTCCAATATAAAACTGAATGTGGATCACATTTTAGACACAACATACAAAACAATATGATTATTGATTAATATCTACCTACCTCCATGGATTCAAAGTAACATGCATTCAAATAATGCTAATACATACCTATAAAAATACACCTGTGTGCTATCCCCCCCACCCTATTGTGGCCTCCTGCCAGCAGGCAAAGATGTTTTTATTCAGGCAGGCTTTGGGCAAATAAGCTGGTCTGTTGCTGAGGTTTTTTAAATTGTTTTTTCCGGTTTAATTGGGGTTTTTTTCTTTTATTGTTTTAACTGCATTTTTAATGTATTTGTTTTTATGCTAGTTTTTCAGTAAAAATTCTCTTAAATGCGACTTTCTGAATAAGCTGACAAGTTTTATCTTTGTTATCTGTATATATCTATTTGTATTTAATCTTCCATAAAGAAAGGAACTCTATGGTGTCACAGTTGCACAGTCCCTTAGACTGCTCAAGGACATACTTCTATATCCATGTAACAGGAACTCCTCCTGATGAGTAGAAGTTAAACAGCAAATATGCCATATGAAAGTCAAGTCGCAACAGAAGGTTAGGGAAATTAGAAAAAACGCAACAGCATAATTTGTAGCGCTCTCTAGAAGCAGGACTTCGTAATGCACTTGAACAAGCACATTTCACTTTGAAATGGATGATAAATACCTTTAAAGATTATTGTTCTGTACCATTCTGTTATAATCTTCTTATTCTAAAGACAAGAATTATATTAACTATGAATTCCATTCTTCCACTAATTAAAACTGTAATTCATTCTTTAAAGAGCAACAGAAGATTAAAATTACTTTTCCTTTGTTCACAATAGGAATTCAGATCAAGCCTTTTGGATTTGTGATAGGTCATTAAATTCCCACTAAATGGATAATTTTTAAACACATCAGATTATACAGTTTTGAATTTTTCACTGCCACTTCCATATAAATCCATAATCAGAATCTAAATGTTCCAAGTCAACTTTTTTAACATGATAAAACTGCATTTGTTCTTGAAAGGCAATATGGATTAAATTTAGTAATGTGATAGGTACTCTAATTTTACTAAGAGTTTTGGTAAATAAACACTCTTTCTACATGATAATTTCTTTTCCATTTTTTTAAAAATTAAACTGTTTTAGCCTTAAACATTATATCCTTCATTCCTTTGACAGAAGAGACCCCAGAGAATTTATAATTGCCCTAATAAAACTATAATAATATCAAGCAGTCATATTACAACTGGTCAGATTGAATGGGATTTCTGGAGTTTCTCAAGCCTCAACAATTAGGGAAGAGACCATAGCTCTGTGGAGGAGCATATACTCTGCATGTAGAAAGTCCCAGAATCAATCACTGGAATCTCCAGTTTAAAAAAAAGGACCAGGATGCAGGTGATGTGAAAGACCTCTCACTGAAACCCAAGAGAGCCACTGCCATTGAGGAGAGGCTTCAGAAGGGATGGATGACCTGATATGAATTGGTTAAAATGTTTAGTTTTAATCAATACAGTCTGAAAGACATTTTTACACCTCAAGACAAAATTAAACCTGTACCTAATTTTTTTAAATGTCGCAGATGACGAATGAAGGCAGAATAGCACTCCCTCTTCAGTGTACCAGAGTGACTGCTTCACCATGTTTCTTGATAAAGCTCTAGAATATTAGGGGGGACGACTACTAATACCACCTTATTTTAATTCAAAATCAACTACCGTAAAGACAAACAAATTATTATGGCATGAACTTTTTTTGGACTAGATCAGATGGATTCTTACACAGAAAAGCTTATGTCATAGCAAGTTCATTGGTCTTCAAGATGCCACAAGATACTCTGTTTTTGCAGCAACAGACCAACACAGCTACTTCCCTGGAATTTATCTTTATTCAGTATGCTGTTTAAAAAGAGAATAAACCAGTGTGCTGTATAGAAGGGTTAAGCAGAATGTAGATCACAATCGATTGGTATATCACTGGGTGGTTCTCAGTAGAGATCCAAGGATTTCTGACTGATAGAAGCAAGGAGAAAAAACAGCAGCAAGTCTCTGCCATAGATGGTCTTGCCCTAATTGATTCTCTCTCAGCCTGAGTTTTCTTCCTCTGTAAAACAGGTGTACTAATTGGTTACTTTTGACCAAGTGTTTCTTCAACTCTGTTGAGCAAGTTTAGAATGATGCGTTGGAATTCCTGATCTATGGTGACTGACATGTAGATTTTTATATATGCCAGTGTAAAGTTCATGGGTGCAGTAGATAATTGACTATGGCCCCAAGACACAATTTTGTGTCTGATTCCGGTCGGCAAACCTTGGCATTCTAGTAAAAAACAAAATAGATTCTGCAAACTGTTATCTGTCTACCCCTGCTGTATAGGACAGAGTGCTGGAAGAATCATGCAGACCTTGATTCAAATCCCTAGTCAACCATGAAATGACTGCATTACCTTAGGCCAGTCAGTACTTTTCAACTTAACCTACCTAAAAGGGTTGTTGGGGCGATAAATATCCTATATGCCACTCTGTGCTCCCTTGAGGGAAAGGCAGGATACAAAACTGACAAATAAACTAAAGTTACAGTGAATCAGAATCAGATTATTTTTTCCTTCAAAATGCTTAGCTTTAAATAGCAGATTGCATCCAATGTAATGCTGCTGGCAAAAGTACAAGAGATGGCATTCTTCTGGTTTCATGTTCTGCTAACAATTACACAAGCACTAGCTGAACAACCAGTACAAGCAAAACCTAATGTAACAAAGTTGAAATGAGTTATGAAAGACCCTTCTCACTTGCCCATCTTTGAGAACAGTTAGGTGGGCACATACACAAGAGAGCGCTTTTTCTGCAGTGGTCCACACACCTGCAATGAATAGCCATCAGGGATACGTCAGCTTCCATCACTGTAGGCTTTAAGGAAGACCCTGAAGACCTACTTCTTTACTCTGGCCTTCCCCTGACTATGTTTTATTGGACAGTTCTGCTTTATAGTTGCAATTATGCTGTAGGGTTTTAGTAATGTTTTGTTGCTGGTGTCTGTTATTTTATGAATGTTTGCTGCCTTATTAGTGTCTTTAAGCCATGATGGGCTAATAAGCTACTCACAACAGCTTATTTTGAAAATAATAGAGTTATTCCCCACACAATCAGACAAATAAGCTACAGTGTGTAATCTGAGTCCTCCCACCCCAGCAGTGGCGCTGTTTTACCCACTCACAGCATCGCAGCAGCCTATTTTAACCTTCCACAATATCCCAATGAGATGGGAGAGGTTAATTCAGTGCTTCCAGCATCACCCTGACAAGGAGTGGCAACTCTAAAGCGCTGGAAGTATGCAGGTTTGGGACCAAACTTCATGCACAGCCTCCCCTAGTAGGAAGGCATAGGATGCACCATCCAAAACCCTGCACAATGGGGTGACAGCTATAACTCCATATAATCTGCTCTGCCAAATAAGTCAACATGGGTTAAAAAAAAACAACTCCCGATAGATGACGCAATAATCCATGATGGGTTAAATAAACTATCATGGCTTATTTAACACATCATAGATTATCGTAATGTCCGAACCCAGACAGTGTGTTGGTCTTTTATTACATGAATTTTAATGCTGTAAATTGCCTTGAGAGAGCTTTTGCCCTGAAAGGCAGCATAGAAATATTTAAATAAAAACACTTGTGCTATGGCTTGCACAAGTGAAATCAAAGTACGAATTTGAAACTTGCACAAAAATGAAAATGTGTTAGAACAGTTATCCCTGAATGCTTCATCATAGCACATGGATGAGGGCCCAAGGCAAGACACAAGTAAGGGAATTCATTCCCAATAGTGCACATCTCTGACCGATTTCCTACCTACAAAACCTTTTAAGCTGGTTGGGTCCTTTCATAGCTTAAACTGTACTGAGGAAGGGTTAATTTGGATCTTTTAAAGATATCTTGTTTTAGTCCTGAAATTATACTATTTTAGTTGTATTTTTTTTTTGTATTGAATTGTTTCTGTAGGCCACTTTGGGTATTTATTTACACAAATAGAAAAGTGGGGTAAATCATCGTTATAAAGCATAATCCAAAGACTGTTTAAACTGAGAAGGGGCAGATCCTCCTAACAGCTTCAAAAACCCAGGGGGAGTAGAATTGGGGGTGTATGCTGCCATCTCCCCATTAGTTCCTAGTTTGAAGAAAACAACAGGCCTCTTGCTTCTTCAACTTCAGCCTAACAGCCACCTGGCACACTGAGGGATTCCCTTTTCTCCCTTTAAAAAAGAAACCAATGTTTTCCTTTCCTGCATACCTGTTATGCAGAGCCTCTATGGGTGGCTCCATTTCTCTGCCATACCAGTCAACACAGGGTCATCCATTTCAGTATGAGAAGGAGTGGAACATCTTGGTATCTGGGGATATGGGTATAAATGATAAATTCCTAAAAATTATATCTCTTAACAGCAGTACTGAGAGAACCTTAACTACAAGCAGGAAATGCTAGGGTACAATCAAGTTGTTATGGCAACTAGAACTGTCAGATAGCGAAAAAGACAAAGAATATGTATGGTTGTAATCCTGCCAACAACATAATCCTGTTATTAAAATCCGTTAAAAAACTGACATTCCAAACACTAATCTTTAGAGATGTATAGTGACGTTACTACTAGAATCTCAGCAAGCAATGATTGAACTTCCCTGGCCTTAATTCAGAATGGACTTCACTAACACACATCATTCTATTAAAACAAAAACAAAAAACCCCAAGAGCATAAATTTGCACTGTTTCCAAGCCCATCCTGAAGTTGAAAACCAATCACTTTCCAGAAAATTTCACTTGGAGCAGGTTAGAGCCTGAATACCTCTCCCAACCCCCACAACATCCTAAACGCTGCCCCTTCTCTCACCTCAAAATCTAACAGGCAATGGCAACAAACAGACCTCACAGGAATCTTACTGCGAAGTTTCCGTTATTCCTTATTGTATAGAACACTAAAAGAGCAACATCCCAAATGCAAGGAATCCTGGAACATATACTGTAGCTGCTACCCCTTTCCTCCCAGTGCTTCAATAAAGTTGTCAGGCATGCTTTAGGTGACTCTTGCCGCCAACATGTACATTTTAGAAGATGGAAAGGAAAGAGCCGATAGTTGGCAGTGATGATATTCCAAGGTAGAACCATCGCAGTTTCCATTATGAACCATGGCCAAAGTTCGATGGATGGAGTTTGTGCTTGGCTTGTATTGACTGGGAGATTCTTAAGATTGGTCTTTATGGACTTCCTAAATTCAAACTTTGGCAATAGTGATCTAAACAACTACTGGGCTCCAACATTTATGCAACAAAATTATGGTAAACATGAGATGTGTTTACAAAATATAAGAAGCTGATTTTATCTTTCCCATTTCCCCCCAGAAGCTTCTATTACAGCTGAATCCTCACAGCCATTAAGATTTAATTTGCTAATGTGGTGAAAGATTGTCCTCCAGGAGTGACATCCAGACCCCTCTGTAGAAAAACGTCTGTACTTGGCATTTATCAATGTTGCAAAAAGGTCTATGTAATGATCATCCTAAAGAGCAGAAATGTAGGAGAGGACGAAGCCATCACTCCTGTCCTGCAGAAACATCTGCGCAAAATTGGGCCTGTTCAGACAACACACTAAGTCATGGTTAGGCCGCTAATCCTTTTGCAGCAAACGGTTAGTGAGTGTGTTCAAACCATGGTTATGTAGTCACTATAGTTAGGAATGGCTCATACAACATGCTAAGCCATAATGTTTAGCTCAAAATGCTTAACCACCATGTTTTAGTGTGTCGTCTGAACAGGGTATTTGTGTAAGTCACTGATACGTATGGCAACAGGGAAAAGAGCAATCTCATAAAGAGTAATTCCTAGGTGGCAAAGTGTTTGAGAAACCACATGATGACCATATGGTCAGGTCATGTTGTTTGGAGCTATGCAAATGTGCCCTGCTTAAAAGATTGGGGGAAAGTAGTAGAGTTTTATGGGCGGTCTATATCAAAGTAGTTTATATGCATCTTTTGCTTTGTTGGAAACCATGCTCAGTTGACGGAGTTTGGCAATGGGATCCTCATTCATCTCTGCTAGCAGTCATTTCCAGAGGCTGGAGCTAGAGAACAGTCCCAGAAGGAGGTTCTTCTGGTGCTGCCACCAATGCAGTACAGCTAGTATTACAAGCACGATCTTGAGAAGTCTGGACTGATAAGTCTGAAGTGGGAAAAAGTACAAAGAATCTATAGCTGGAGGGACACATCCTGGGATGAACACACAAACTCATGACTGTGGCAGCTAGTCGGGCATGAAGCAGAGCGCAATGCATCCTGGCATGCAATGCATCAAAGAGTGATGGCTTTTTGATCTGCAGTCAGCATTGTTGCTTGAGGTGTTAATCTGCTTGGCAAGACAAATGCTTTCCAGTAAAAAAGGAGGCTAAAGGAATCATAGTGGGCACATATGAACAAGGCATTTTGGAGGACTCCTTTGGAAAGGGTGGTGAGTGATTCTAACAGTGCTACAAGTTTCTATCATCTAACCCCAAATGATAGAAATTGTAACACAGAGACCAAAATACAGACAGAACATAGCAGTACCTGTCCTATTCTAGACTGTAATGCTTGTGATCTTTCTATTGTTTTTATGGATATCATTTAGAGCCCAAATAGGCAAGTGGGCCTTGGTGGACAATAGGATTGATCAACTTCCAAATAACAAAAGATTTAATAATCCTTGTAGTCCTAACTGTCTTGATCCTATAACTGCAAAAACTTCACAGTGAATGTAATCTGCTAGGCATAGTTGGTAAATACCTCTACAGAACAGAAGGAGGAAGGAGTTGGAGGAGCTGAAAAATGAGTGCTATCATTGCTCTTGCCTTCTGAAAAAAAAGCAACTACCTACACTTCCGATACAATTTGAATTATGCAAACTCCCCATGGCACTGCAAAGGACCACATCTACACTGTGGCAGTATTCGCATGATTTACTGAACATAAGAGCATCTTGAACAATATGAATTTAGATGAGAAAACTATGTAAGAAACAATTGTATTTCAAAACACTTTAAGATTTTAGGCAGGAGGCAGGTAGATTCTGGCAAAAAAAACACAAAACACACAAAAAAGGAACATGCTACAGAGCAACAGAGAAGAGAGCACTACCCAAATTATTATTTCTCTGACACATACTCATCCCAGTCACATTTCTCAATCTCTCTCTTTAAGAAAAGTAGAAAGAAAGAGAGAACTGCTGGGGAGGAAAGGTGTTTAAGCAGAATATTTATCTGATGAGACTGTATGAACTGTGGTGAACTATGTGCATTGCATATGCCCAGAAAATGGTGTAAACTTGCACATGATAAGTTTGAATTTGCCCACATACTATGTTCTGGAAGTGCAGGGAAAGGAACCAGAGCCAGCTCAACCTGGAAAGGTACAGGAATGGGAAACTGTGATCCGTATAAGGTTTCTTTACATAAAGTCAGACCTCTGGTCCATATAGCCCAATACTATATGGGTGCATGATGCTTCCTAACCTAGCTACCTGGGACCTTATTTATTTCTTCTCCAATTTAGAATTTTATAGCATTCAAAGGTTTTTTGTTTGTTTTGGGCGACAAAGATTGGCCTGCATATGGTTCTCAGACTGTTTACATCTAGATCTGCAAAGTGCACCTTCAGATGATTCTGATCTACCACTGAGCCTTGGCAACTTTTTAATCTAAGGTGTGGTGGTGGAGTAGGGTAGGACACAAAAGAAGTCTTGAGTGTGTAAGATGCTGAAAGAGGGTTTACGA
The DNA here is from genome assembly GCF_023053635.1 of Elgaria multicarinata webbii. Taxonomy (NCBI): domain Eukaryota; kingdom Metazoa; phylum Chordata; class Lepidosauria; order Squamata; family Anguidae; genus Elgaria; species Elgaria multicarinata. The sequence goes on along the minus strand of NC_086172.1, from coordinate 133,532,952 downwards.
TGAGGAAGGGACAGAAAATGTAAAGAGTTCTGAAGTTACCATAGAGCACTGGAAGCCAGGAATGGAGAGCGCCAATCCTCAGTGCTAAATTCTGGGTCCACCAACTGTTAATGCTTACAAGACAAAAATGTTCAAGATTAAAAGACACTGCAGACTAGTGTTGTATGTTCTAAAAATAAACAGTGTTACGGATGAAAGAGATACTACTTAAATATAGACCATCTGATGAATCTACATTTTTGAACACATCGCACTAGGGAGAAAATGTCCAGATATTTCTAAATCAGGGTTCAGGAGAGAGGGAATTCAGCCTCAAGCCAGCTAAGAAATATACTCTAGTCTTCCAGCTGCCTCCAGTGCTCTGTGTTCCTAATGGGTGCAACCATGCAACTCCTTCATCAGCACTGGCAAGACTATGAAGAGCAGAGCAAGATAGCATAAAAAGTTAGAGTACCCTCCAGATTCCTCTGTAGCAGAGTGGTGTGTGAGTCTCATGTACTACTTCTGGCCAAGCTAGAGCCTCTTTACATTCTAAAATTACTCACTTACATCATTGTATGGGAAATGTCACCAGCTAGGTTAAAAGCAGCATGTGAAAGATTTATGTTCTTCTTCTTACCTAGTCAACTGCCCTACCTCAAATGAGAGAGCAAACTGGATATATTTGGTATGGCATAGAGTCTCACTTCATGGCTCCATTCTACTTCCAACCCGACTCTTTACTATACAACTGAAGAAAAAACATCTGACAGTAGTTCTGGTTTACTCTTTCCTACAGTCCCCAGAGGTAACCTTCTGCCAAACAAAACCACTCATTTAAAGTTGCCTGCAGTTAGCATATTTGCTGAAAATGGATGTACAGTGACAAACTGAACATTCAAAGAATGCTAACAAGAAAAAACCTAGAAAGACGGTGGCCCTTAATATTTTAAGTGGCTATAGAGAGAATCCATTACTGAATGTTCAGCTCTTCTACTATAAGAATGTGACTGCTTTTTTTAACACAATATCTACAGCTACAGTATATACTCCTCTTCCAATCTGTTTAGTTTACTCCATTTTTCTTTCTATTTTATGAAGCCATGTTCTTGTTCCATTTCACCATGGATTATTCTTCCAGTTTTAAAATTTTATTTATTTAGTTATTACATTTATATCCTGTCTTTTTTCCTCCAAGGAACTCAAGGTGGCATGCATAATCCTCCTCCTCCTCTCCATTTTATCCTCACAACAGCAACCCTGTGAGGTACATTGGGCTCAGAGTCTGTGACTGGCCCAAACTCACCCAGTGAGCATTCATGGCCAAGCGAGGACTAGAACCCAGAACTCCCAACTCCCAGTCCAACACTGTATCCACTACATCACACTGGAACAGACTTTCTCATTCAGAATTATATTCCAAAAATAATGTTAATGATGACTGATTTTGTCACAAAACAATTAAGCTAAAATAAATTTACCTTAATATCTAATTTTAAAAACCTCTTGACCTCTGAAGGCTTCATTTGCTTTTATAAACATTTACTGATTTCCCTTAGACACAAATATCTGAACACAATGTACAGAAGACTAAATTGACTGTTAAAATTACAGTTTTAAAGACAGAATTAATTTAGTTGAACGATAATCACGTATTCAGTTCATAGGGTAGAACTACTGCAACTGAAATAGTGAATAATTACCATATAGAAGCAATACCCCCCCCCCATCCACAAAACAAGGACTTAAAAAAGAGTTAGAGGTTTATTTTATTTATTTTAGCTGTAACTATTCACAAAAGAACTGAAACATTTTCTTCAGGAAGCAATGAGCACCATCAAATTTAAATCACAAACATGCCACTTGCCCCTCTCTGCATCCATTCACATCTTACACACAAACAGACACACATTGGGGGTGGGGGAGAGAGAAATACACCATCTGTTATAAATGAAGTAAAATACAAAGCAATTACTGGTAGTTTATAATCAATATAGTGTTTCAAGGAACACTGAAAAAAGAAAAAGAAAAACCTATAAGGCCATTTTGTATTTTCTCCCTACCCCACGTCCTTTTTTTAATTGTCACTCTCCCTACCAAAGATCTCTCACAAACCAAATCTTTTAGATTTACTTTATGAATTGATTCATTAAACACACACACACACACACAATCAGTTTCCTGCTAAAAGAGACACTTGTCTCTTTAAGACTGGGGTGCCAACATTTTTTTGCAAGTTAATTTACAAAACAGACACCTCTGTGCAAGGTGTCCTTTTCCATGGCAGGAGCAGATATTCTGCCAGTTTAGACAGAGGCCTAAACTGCATGTTACATTAAATACACAGCATACAGCCGGTCTTCACTCTTTCATTTACTTCTGTATAAGGATGCAGGGCCTGATCTAGATGGAGAAAATCACCCATGTGAAAATCACCCAGGTTTAAGCCCAGTCACTTTTTTCCTTTATTTTTTTTAGACCCCATGCTGTTAAGGGGGAGGGGTGTTTCTAAGAAAAAAGAGGGTGGGTATGAAGGTTTAAACTTTGTCTCCCTACATGTGGTGGTCCCAATTCAGATTAAGGCCCCACATGCTTTCACAGAAGTAAATAAAAGAGCAAAGATCAGTGGCACGCTGTGTATTTAACACAGTGTGTAGTTTAGCCTTAAATGACAATGGGATCTAGGAAGCTATCATTGTAGTTGAAACTACTGCATAACCCATTCCAACTAATCAGTAGATGAAGAAAGCTAAGCCAAAAGCACAGTTCAGCATCAGAAAAGGCAGATGTTCAGAGACCAAACCCAGGTTCAAGGCACTCTAACAGCATCCTCACTTCTTCTCTTAAGTCATAGCCAGGAAACATCATCAGTTCTGAAGTGTCAGATTTTTCAGGTCTTAAACAAGAGTTCCACATGATTTCTCCAGATTTACATGCGTGCATGCACACACATGAACACACACTGACATTTTATTCTATGGTTATGCAAACTGTCTGCTGATACACGTGTGACATGGCCACCAAGATTTTCCATTATTTCAGGACCCACCCACCCAACCCAACCACACTCACACAGCCATATCCTGTGTTTGCCAGAATAACACAATCTGCAGAAGTGTTTGTTTTCATGAATTTACACAAGCCAGCCCAGCCTCACTTAGACAAAAGCTATATAGTGTACTCTGATTTATTTCAAGAGCCTTTGAGGTTATGGCTCTTGAGATAAATCAGGCAAAAAGATCTATGGAGGATAGGGTTAGATCAATAATCACCATTAATTCTGTGGATGAACCAACCAAGCAAAAGAAGGTAAGCTGGTTAGTAAATAGAATTAACAGAGTGGTATTTATCAGTAATGCATCAGAATGTTTTCCCAGAGTTTGGACACATCACTGATATCGTTTTTTGTTGTTCCCTCACCTTTCTTCCCAAGTAATGATTTTCCAGCAATGGCTTGGGCTCTAATACTCCACAGATGAAGAGCTCAGCAGAGGCTTCTGCTGGAGGAAGAAAACGGGGAAGGCAATTTTCATCAGTTCCCCCTCCCCTCAGTATCCTCACACTGTTCCAGCAGGTTCTCAAGCCTTCCAGAGCAGATTTTCCGGGGCTTGGGGCTAAAGGAGTAGAGGGAATCAACAGAAAATGTCTTCCCCCTCTCCCACAGTCAGGAGCACTCTGTGGCTGAGTTTGGACAACACAATAGTCAACGGTGAGGTAATATTCAACTCGACAGTTGTTTGTCTAGAGGGTACTCCCCACATGACATGATAATAATCAACTGCATTGTGGATTAGGATCAGTACTGAGTTGACTATTGGTACACGCTGAGTTGACTCACTCATCCCCTGCCCTCTCTCCCTGCTTCAGTCCTCCCTCTAGTATCCCATCAGCCATTGCTGCTGAAAATCTATCCTGGAAGTTGGACCAGAGCGGCAGCTGCCACTTTGACCATCCTTGCCTTGCAACAGTGGCTGATGAAATAACCAACGGTGGCCGAGGAAATAACCAACCGTGCCCTCCACATGACACGATAACCAATGGTGTGGGAGAGCCCTAGGGAGGTTGTGGGCTCTCCCACACTAGAGGCATTCAAGAGGCAGCTGGACAACCATCTGTCAGGTATGCTTTATGGTGGATTCCTGCATTGAGCTGGGGGTTGGAATTGATGGCCTTATAGGCCCCTTCGAACTCTACTATTGTATGATTCTATGATATAGCCAACTCTGTACAACATTGGTTATTTGGGCCAAATAACCAATCGTTGGTTAAAAAACTCCCGCCACACATCATGGTAACCTACAATGGGTTAAATAACCATTTGTCAACTATTTAAGCCACCATTGGTAATCATGTTGTCTGAACCTACTCTGTGAGAGGAACTCTGCTGAGGGGATACTCCCACTGGAGCGTTATGTTCCAAGCCAGTATTTCCCATTCACAGTGTGTGTGTGTGATAGTGGATAGTACCTAATGTGGCACTACTGGTAATATAAATTCCATTATGCTAGTATAAGGTCACATCAACAAATGCAATTTGTGCTAGAAGTTGCTTGTACTAGCACAACATAATTTGTATTAGTGGTAGTATCGCATTGGATACTGCCACAATGAAATCAACTCTCATAAAATTATTTTTTAAAATTCAGATATCTTAATAGGACAAATAGTGTAGAGATGTAAGTAATCTGGTAACAGGGTGTTTAAATCTAACTTTGAAGTATATTATCCCTATATAAATAAATAATAATAATAATAATGTGCAAATATCCTATTTCCTATTTAAATTAAACCACACATGTTAACCTAAAAACATTATCCACACTGCATTAAAATAAGAATGTCTCTTTAAAAATGCAATCCAACAAGTATTCTAAAATCAGAAATTATGTTTTAAATGAGGGGGAAAGGGAGAATATGGACATTTGAATGGACATCTTTATTTACAGTGCAGTCTTATACATTACAGAAATAAGTGGAATTTACTTTCAAGTAAATATGGCAAAGTGTCTTTTTTTTTAAAGGTGGTGGGAAAGATTTGGATTGAAGTACATATTCTGAAATAAACAAACTATTTCATTTTATTTTTTTTAAAAAATCAACTTGCAAATTTTAAGTGGATACACTTTTCAGATATGCTTAATACCAGATAGCTACAAAAATGTTCTAATCGTGGGAGTAGGGTTGGGGGGAGAGTTTCCAACACTTAATACATAAACATCAGTGTTTGCCCTTTTCACTAATAGGTGGTTTTCCAGGGTGACAAACCATTCAAACAGGAAGACCATATCAAACCTTGTAGAAGTATTTGAGTTTCCTTCCTACCAATAAGCATTGCTGTCCATCAGAAGTAATCAGTGGATTATGTATGAAAAACGTCATTCTATCAGTTCAGTGCCTGACCTGAATAGCTCATATAAGAAACTCATTGATGCCATGCGTACTCCCTGTCTTGAGATATGACACAACACACACTACACCCTTTGGGAGTTTCTCCCCTGTTCGTAAGCAGCATTTCACATCTGTGTTTGACAGAAGCAGAGCAGACTGTTCAACATCCCTTCCAAAAGCAGGCTGTGCAGGTGAAAAGTTAAGGCAGAGCCTGGAGTCCAGTGACCCTGCCCTTCCTACCTTTCAACACAAATTATATCTTCAATATACTGGATTTTTGGGAACAGAATGAAGTTTTCAGTATTGGAATTCATGTGACAAAAGCAGATGGGATTTACCGAGTGCTGAAGCTTTCAATTAATATTTGATAAATACTGAACATTTGAGTTAACTAGAATTGATATATCTGCCTCTTTCATATGAGAACATGCAAAGTCCAATGAAAGCTCTTTTTGTAGCCTATTAAGAGAAGAATAATCCAAAGTACCATTTAGAAAGCAAAGCCAAAGATCTGGAATAACTGGGAGTAAACTGGAAGCAAGCAGCAACAAAATGAAGCAGCAGCACCAAATGAGACAGACACAGTAGAGAAAAATAAATTGCAAAGCTAGTGTGCAGAATGCATTTCTAATACCGAAAGCTTCCTACCTGGGGACTGTGTTTCAGTATTTGGAGACACAGCATCCACAAATGGTCTTCAGTCATCTGCTAGGTAAGTTTTTATTTTAAATAAAACATTTTAGCTTTCTTATAATAATAATGCTCTGATTTTGTGGTTATAATCTGAGTGAATTCAGACTGAGGGTACATTTGAAACCTTTAAGATAATTTTTCTGGCTCCATTTCCTGCACTGTACAAATAAATGATTTTATATGTGTGTGTTTTCAAAATTACCTTATTAAACTGCTCTCACTAGCTTTGTCTAGAATTGTTTGCCAAGATTCAAATTGCTCAACTGCTGTTTATTTAAAGCTGGGAAATGTAGAAATGATACCCACATATATAAAGCCATACCACAGTTACTATTTACAAAGTAATATTTACTGTACTTTAGTATATGCAAGCTATTAAAACAAATAATTTAATATATCAGCACCACCTTTTAAAGGTGTATTGTTATTAAAGTAAAACCCATGCTTAAAATTCACAGGGGAAAGCGACCTAAAGTGTCAATTATAGTTAGCTGTGAAACTATAGTAACTGATGTAAAAGCATAGTGTTAAGCAATGAATGCTTAACATACCATTAAAATGCAAGTTGAAGATAAGTGTTCAGCAGCATTACAAATGAGGGCTGACTATAGACATTTTAATCCAAATTAGACAATAAAATGAAAATAATGGAGAGCCAAAGTGCATTGTTAAAACGGTTATAATGTGGCACCTAATATGAACACTGCATATCTCCTCATAGTTCAAATGCAGAACACAGTAATGCTTGGACAAGATACCAAATACTGGTAGTGTACTAAGGTTCTTGTAAAGAGGTATTTGGACCGATAATGCTCTTAAATACTTAAATACCCTACAAAAAATCACTTAAGTGAAACACTTGATCACTATTTTGATATACACTAAGTAACAATAATGATAAAATTATTCTCTCTCAATTTTTAAAGAAAACCCAAAATATATGTGTCAGTGTGTGCGCTCTGTGTGTGTGTGTGTGTGTGTGTGTGTGTGTGTATGTGTGTGTGTTGCATGGTCATGCTTAGCTTTCTTCTCTCATTTGTATTTTCATAATATTGCAATTTATTCAGACCGCTTTTCTTCACATATCTCAACTGCTTGTTCCTCTTCTTTACCAAGTACAGACTCAAAGAATTATGGAGTTTTTAGTAGTCATGAAGAAGCGTGATAGCCAAAGGTGGGGAGGGGGAGAAATCACCCTTTGTATCAGGGACTGGGAACCCTACGAGAATGTTGAGACCAAGTAATCTTCATATACTCTTTATATTCTAGTTAGCATTTTCTCTATAGATATGAAATTCCTTCTGTCAACAACTGTTATTCCAATATGAATTTCTGACTTTTTTTTTTTTTTTTTTTGCAAACCCCTTTGCCATCATCCAACTAATATGGTACAAGGTGGTTTTATTCCTCTTCTAAGATGTCTAGCATGCATAAGGGTTGGAAAGGCACAATGTTTTTGCTTCTCTACTCTACTTTCAAGTGCTGTTTATTTTAGGGTTCTCTTCAGCTACAAATAGCATTCTCTGTTGCTCAGGGCGCCTTGGCGTAGGGTGACCATAAGAAAAGGAGGACAGAGCTCCTGTATCTTTAACACTTGTACTGAAAGGGAAATTTCAGCAGGTGTTATTTGTATATATGGGGAACCTGGGAAAATTTCCTCTTCATCACACCAGTTAAAGCTGCACGTGCCCTGCCCTCTTTTAAACCTGGTCACTCTAGTATAGCTCCTGCAGCTTTAACTGTTGCGATGAAGAGGGAATTTCACCAGGTTTTCCATATATACAAATGACACCTGCTGAAATTCCCTTTTCTATGCAACTGTTAAAGATACAGGAGACCCGTCCTCCTTTTCATATGGTCACCCTAGCTAATGTGAATGTGAGACTACAATTTTCCAGTTTGGGGCTTCGAACACAATGGTAAAAGTGTCGTATGCTCAACTACGGGCAGCAATTTGCTGTGGAAATATTTCCAGGAGACTTAAACACAACACCCTGTTCACCACATACACCAGAAACCTAAATGTATAAGCCGACTCTTTTCCAAAAGGCTGCTACTCGCAAAAGGTGAAAAGGTCAACCGCTTGCAGTATCAAATATTAAAAAGTTAAAGTGTTAAAATGACTGACTACTCTGGAACTAAATCTTTGAAAATACAGATCATCTATACATAGATCCAAGTAACCTGAAAAACACACCCACACCCACACTCTACTCATGTCAGAAATCTTGTCCCAGTTTACACTTCTTATTCTAAAAGAAAACAAAAAAGAAATATTCTCAACAGTTTTAAAAACAAAACAACATATATATGACAAGGGGATTTCTTTAAAAGGGGCTTTACCCCTTAAATATAGATTAGGATACTCAGCTGCTGAAGGTAATTGCTCAAGGACTCAAAAATAAAAGTTTCTGCTCATCACTAAGGGCTTGTTTACGCTATAGTAACACAGCACAGCACAGATCTGATAAAGCAACGGCCTTTCATCTCAGGTGCAATGAATAAGATGGGGTGGGGTGGGGAGATAAGAGAAGACAGAATACAAGCAAGCAAATCCACATCTATCAAGTGCAGGATTAACCCTTTTTAAGAAATCAGTCTACAGTTAGATGAAACGTTTTAATAAGTACAAATAGAATCATAAATATTCAACTCTGAATGGTGCCTACAGCAATTCTCAGAGGTTTTCAGCATTGACAGTGCAGACTACCTGTTTCATGCTATGTTCAATGAAGCTGTGACCTCTGGCAAAGACAAAATGAAGACAAGTCTTTCAATAATAATATTAAGGCAGAGTATGTAACAACCAACTCAATTTAAATAGCCAATTTTAAAGATACTGTTTAATAAGAATAGAAATATTAAACACAGTGGTTGGAAATGTGTGATTCTCCAGATGATGGACTGCAACTCCCATCAGCGCTAGCCAGCAGAGCCAACAGCGAGAGATCATGGGAGTTGCAGTCCAACAACATTCCCCATCCCTGTTTTAACAAAATAACTGCAATAAAGTCTAAACTAAAAGCATTTCAATAGTATCTTTCACTGAAGGGGTTTTTCACTATCATCAAAAGGTACTGTGGTTTATTTATTTTATTTATTTTAAAAGCTAATCCAGAAGAAACACAGAATAGTTAGCTGATCATTACCTCAGCAATAGCTGATCATTAGCTCAAGATCATTAGCTCAGCGAGTGATAGGATCAGGAATAGGGTCCAGAGGATTTTGCTCTCATTTTTTCAGTCTAATAACATAACAGATGTGTTCTCTTATACATTACCATATAAATATAAAAAGATTTTTCTGATGCTTCTAATCCCATGTTCCGTGATGAAACACTTTGTAGTTTATCCACTACTAGCTGATTATTATTATTATTATTATTATTATTATTATTATTATTATTTATTTATTTATTTATTTATATAGCACCATCAAAGTACATGGTGCTGTACAGAGTAAAACAGTAAATAGCAAGACTCTGCCGCATAGGCTTACAATCTAATAAAATCATAGTAAAACAATAAGGAGGGGAAGAGAATGCAAACAGGCATGCCCAGTGTTGCTCAGGTCGGTGAATAATGTTTATAACATTTATTTGATATATAATAAATTTCTATGCAACTTATTCATCTTTAGGTTGGTTGGTTTTTTTTAGTTTGGTTGAGTTAGTAAATTGTTTTGTTAGAATAAATGGGAAATTGTGTTAATAAGAACTGTATTTTAAATTAGAGCTTCGTGGTAAACCACTTTTTTTTTTTTTTTACCTGAAAAGCCTACACCTCTCATCATGCCTTTGCCGGAGCAACCGTCTGAACTTCAAAAACAATCAGGACACACAACACCCTTTCTACCAGCTAAAAAAGATGCAAACCTAAAAATATATTTTCAAAATATACCCAGCATTGCCTTGATATCTGAATAACGTATAGTAGGGAAGCGGATCCACCATCTTAAAGTAGCAGGCCAGTGCTAGGCCTGTGAGTTAACCTTTAAACAAATTAAATTCGTTTTCCCTCCTCTCTAACCCTCATGACAACCCTGCAAGGTAGGCCTGTCCTAGGCCTGTGAGGTAACTTTAAAATAAATTAAATTCGTTTCTTTTTCTCTCTCCCTCAACGCCTGGCCAGGACCATCTTGAAGTTGCCCTCATGATTTTCCTTGTCCCCACAGAAAACAAAAACTACAACTCCCAGCATGCTTTTTGCCTTCCCTTCTGCCCCCCCACATGAGACCTAGTAACTGAGGCAGCCAACCCAGGCACTCCCCCTTCAGGCCCAGGATGGCAAGCCACTTCCAGATGATAGCTGCCACAGCCTGATAAATCTTCCCTCCCAGCCAAGGCTATTGAAGCAGAAGAGTGAATGGAGGAATGACTGACAGCTAAGGCTAGAATGGAATAGTGGGCGGAGTTAGTGGCAGTTGGGGAAAGTCAGTTAGTCAGGCCAGAGTTAGGACTGAGAGATAGTGATGCCAGTACTACACGTCCCACCATACCTTTGGTGGCCCTCAGGTGCCCATGTACTCTGAGACGTGCTTTCCTCCTCTTGTGGCTGATGCTGCTCCTTGACACATGCACAACTCTCACTGGGACTGCCTCAGCGCACACTTTTCACCCAAAAAGTGCTCCATCAGGAGCCTCTACTGAAGGGCCGGGACCAGGCCGGGCACTTGCCCCCTTTGTCAAGCCTGTTCCTGGGCATGCACAGAGTGCTTCCCTTTCCTCCCTCCCTCTTAAGGGTGAAGGCTGCACATATGCTTCCCTCAGTTTCTAAGAAAACCAATATCAGGATGGGGTGCTTTTGAGCATGTCCAGAATTCGGCCTCTCAAAGACATGCTGTTGTATCTAGTTATTATGATTTTAAAACCACACATGACAGGTGGGAGGAGGCACCGCAAATGGATACAGCCCATTTATGTGGGTTGTTTCCTTTTATGTGGAATTGGGTTGACTGCTTGAGACTGAGCTTAGGAATCACAATGGTCGCCAAAGGCCAATAAGTCTAGCCTCCCACCCAAGGCATGCTGGGAATTGTAGGCATAAACTTAGGGTTTTTTATTAAATTCTTTAAAAATACTTTAAAAACCCCAAATTCATGTTTTTAGATTTTTTCTGATCCATGTACACGAAGACCTGTCTGGGTGAACAGCATTAAGGCAGTACCATATGTGGAAGTGGGTAAACATTTCAGGACATACGTGAAACACACATACTTTCCATTTTATAGGTAGAGATACAGTGGTGTCACCAATGCATTTATGTTGCAAGACATTTGAATACTGACTGCTATCATTATTATACTTAACATTTCTATTCAAATTCTTTAATATCTATAATGTTGGTGCAGCGAAAATGATTTTAAAAATGAAAGATATGGGGCATGTGGAAGAATTTAAGAAATAGGATGGTGCAAAAAAGGGGAGAAGGAAAGAAAAATACTGTAAACAACAAGGAGGGGACATATTTAAGAAATTTAAAAAAACAGTGGCCCCAGCAAATGTAAAACAGGAGAAATTTTAACTCCAGAGTTTAGCCAAAGGGATCCTAAAATTAGACCTTCCACAAACCATCTATCATCCTTGCTATATAAGGTGGCATAGCTGGCATAGCTTCTTCTCAATGGGAGAGTTTACTTGAAAAAGTATATTCAGAAGAAATATACTTTTTTTCTCTCCAAAGTGCAGGAGAAATAGGGAAGTCATAAGGACCCATTCCTACTAGTAGGAAAGCAGTTCCATGCTGTGTTTACCTTTAGACGGAAGAGTACCCGTAAATAAAATGAAGAACTGCCCCCATCCAAAATGGTATTTTTGCCTTTAAGAAGGCCATGCGATGAAATGAAAGTCAATGCATTTCTATCATCAATGTTGCAATGTATATAATAGATTAAAAGTAGGCAACATTGGTGTTCATCGACACTTCCCCTGTGTCCACAGTGGACTGCTGATAGTTTGGTGTATTTAATTTTAAAATGGTGTATTTTAAAATGGTGTATTTTAGTTTTAAAATGATGTATTTTAATTTAAAAATGTTAACAGTCATTTCAGTTGGCCTTTATTACTCACAACTGCTCTGAGCCCCATGTGAACCCAGAGACATTCCTAAGAAGATGGTGGGTGTCTGGAGGCCAGAGCTTCTGTTTGAAGTGCTCCCAGTTGCTTGGAAAAGAAGGAAAGAAGAGATGGATGGACCTGTTACCATAGCTTGGTATGGGGGTGACCATGGGAGAGCTGACAGTGCTGTAAATTTGGTCCTTTTTAACCTCAGAACCTACACCAAATGAGTCCGAAACACCCCAGTGGGTAACCAGTGCTAATCCAAACAATTTAATCCCAGCTGACAAGCATCACCACAGATTAACACCAACAGGATGGGAGAAGGAAGGAGGGAGACTGGGCTGGAGGACATCTAATGGCATAAGAGGAAGAAATAGGGAGACTGGAGCTGGGCAGTAGTGGGAGACAACCCAATGTTGGGAGGAGCAAATGGCAAGACTGGGCAAACTGCAGATAGCAACGGGAGGGGTTAGGGAGGCCTGTGGTGTGACTGATCAGGGATGGGGAGAAACAAAGAGGAGGTTTGTGAAATGGGTATTTTGCAGACATTGTGACTGGGCAACCCCCATGGCAGCCATTTTCTAACAGCACCCATGCCTATAAGCCCAAAAAGTTTGACAATAGTTTTCCCCACCTACAATACACAGAGTAGGGCAAGTTAGGCCCTATCATTGGAGGTGGGGCTGTGATGACCCTGAGAAGCATCAATATTAGCAGTTTTAGAGAGAAATGACAAAAGGCATACCTTCTGTTGCTATGGTCCATTAGATTGTACATAAACTGGAATGTAACTGGACATGAACTTAAAATAAAACCTTACAATATGTCATGCACACCTAACCAAGGGCAGAGCTGCATTCTGAGGGCTTCTCTGAACAAGTGATTTATAACACGTTTGTGACTGGCCACTCATGGAAGTTTGTGGGTCATTTTGACAATGTTGTAAACCCTCTGCATGTCTCCAACCGCTTTCCCCTGTTATTCCGTTTTTTAAAAAAGACTTTGGATATCCCAAGTCTTGTGAAATATTTCAGGATTTCCTACCATGTGCAGCTGAAGCTGTGGTACAAAACACCCGTTAGCAGGAGTTGTCCCATTCAACCAAGTTTCAATTAAGGCCCATGTTGTCACCCCTCTCCTCCCATATAATTCAGCCCATTATAATTGTGCAAGAGAAACATGAAGCAAAGCATCGGTAAGCAAACATGATTTCCCTTTAATCTAAAGAAGCCCTTAATTTCACATAGCTTCTTTTTCAAACTAAGAACGGTTTCTTCTTTGAACAGAAAGTTTATTCCCATTGAAATGTAGCCTAGGGTCCATTCAGCCCCCTGAGCTTCACCCAAAGTACGCAGATGAAGGATTACAGTTCTGTAATTTTGCTCCATTGTATTACTCCATTTGAGCACATACATTTTCTTTACATCAGATATCTTTATACAGGGCACTAAGATTAAGGTATCCCTCATGTATAACTCTGTAAAATCTCATCTGATAGAGAAACTACCACTACAGTTCAATAAAAAGTTGCATTCATTTTGAATAATTTGATTCCTACCTAAAACTTATAGCAGAGTCAGTCAGAGGCTAATACAAAGAAAGGAAATAGATGGATCAGTTGTTTTTGCATTCTTTTGCCTAATCCTGATGATAAATTTGCCATTTTGTCCATATTTTTTCCAATTTTTTCAATTTAAAATGAAGCGCTTGTCATAAAAAAATCTGCTTTATCAAATAGTTGCCATGAAAATTTCAAAGAGAACTTATGTTTGCATTAAAATCAGTAAATACATCTGCTGTTGATTACTAATAAATAGTATTGCAAATTACATTTGCACTAAAATATTTCAAGATGAAAATTGTTGCAAGAATGGCATGACAATCTGTCAACAATTAAAAAACAAAAAGAATGGAGAAAAACAACGAGTCCCTTAAGCACAGGAATATTTTAACCAAGGGATTTAACTGATCCTTGGAGCACTGATGGCTAAATGCAAAATTTATTAAAGCCAGAGACTGGGTTTGCGTGATAGGATAAGCCAAGGTGGCATGGGAGCCTTGTTAGTGTCAGTGTCACATACTGCGATGTGCAAACGCAGGACGGACAATTCAGCCTGGGTTGTTTTTTGCCAACAAGCCACCCTGATGACCCATGGCTTGTAGCAGGGTTGTTGAAGGTAGCTTGTTCTCAAGTGGCTTGTCATGACGTCCAAACCTAACAATGTGGCATGTCCCAAGCAGCTACAGTGCTGCATGGCAAAAGCAGCACACACACACACACACACACACAAGACTATGCCATACTGTGTGATCTCGCCACATTCATAATGGCTCAGAATTATTAATTTATTATTATTATTGTTGTTGTTGTTGTTGTTGTTGTTGTTGTGATCTGAAGCAGTGGGGGGAGAGGGAGCTTGTCAGTAGCATGTGGCAGCTGGAGGAGAGAAGTCACTTTACAGGCAGGTGTTCTTATTTCCATGTAATGAGAAGTAGCCTTTAACAAAAATGATGCTTGCTAGCAAGATAAGCCCTGAAATACAGGATGAAATTGTCAAGGGGATTGACAAGAGAGGGATATCAGTATGCTGGTCTAAATATCTGAGAGGTGCCCTTGCATAACAGCAAAATACCCTAGGGGGGGGTAGGGATTTGAAGCTCTGAAAATTAATTCCATTTGGCAATATTATGTGGGGGAGGGGGAGTTTTCTTCAGTAGCTAGCAATCCCAGCAGATCCACTGCACAAAAGGTGCTGACATAAGGCCCAAGGAACAAGGAGTTCTGCTGCAAATGCACCTGGGACACGTGCTGGAAAAGGTGGGAGGTCTCCCAGGTATGCCTTGGGTTGTTCAGCAAACCACTACCATGGTGGCTTATTCACAGGGTGGCTTTGCATGATGTGAGAACTCCCCCAGCATCAGTCTTTCACCAGAGCTCTTAATATTTACCACATTTGTCTGATCGGTTAAACATTTTGGCTGTGTCTTCAAAGGTGGATTCCCACAAGTATTTGTTTTAATGAACTGATTCCTCTCCCCCTTTTCCTGATCGAATCAGCTCAGGAGATGTATCTTTTCCACAAGTCTTCGCTTTTCACAACTTCAAAACCAAAGTGGACTAACGATCTGGACTGGTGATGAACTATATACAGGAGCAAGATTTGCATATCTGACATAGGTCAAGTGAAAGAGTTAACTGGTGCTGAAAAATGCAAGTTAAGTCACCTACAGCTGCATATCATTGTGCTGCATACTATTTGTTCTTTTGTGTACAGCTGCATACCCAAAGCGATCAATATATTCAAGTTGCCTTGTATCCTGCTACTATTGCATTGATATGTTTTTTCACTATAAATCATTGAGTTGCAGCATCAACTGTATTTCCAGAAGTACATTTCAAGTATTTATCCTGTTCTATAATTTATTCTACCAGCTGTGTATATATTTAAAAAGAGTTAATGTGATCAAAATTCGTGTGCCACATATATCATTCTAGAATAAAATGTACTTATTCTAATTACACTGAGATAAAGAGTAAGCAGAGAGAGAGACTAACTTTGGGATCTTGCAGATGCAACATTATCAAAGGTGCAGATACATAATATACATTTTGTGAATTATGTACTCATTTATATTTAGGGCTGAATTTTAATCACTGGCAAGCCTTTTTTTCAGAGTGGTCCCTGCTTTTCCCCACTCAAAAGCACAGCCTGTGACAAAGTTATATACATTTTTGTTCAATATCATAAGCATTGGCAACTGTTGAACAGTGCCCATGATATCACTGATAGTAAGATAAAATTTCTGCCCTCCCCCATTATTGTATAGTTTGAATGAATGATATAGAATTGTTTTCCCAATTCTGATAAGGTGTGGAGAATTATCAACCTTAATGTGACTCGCCCTGCTGTTTAAGGAAGATTTAATTATTTTAAAAATAAAACTTAATCGTGTGATCATATTCCTCTCCAGCACAATCTCCTTGTTCTGCTTTGTATAGAAGAACAGACAGGGTTTCCCCTCATGGTTCAATGTTTTCCCACTCACTACTGTTGTAGAACAGGGGTTGGTATCACAGTAACAGTAAGAAAGTTCCTCCTGTTGTCAGATATCAATTATAATCTGTATAAATAAGAAGGTATGTTTGCACCAAAGCCCCTCTTGCCTGTTGCAGTTCTTCATAATTTTGTTTGTTTGGTCGGTTTGGCTTTTTCCTGACTGTCTCAATGGGCATTATCCAATAGGGGCCTTGCATACGCAGCCAGCCCTGCTGGCCACGATCTATATGTAGACACTACCACTTGCGGCCACGATGCAGCATTTCCGGATGCTGCATCCCCAAAACAGTGGAAATGCTTGTTTCTAGAAGGACACAACTTTCCAGGAGTGGTAGGGGCCATGTGCGCAAGGCTCCTAAAGAGTCTTCTGGCAATTTAAAGCCTATTTATTTTGGCATATACTTTCGTGGACTATAGCCCTCTGCAAGGCATGGCACATGATGAGGTGAAGTCGCATTAACTATTCATGGATATATTTGGATATTCAGCAGATGTCAACCCACACCCTAAAAAATAATGTAGCAGACAGTTATAAGGTTGGTTTTTTTGTTATATTTTAAATGTCTTATTTCACCCACTTAATTTGGATTTGTATTATTTCAAAATACCATAAATGTTTCCATAAACATATAGGATTTGTTTGAAATTAAGGCAATGGCTTCCAAAGTGCTGTACCTAAATTCCTAGTTCTTGATATGGCTCTGGTTTCTAACCACTTTTCTTAAGTCAGATTGCACTTTTCTGTCCTTAGGGAAAATTGACATTTGACGCACACAGCTTTTATAATCACTGCAGCAGAAGGGAAATGGTATATTAAAAGACTTAAAGTGCACAAGTTTAGGAACAAGCAGTACCAAAATCTTGTAAATGGTCGCTGTATTATTAAAAGCATGAAAAACAAATGAAGAAACTGAAACATAAAATTAAACACAACAATGAATCTTTTACAATGAATATTTTTATGTGCTACCCACTTACTTGAGTGGTTCCAGGGCAAGTGGTAAAGGGTTTAGGTATAATGCCTTTGTCATATTTCCATTATTTACAAATATAGAATCATAGAATAACAGAGTTGGAAGGAGCCTACAAGGCCATCAAGTCCAACCCCCTGCTCAATGCAGGAATCCACCCTAAAGCATACCTGACAGATGGTTGTCCAGATGCCTCTTGAATGCCTCTAGTGTGTAGAGTATAAATGGAGGCAAACAAGCACTCCTAAAGCAGATTGTCAGAGGTCAACATAGACAGCCACACAAGGCTACACTCCTGATTTTAGCTATCTCCAGCCTGAAATACACAGTTATTATTATTATTATTATTTATTTATATAGCACCATCAATGTACATGGTGCTGTACAGAGTAAAACAGTAAATAGCAAGACTCTGCCGCATAGGCTTACATTCTAATAAAATCATAATGAAACAATAAGGAGGGGAAGAGAATGCAAACAGGCACAGGGTAGGGTAAGCAGGCACAGGGTAGTGATCTGGTTCATACAAATATGGCAGGGGAAATAAATCATGGTAGCTTATTTCACCTGGCGCGTGTGCGGGGGAGGGGGATTTGCATAATTACCTTCATTGGAACCCAGCATGGGTGGCTTGTTGCCACGGTTAACAAGCTACCCCAGAACCCTAAAACATCTTATGGTTTTTGTGTGGCTTGTTAATCACAGCAACAAGCCACCCTCACTGGGTTTGCATGACATGGGAAGCTGTGCTGGCAAGGGTAATTATGCTACTCCCTTTCACACATGACTAGCAGGCATGACGGGGGAAATATGATCATGTGAGCTGGGCTATTCACTCACTATCATATTTAAAATTATACAGGTGTTTTTGGGGGGGCTATCTTTCCCCACCTACCCACATTTGGAGGGGTTTCTCGTTCTCAAAGTGTTCTGATCTGCAGCTCATACAAAACACTCAAGATAAATTCCCAACTATCTTGTCATTAGCTCCCATTAGTGAAACATCAAACAATCATTCTGGGCTATGAGCCAGTGATCAACTTACCAAAGTAATAATCAGTCAGCAGCCCCAGGAATATTAACACATTTCTAAAGATCAGCCAATTTAAAGTAAACAAATGAAACCAATGAGTACAGATGTGTTTTATTAATCACTTCTATAGAAATTACTCAAGCTTTATTTTTTTGCCCCAAAAGGAAGACCAATATTTGATAGAATGTCTTACCATTCTTGGTTTTCATTAAAGTGAGTAGGGCTATGTCAATACTTCAATTGTACCTTGCTTGGAATTAATAGAAATTATTCACAATTGAGAAGTTATGCAGTAAAGTGTAGCTGCTCAGCTGCTAGTGGTAGTAACCAGACAGGATTAGAGTTAGAAAATAATCTTGAAACATTTATTCAGTGTCAAATGATAAAAACATACAGACTCAGTAATGAAATATGAAACAGATTATAAATGAAAAAGTAGATAGATATAATGATCAAGTGGAAAATGTACGACTATATAATAAACTATAAATACAAAAGTAATAGAAAATTAATCTAAGGAACAAGGCAGTAAAATAGGGATAGAAAGGTAGCAGCAATTTACACAACAATAATTAACTAAAATAATCAAACAGCTACCAAAAATTCCACCAGTCCAAATTAGTTGAAGCTTACTTAGTTCCCTGCTCTATATAGCAGATTAGCCTAAATTTTGGCCCATCACAGCATGTAGCCTGATCCATCCTAGGTTGTTTGTTTGCTGTGACAGGTGGACTAGAAACTCTAGCTTCTCTTTCCGCAAAAAAGCCAGAGGGAGCACACCTGGGTTTTTAGCAGCTCACACTTGGAGTGGGAGCAACTGGGTTGTTGTGTCATGCCAAATGAACCATTAAAGAAAAGCAGCTGGGGGACTGGTGGAAAGGAAAATTATGTCTACCTATCCTAATTAGAGGAAATGGTCACATGTGGGCTCAGATGAAAGTTGAGGAAGATTGATCCAGGATCTAGCATATAAAATTTAGGAAAATCCAGACAAGGAAATTATTCAGGCAAATATAAAAGAAAAAACTTTTAAAAATAAAGTTGTGAACTTTGACACTTACAAGGGAACAAAAATAAAATAAAATATTTTATATTTTTAAAACTCTGCAAAAGCTGAATGTATTAAAAAAAGATGAGCCAAGCATCTAGGGGCAAAGAAAAACCAAGAAATCAATTCTTCTCTCAAAGAAAAGGCAAAAAGGCAAACTGGGATCCAAAAGGCCCCAGAACAAGCAAAAGTATGCTAGCTAAATTGGAGCTAAACAAACAGTAAAATTAAGGGGAAATAGTGAGTCCCACAATACTGAGATGCAATGCAGTTGCATTTTGATCTCTGAACACCTTCAAATTTCCCTGCCTTTTGATTAGCTTTTTTCCTTCTCCCCACTTGCCCCACTAAAAATTCAGTTCTCTATTAGTAAAGTTACAAGTTGCAGGACTGCAAAACTGATTCTCGTTGTTTTGGTATATATCAGGGATCATTTTCGAGTACATCCAGCCTTATCAGGGACTGGGAAATGCCCGAAGCTCATAGAGCTGCCAGCTGCATGGAATAAGAAACCTTATACTTCTTATAGGGCTATCTATTGTTCATATCTTGACCAAGCTTTTTCAGCATAATTTTGCTCCATCTCAGACTCTAAGATGCAGAAACTTTCTGCCTTCAAGGAAGGACAGGCCAAAGTCGATTCCCGTTTATTTTAAATAAATAAAATTCTATAACTCCTGTATAAGCCCTCTGTCCCCAACACCCCTGAATGCTCAAGAAGTAACCTCACCTACACACCAATGTCCAGTAGTACATCTTACCTATATCATAGAGTAACCTGAGCTTGTTTATGAACTTCATCCCACGTACCTGCTTCCCTCGAATTATCCCCATAGCATAAAGCTGTTGTTGTTGTTAGCTAAATCACACCCTGGGCGTTGCTAAGATCCTTTGCATACCAGGAAAAGGGTTTAAGGGGAGAAATGTAAAAAATCATTAAAAATCAACAGATGACCCAATCCGATTCAAATTTGGTATGCTTAAAGCCCTCCTTACTATTACTGTGCCAATTTTGATGTCTTTATCTTTAAAACTTATGGAGATGTAAGCATTTGTTTAAATTGTACTTTAAACTTATCAAATCATCCTCCTCCACCCCCAGTGGCCGCTCAGAGAACAAAAGGTTCGCTCCTAAAGGGGTAGTAAAATATGTTGGTTCTTTTGGCTAAGAAGCACAATTAAAGCAGGATGCATGGGAGTGCTTCACAGTCAAAGCAGATTATAAACTGGAAAACTTTGGAGTCCTTTGCACGCAATTTGCAGTGATTGCACAGTATAACGCTGGTGTGATGAAGCTTTATAGCCAACCAGCATGGTGATGCCTCGCTGAAAATCATACCCAAAGACCTATGTATGACAAGCATCTTAAGTCACTTGTCAAGTAACAAAGTTCCATAAAAGAGATCAAAACAGACTTTTCTATTGAGAGTCCTCAATGAATGGTCTCTGTCCTTTTCTTTAGCTATAAACTCTTGAGGCAAGTACTGACGTTTTCCTAGTTTAGCATGCTGGCCCATATCAGAGGCTTGTAATATGACTTACATAAATCTGTCAAGCTAAACTATGCAAATTATACTTTTACAGGTGAATGTTATCAAGTTATATTTAGACTGGCTAATTTTACATCACACTGATGGCTAAATTTCCTTTGTTGATTGTTCTCTCATCTGAAGTCTCTGCTGTTCACTTTTCCTATCTCTTCACATTCAGACATAAATGATGAAAAAGCACGGTGATGTTCAAAAGTTACAAAGATAAAGAGGAGGTTGGCAAAATGAAAGAGTGAGGAAACGGAACAGATAATTAATGTGAAGTCTGGTATGAATGAGAGAAGAATGTGGGTGGGAAAAGAAATAGGCAATATGAACAAAGTCGCAATGGAAGAGACGTACAGAAAGCTTTAGTTTAGTACTTGCTCTGGCACAGTTACTTTGGTAGCAGCAGGTCACAACAAACTGTTCAGCTCAACTTCAAAAACCATTCTGAACATTTTTTCAGATTTGTGCTTTCTGCTGCATGCCATTTATTCCTGGAGTCTCCAATATAGTGCCTATAGGCACCAATGTGTTCACAAACATGTCTCTTTGCACCCGCCAGGCTCCTTGCCTCTCCTGATTTTTGTTTTATTTCTTCAGATATTTTTTTTTTAAAAAAAAACAATTAAGAGGCAGTATGATGCAAAATAAAAGGCTGCCATACCAGCACCTTCTTTATTTGGGACCAAAAGGGTGGTTTGGGGGCTTAGACTCCACCTCTGTCTTGTACTTAGATTCCAGGGTAAGTTACTTTTCTTTTAGTCCCACCAATTTGTATTCTGGGAAATGAGTGTTTTGTGAACTGGCCATGCCCACGATGGCAGCCATTTTAAAAAACTAAAGAATTTATTCCAAATATGCCTACCAACCATAAAGGTTTGGGGATTCCTGATTTATAAAACAATAATAAAATTCCCTTCTTGATGTACACAAGGCTAAGCCATTTGAATTTAGCTTTAGTAGACATGGAAGTGGTGAGGACTTGAAGCCACAAACCCTAGAATGGTCTTATGCAAACACTTCTAGCATATGCCACCCTGAGATCTTAATGATATAGGGCGGGATATAAATGTTTTAAATAAATAAATAAATAAACAAACCTGAATATGTTCATACTGTTAAACAATACGAAAATGCTTAACTAGTTTAACTAGTCTTATTCCCCCTAAATGCTCACAGTCCTATGCCTGGGAATAAGACTAGTTTAACTAATCCTACTCCCAGGCATAGGACTATGAGCATTTAGGGAGAAAATACTGTGACTGCAAAGCACCAGCACAGATTCTCAAGAACAAGTTATGTCAATTAGCGTTATCTCCTATTCCGATAAAGTAACTAGCTTGGTAGATCAGAGAAGCGCTGTCGACATAACATTCAACAAGGTCCCCCACTATATTCTTATTGACAAGCTCGTAAAATATGGGCAAGGTGATGCTACTGTTGTGTGGATTCAAAGCTAGCTGATAGACTATACCCCAAAAGTGTAAATGAATGGGTCATCAACCTGGACAGAAGTAGTGCACTGAGTTGTGTCCTGGGCCCAGCATTATTCACCATCCTTATTAAATGACTTGGATGAAAGAACAGAGGGAATGCATATCAAATCTGCAAATGACATTGGACCAGGAGGGGTAGCTAATACCTTAGAAGACAGAAACAGGATTCAAGATAATCTTGAGAAGATGAAGAGCTAGGTAAAAAATAACAAAATGAATTTCAATAGAGATAAAGGTCAACTTCTGTATTAAGGCTGGAGAAATCAGATGCACAAACGCAGGCTGGGTAACGCCTAGTTTGGCAGCAGTACATGTGAAAGGCATTTAGGAGTTTTAATAGGCCAGAAGCAAACATGGGTGAGCAGTGCAAGTGGCAGTTAAAAAGACTAATGCAGTTTTAGACTGCGTCAACAGAAGTATACTGTGTCAGATCATGAGAAGTAATACTACTACCACTCACCTACAGTTCTGTGTCCATTTCTAGGCACCACAGGTTAAAAAGGATAATCGATCAACTAGTGTGTCTAGAGGAGGGCAACAAGGATGGTGAGGGACCTGGAGATCAAACCTGATAAGGTTGAAGTATTTGGATATGTATAGTCTGGAGAAGATCGTAGCCTGCTATTTGGAGGCTGTGAATCAACAATTATTTGATCTGGATAGACTCCTGGTGTGTTTCTAAGCTCAATTCAAACTGCTGGTTATCACCTACAAAGCCTTACATGGTTTGGGGTCAAGGAATCTAAAGGAGAGCTGCTCCCATACAATTTTGTTCATCCATTAAGATCTTTAGGCAAGGTGAGACTCTGGATCCCACCACCATCTGAGATATGACTGATAATGATGGAAACAGTGCCTTCTTAGTAAAGGGCTCTGGAATTATGGTGGTCATCACTACACCATAATGTGATGGCCGCCAATTTTGGATGGTTTTAAAAGGGGATTGGACAAATTCATGAAGGATAAGACGATCATATACTACTTTCAGTATCAGAGGCAGTATGCCTATGTACACCAGTTGTTGGGGAACTCATGTTGCACTCATGTACTGTTTCTAAGTTTCCTATGGGCAGCTGCTGGGCCACTGTGTGAACATGATAGGTTAGATGGACCCTTGATCTGTTCCAGCATGGCCTTATTATGAATTCCCTCTGACTGGAGGCCTGTCTGGATCCTTTCCATCGTAACTCTCAAAACATTTGTAATTTTTTTTAAAAAAAGAAATCCTTTAAGGAGGCATCTATAATGTTGCCTGTTCCCCCAAGTTGATAGTGCTGTTTTTAGTAATTTTAGTTAATTGTTTTTAACTAGCTGTTATTGTGATTGTTTTGTTTTTGCATGGGTGGTGGTGGAATTTTCCCAATATATGTGCAGGGTGTTGTGTGTGATCCACAGTTTGTTACATCAGCAATTGGCTCTTTGTTGTTTACATGCCCCAAACAGCAGGTCTGCCTTTGCATAAAAAAATGTGCCCTTGTGGAAAAAGTGAGGCTCAAACATATTGAGATTCTTTCATATTTATTTACAAAACTTGGGACATCTTTCTCTTTGCTGTTGGGCAGATCCTGCAGAATCTTCAGTACATTCCTTTGCCAATTGTATATAGTAAACCTATATACACCAATTGCTGGGGAACATGGGTAGGATGGTGCTTTTGCACTGTGTCCTGTTTGTGGGTCCCTGGTTGACAGCTGGTTGGCCACTGTATGAACAGAGTGCTAGACCAGATGGACCCTTGGTCTGAACGAGCATGACTCTTCAAAAGAACATAAGAAGTGCCATGCTGGATCAGACCAAGGGTCTATCTAGTCCAGCACTCTGTTCACACAGTGGGCAACCAACCATCGGCCAAGGACCAACAAGCAGGATATGCTCTTACGTTATGTTATATTCTTATAATGTCAGCTATGCACACTACATAGGTCTATCTGTAGTTGAGGCCATCCATCAGGTGTATAGGTGGGAACCACAGTGATACGAAGCTGTACTTCACACTTGTATTGATATTGGTTAGCAAAAACTGAATGGACATTTTAGGAACACATTGTGTTCATACTGTGCGACATGGATGTGCTTGAAGCTCAGCAATCATTAAAAGAAGTAGGATTACCAGCAGGCTTAACACTGTGCTTAGAAACGGGAGTTTGAATGAATCTCACCCTCACCTATTTCTTTACGAAAGATGGCACTAAGCTAGGTGCACTACTAAGATGTCGTTTTATCAAACAATTAATGTGTATAAAAGAGAGAGACTAAGTAAAGGAGATATAACAAACGAGGAATATAGTAAATATGTGTCCTCCCAAGAGACATTTTTTCTTAGTAAGAAGTGCAGAATGCAGGACCTTTCTGAAGTTTGTTCTAAGAATGGTGCAGTGGAGACAGTCAATTTCATTGCAAAATGATGGTAGAAGTTACTGTATTGTACATAACAAGAGTTTCTGAAGGCTCTCTCAGAAAGAAGGCAAGCGGGAGAGAGAGGAGGCTGGTTTATTTGACTGACTCATTTTCAACCTTTACTGGGAGGTGAATCAGATGACCTTCCCTTAGCAATGTACACTCAACACTGTAGCTCATGAAAAGTGTGGTATTTCTAGAACTGCTGTAGACAATTCAGATTGGGAAACTGATACAGCTATTCTTTATTCTCAAGGTCTTGACTAAAAGGGAGGCATATGTGCTTTCACTGACAAATGTAGTACCCTTCAGATGTAAAAGCCAAAACAGCTGTGTGGGAGCTGTTTTTCTATGCGGGGATCCCAAGTAGTTGGCGAGCAGCACCTTCATGATGAAACCACATGGGTGAGGCTAACAGAACACCTCTTTCTCGCAGAATCAGCTCCCACATGGCAGCTTCTGTGTCTGAAGGGCACCTATGTTTTTCAACTGAACATGTTATAATTAATTGTTAAGGTTTCCTGGAACTAAAACAGGAGTAATCAATATAGGTGCAAGAACAACTAAACAAAGTAATTAGGAATTATTCAAAATAATATCTGTGTAGCAAATATTGTGAGTCACGTAGAGGTCATAAGCAGATCTTTTATTGGTTTTACTCTAACATGCTGATAAAACTGAATTGGCAGAAATTGCACAACTTGAAGTTAACAGTACAATCTTAACAAAAGAGGAGACAGGAGCTTGAAGTCTAGAAACATACTAATTCTAAAGGAATAGGTGGGAGATTCAGGACAGGTAAAAGAAAGTACTTCATGCAGTGCAGAGTTAAACTATGGAATTCGCTGCCACAAGATGTATGATGGCCACCAATTTGGATGGCTTTAAAAGGGGGTTGGGAAAAATCCCTGGAGAAAAAGGATATCAATGGCTACTGGTCATGATGACTATGTACTACCTCCAGTATCAGAACAAGTAAGCCTATATATACCAGTTGTTGGGGAACATGGGTAGGAGAGTTCTGTTGCACTGTGTCCTGCTTGTGGGTCCCTTGTCGACAGCTGGTTGGCCATTATGTGAACAGAGTGTTGGACTAGATTGACCTTTGGTCTGATCCAGCATGGCACTTCTTCTGTTCTTATGAAATAAGTTGGAAAGAATGACAGACCTCACCACCACTATCCTCTAGCTCCAGAAAAGGCTCTGCTTATATTTCAGACCACTGAGTTGACCCTACTTTTGCTAATGCTGAGTGCTTACGATCATGAGACAGCTCTTAAATAAAAAAATAAATTAGCTGACATATTAGCTGTCCTGCTGTGCCTTCTGACCACCTACAATGCACGGATGTAACTATGACTAACTGAAATGTACTTCAAAATAATAGGATTATGTCCTCAACATTCTCAATACAAACACTAAAGTGCCAGAGGCAGGATCATTTCCTTCAATTCATTAATCCCACATGACAAAGAACAGGTTCACACAATCCCTGCAGCCCATGTCTGCAGCCCACGTGGGTTGTGGGGTGTGCTATTTTGATTATCTGCCCCCAGTGGGGAGTTGCCATGTCATGGAATCCAAACCCAGGCAGTAAGGGTTGTTTGAGTGTCAAAAAATGGATGGTTTGTTGTGTGAACGGGACAATTACGTTTATCATTCCTGCTATATCTCCTGTCCTATAATATTCAGAAAGTTAAAATATATTCATGCTAGACACAAGCACTAATCAATAACTGTAAGCATATATCTTGCTGTACAAGTATTGCTCATTGCAAGTTTTAAAATTCACTTCCTAGTATTTTTACCCAACAGCTTATGTCATTTAGAGAAAGACAACAGCCTGATCTATTAAAATAAAATAGTAAAGATATGAATGCTTTGAAATCACAGAACTTTAAAGTACCAGCTTTATTTTATTTCTGTGTGCTTGGAAAAATAAATTCTGACATTTCCTGTTTTTAGCACTTCAAAAATGTATTAAAAGGGACAGCTTGTTCGATAAAGAAAAAAAATTATGTAATGTTGGAAACTTTTAGAAAGGAAATGTTGAACAGATGGAAATCCAGCCTACATTGTTGCCAATTTCTGCATTTTAATAAGATTTTGATATCTTGGTATATATTTAAAGGGGCCTGATTAATTTCTGAGTTATTTTGATATCACAAAGTTTTCCTTCATCCGACCATGGTAATCATCTTAGCCATTTTGCAGTTCTTATTTTCTACTAATATTTATTTATTTAAACTACTAATATACAATTTGATTAGGGATGGACTTAATGAGCTGCTACACGAGCTGCTGGATGGCCCAATGAGTGCAGTGGGCCCGTCCATCCCCTTAGCAAGCTGCTATTTTGTGTAAAAATGATGGGTCAAGAAATGTAACGCTGTGTAAATAGCAGCCATAAAGGGGCCATTTATGCAACATTACCGGCTTGTGCAAATGCGTCCGGTAAGTGGCAGTAGCTCAATGAGTGGGGAAGAGTTTGTCAGATTCCACCGTCCTCTCAGATTCCCACAACATCCCTACACTTGATATCATAAAATATCTAAGAGGTTTACATAAAAATATAAAAATATATAAAAAGAGTATAAAATAATAAATTAAAAACATTACAGAAACTGTAACACAGAACAGTGCAATTATATGTCTGGGAAAGCCACCTCCGAGCACACATGGGAAAGTATTCCAGAGGGTTGGTGCTACTAGTGTGACAATGACTCCTTATGATCATTTTTTTTCTTTCCGAAACAGACAGGTTGAAAAATAGTGAGTGAGGGCTCATCTACTGTACACAAAGCAGGATATTCCACTCTGAACGTGGCATATAAAAAGGCAGCAGTATTGAAGTGCTTTGCAGCAGTATTGAAGTGCACTGCAGGATCTACACTACTGCTTTCTAGTTTACGAAGTGCACTGACAACTGTTGGGGGCCATGACACATCTACACCAAGCAGGATATAACACTATGAAAGTGGTATGAAAGCAATATATGGTATGTGTCACAATTGTCACTGCACTTCAATACTGCTATAAATCAGTAGTGTGGCTCCTGCCTTTTATATACCACTTTCATACCACTTTCATAGTGGAATATCCTGCTTAGTGTAGATGAGTCCTGAGTGAGAGAATGTTTTAGAGTACATCCATTTCCCCCAAGGAGGTCAAATTTATTATGGCTTGTCAGGATGCACTGATTTAATTCAATGATTTAAGCCATGTTTCCTATTTTGAAATTCAAATATTCCCCACAAACTATAACAATTAAGCCATATTAGCTTGTAATGAAGTAGAATGTTTATACAATCTAAAAGCATAATCCAAAGCATCTGGCCATGCTGTTCAATTGCACTATCAAAGTATATGCTGCAACCATTTCTGTTCTATCTATCATCCATTTATCTACTTGGGAGGATTTACACAAGATCATTTAATTGAAGGCAAAGGCTGCAATCCTATGCACATTAAGTTCCACTAACAAATTCAGACTTCCTTTCAAATAAAAATGCACAAGTGAGACCTGCAACAAAAGCTGCATTGTTGACTGCTCCTGGCTCAGGATTCCAGCCAGTCAGCTATTCCTTATTCCAGGATATTCCATTCCCCGTCCCTGAAAACCTCAACAGTCAGTCAGCATCCCATGCCCACTTACGGAGCTGCTTCTCCAGGATTATTTTTCTGAAGGGGGGTGTGTGTGTGTGTGTGTGTGTGTGTGTGTGTGTGTGTGTGTGTGTGTGTGTTGTACTTGTGGAAAACATTCTCTGCTGACAGCACCCTCTTGGGCACTGATGATGCAGTTTTGGTTATATAAGGATCTATACTCATAGAATGAATTCCCTATGTTGGATACAGCTGGGCTATGCGTGTCCAGAAATTTCCAGAAACAAAGGGTTGGATCCAAAGGTTTCCCTGCTGCAATCATCTCAACCCAGTCAAACTCTTCTATTTGCTATGCAAGACAGATTATATAAAATTCACAAAGGTTGTTAAACATTTGAGGAGTTTATCTCCTTAGGCATTGTTATCAAAACAAATGCCATTATTGCAAGCCAAGAAACATACAACACTGTATAATTACATTTATGGAATTTGTTGCCAGAAGTTGTGAGATAGCCACTGTCTTAGATACCCACTGTCTTAGATGGACTTTTACAAATAATACAAAAAAGGAGATTAGGCAAATCCACGGAGGATCGATCTATTAATGCAGCCTCTGTGTTCAGAGGTAGCATACCACCAAATACCAGTTTATCAGGCCCTATTCTTTTCCCAACAGCATCTGGCTGACTGGCTGTCCATCAGTGATAGTGTTGATCGACATGGATCTTTGATCTGACCCAAGAATACAAACCTTATATTCATAATAAATGTTACTCACCTATATGTTGAGCATATTTAATAGGATAAGGTGTCACTACATGGGTTCACATGCATAGTTCTACTTCTCAGGTCCAGATAAAAATATACAGCAAAATCAATGATTCAGTTTGCATGTTCATGCTGCCCACTATGGCTTGTTTAAGCTACAGTGGGCTGCAGTGCATGCAGTTAGCCATTTTTAATATTCAGCCACAAACCATGGGTTATGCGAAGGTCGTTTAATCCTCACATAAACCACGGCCACAGATCTGAACGACATGACAAACCACGGCTTGAATATTAAAAAAAACACCAGGGACACAGTAGCACATGCTGCAACTCACCGTGGCTTAAAAAAGCCACAGTGGGCAGCAGAGACTGTGTGAACTCGGTCAATATTTCTCTAGCTCCGAGCAGGTCTAATGTACACAATTATTACCAGTTTGGATGTTTATACAGCATTACTGGCTGCCACGATGAATGATCTAATTTTCAAAATGCTATTCTTATTTTATTTATAGTCACAATAAGTAGAAGTCTCTTTAAAACATACACATAGAACTTGCCATTTCTATGAGAAGCTGTTATTCTAAAATTCCAATGATCTAATCTAATTAGAACACTGAAAATGCACAAACATGTTAAAAAACACAAATTAGGTTAATTTTAAACTTGCAAAATATTTTTGAAGTATATAATACATAAAAGGTCTTTTCTTCATGTGTTTCACAATTCATTAAGTACAAAATGGAAATGTCAAGATATATTCCTGAAATTAAAGAGAAAGCTTCTAACACTTTTGAGAATTGTGGAAAACCTTTTCCCCTCATCTGTACATTAACTCTGCAGCATTGCTCTGATCAAATTGAGATTAGGTTAACTGCGAGTATCATGGTCCATCTTGTATTAGCTCTTCACGATAGAATTTACTCTCAGAATATCCCCAGAATAAAAGATAGGTATCTGATCTTATTATAAACAGACTTTTGATTTTCTTGTGATTCTTCTTTATGCAACAACCTTTAGTGTTTATTAACTTTAGGGGATTTGGAGCTAAATGCCATCAATACGCTGATGACACGCAGCTCTATCTCCCTGTGACAACTGAATCAGGTGAGGCTGTGCAAGTCCTGGACTAGTGCCTAGACTCAGTAATGGGCTGGATGAGGGCCAATAAACTGAGACTAAATCCTGGCAAGACGGAAGCCCTGTGGGTGAGTGGTTCCCGAGTCCGGGAGACAGGCTCATTGCCTGTTCTGGATGGGGTTGCTCTGCCTCTGAAAGAACAGGTTCGTAGTTTGGGGGTACTCTTAGACCCGTTTCTGTCGTTGGAGGCTCAAGTAGCCGCCACGGCTTGGAGTGCCTTTTACCATCTTCGGTTGGTTTGCCAACTACGGCCTCTCCTGGACAGGGATAGCTTGACCAAGGTGGTACAGGCATTGGTAACCTCAAGATTGGATTACTACAATGCGCTCTATGTGGGGCTGCCCTTGAAGCTGCTCCGGAAGCTGGAGCTAGTGCAGAATGCTGCAGCTCGGCTGTTGTCTGGAGCTGCCCCTTTCCAGCATGTAACTCCTCTGCTGAGGGAACTGTACTGGCTGCCTATTCGCTACCGGGCCAGGTTTAAGGTTCTTGTACTTGTGTACAAAGCCCTAAACAACTTGGGACCAGGATACCTGAGAGAGCGCCTTCTCCCTTACCAACCTGCCCGGTCACTGAGGTCATCCGAGGGCCTGCTCCTGGTGGTTCCACCTAGATCCATCATTCGATTGGAATCCACCAGGGGAAGAGCCTTCAGCGTGGTGGAGTCCCTCCTGTGGAATTCCCTGCCTCTGGAGGTCAGACAGGCTCCAACCTTGTACTCCTTTCGGCGCCTCCTGAAAACATCTTTATTCCAAGAAGCCTTTCTTTAACATGCAGCCTTGGATTACTGTGTTGTTGTTGTTTTGCTTCTTTTTAAATTTTGTTTTAACTGTTTTATTCTGTTTTTATTTTCATTTTACCTTGTACACCGCTCCGAAATTTTTTCAATGAGGAGCGGTATATAAATATTCTAAATAAATAAATAAATAAACTTGGTATGCAGCAGCGTATGTTGAGAATTGAAATGTAGTGGCCAAAATATAAATCTGTATCTCTTTGAATAAAACTGTACTCAGCATTGGTTGTCATGTTGTGTGGAGGGCACCGCTGATTATTTCCTCAGCCACCATTGGTTATTTTGTCAGGTTATTTTGTCAGCCACAGAGTCGCAAGGCAAGAGTGGTCAAAGTGGTGGCTGCCACTCTAGTCCAGCAGGCTGGATAAATTTTCAGCCTAACAGTCAACTCAACACTGATCCTAATCCACAACACGGTTGATTATTATCTTGTTGTGTGGGGAGTACCCCCTAGATAAACAACTGTTGAGTTGATTATTACCCCACCATTGGTTATCATGTTGTCTGAATGCAGCCAGTGGCTGTGCTCACACTATATGCTAACCCACCTAGTGTGGGTTGTTGTTGAACAGTGGAATATCATGTTCTCTGAATGCAGCATATTTTCTGCAGCGTAGGTTATCCTGTTGCCTGTAAACAGTGCTTTTTTCAAAGATCAGGTTATTGTCTGAACGCAGAGCATTTTCTGCAGGGTTTCTCATTAATCATGCAATGTGACTTGTTAACCACCCCGAACAACCCAACAACATGGGCTCTGAAGAAAAATAAACCACACTGCATGGATAACAAGCACCCCTGCAGAAAATGGGCTTTGTTCAGATAACATGATATAAGTGAGATATTAACATTCTTTGAAATATGTAATAATAATAATAATTTATTTATTTCTTACCCGCCTCTCCCTTCGGATCAAGGCAGGGAACAACATTAGAACAGGAATCAATACATCTTAAAAATTCGTGATTTTACATTGATCTGGATAAGCCTGCCAGAAAAGGCTAGTCTTTAAAGCTGCCTTAAAATTAAGAGAGTTAATTTTACGAATCTCCTCCAGCAGGCCATTCCACAATCTGGGGGCGACAGAAGAAAAGGTCCTCTGGGAAACTGATGTCAGCCTAGTTTTAGCTGACTGAAGTAA
This sequence comes from Elgaria multicarinata webbii, assembly GCF_023053635.1. Classification (NCBI taxonomy): domain Eukaryota; kingdom Metazoa; phylum Chordata; class Lepidosauria; order Squamata; family Anguidae; genus Elgaria; species Elgaria multicarinata. The sequence goes on along the minus strand of NC_086172.1, from coordinate 133,500,857 downwards.
GTTCACCCCAGAGGACCTGAGTATGCGGGGCGGACTATATGGGAGAAGGCGATCCTGCAGGTAACCTGGAACCAAACCATTTAGGGCTTTAAAGGTAATGACCAACACTTTGTACTTTGCCCGGAAACTAATTGGCAGCCAGTGGAGTGATTTTAATGTTGGGGTAATATGCTCACCCCTAGATGTACTGGTGACCAACCTGGCTGCCATATTTTGAACTAATTGAAGTTTCCGAACTAGGTACAATGGTAGCCCTATGTAGAGCACATTGCAGAAGTCAAGCCTTGAGGTTACCAGCGAGTGCACTACTGTCTTTAGGTCTTCTGACTCTAAGAAGGGGCGCAGCTGGCGTATCAGCCGAAGCTGATAGTAGGCACTCCTGGCTGTTGCATCTATCTGGGCTGTCATTTGGAGCGACGGATCCAGGAGCACCCCCAAACTGCGAACACAGTCTTTCAGGGGGAGTGTAACCCATCCAGAACTGGCTGACACACCTCCAAACCTAGGTCAGAGCCCTTGACAGCAAGCACCTCTGTTTTATCTATAGGGTTATCTTTAGTATTCACTTTTATTAGGAGTAATTTGTGGTTCTAGTCTCAAATTTGACAAAATATTTCCTCATACAATCTATCTGCCTTTCCACTCTCACTTTGCCTGCATTTATATTAAACTATCTCCAAAAGCTCAAAAAGAGGGCCCAGTGGTCTTCTCCTTCTGCACATGTTGAAAATAAAAATCTTGGACAGAAAGTTACTCCTCACTGAGTTCATTTGTACTCCCACAGCTAGACAGAAATGAACATAAAGCTTCACACAGGTTCAGTTTGTGGCACTTTTTTGTTTAATTTAAAGTAAGCAGACTATACTACTTCAAAACTATTACCAAACGGCAACCTATAATTCCAGAATTTTATTTAGTATATTAACAATTTAGTTCTCCTAATTTTTCCAGAAAATACCAGGACAAATCTGATTTAAAAAACACTCCGGCCAAAACTACCACTGCCCCACCCCCAGGAAATTGCCAACCTTGATGTTACTGTGTTCCTTTTATTCCTCTTCTATCCCTTCCTACTTCTCATTGTTGATTTTGACTGTATTGCGCAGAGCCACATGACAGCTATTATGAACATCCAGCTTAGATCCTCAATCACCCACAAAAGACGTGAGAAAATCCTTTGTATTTTTCTAAAATATATTTTTCAGTATTATGCCAGAAGGTGATAGTTTTCTTATTCAGACTTAACATAACTAAAGATTTGAAGTGGTGACTAGGCAGTCAAGGTGAAATAAAACGTTTATATTCATTGGACCCAAAACAGTACATAATTTAATATTCCATTTATTACCTATTAAGATTAAGAAAAAAGTTGTTTCCATCAAAAACAGTAAGAATTTGTAAAAATCAAAATCCAGTTAAAATAAGACAGTACATGCCTTTGATTATAGCAAGCCAACACAAGCTTAAATAAGCTGTAGACTGAAGTGAAAAATCTATTTTTGGATACTTAAGAGAGATAGATCAATAAGTGACCAAGGGCAACTTTTCAAACACAGAGAAAGTCTTATAGTCCAGTCAAGTTATAGAATTATTTCCACTTCTTTCGTTTCTTCCACTTGAACAGAGATTTTAGTAGTTTTAAGATTCATTCCCAGAAGGCTCAACAAGAGACCTGAATTTCACCTCCACTGATCAGTACTTTGTCTGTTTGGTTTTTAAAAAACAAACAAACCCAAAAATAGGGCTGTGAAGGGAAGAAGCTAAATTAACACTTGAAAATCCATAATAAAATGGAAAACACAGAAATTAAAATTATATTACAAAACTGTCAACAATGGAAACTAATCTATATTTCTGCTGTAATTATTGGGTCAGAAGTTAAAACTGAGAAACCTAATTAGTTGCTTTGCATAATCAACTAATCTTATGATAACCTAGCAAAGCTAAGCCAGTATTTCTAACAGTTCAATAGAAACCATTTGAAAAGACTGAATAGAATGTCTATATCTTTGCTGGTCTCAGGCACTCCTCCCTCCCAATCTGGATTTGGGACTGAAAGGCCCAGGAAAAGCGTGGGTGCATGGAGTTTAAATTGTAAGCAAAGCTCAGTTTATGACACTGCATAACATCATGACTAATCACGACTCAACAACAACAATGCTAATAATTAAAATAAGTTATGATACTCTCAGAGTCACATAGAAAAGCAACTTTTGGAACATAAGAACAAGTTCTGAAAGTATCCAAAAATCAATCGCAAAGCATCCATCAAAGCAGGCCTACTCAAAAACAGCACAGTACAAAATTCCAGATTATGCATATCTTGTAAGGAGTAAGGTATAGACTGGACCGCTCAGGAGAAAGTATAGGCATTCCTTTGAATGTAATAATGATAACGGTGACTATATCCCTTGGAAGCCAGCAGGAACCTTTGCAACCCCCTTCTTTTACACACATACACAAAAACATCCCAAGCCATAATTATCAATGAGAATGATAATAATTAAAATTATTATTATTATTTATTTATATAGCACCATCAATGTACATGGTGCTGTACAGAGTAAAACAGTAAATAGCAAGACCCTGCCGCATAGGCTTAGACCAGACTTTCATGGACCCAGAGGAAGTTTGAAAGAGACCTCTCCTAGAATATGGGGTGTAGAATTCAGCAAAGTCCAGGCAGGAAAAATTAATCCAGGTAGAGAGTGAAGATATTTTTTAAAAAATGAAAAGTATTGTGAAGCCCAGGCTTCACTAGTGAGCAAAATAAAATAGAGGGCGAAAACTACACTAAACTAAGAACATAGGAAGCTGCCTTATGCTGAGTCAGACCATTGGTCTATCTCGCCCAGTATAGTCAACACTGACTGGCAGCAGCTCTCCAGGGTTTCAGGCAGGAGTTTTTCCAGCCCTACCTGGAGATGCCAGGGATCGAACCTGCATACAAAGTAGATGCTCTACCACTGAGCTATGACTCTCCTTGCCTTGTGGAAATATAGCCCAAAATAGTCTCATAGTTCAAAAAGAGAAAAAAGGACTCTTCTTCTCCCAAAAAGGAGGGCCCAAAAAGCTCTCAAAACAAATCAAAATCTGCTAATAAAAGTTCAGAGTTAAGCAAAAGCTAAAAATCAAGCAAATCAGGTTGGAAGGGGGGTGCAAAGGAAGAAGGGGAACGGGTGGGAGCATAGACCAGTAAACAGAAGTGGTGGTGTCTGGTCATACTGAAGGGATTGCTTGTCCATGTACACACACACACACACAGAGGACCTAGAAACTCGCTGCTGCTGCTCCTGCTTTCCCTCCACACAGCAGTTATTCCCTTCTCCACCACCACCCTGAACACTCTGGGTGCCGCATTTGAACCTCCATAGAGTTTCATTAGCAAATAAAAAATGTTTTTTAAAATAAATAGAATTAAAAAAAGAAAAGAAATTCCATTCCACCAACTACAATAGAAAGGGAACAGGAAAACATATATAATTTCCCTATATAGCCTAGTTTTTGTCCACAAATAATGAGCACCGAAGGTTGCCAACACATGTTTTCAGGAATATTTTTGCATGACTAAGGGTTTTTCCCCCCTGTTCATTACCCTTTCTTACTCAATCTTTAACCAATCTTCCAGATACTTTCAGGCTATGTAAAACAAGACTTTTTTTCTGTTATGTGCATATTTCAGGAAGATTGATGAAATCTTTTCAATTTTATTAAAGTTAGAATGACCCACCCATCCGCGATTTCCATGGAATCCTTATTCTACTGATTTATTAGAGCCACAATTGTGCCTCCAATAATCAGAGCAGTTCTGTCTTTCTTGATAGAATGGAGTGGGGCAAGCTAGATCATAGAATCATAGAATAGAGTTGGAAGGGGCCTACAAGGCCATCAAGTCCAACCTCCTGCTCAATGCAAGAATCCACCCTAAAGCATCCCTGACAGATGGTTGTCCAGATGCCTCTTGAATGCCTCTAGTGTGGGAGAGCCCACAACCTCACCAGGCAACTGATTCCATTGTCGTACTGCTCTAACAGTCAGGAAGTTTTTCCTGATGTCCAGCTGGAATCTGGCTTCCTTTAACTTGAGCCCGTTATTCCGTGTCCTGCACTCTGGGAGGATCGAGAAGAGATCCTGGCCCTCCTCTGTGTGACAACCTTTTAAGTATTTGAAAAGTGCTATCATGTCTCCCCTCAATCTTCTCTTCTCCAGTCTAAACATGCCCAGTTCTTTCAGTCTCTCTTCAGAGGGCTTTGTTTCCAGACCCCTGATCATCCTGGTTGCCCTCTTCTGAACACGTTCCAGCTTGTCTGCGTCCTTCTTGAATTGTGGAGCCCAGAATTGGACGCAATACTCTAGATGAGGCCTAACCAGGGCCGAATAGAGAGGAACCAGTACCTCACGTGATTTGGAAGCTATACTTCTATTAATGCAGCCCAAAATAGCATTGGCCTTTCTTGCAGCCATATCGCACTGTTGGCTCATATTTGGCTTGCGATCTATAACAATTCCAAGATCTTTCTCGTTTGTAGTATTGCTGAGCCAAGTATCCCCCATCTTGTAACTGTGCATTTGGTTTCTATTTCCTAAATGTAGAACTTGGCATTTATCCCTATTAAATTTCATCCTGTTGTTTTCAGCCCAGCACTCCAGTCTATCAAGATCATTTTGAAGTTTGTTTCTGTCTTCCAGGGTATTAGCTATCCCACCCAATTTTGTGTCATCTGCAAATTTGATAAGCGTTCCCTGCACCTCCTCGTCCAAATCATTAATAAAAATGTTGAAGAACCCTGAGCCCTGCGGTACCCCACTCGTTGCCTCTCCCCAGTTTGAGAAGGTTCCACTGATAAGTACTCTTTGAGTCCGATTCTGTAGCCAACTGTGAATCCACCTAATAGTTGTTCCATCTAGCCCACTTTTAGCTAGTTTGTTAATCAGAATATCATGGGGCACTTTGTCGAAAGCTTTGCTGAAGTCAAGATATATGACGTCCACAGCATTCCCACAGTCCACAAGGGGGTTACCCAATCAAAAAATGAGATCAAATTAGTATGACAGGATTTGTTCCTGACAAATCCATGTTGGCTTCTAGTAATCACTGCATTGAAATCAAGGTGTTTACAGATTGACGTCTTTATAATCTGCTCCAGAATTTTCCCAGGGATGGATGTCAGACTGACTGGTCTGTAGTTCCCAGGTTCCTCCTTTTTGCCCTTTTTGAAGATAGGGACAACGTTAGCCCTCCTCCAGTCATCCGGCACTTCACCCGTCTTCCATGATTTTGCAAAGATAATAGACAAAGGTTCTGAGGGTTCTTCCGCTAGCTCCTTCATTACTCTAGGATACAGTTCATTGGGCCCTGGAGATTTAATCTCATTCAAGGAAATTAGGTGTTCTTTGACCATTTGTTTATCAATCTCAAACTGCAGTCCTGCAGGACATGGGATGTGTACACAGTTTCCATTCCTCATAATGGCCTAGCACACTGACTGCATGAATACCTCCTGGGGTGGGATCTGTTATGGATTATAAGGATCACTTCTGGGTGGGGAAGGCTAATGCTCTTAGTGTTTGTCCTAGAACAGAATACACTCAATGCTTCCTTGAAAGACAAGCCTATTTGTAAAGAATTTGTCTTTCAAGGAAGCCTTAATGTATTATGATATGGACTGGGACTAACGTACAGCACAACAATAAAGATCTCCTCTCAGGATGTCACTAGAGCATCACTGCCAGGTATATCTTTAGGATCAGATAGCAAGGCAAAGGTAAAGGAACCAGACATAGCTTAGGTAGGGCTAGGGATGGAGAGGCCATGTTATCTACAAAGGTGTTGTTTTCAAGCTGCTTCTCTGATTTCAATCACCATTTTGTGGTATTGTGAACTGAGTTAATTATTATTCTGAACTGAAGAACCATAGCATTCAAATGTAACAACATCTCATATTTGAGTCATAAGGCATACAAAACATTGAAAGAAAATGTGATTATACAAGTAATTAAATTTCAGCGGATGGTAAATTTCATGTTTGCCATAAATGAAAGATTTAATACGTTAAAATGAAACTTCACTGAATTTCAATAGTACAAACATTAGATTAGTAATAGCACCACAACAACATGTAAATAAATTAGAAAAGAATATTAAATAGTATTGCAAGGCGGACAATATACAGAAAACTAAAGCAAGTCCTTCAGCATTGTACTAAAACAGAAGTCTCGCTGAAGTGACCAGTCATGACTAAGTGCAATGCTCAAAACCAGGTCTCATAAGAACATAAGAAGAGCCATACTAAATCAGAGTGAATGCAAACCCACAAGCAGGACATGAGCACAATAGCACCACATTTGTGTACCGCAGAAACTGGTATTGAGAGGCATACCACCTCTGATACTGGAGATAATTTATGGCTATCATAACTAGTAACTACTGATAGCTTTATCTTCCATGAGTTTGCCTGTTCAAGGTGTGACCCAGACACAACTCACGAACAATGTATAAGTTTATTTATCAACATCCTTTAAAAGGCCAGGGTTAACCTCCTCTCATTCCTAGTCTCAACTCAATATTTCTTTCCATAAAGTTTAAACTTTATAAAATGCTTTGGTGAGGAACTGCCACCCCAAAGGAAAGTTTGCCATATATTCTTTACTTTGAATTAAGAAGGATGCACCAACACTTCAAACTCAAATACACACACACACACACATACCTCCCTCTTCACAATCACAGACACACAACAAAGTCAATCCCTCTATCAAACCCCTACCTGAGCCAGCCAGGTTTTCTTTTTCCTTGGAGGCCAGGGAAGGGCCTCCCTCCAAGCAAGGCAGATTGTTTCTCTCTCCCTCCCTGGCCTCCACAGCACTGTGGGGAAGGAGAGGGGCCAGGGAGGGCCTTGGCTCAACTGCAGAAGGAAATGGCTCCTAGATGAGCCAGGCGGCCATCTTATTTCCAACATTCCAATCTATCTGAGACAGAAGGGAGGGGAGAGAGTGACGCTACTAAGCATGCTCCTGCTCTATCGGGCCTTCCATTCACTTTAATGGGGCAAAGAAATATATTAATTAAAAATCAACAGAAGCGAATTTTGAAAAAAGAAAAGCCATTCCACCAACTAGAAGGACAGGGGACAAGATCCCACCACTGGTTTAAAGGGTAAGGGTCCCAATTCGGAGCTTTTAGGGAGCAAAAAAATCGTCGCCACCCGGAAGCAGATCTGTGTCAGTTTGAAGCAGAGGGACTTTTCCCACTTTGGTACTTTGAACTGCCATCCTGCCCTCAATATTTCACCAATCTTCTTGAAATGCGCAGGTATGTAAAACCAGCATTTCTTTCTGGCAGGTCTCCATTTCAGAAAGATTGGTGAAACATTTTCCATTTTATGAATGTCAGAATGACCCACCCCTAATTTCGGCCTTAACATGGTGGAATGCTCTTTTCACTGATCGCCTATAACACAGGGAAACACTCCCGTCTTTCCCTGTAATGAAAGCAGCTGTACCTTTCTTAGAACATAAAGGCTACCATCTTGAAATTAGTCAAAAGTAATCAAAATCAAGTAAAGGGGGTTATAGTGAATGGTTTAGCAGAATACATGGCCTTATGCACATGACTGAAAATAGACTGATGATACTATGCAAGTAACCACATGCTATTAAAAAAAATTAACTCATGACTGCTAAAAACAAACAAAACCATAGCACTTTTTCTGCTTCAATTTCCTGAATGGAAATGTTACAAGTCCTAAAAAGTAATCTCTTAAGCAGCCATTTTTAATAAACATTAACACCTCTGTAAATCTAGAGGGAATTTTAATATCAAATCCTCAATGAATTAAGCAGTAAATGTTGACGTTTCATATTTTCATTAAGTTTTAATTACATCTATAGAGTCAGTATAATCCAAGTTAAAATTCTGACATCTTTCAAAGATTTTGTAGCAGCGGCAAAATTAGGTATGAAATACATCTTAGCATTACTATGCTTTATTTTAAAAAAGAAAAAATAGTACAAATTAGATTCAGGTTTAAACACATATCTCTAACAACCTGTTAAATGATAAAAAAAAAATTCATTTTCAGCTTGGCTGGCATATCAACCTGGCTTTGTTTTTAACTGCCTGAATGCTGAGAAGTGAGAATTCCCCCTAGCAGGTAGAATCCTGAAAACTGATTGTATTTGTATGAAGAATAATCATGGAACATACACACACTTGTTAGGAATCCTTTTTTTTAAAAAAAGCAATAAAAATAAGTTGACAAAGGAAAAGAAAGAAAATATATGGCTACATAATTTGAATATATCAATTTCAATGCTTTCATATGATTGATAGATAGATAGATAGACAGGTTTCTAAGAACTACACATAAACTTCAATAAATATCCAAATAAGCATCATTAGCTGGTGGCATCTATTCATCACCCAGTCAAATGTTGAAAGTATTGTAATATCTTCAATTCACTGCATTATAGGAGGTGAGTGTTTATCCTTTCTGACAGTCTTTTAGCTGTTAGAAAGATGCAGAGAATCCATTTTCATTTACCATGTGTTAACTTCCAGGAAGCAGATAGATAATTTAACAGAGCATGTACATCAGTTAATATCAAGGAATGTTCCAATACAAAATTATCTATATAATGACGTCCTCCCCAAAACAAGCAACTACTGGGCATTGCTAAAACATATGTTCAAAAGAGGCATTTGCTGTGTTACGTCTCCAACAATTACCAACTCAGACAAACCCTTATTAAAGAGATGTTGCACTTTCCAATAGATATGAAACAAACATTTTTGCTGAACAAGATGCAAAGTGAAATCCATAGACATATTAGATATAGAAGCCAAAGCAGCGATCAATCAATTAGGCAAAATGGGACAATACAGTTACCTATTCCATTCCTGCTTAAGACCTGTATACCACATTTATTCACCAATAATAAGTTTTTATAGACATGGGTCATAGGTTGATTTGCCTGCTTGGCCTCAATAAGTGTTTCCAATAACAAGAAAGACGCTGAAGCTGTAAAAGCAGCATGGCAAACCTAGAGACTAACAAATGATGCAATTGCAAGTATTGCCATTTAGCTTTAGCTGGCAAATCATATTTAGCTCACAAAATAGAGAATGACAAGAATTCACCATCAGCAACCACCAGTTGAATCAAGGTACAAGTTGTATTATCCAACAACAGGCCAGGGTTATTTGAGGGTTGCTGATCCTTCAAAAAGCCATGCCATCTGTTTGGATGACACAGAAAGTCACACCAACTAAGGTAATTAGGGAAATTCATCCAGCACATGACCAGCATGCTGCAATCATATGTTTCTTTGTTTCTCAGACTAGTTTTACATGACATCCAAACTGGGAAGCTCTAGTTTTACAGGTCCATAGTTCAGTGTGATCGAGCATGTGTTTTTTATGCAGAAGGTCCCAGGTTCGATCCCTGGTTTCTCCAGGCAGGGCAAGGAAAGAATCCTGCTTGAAACCCTCAAGGGCCACTGGAGGTAAGTGTTGTAAGTGTTGACAATATTGAGCTAGACAAACCAATAGTCTGACTCAGTATAAGGCAGCTTCCTATTTTTTAAGGCTCCCTCCAAGCCAGGTATGTTTCTAAATCACAGTTTCCTTGTTTGGAAGTTACTGGGATCTGTGCTTTAAGAAAATACAGTAAATTCCCTGAATCCTGGCTGATGAGGGAAGGAATGAGTATGCACGCAGGAACATGGCTTGTTTCTAGGCTTATAAACTATCTGAACTTATCCACAGTCCACCAAGAATAACAGAAGGAAAGTCACCAGCAGAAGGAACGTGGCTGATGGAATGTATTTCTCCTCCTCACTGCAACCGAAAATGTGCTCTGGAGGGTGGGATGACCCACTGGGGCAGATTTGGGGTAGTATACAGCTGCAGGGGGAGGAGAGGAAAGGGAAGTCCCATTGCACGAGCGAACTTCCATTCGTATGACATTGGGTCAAGCCCCAAGAATTAGCACAAATCAGTTAAGAATATGTAAAACATAATCTAAATACCATTGTTCCTAGTTTGGAAACTTCAATTAGGTCAAAATATGGCAGGCAGGTTGGTCACTGGTACATCTAGGGATGAGCATATTACCCCAACATTAAAATCACTCCACTGGCTGCCAATTAGTTTCCGGGCGAAGTACAAAGTGTCGGTCATTACCTTGAAGCCCTACTTGGTTTGGGTCCTGGTTACCTGCAGGATCACCTTTTCCCGTACAATCCGCCCCACACACTCAGGTCCTCTGGGGAGAACTTACTCCAGTCAGCAAAAACTAGGTTGACAACTGTTACCCAGAGGACTTTTTCTTCTGCCACTCCCAGACTGTGGAATGGCCTGCCAGAGGAGATTCGTCAACGTAACTCTCTCCCCGAGTTTAACACAGCTATAACGACTAGCCTTTTCTGGCAGGCCTACCCAGATGAATTTTAAACTAAGAATTTTAAGATGTCTTCATTGGTTTTTTTTATATTGTGTTGGTTTTCTATGCTCTTTTAATTAATTTTATGTATTTGATTTATATTGTATTGTTGTACTAATGTTGTTCCCCACCTCAATCCAAAGGGAGAGGTGGGTAAGAAATAATTGTGTTGTTGTTGTTGAATCAATCCTCACTCTCTTCCACACAATACTATTTATTATACTTCTGCTCTGCATTCTTTGTCCATAGAGGCTTCCAAAACAGCAAATACTAAACACTTGCATGATTCACCTCAAATAACTTCAAGCACCCCAATGAAAGTACAAATTTGAAAATCTTTCTTCTAGCCTAATGAGAAGGACTTGCTTCTGTAGCTCACTCTTGATCTCTTAACCATAGAGAAGCATTACATCAGCTATAGAGAAGCATTACATCATTACATCTACACTTGCCCAATATAGCAACATAAAAAAATAGATAAACGTAGTGGAAGCATACTATTATCACCTGAGTTTATTATTTATTTATTTATTTATTACATTTATATCCCACCTTTTTTCCTCCAAGGAACCCAAGGCAGCATACATAATCCTCCTCCTCTCCATGTTATCCTCACAACAACAACCTTGTAAGGTAGGTTGGGCTGAGAGTCTGTGACTAGCCGAAAGTCAACCAGTGGGTGTCCATGGCCGAGTGGGGACTAGAACCCGGATCTCCCAACACCTTAGCCACTACACCACACTGGCTCAGGGTTGCAAGTGCCATTTGTACAATGGCTGCAAAGCATAGGCATGGGACAAGTTTCCCATACCTGCAAAACTTCCTATTTTGTAGCCGGTACTACAATTATATTGTTTTAAGGGAGGAAGTAAAGGCATAATATGCTAAAATGATTTTTTCAGGTTTTTTAATTACCTGTCATGCGCAAAACTGCACATGAAGTTCATGTCGAACAAAATCATTCACATGATACAAGAAATTGTTTCACTGTAACATATCAAGGTCGCTAAGGGTTTTTCCCCAAGAATTGTTCTTGTTCCCTTTCCAAATGTTCATAAAGAACTTTTAAATACATACATATCATTTTGGTATGCCTTTATTTGACTCTTCATCTTCACTTACACTCTCAGTTAAACTTAAGACTTATCAATCTACAACACTGGGCCAATAAGCTTAGCTTAGTGCCCAGGGCAACCACTCAGCTCTGCCACTCCTGAGGCCAGCATTGGACTTTCAAGCCATGCAATGTGCATTTAGTGGCAGTCTTAAGTTGGAAAATGGGAGGAGGCATCAGACATTCAAATTAGTCTCTACCAGTTTCTGAGATGATTTCAGTTTGGACCTGCCCCACCACTCCAATGGTTGTTGGAAAAAATGAATTGGTTTATCACTCCATTTTTGAAAATGCAAGATCCAGCTGATACTCAAAAAACCATCTCCATCCTTAGGTGAAACACACAGTTTCCTTGGTAGGGAGAAAACAGAAAGAGAAATAACTAGACAATTTTATACTAATGAAGCTGAAGATAATTTTACATAATTGGAGAGGTGCTCTAGCTCAATGCTAGAACACTTGTTTGAAATAAAGGCCCCAGGTTCAGCCTCTCCAAATAGGGCTGGGGAGGACTTCTCTCCCAAATACTCAAGAGCTGCTGACAGTCAGAACACTGAGCTAAATGCACCAGTAATCTAACTTGAGTATAAGGCTGTTTCCTATGTTCCTATCTTTCTTCCTAAAAGCACCACTTTGTGCCTATGAAATTTCATGAGCTTTTCATTAGTTAGACATAAATGTAACCTTCCAAGGAGTATTCCATTATCAGAAGCAACAGTGAGACATTCCAAATGCCATTATTATGAGACAAACATGTAACATATAAAATTGTTTGTGATTTCTCTTTCTTACCTGCTGAGCTAAGCAGAACACTGAAGTCTGTCCCACGCTGAGATTCACTGTCATTCTGGATTTCTTTCTCAGTGTCTTCATAACGATGCCAGTTGGAAATTACCTTTCTTCTTGAATAACTTCCTTGTTCTTTTCCCTCTTCTCGTAATTCAAGATCAGCAACAGCCTATAGCATGTATCAGCAAGATGATTGAATAAGAGCATTAAATTAGTTTCTCTTCTTATAATTTGGACTTACTGAAAGACTAAATACCTGCCTTGAATCAATCGATGTCCTAACATAACATTTTATTTAGAAAGCATGCCTAGATTACCAGCCTGGACACTCAAATGCATTACTATGTTGGTCTGTGACACAAAATATTATAGCAAGAGTGGCCTGGTGTCATTATAAACTGCTGGTCTTGGGGATTCATATTTATCCTCTCTTCAGACTTGGAACTGGCTGTGACGGGTTCAAAAAAATTGAAACAGTAAACAGAGTTTATCAAATCCCCTTAGACTTCGGGTTTCTCTTTCCTTTCAGATGTAAGGGAACTACAATCAAGAGTTAAAGCAAGGTAGTTACCACAGTAACAAAAATAAAGAAAGGCTGGAAAATTGTTCCAATCTGTATGTAAGTTACATTAAGTTAGTTGTTCTCCTTATACTACTGCCTGTGACTGAAAGCAGCAAGTCTCTCTCTCTCTCTCTCTCTCTGTGTGTGTGTGTGTGTGTGTGTGTGTGTGTGTGTATATATATATATATATATATATATATATATATATATTGAACATACGTAACAGATAGGACTGGTCTTGAGTGTTATGAGAGCCTTGTGTGGCGCAGAGTGGTAAAGCAGCAGTTTCTGCAGCTGAAACTCCCCTCACGGCCTGAGTTTGATCCCAGCGGAAGCTGGTTTCAGGCAGCCGGCTCGGGTCGACTCAGCCTTCCATCCTCCGGAGGTCAGTAAAATGAGTACCCAGTTAGCTGGGGGAAAAGTAATAATGGCCAGGGAAGGCAACGGCAAACCACCCTGCTATAAGGCCTGCCAAGAAAACGTCAGCGAAAGCTGACCCTCCAAGAGTCAGTAATGACTCTGCTTGCACGAGAGGTTCCTTTCCTTTCCTGAATGTTATGACTAAATCTCACTCGGAACACTTACATTTTATTTATTTATTGCATTTGTATACCGCCCCATAGCCGAAGCTCTCTGGGCAGTTCACATGTCACTACTACAACTCTTATGGCTGCTGGCACTCCTTACCAAGTCATTCATATATCACAGCCAAATGGATTGTGCATTTTTCTCTATGTTGTCATAAAGATGGGCCATGGCTCAGCAGAATACATGGCTTTGCATCCCAAATATATGCCCCATCAAAAAACATCTGCAGCAACGTAGATAACATTTATCTGTGTGGCAACACATTGAAAACTTGTATTGCTATATGGGCCAGTGTTAAGTGGGCCACATTACCGTTCATATGGAGCAATTCAAAGCAGACTCCACAAATTGGCTGTAGCCGGTCCAGCACACACACCACACCCCCATGAGGCAGTGGCAGGAGTGGTAAATTGCGCCACTCCTGTCCCCAACAGGAGGGCCCACCTCCAGCAGGTGCTCCAGAGAGGCTCAGGTGGTGGGACAGCTTGTGCCAGCGCTGGGCTGTAGAGCATGTACTGACCAGCAGATCATGCTGTAAATCAATCTTTTAACTATAAATATTTATTAAGCCATACTTTATTGAGGATATTTATTTGCTGTATGGTGAAGATTGTTTTTTTAAAAGCCTGTACTGGAGAAAAAAATAGGAAGGAAAGCAGAACTAATCACTGGCTAAGTATGCCAGCAGGTCTTTCAGACTAGAAGAGAGAAAAAGGAGATGTGCCACGTACATTGCTACCACAGGCCTGTGAAGTTGCCAGTTAGGTGATTGCTGCATGGAACAATAGCTATCTGCTCCAGGCAAGCAGGAGAGAAGCAAATTACAAGGCTAGTCTACTGAAGAGAAATGTTATATATAATGATGTCTGGGGAAAACCATCTATTTACAAATACATGCAAAAGAGAAGTGGGAGAATAAGCTTGTAAAAGTGGTTGGTAATTCGCTGGGATGGAATAGGCAATAAGTCAATTATTCTGCCTCATGCCTCTATATGCCCGATACCCTAACAGCTCTACATGTCTAATCTGAAGTAAGAACCATTGAATTCAATGGGGCTTACTTCCAGGTAAGTGGGTATAAATTTGCAGCTTAAATTTCTTTATTCTCTTTAATTTGGGAATGCATTTCTTTCTCCCTTTCCCCATCACAAACATAGTAAACAGGAAAACTGATGAAAATGCTCGAGATAGCTACCTATAATCTTAGCCTGGAAGCAGATATGCACTTAGATATTTCTTTCAGCTCTTCATTTCCTATAAGAACAGACCATAGATAAGGAAAAGAAGGAAATGCAGATAGGTGGCAGACTGGTGTGGTGCTGGTTGGTGGATGAACTGACAGCTATTTCCTGGCAAGACTGGACTAGGTTTCACAAGTGCAGGCCATTCCTACAGTATCCAGCCTTTTTGAGACAGTGAGCACATTTGGAATTTTGAGAGTGTCATGGGTATTCTCACAAAATGGCTGCCATGAAGGCAGGGCTTGCCCATTCATAAAATGGCTGATGGGCATACGCCGCATACGCTGGCTCCTCAAAATGACATGGCCAATCTCCTAAAACAAAGTCCCAGGGAAGGTTGCTCTGAGCCACCAGAGCTGGCCAGAAAGATCCGTCACACACTTGTCACTCTCAGCCTGCCACTACTGAACTGACACCGTTACCATGACTTCAGGAAAGGTTAAGCTTCAGGCTCAGGAGTCCCATCCTTCTGCTAAGGACTGGGAACTCCTTGCCACCTGAGTCTGGGCACAAACACAGAATCTACAGCATATGCAAGTCCAAGTCTATGAAAAGCCTCACTACTTTTCATGGCACAGTTCTTAGCTATCCAAAGTCTAATTAGCAAAGCGTCCATTGGCAGATTGCTTTTAAAGTCCCAAGCGGAGATGGAATCCAAAGCAGGAGGGAGGTCAAGTGTTGCATTGAGAGATGAAACCTAGCAAAGCTTTTTCAGTTTTGCACCAGCCTTTAAGGCCTATTCAAAGTCACTTGACAGACAGGTCCTCTGACCTGTAAACCATGCCTACGTGCCAAGAGAGCATGATGTTACAACCCACTTCGAAGAGTGTCCCCCACCTTTTCCAAAACACTCTGAAGTTCCCAGAGAACCAGCTACTTCAAGGCCGAAGAAAAGGAGTGAACCAGCTACATCTGACATTCACAAAGTATTACCTAATAAATCTAACCACTAGGTACAAGGGCTATACCTGACAGTAACAGGCACAAAGCAGATTGGTGCTCACAGGTACCACATTGGAGACGCCAGTTATATAAAACAGCGTGTATTTAAAACAGCAACAGCTTATGATTTATTTTAATGCATATAGGGCCCAAAGAGGAATGGGTTGTATGTAGAATATTCCGGACTGGCATCAGAAATCAGCCCAGTTTAGACTCCTTTTATCAGCTTAGACTGATACACCAACTACGACCCTATCTAGCTAGAGAAAGCCTGGCTAGAGTTATCTTTGCTCTGATAACCTCTCATTTGGATTACTGCAATGAGTTATATATGGGGCTGCCTTTGAAAATGATCCAGAAACTACAGCAGGTCCAAAACAGGACAAGAAGATTGTTAACAGGACTGGTTGGTATGATCCTATTACATCAGTCTTCCATGATCTGCACTGGCTTCTATTCTTTTTCTGAGCCCAATTCAAAGTGCTGATATTAGCTTTTTAAGCCCTAAATTGCTTGGGGACAAGTTACCTGAAGGATCGGCTCTTCCCGTATACACCTGCCTGCCTCAAAAGCCATTCTTCAGGTGTCCTGCCAAATGAAATGAGGCATGTGGATACTAAAAGGAGGGACTTTTTGGTGGTCAAATCCCAGTAGCGGAATGCCCTCGGCAGAGAGGCTTGTCTGGGGCTTACATTGTGGTCATTGCCTTGCCAGATAAAGACCTTTTTATTTTCTCAGGTTTTTTAGTCCTTCAGTTTTATCTTTAAATGTGTGTTCTTGTGTTTTAGATCTTTCTCTGCTTGTGGTTTTTACTCTGGTTTTATTCTGTTTTAAACTTCTAAAGGTTTCATATTATGTTTTATCAAGTTGGATTTTAGAATTTTAATTTTTGTGAATCATCTTGTCTTCACCAGTTCACTAATGGGCAGAGACAGGAAAAGGAGGTGCAGCTCCCCACCCACCCCATCCCAAATTCTCTCCTTAACAACAACGGAGCAGTGGGACTGCTCAGGGAGCCCCTCCCCACAAAACCCCAGGGCATCTTGCCCAAGGGCACTCCAAGACCTGGAGACCAGACTAAAAATATTTTAGAACTAGATACATGCTTACAAAAATAAACTTTCAGTTACATATAAAATGAGTTGGAATTATGACACTTAAAATGCTCTCATACAAATACATCCATGTATACTTCTAATGCTCAGTTTAGAATTGTCTTTATGTTAATATTCCGAGTCTGCTTTTCAGCATGAAGTCCCCCCCTCAAAGCAGTTTAACAGCAATTATAAACGCATGCAATTAAAACTGAAACACAGATAGTCAAGAACAGAAATGATGGTCCTAAAATCCTTTTGATGTTAATTGCAAGGAAAGGAGTTACAGTTTTAAATATGGAGAATTTAAAGTATTTTAGCCAGGCAATAAAAAGTAAAGCTGCTAAGATTTTTCCACTTTGTTTATAAAACGTACTTAGCTAAGCATTCAGCATAATCATATTCAGGCTTACTCAGAGGTGAGTTCCACTGTGCTCAACGAGGTTTACTTCATAGCAACTGTGTTTAAGATTGCAGCCTTAGTTTATGGTAACCGGGAAGAAACATCATCATTACAAGTTTTCTGAATGAATAACAGTATCTACTTGTCTGCTTCCTTCTCAGCTTTCAGACCTTCCCATATGCTGCTCTTTCCCTAGAATAGTCCCCCATTCTCTACAACTTGCTTTCCCACTCCTTAAAATTCTTCCTCAACCCCACTTAAACAAGAGCCATTATGGATCACTTTAGCTTCACCTGAATTGTGTTGTCAGTCAAGGATTAACTGGTCAGAGGGAACTGACATATTAAAAAAAAAAGTAGGGGAACATTTCAACCTCCCAGGACAGCCTGTCTTGTTAAAGTGGCCATTCTTGAACAAAGGAACTTCAAAGACAGATATCAACACAAAATTACTGCCATGCAATTAATCAAGAGTTCAACTCTGTTTCCTATGGTTTGAAAAAAAAAATTTCCCCCCCCCTATTACATTACGAGCTCCATCACACCAGCGATTTGTCACACACTCGCTATGCCTGGTATGAGATTTTGCAGCCCGGTACTTGCATGATGTCGTCCCTGTCCTGCACTCATTTAGCCTCTTCCCCTCCATATTTCGTTTCTTTTTGGAGCAGAGAAAATCAGGTTTTTCCCCCTCCATGTGAAATAAATGCGCTCCTCCCTCCCGTGTATTGCTGTCATTGCGTTCTACCCGACTATCCCATTCTTTGTTGGGGGAGTGCGCGTCTAAGGGCTGTCTCGCTAACAAAAGAAGAGGGTAAGGCAGTTCTCCGCTCAACCATGAAGGGGGAGGGAGAGAGGTCCCATTTAACCCTACATTTTTACCTTAAAAGAAATGAGGAAAATGCACCGGGACAGGGGTAGTGGTGGTTCACCCCCGCACCTCCCTAGAACTGCGAAGCTTCACAGTTAAAGACTTGGGGTTTTTTTTAGAAATGGAGCAAGGCACCAGTGCGCCTGGTACCGAGCTGCAGTGCACATTCGCTCCTCCTTCCCTGTAGTTCTCTGAATCAGTCCCATTGTACTTTCAGTCCTCCAACTTGGTTTATAAGGATCCTAGGGAAAGCATTCCCTAACCACTTAAGTACACTGTTGTTGTTTAAATGGATACTGTTTTATATTTTGATGGTTTTAAATTTTGTATACTTTTTAATGTTCACTGTTTTTAACTTTTGTAAACTGCCCAGAGAGCTTCGGCTATAGGGCAGTATATGAATTTAACAAATAAATAAATAAATTTAATAATAAATAAATTGCATCATTACACCATTTCAGCCTACCAGATTTGCATTCAATTGCATTTGACAAAATGGGGTTTAATGGGGTTTATTCAAAGGTAAGCATGTATGGGATTTTAGTATGACTTGGATATAAATTCAGTTGAAATCAATGGGATTTACTCTTGAGTAAGAGAACAGCAGATCTCTATTTTATGAACTGGAGATGCACAACTTCGCACTCCAGATCCTTCACAATTGCAAACAGGTGGACTTTCACACTATCACGAAAAGGGTTTGTGGGGGGTAAGTAAAAAATTCCTAAAAAATCAAAGGATGAACTGATCTGATTTAAACTTAGCATGGCTAAAGCCCTCCTTAAGAACTATCACTGTGCCAAGCTTGATCTTTTTATCTTTAAAACTATGCAGATGTAAGCATTTTGCCCATGATACTGCCATCTCTGCTGCCCTCTCTCTTGGAGGACTCTCTTTCTCTCACACTAGTCGCCCAGAGGGTCGGGGTGGTGGTGTGGGTCTTTTATTATCTAGTTTGTGCCAGTTCCAGCCTCTTTCCATTCCACCTTCACATTGCTTCTCCTCCTTTGAGGTACATGTGGTGAGGCTCTTCGCTCCACTGCGACTGCGGGTTGAAGTTCTGTACCGCCCCCCAGGCTCGTCCTCAAAATTTATCTCTGATTTTGATTCGTGGCTGTCCTTTTTCCTCTCTGACAACTGTCCTACTCTTATCCTGGGTGATTTCAACATTCATGTGGATGACCCTCAAGATGCTGCAGCTCTACGATTTCGCTCATTATCTTCCTCTTATGATCTTAAGCTTTGGTCTGATGCACCCACACATTCCCTTGGACACTGTCTGGATCTTGTTCTCACTCGGAATTGCTCTGTGTTGGACTTTTCTACTGCTCACTTTCCGCTGTCAGATCATCACCTAGTTTCTTTCAATATTACTCATAATCCTCCTCCTTCACGTCCCGCTTCTCGCTCTTGTCGTGACTTGCAATCTATCAATTATGAGGCTTTTTCCCAGTCTCTAGCCTCCTCCCTTCCTTCTGTCTGTTCGGCTGTCTCCTTGGACTCAGCTGTCTCCTTCTTTAATTCCTCCTTATCTTCAACTCTTGATAATCTTGCTCCATCTACAACTCGGATAGCTCGCCCTTCTCAACCCCAACCGTGGCTCACCTCTTCCCTCCGCTACCTTCGCTCTTGTTCCCGGGCAGCTGAACGCCTTTGGCGTAAGACCAGGGACCGGGCAGACTTTGTCCATTACAAATTTGTACTCTCCTCTTTCTCTTCTGCCATCTCACTGGCCAAACAGCAGTACTACTCAACGCTGATCCAATCAAATGCTAGGCATCCTCAGCGGCTCTTTGCGTCCTTCAATTCTCTTCTGAAGCCTAATCCGCCATCTCTCCCCGCCTCTCTGTCTGCTAATAACTTTGCCTCTTTTTTCAATGCTAAAATCCAAACTATCCGCTCTGATCTGGCCAGCTCTGCTCCTCTTCCAGTTCCTGTTCCTCATCTGTCAGCTCCTCCTGCAAATTTCTCTGCGTTTTCTTCGGTCTCTGCGGATGAACTGTCTACAATACTGCGCTCTTCGAAGCCTTCCACTTGTTCTCGTGATCCGATTCCTTCTCGCGTCTTTATTAATCTTATTCCTGCTATCCTCCCTTCCTTGCTACATATTATTAATCTTTCTCTGTCCTCTGGTTCATTTCCTTCTGCTTTTAAACATGCTACAGTCTCTCCCATTCTCAAGAAACCTACTCTTGATAGGCTATCTCTATCTAACTACCGACCTGTCTCTTTGTTGCCGTTTGTTTCAAAGATCCTGGAGCGTGCGGTCTACTCTCGCTGTCTTGACTTTCTTTCTAGTAACTCTGCTTTGGATCCATTTCAATCTGGATTTCGTCCTCTGCATTCCACCGAAACAGCCCTTACTAAGATCACCAATGATCTCCTTACTGCCAAGTCTAAAGGCCATTATTCCGTTCTTATTCTCCTTGATCTAACTGCAGCCTTTGACACGGTTGATCATGATCTTCTCTTAGATTCCCTTCATGACCTTGGATTTTGTGGCTCTGTCTATAACTGGTTTGCCTCCTATCTAGCGGGTCGCTCTTTCAGCGTGTTGGCTAATGGCAGCTCGTCTTCCTCCTTTCCCCTTTCAGTAGGGGTTCCGCAAGGCTCGGTGCTTGGCCCGTTGTTGTTTTCCTTATACATGTTGCCCTTGGGCAAGCTTATTCAATCTCATGGCCTCCAATATCATCTGTACGCCGATGATACACAACTATATCTGTCATCTCCGGAACTTTCTCCTGATGTTCACGATCGTATCTCGGCATGTCTTTCAGATATCTCAGCTTGGCTGCTTCATCGTCGCTTGAAGCTTAACATGGCAAAGACTGAATTGCTTGTTTTTCCTCCTAAACCTTCTCCTCATCTCTCATTCTCTCTTACTGTCAATGATGTTACGCTTACTCCGGTCAAGGAAGCTCGTAGCCTTGGCTTTATCTTCGACTCCTCGCTCTCCTTTATTCCTCATATTGAGGCAGTAGCTAAATCTTGTTGATTTTTCCTGTATAATATTGCCAGGATTCGATCATTTTTGTCTGTCTCTTCTGCCAAGACGCTTGTTCATGCACTGGTTATTTCACGGTTGGACTACTGCAACCTTCTTCTCTCTGGCCTTCCTTCTTCTCACATCAGTCTGTTGGTTTCTGTTCACCACTCTGCCGCAAAGATCATCTTCTTGGCTCGCCGCTCCGACCATGTTACTCCGCTTCTGAAATCTCTTCATTGGCTTCCAATTCACTTCAGAATCCAATATAAACTTCTCCTGTTAACCTTCAAAGCTTTTCACGGTCTAGCTCCTTCCTATCTCTCCTCTCTCATCTCACACTATTGCCCCGCTCGTGCTCTTCGCTCCTCTGATGCCATGTTTCTCGCCTGCCCAAGGGCCTCTACTTCCCTTGCTCGGCTTCGTCCATTTTCGTCTGCTGCCCCTTACGCCTGGAACGCTCTTCCAGAACATTTGAGAACTACAAGTTCAACCACAGCTTTTAAAGCTCAACTAAAAACTTTTCTTTTTCCTAAAGCTTTTAAAACTTGATGTTGTGCAGACTTCTACTGTTACTTTCTACTGTTAGTTTTTCCCTACCCTGTGCCTGCTTACCCTACCCTGTACCTGTTTGCATTCTCTTCCCCTCCTTATTGTTTTACTATGATTTTATTAGATTGTAAGCCTATGCGGCAGGGTCTTGCTATTTACTGTTTTACTCTGTACAGCACCATGTACATTGATGGTGCTATATAAATAAATAATAATAATAATAATAATAATAATACCTTGGAGCAAAGGAGGGGACCTGGCCACCTTCACAAAATAAATTAGTTAAAATGATTGATCATTTGCCCACCCTTTGAAATGAGCAAAACAAACCTTTGCTCCTCCTCCCCTGTAAACCTTTCCCAAGCCAAAGGGCAGCAACAGTCTCAGTCCATGGGCTCCCTCCAGCTTCCTACAAATGGCCTCCCTTCCTTGGGGCTTGTTTAATATGATCTTAGGGGAAAGTATAGTGTGTTGTTTTACCATAATTGTGCAGTTTCAGGCTGCTGTATTTGGCAGAAATAAAGAAAAAAATTAAAAAATTAACTGCAGATGAAAGGAGAATGTAGGGGGCGGGGGAGGGACACAGTGCAGGCTCTTTTATTATTTGGAGAAATGCTGATGTCCCTCAGAATCCCGTTCTTTCTGAGCTTATTTGGGGGTAGGTTGTGATGCAAAGTATTGTGGGGGTGGCTTGGTCTTGAATTGGGCAATTAAGACCCATTAGCTTTTCAAAAGACTTGCTCCTGGTGGAGATTATAAGAATGGATTTGTGGGTAGAACCATCTGGTTTCTAGGTCAACCCTGGAATGTTCATTCAAAAGCTAGCAGCTTAGAGTGGGCGGAAAACCAGCAGAACTTGTCAGTTGCAATTGCTGGAATTTTTGGTCTCTCCTTGTGGGCGTGGTAATGGGGACAGTCATGATGAGTGCCTGCACTTCAAATTTATCACTACATTATTGTACTTTCTCAGTTATCCCACCCTTTAATTCCAGCATTCTAAATTTGAAGCAAATTGAACAACATCTTTAATGTTACCAAATATCAGAAAACAAAAAAAAAACAAGAAATATTTTGAAGCTACTCGTACATAAAAACAATGACATGCTGCTTCTGGATGCATACCTTTTTAATTCATCCCACTAGCAATCACAGTCTTTAACACATCACTCAACATTTAATTAGCACTTTTGGAAAGTTCAGTAATTGTCTCTATAATGCTTGTACCACCATTGCCAATAGCATCCTCACATTGTAGTAGTCTAAGGCTGAAGCTAAAAAACAGTGGCTTGTCTAAATCTCCTAATGAATGTATAAATAAGACTAGAACTAGACACTTCTTGTTCAGTTCATGTTCCTCATCACTAAATAAGATTTATTTATTTATTTATTTATTTTTATTTAAGCATTTTTATGCTGCCATTCAGCCAAAAAAGGCTCTCACGGCGGCTTACAAAAGTATTTCTTGACAGTCCCTGCCCACAGGCTTACAATCTAAAAGACATGAACAGCTATAAAGTTTAGCCCAATTGTCCAAAAGGCTAAATCAAAGCAATTCATTTCTTTAGCGAAGGAAATTTATGATAGCTCTATACTTCACTCACAAAAAGTTGAACTCCAGGACATGATCCACCAGGATTGAAGGGTGCAGACCTTATGTTTGAGCATTTTCCCTTTAGCGCACTTCCAGTTTGCTCTCTCACAATCACAGAAAAAAGGGGATTACTCTACAAGTAAAGCGTTTTACACGTCTGTACTGTTTATACTACTAATTCAGGAGGGAAGCAAACTATGGCCATGGCTAGACCAGGCCTATATCCAGGGATTGCCCTGGAATCATTCCTGTGCATCCAAATGACACACAGGGGATCCTGGGAGCAGGCAGGGATGACCCCTCCATTTGCCTGGGATAATCCTTAGGTCTAGCTAAGGCCTATGTTAGGAATGGTGCAGTACAGAAGTGAGGCATTTGAGGACTGAATTAAACTACTGCTGTTTGAGACAAAGGCCTTAGCTAGACGAATGGTTATCCTGGGCTGATACCCAGGATGACGCACAGGGGATCCCGGGCTCAGGCAGGGATCAACCCTCCCATGCCCTGGGATAGTGGGCACTGCTTTTGGCCCGGTTTTTCTCACGGTCTCGGGCTGAACCCGAGACCACAAGCATGTAGCTCTTTGAAACAGCTACTCGCGTGTAGCCGGGAGCCACGCAGGGTGGGGAGATCAAGGGCAGGGAGGGGGGAGCAGGGAAACCTTTTTTTTAAAAAAAAAAACTCACCTCCGCGCATGAACATTCGTGCACATCCAGCCCTATTCAAAAGAAACAAAAATGGCGGATGCACTGGGTATTTTCTTGACCTCGTCGCGCCTGAGGTGTAGACTACGGCGAGAGCCTGCGATAGTTGCATCGTGGGCTCTCCCCTCGTCAGTCCCGGATTTTCAGGTAGGTCTAGCAAAGGCCAAACTGAGAGACAAACAGACCAACAGGTATGTACACACTTCTGTATTGTTCTGCCAATGTTCACAGCAAAGGAAGCTTGATTAGGGAACTATTGCACTCCGCTTACAATGCCACCATCATCTCAATACTATTCGATTCCCACTAGTACACTTTAGCTCCTTTGTTGAATTTCCTCCTATTCTGTGAGTGATCATTGAAAAAACAGCTTGGCGACTATGTTTAGGCACAGCAATAAACAGAAGTTACTTATTTTACTTTATTCAGTTGCACTGAACTGAATGAGACTTACTTCTCTGTAGATGCATAGGGTTGCTTTGTTAGCAACACTAGTGAAAAAATCAATGTACTAACTTTCCACAAACGTCAATTAAAGCTATAGTTTAGACTAATTATTGGAAACTCAAAATCTACTGTAACCAAACCACTTACCATTTTAATAGTGACCTATCCTTAAAATCACATTAGAGTAGATTTCCAGCACTAGCACCAAGATCTTTGTATTTTGTCCCCAATGAGCCATTTGCAACTGACAAGTTCTACTGGTTTTCCGCCCACTCCAAGCTGCTAGCTTTTGAATGAAAATTCCAGGGTTGCCCTAGCAACCAGATGGGTCTACCCACAACCATACTTACCAAAGGATTAAAATCCAAACACGGTTTTCTGCGTATTGAAATAATAGTGGCGAATTACCTATCAAAGGCAAATAAGCAATGTACTGGTCCATTTGCATAACATTGCATAAATTTCTTGAATGGGAAATTTATTGCACTAATGTGGACATGCTGGGATACAGGGAGGAAAGGGACAGGGAGCATACGCTGTACTGTGA
Organism: Elgaria multicarinata webbii; assembly: GCF_023053635.1. NCBI lineage: Eukaryota > Metazoa > Chordata > Lepidosauria > Squamata > Anguidae > Elgaria > Elgaria multicarinata. Next base: position 133,475,988 of record NC_086172.1, on the reverse strand, counting down.
AATATCAGAAAAAGGTTAGCTCTATTCATGCATTTGCCTCAACACATGAGGTCTTAAATTGGGTAGGGATGGGGCCACACATACCTCCCCATCCCTACATTCCTGTGCATGCTAGTCCCTGCCCTCTCAGCCCCCAACTTCCCCAAATCAAGTCCTCAAGTTCTCACGGTCTGAATAGGTGTTCTTTTTGTGTCCAAGTGAACATGAGTATAACGCCCCTTCAGGCCTTGCAGCTCAACAGGGCAAAATCAGGGGAAGAACAGGCAGAGCCAGCTGACCCTGAAAACCAAATGGTAATGTAGGTTAATGGACAAAGCATTCAATTTAGATCAGGGAGACCTCTGTTCAAATCCAGTTCTGAATCACAAAGATGACTGAGTGACTTTGGGCCAGTCACTATTTCTCACTCTAACAAACCTTGCAAATTATGTAGATAAAATGTTCAAATGTCTTTGTACACTGCTGCATTCCTTGGAAGAAGAGTGGGATACTGTTACCTGCTTCAGGGGCAAAGCTGCTGGGTTTAATTTCTTTTGCTAATGAAAACACTGGAGATATATGGTATCTTTGTGATTTTTCCTTTATTTGCAAATATATTTACAAATATATAAGCAGAGCATCTTGGAAGAATAGGCATTCTTATAGCAGGCAGCAAATCTCCTGATCCTTGCATTGGATTCCCGAAAAGTACGTTGCATAGCCTCAGTCCTGCTAAACTCAGAATGCTCTCTCTGCCAATATTCAAAAAACAAACTGCCTTCTTTTCTGATACACTTCACTTGCAAGGCGCTGGTCTCAAGCCATTGCTATACTTGAAAATAACAGACATGCTGTTTTACACTGACCATCTATAAGAATGTAGGAAGAGTGGTGCTGGATCAGACCAGAGGTTTATCTAGTCCACACCATTCTGATCACACAGTGGCCAACAAAAATATAGGAAGCTCAGAAAAGGAGATGAATGCAATAGCACCCTCCTGCTTGTGCTCCTCGGCAACTGGCATGCAGAAGCATACTGCCTCCAATACTGGAAGTAATACATCACCATCACAACTAGTAGCCACTGATTGCCACTGTGTGAACAGAATGCTGGACTTGATAGACCTTTGGTTTGATTCCTCTCTATTCCACCTCTGTAGATGAATTGCCTGTTCTGGAAACCATGCACAAGCACTGAGAACCATAAAGATTATTTTCTAGAGTCCTCAGCTATCCACTAGTTGACACTTTAGGAAGATCATAGTGATAGACCCATTCACAGATAACAGGGCAACCAAAATCACAATACCATCCCTCTTTTCAAAATCACCTTGGCCACTATACTGAGAGAGCTTAAGGGGCTAAAGAAATATTCCTGAAGAAAATACAGGCTAACAAAAATATCAGAGTATAGAGAATAATATATCGTTAACTATTTACAAACTAATTACTTCCGTCCACCAATAAATATCTTCCCTTCTCCCTTACAAGTTTCCACTCAATTGCAGAGTACTCCATTAACAAAACAAGGCCATTGTTTCAGTCTCTGATATTCAGTTACAGGATAGCCATTTCTTTTGACATCCCAGTGTTCTCTCTCAACTGGAGCCAATTCTCTAAAACTGTTCCTCCACAGAGACTGCCTGCAACTCCCATCAGTTCCAGCTAGCACAGCCAATGGTCAGGGATAATGGGAATTGTAGATCCAAGTCACATGATCAAATTGATCCACAGTGGCTTAAATAATTAAGCCACTGTGGGTTGAGGGCACCTATTCCATAACCTAACCCACAACCCACTGCATAGGTTGGAGTGGTTAACAAGCCACTCACAATCCATGGACTGTCTTAGGGCTGTGGGTGGTTTGTTAACCATACGAACAACCCATGCTCACCTGGTTCGGATGACACAAGAATCTACAAGCACAGATCGGATGGAATGGGTGCCCATGGGTGCCCACAAGCCACAGTGTCTTATTTAAGCCACTGTGGCTCAATTTGAGCATATGAACTGAGCCATAGGTTAAAACATCTGAAGAGCCACAATTTGCCACTTCCTATAGGAAGTGAGTCTGCATCAGTTCCCTGGCTGAAACTATAGAATTCTGAGTATGCAAAAGTGCAGAATTCTATTAATGGGTACATAGATACTCTGAATAGGAATTCCACTTTCTCCATCATCATCATCACCATCATCATCATCATCATCGCTACTGTTTATGCTGGATGGGATCTCAAATGGAAGAATATTAGCTCCCTTCTCTGTTTTGTCCCCATAACTTGTAGGCTTTCGACCAACTGCCACTGTGGGCCTTCACCTCTACCCATTGTGGCTAATGTCTACATGGGATAACGATAACAACAACAACAACAACAACAACAATTTTCAGCATTTATGTCTCTCCATATCTAAGCAGATTTTGGAATGGTGAACAAGAGATAAAATAGTGCAAAGATAAAAGGAATAAAACTCAATATTAAAATTATTCTTTTAAAAATAGAATATCAATAAAAGCCATGGCAGGTTAGTTAAGAAAGGCTTTCTGTTTTCAGGAGGTGCCGAAAGGGTCTTCTTCAGCTGGATTCTGACTGGGCCATAGGTCTATGTGGAACCACCAGGAGCATGTCCCCTAATGACCTCAGTGACCAAGCATGTTGGTAAGGAAGAAGGCCCTCTCTCAGGTATCCTGGTTCCTAGATATTTACTGCTTTGTACCAAAACCTTTAACCTGGACTGATAGCGAATAAGCAGCCAGTGGAGTTCACTCAGCAAATGAGTTACATGTTGAAAAGGGGCAGCTCCTGACAACAATCAAGCCACTGCATTTTGCATTAGCTCCGGAGCAGTCCCACATATTTATTCATTTATTTATTTATTACATTTCTATACCGCCCAATAGCCGGAGCTCTCTGGGTGGTTCACAAAGAGCGTGTTGCAGTAATCCAGTCTAGCATGTGTACCACTGTGGCCAAGCTATACCTGTCCGGGAGAAGCCACAGTTTGCCAATTGCTGTCCTATAGGAGGGGAGTCTGCATCAGTTCTCTGGCTGAAACTATAGAATTCTGCCTAGATGTGGCTTGTTGTGTCATCCGAACCCAGGCAGCATGATTGTTGCAGGGGAAACAACCCTCCAATAACCCATGGGTTATTTTGATCATGCAGACCAGTGAGATGAGAACTCAAACAATCTAGTTTGCTGTCTCACTGAAATTAATTAAATCATCCTCTATTATCTTCCTGCTTTCCCTGTTTCACATCATAGAGATAAGCTCATTCTACTTCCAATTAACCATTAACTATTCATTAGAAAGTAAGCATTTGTAAAAATAATTCAACCGCAATTTTATTAAATATCACAGACAAGTTAAAGTAGGTGTTAGAACTCTTCATGCATTTGTACTTTGTTCTCTTCAGAATTTTCCTGAAGATGGCTATTATAGTCTGGAGGCAAAACAGCATGACTTTTCACTAGCTGTAAAATATTTGTTTCTGCCTTTCTGTTGCTAACACACAACTGTTTTAAACAGCATTACTGCTGAAATTACGTAAGTCCACAGAGATTGTCAAAATTATAACATTGGACAGTGGGGACGAAAACAAATCTGAGGAAGGTATAATACATTATTTATCTTCTTTATATTGCTTTCATACAGAACGTTCACATATCTGTCCTCTAGATTCTGCTTTTCAGTAACTACAATAATTTACTACTTCCCCTCAATCATCCAAATACTACCAGTAATATTACACTTCTCATTCAGCACAAGCATCTGGGAGAAAAAAATATAGACATGCATTGAGGAATAATTCTCTTCATTTAGCTGCTCCATTTGTGACTTTTAGACAGATCTACCAAAGGTAAAAAATATGTTAAATTGGGGGCGGGTGGGGGGGGAGCTAAAAAGCCAGGAACTGGGCATACTGCTTTTTAATCTATGCCATCTACATTTGTGAACCGCCCAGAGAGCTCCGGCTATTGGGCGGTATAGAAATGTAATAAATAATAAAATAAAATAAAATTTATGGAAGATGATAAAACTACACCCCCAAAAAATCTTCAATGCTGGACATAAGGCCATTAGCACTCAACTTATAAGTGACAAAAATAGAAAAAGAAGGCCTTTTTTGTCCTCTTATAAGTTTGCTTATAAGAGCTAAGAGAAAGACTGTTGCAGAATGAAACCCACCGCTGGCAACAATGCTGTGGAATCAGATGGGGGAAGTTCTCCTTCTACATTTTACAATTAAATCATGCAAATTATGCTCATTCAAAAGTTTTATTTATATGTGGGGGGATGGAGAGTTGTTTGTTTCTGGCAGACACATGGGGCATGTCTACACCAGCCATTTATCCCAGGATTGTCCCGCGATCATCCCTGTGCACCCAAATGACACACAGGGGATCCTGGGAGCAGGCAGGGACGATCCCTCCATTTTCCTGGGATAATCCTTAGGTGTAGAAAGGTCCATGGTAACAGGGCATCATTATTTAATTATTAAAAAACTTCTAAACTGCTTGGTATATTAAAATCCCCAAGCAGTTTACATAAGTATACAACATAACAATGTAACAGCCCAGATAAAATAACAAATAATTAAAACTTTAAAAACATTTCAAAACACTACAGTATTAAAGCAGTAACAGCAGGTTCGTAACAGAGTCAAAGGTCAAGAAAAGCCTATATGAATAGGTGTGTTTTCAAGAAGCATTTAAGAACTTGCCACCTTGTCTGCTTATGTATAATGGGCGTTTAGGGTCAGTTGAAGGGGGGAAATTGGCCTACGTTGTTAACACAATCACCAGCCCTCCTCTACACATGCATGAAACATTTGTGGAAGAGAGCATAACTGTGCCTTACTTGCCCTCCCCCACCCAATGTCAGAGTGCACCAGTGGCCACACCCCAGCATCCATGTGCCAAGTCAAACATTTAAAAAGGGACACCAACATATGTACAATTGTATTTGGAAGTCCTGATTGTACGGTCCTGATCATCTAGAAGGCCTATAGTTGTGCATGCATTGGCACTACTTTTTACAAGTCCCGTTTAATGTGTAGACATAAGGGTGGGCCATGGTCTCACTACAACCACAAACAAAAGGAGGAGAGCATTCAAGCCAGGTCCGAAAAAAGGAGAAACGAGTTCTCAGGATTCAGATATTTTATTTCACGAAGCCCGATGCATTTTGGCCTTTATTTTATTCAAAAGCCTTCCCTAGGGGGCTGTAACTTAAATAATAATACATTAAAATACAGTAGGGATAACATGGGCCCAATTAACTTGAACAACGAAAATATTTTAATAGCATTTTAATGTATTATTATTAATGATACAGCCCCCTGAGGAAGGCCTTTGAATAAAATACTGGCCAAAACATGTCGGGCTTTGTGAAATAAAATATCTGAATCCTGAGAACTCGTTTCTCCTTTTTTCGGACCTCACTACACACCACACCAGTATTTAGTTAACTCCTGGAGAAATGGCTGAACAGGATGCTATTTAGCTTCCAAGACTGGAAGACCTTCACTTTGTAATCTTGCTATCATTTTTATATGGGAAGCTGTTTGTGTAGCACAGCCTCTATCTGAAAACTGAAATGTTACCAATGCCAGGGGAAAAAACATGCAGCACAAATATGCTCTGCACCCATGTGAAAATAAATTATCACATTTTTTGCCACCATACAAATAATAAAAGCATGAATTTGGCTTGGCCTTCAGTAGTCTTTGCTTGCACTTCTAGGAAGCCAGATTCTGGGATGGTTCACTGAATTGCAGCTGTATCCTTGGTCATCCTATCTATGTTCTACCAAGAATGGATAATAGAGCTTGCATATGTTAAAAATCCCCAATCCCAAAGAGAGGGCTTAATTATTCTTTTAATCATTCCTTGCATTCTTTTAAAATATAGGCTATTACAGACTAATTGTTAATACTTACAGTTCTTGCAGCTATTCACTTGCAAAGTAATTTGTCACAAAAGGGAAAAGAAAAACTTGCAAATGATCAAGGTTCATCTTTAAGTAAAGCACTTTGATAATTAAAGAGAAATGGTTTGATGCTAGCTGGATCACAGATCCCATTATTATTATTAGCATTATTATTAGCATTTATATCTGGTCTTTTTTCCTCCAAGCAACCAATGCGGTGTACATAATTATCTTCCTCTGAGAGTCTGTGACTGGCCCAAATTCACCCAGTGAGCTGGGAACTAGAACCCAGGTCTCCCGAATTGCAGTCCAACAGTCTAACCACTACACCACACTGGCTTCACATATCTTCATTGTGTGACCTAAAAGTAAAAACGTATGGCCACTAAAGAAACAAATGGTTTTTATTACTGATGGGCGAACTTACCAAGAGTGAATTCGTTATTTCTTCAGAAAGTAACAAATACAGGTGAGCTTGGACAAGAGTTCTCTTTTAATCTGAAATCTTGTTCTATGTATACGTGTCCTTGTGCATACGCAATATCAAAGTTCATATTGGGAGCTGTAGTATGAAATCATGTAGTACAGCATGATGGCATGTGTCACCATGTTACATACCCCTCAGTGATTGGTTGTCTTTGCGGGACCTACCTGTGTTTACCCACCAACCACCAGTATATGGCAGAGAAAAAAGATGGACCTACAGAACCAGAGCTGCTATGGCAGCGACAACAATGAGGGAAGCAGAGATGGACACACTAGCTCATTCAAACGTATGCACAGAAATGTGTTAGATGCAGACTTCATATGATCTAAAGCTCACAAGCAATTCCAGGCTTCGATGTATTTGTAATACATCGATCTAGGTTTGCTACAAAGGGCAGCATTACAAACGGAGGAGTTTTGTCCAACAAGTCAACTAATTATGAAATTTGGCAACACTACTTTTTTCTTTTTAATAAAAACAGCTAAAGTTCATGTGGTTACCTCATTTTGACTGTTTCATTCACAGCCAGCTGGAACTGCTAACAATGTTCCTCCAGTGCATTGGTTCACATGGCTATACCTGCTTCAGTCCATTCCAACACACACACACACAAGGTTTGCTTCATACTAGTCCTTTTGTTCTCAGGAACAAAGTCCCAACAACACAACACAAACAAGCCAGCACATTTTCATGTATGTCATTTGCATGTAAGACTTGATTTTGCCAGCAAAATCAAATCAAATGGTTGTCTAGAAAGAATGAATTGCAGTACCAGCACACAATTTGTACTGCCTGAAGCAGAATCCAAATAATCCTCAGACATTTGCTGCACCATTGAGACATCAAGTCCTGACTTCAACTATTCCACACACACTCCATGGTGCCACCTGCTGCACAGCAGGGCCAGCCCTGATCAGATGTTTGCTTGCATGTATTTTGATAGTGAAAGCCACACATTGGAACATCTTTACCCCATTCATAAATGCCATTGCTCATGAGTAGTCTGTTCTCAGGAATTAATTCCTACCTACAAAAGATAACTTATAAAAAGGCTCTAATTTCTCTGTTGTGGCACCCCGACTGTGGAATGCCTCCCCTTGGAGGCCCGATTGGCACCAATATTGATTTCATTTCGACGCCAAGTAAAAACATGGATTTTTAACAAAACCTTTGATGGTTAAATTCACTGGCACATTGTTTTAACTGCTTTTATTGCTTTTAAATTATATATTGTTTTAACTTGGATCATGGTTTAATTTGTTTTTAACTGTGTATATTTATTGTTTTATACTCTATGTTTTTATCTGTATGCTGCCCTGAGATCTTAGTGATATAGGGCGGGATATAAATATTTTAAATAAATAAATAATAAATAATTTGGAGTTTCTTTGAAGGCAGACATGCAGATAGAAAAGTATACAGTAGAATCATAGAATCACAGAATAGCAGAGTTGGAAGGCCATTGAGTCCAACCCCCTGCTCAATGCAGGAATCCACCCTAAAGCATCCCTGACAGATGGTTGTCCAGCTGCCTCTTGAAGGCCTCTAGTGTGGGAGAGATAATCTTGAAGTAAAGCCTTTCATAACCACCCTATCCCCCAAGTATGAAGATTTCATATTCACAATTCCTTTATTAGGGTTTGCATTAACAACAGAAAAAGAAACATCAACTGTTGATACAAGTATAGATAAAATGGCAACCCTACCCCAAAAGCGCAAGAAGGAGAAAAACAGAACCAGTATCGTCATCATGAAATAATAATTTGTTCAAGGTTGAAACTCCTTGCTGTCAAAAGAAAAAGCCTGACTATTCAGACTAGGTTTTGATACCAGTGAATCATTTTATATGCATCTCCACACCTAAATGCAATCAAGCCTTTCTAGTGGCTTCAAAAGAATATGATCAATGTAGCTGGAGATCTTGTACATTACTTAAAGAATTGTATTTTATAAAGCAACTAACAAATCTAATACATAAATGACAAACAAATACCAAACATCTTTGTTTAACCACTACCACAAATCTATAGATCTTGGCACATTTCAAAAATGTTTTCTTCTTCAAATTTCTTTACCAATCGCTGGATTTTTGCTTGAGCTAGAATTCTTGTAGATTTTTCAAATACAAATAAGCATAGCAAACCAAAATATTGTGTTGGAACATCTGAGAATTGGGGGAAGCTTGTAAGCAGCTTTGTATCCATCTCCACCACAGTCTCACTTGCACCTGCCACCAGGAGCCAGAACCTCTGGGTGACATCAAGAGCAGCCTGGATAAGAAAGCCTTGCCCTGTGACAGACTAATATTGTGACTGTATATTTTGTTGTATTTTAAACATATAGTAAACTTGCTTGAGAATTTCCCTTACAAGCTGGAGTATAAATATTCCAAACCGATACATTAAACACTTTGACATTACAGCCCAGAGAAATTATTTGGAAGAAGTCTTCCCAAGTTCAATGGGACTTATTTCAGTGAACGAGTGCATAGGTTTGCAGCCTTAAACAAAATTAACGAGACCAAGCAAGACTCTTATTGACATTTGCCTCCATAGCAATAAATTGCAGTAGTACCATCATTTTGCTTTTTCAGAAAGCAAAAAAAAATAAAATAAGGGACAACAACATGGCCTTCTTGCTTTCTGGTTCTGACGCATGTTTAGAGGTTGCTAAGCAACTTCAGAGCTCTTTCTCTCTTCTAACCCAGAAGACTTACAAAGCACTTTAGACTATCCAATTGTACATACAGCATCTCTGAACAACACGATATTGAACCGAGGGACGGTAACAGACTGGGGGGATGGGTCAAGGGGGGTTAACTATTCCCATTCATACATTCCATCACTATCACTTTAAAGCCATCAGAAAGTGGAAATTACTAAAGTCAGTTTAAAACACATATACTACTCCCCTACATTTTCCACCTTAAGAACAGCCATGCTGGATCAGACTAAGGGTTCATCTAGTCAAGCATTCTGCTCACAGTGGCCAACCAGCTGCCCACAAGTAACCCACAAAGAGGACATGAATGGAACAGCACCCTTTCACACATGTTCTGAGCAACTAGTGTACATAGTTATATTGGAGGCTGCACTTAGCCATCAGGACTAGTAGCCATTGATAGCCTACTCCTCCAGAAATTGGTCTAACCTACTTTTTAAAGCCATCCAAATTGATGGCCATCACTACATCATGTGGTAGTGAATTTCATGACTTAACTATGTGCTGTATGAAGAAGTACTTCATTCTAACTGTCCTGAATCTCTCACTAATCTCTTTCATGGGATGATCCTGAGTTTCAGTATTATGAGAGATCTTCACCACTGATAATCAAATACACCACTGTTTTTCAATTGGTGGGTCAAGACCCAATACTATGTGGCAGAATGATCCAAGATGGGTTACAACTGCAGCACTACTGCCATACAAATCCTTAGTATAAATTAAGTGGGTACCCCAAAGCATTTTGAACTAAAGCTGGGGCCTAAGTCTGAAAATGTTGAAGACTATAGATTACACCACAAACTTCAAAGTGGAAAAGGGTTCCTCCCATGTGAAAGTTGACACCAAATTCCAGGTATCACTGCCACCACTTTGTTGGATATTTTAACGAAGATAGATAAAAACACCCCTTAATCATACAATTACGAATAATTACTGTTGTGGAACTGATTAATTACCTTGGCTTTCCAATCCCATGGAAAGCTTTTAAAGATTGCATCACTCATGAAAGTCTATACAGTTTTTACTGGAGCCAAGCATGGTTAGGCAATTATAAGGTAGGCTTGAAGATTTAGGCTCCAATCAAGAGACAGAAGATATTAACCTTTATTTATTTATTTATTACTGCATTTTATTATTAATATTTCTATATCATTGTTTCTGCCCAAAAGCCACTGAGGTGGTATACAATACATCCAAAATAAAGCCTTAAAGCCATAAACACATTAATAAAGCAATTAAAAACATTAAACAACAACACAGTGAAAATAATTTGAAACTCTAGATTAAAAAGATTAACAAATGGGGTGGGGAAGAAAAGGAGAGGAGTGTATATATAGCTCAAGCAGGACAGCAAATCAATACTGCTTATTGTGATATAATGCTTCAGTTTATTATTTAAATAACTCCAAAAGTTTGTTCCAGGTTTTATTATACTTATTGGAGGTTTGGGATCTGTTCTACTCTATGAAAAAGTTGTTTCATTTATTGCTACATTCAAATTGTCCTTGATTCCTGCCTTGGAACTTCCTTACTCCAAGTTTTGTAAGACTATATGCTTAGCCACTGGAGAGCCATTCCTCAACATATTCTGGGAGGATCTAAACAGGAAGAACAGAACCTAAAATGAATGACTGAAAGAGACATTTATCAAGTAAACCCACCTTTCTACTTAATGCCAAAGAGTTGCAATTTGAGAGCAAAGTCAGAATAGATGTAACAATTTGTCTTGTGCATTACATTTTCAGCTGAAAACACTAGCAGAAATGTCTATATTTATAGTATTTGATTAGATGCTTATGTAATCTGCACATTTGCAGGAAGAGCTGAGTGAAGATCTAGTGTTATGTTTTTTATAGATTTTAGTACTGATGACTATTGCTTGGAACTGTAGTACATATGTGACTCAGACTATCTAGGCTTACCTTAGTTCGGTTTTTGATGCAAGTGTTAATAGCCAGTGTGGTGTGATGGGAAGTAGCACAGAATTTAATAATCAGTATAATTTGGGTGTCTCAGAGGCAGAGCGGTTAAGATTAGATACTAATTTATGTCAATTTTACACCTTTTAAACAAACAGTATAGTAAAGCTCCAATTTGGGACTTCATATGCTCTCATGAAGATGGCCAATAAGAATAAGGAAAATAAGGAAAATGTGGAACTCATTTTCCTCCACCTCAAAAGGAAGACAAATGTAGTTGTGATTAATATGAGAAAAGAAAATCACAACTTTATTTCCCTGAAAAGGGGCTTATAACCATGCCTGTGCATGCTTATTCTTGCCTACATTTCAATACTGAAATCTATGCAAGAATATGCAGAGTGCAAAATACACTAAAACAAGTAAAAATGGAATTTACACAGCAGGCCTAAAATGAATCCCAAAATAGACATCAACAGAAAAGTATATCATTACTCCAGACTTGCCTATTGTTCTTAAAACAAACTGCCCATGTGCTTGTCAAGGGCAAGAGGGGCATTGGTAGTAATACAACACTATCACATATGTAGATAGGGGCCAGGTAGAAGCAGACACTGTTGTAGCCATTACTAAATTGGTTTGCCAGACTTCAGCCTAAGCATCCCTTCACCTTGAAGTCTCCAGATGAATTAGGAGACATGCAAGATGTGCCTTTGACCATTGTTTTTCCTCTAGTCCGTTTGTCTGCTCACTTCCTGCTGTAACACGCACAACTCCTAGTTTGCCACACAGAAAGCAAATGGACTGCCCATTTCCCCATATTTTGTCTCTTCTCCACCACACCACACCACACCATGTATGCACTTCCTACATCACACACCTGGAATCCTGCTCTCTATGGAAACCAGGGGAGTGGGGAGGCTAAAAGGACCGGTGTGTGTGTGTGTTTGTGAAAAACAGGAGGAAGAAGCTGTGGCTGCCTTAACTCCCAATGGTGTAGAAAATTGAATGGTAAACAGAGAACCTCCAGGGTGCAGCCAAGCAGCCCTACTGAAAGAAGTAAGGCATACTCACACAGAAATGGTGCTATTGTAGCTGCACACAGTACTCTCCCAACACCCAACTTTAATTTTTGGCTGAAGCTCACTATTTCCAACAGCTCTGTCACTACAGCCGCCTGTCATTCAGAGGCTCACTTGGAAGCAATAACAATTTGTCCTAGGCAAGTAGCTAATTGCAAGGATGATTGAATGAAACACGTTTACAAGAAGACTTTGCTGATATTTTTTCCTCACATTGTAGTATGGAACAAAATGTAATGATTGCTAGCTAACAATATATATGCAACAGTACATTTAAAAAATGTGCAGGGGTTATGGAGGAATTTGTGCACTATAATGTCTAAATCAGTACTATCAGAGATGTTCCTTCTCCTTAAAATTATCTTTTAAATGTGGTGTAGTGCTGTGTGTTTGCTATAGCAGATGGTGAGGGAAGAGGGAAGATTAAAGGAGGGGTGGATGCTGGGCAGGAAAGCTGGAGTTGCATTGTCTGCTGCTGCTCACATCTGCAGCAACCCTCCCAGAAGCTTGAGCATTGCCACCATTAGAAGGATGTCACTCACATGGCCTGGATCTTCCCACAACCTTAGCACCCTAAAAGAGTGCCTTCTGATCAAATGGCCAACAGGCAAGCATCACTGATTCAGAAAAATAAAGTGCTCAGTCCAGGGCTGTGGTTTGTCTTGCCATTAAGCTAAGACATTACAGTGTCTCAAGCTGGGGACTCTGGCAGCAAGACCCAAGTGCCTTCCTCTCACCACCACTGTGTTAGCTTGGGGGAGGAAGCAGCAGCTCATCTAACACTCTGCTGCATTAGCATTGCAGCTACTGGTTCAGGACAAGTGTCAATAAGGGCCAATGGAATTAATTTAATCTACAGAGGCTTCCCTGCCGATTTAAATAGCAGCTTCGAGGAGGCGATTTTCATTAAACCCCCCCTCTCCTCGCCCTGCAGTCCTGATCCTAGTCAGGGCCACCAGAACTATGTACACATTTTTTTTAAAGTGCACGTTAAGTGCATGCTCAGCATGGATTGAGCTTTCAGGCTCAAGTTACACTTAAGACAGTAGCAATGGCTCATTTGTTAAAAATTTTGCCTGCCTCAATCATGTATAAAATTGAGGATGGCAGCAAATATTTTTTAGAACAAAAGGGGTGCACAGCTGAGGGAGGCTGAATGTTCCCCATGGGTGATACTTACCTCCCAACAAGTACTCTCCCCACTCACACCTACAATCTTATTTCAACTCAGCAGAAGAGAAAAGTGCATGGTAAAAGACAGAATGCATGGAGGCAAGCCTTGTTGTAGAGAGGATTCTTACAAACCTCACCTGGGTTGCACTTTTGCTGTAAAAGTCAGGATTCTCAGAATATACACAATGATTCGGGTTTAAATATATAGGTCTGCTGCACTTACGTGTAATTTTGAACTTTAGGCTGTCTGTTTCTGCCTTCCTGGTGCCCCTGCCATCAGAGCGGACAGGTAATTAGAAGTGAGATGATGGATAGAGCAACACACTTGCTCATCTTTTAGCTGTCATTTACTTGGCTACAGCCAAGAGACTACTACTGGGTTCAGATGACACAATAGTCAACAGTTGATTAAATAGTCCCCCGTTGCTCAAATAGTCAACCGTTGACTATTGTGTCATCTCTCAAGCTTTTCCCACGCCACGGTTAGTTATTTCCCCTAAGTAACAAATAATCAGCAGTGTGCAGAGTTTACTAACTGCACAACCATTGATTATTGCATTGTGCGTTGGACTTCGTTGACTACTTTACATGCCTACAAAGTCACGAGGCAAGAGCGGCAGAACCCCCTGCTGCTCTTGCCCAGTGGGGCTCTATAAGCATGTGAAATAATCCTGCCCCAGGAAGCACTTGGGGAGCCACCAATTATGCTGTCCCTTGGTGGGGCGCAGTAATCAGCGCTCCCCACACGCTTCGAGTGATGTGCACCTGCCGCCCCTGGGACTACATGTGTTCCCAGGGTCATGCATATCCCTTGCCATCCCTGCCCCATGATCCAGACTCTCTCCTTCATGCAGTCCTAAGATGCACAGCATGTCAGGAGAGCATCTGCCTCCACCATGCCCTCTGTTCACCATTTGTGGGTATGGAGTATGCAATGCAGGACGCTGTCCCTCTTCTGACAGCATCCTTCTCCATTTGTTCCATATCCACAAATGGGTAAAGAGTGCATGGTGGAGGGATCTCCTGTTCTTCTGACAGCGTCCTTCTCCAAGCACGCATGGCGGAGGAGGACGCTGGGCAGCGGCTTTCCTGTGTCTTCCTCCCCCCTCCCCCTCTGAATGGCAGTGGTGCTGGTTCCCGATTTCCAACGTGGGACGCTGAGAAAGACGCAGGACACCCGCCCACACCTTCATCACAAAGAACATTCTTTGTGCTGAAGGGACAGGCAGCTCTACTTTCTCCATGGCATCCCGCTATGGAAAGCAGGAACCAGTGCTGTCATTCAGTGGGGAGGGCAAAGGGGGGGGGGGACAACAGCAATAAACCTTGTGTTAACAGTCTACTCCACAGTTGACTATTACCATGTCGTGATGGACGCGACATGCTAAAAGTCATCCATGGAGTGGACTATTAACACAGGATTGACTATTGTGTCGTTCGAACACAGCCTACTACAGACTGTTTAGATAGTGTGTTCAGGGAGCGAGGCAAGTCCCTAATGTGTGGTCCCAAAAAAGGGGGGGGGGAACAAAGTTACATATAAATAACTGCTGTTCAAAAATCACACTTCTTTCTTTATATGGTGTAAGAGAAATCTGAAATACACAAACACATGATTAAAAAAACAGCAATGTAGCTTTTAAAAGTTTTGTAAGCCTTTAAGCACCAACATTTATCTTGATCCAGCCTGTACCAGAAATTTACACAGCACAACTGCCTAATAAATAGCTTCCCGTCCCACTGCTTTTATTTCCATTTCTACCAATAGCATGACTTGTTGAAGAGCCAGCAGAACACAAAACACACACCATGGAAGTGAGAGGGCACTAGGTTCCAACGAAACAACATGAGCAGAGCAGCTGGAGCCAAAACCCCAAGCAGCTGTTTGGAAGAGAGAAAAGAGCCATGGAGGTGGCTGAATCTAGCTCCCTTCTCTCCTTCCTGAATGGCTGATCAATAGAATTGTGGCTTGTAAAGAAAGGGGAGGGGGGTTACATGCCTGCTATATCAAGCAAAAGAACCATTTGCACGCAATTCCTCAACCAGCTAAGAATACACATAAAAAAACCTTGCTTCTGCACACTTATGCCCACCTCGCCCAGCAGTAAGGCAAATGTCTCCTGCTGCTAAAGGAGAGAATGAAGTTACTCCCTGAGCTGGCAGAGTTCTGTTGCTCTTAAATTGAAGCTCAGCTTCTCCTCGTTAGACTAAATTTCCTTCTGCTCACATACATCAGCAGCAGTATTCAGAACAACACTAGCTCATGCTACAGAGGTCCATCAAAAAGGATTTCAATACACATTAGGATATTGGTCTTCAAAGGGTGCGACTCCCTACTGTGTCACAGCCTGTGGCACAATTACCAAATAAATATATAGTAAAACAAATTAAGAAGCACCCCCCATGTATGTTTGAGCTAAAAGATGCATCCCGGGTCTGAAAAGGTTGAAAACTACTGCAACACGGGACACTTTTGTTTTATTGTAATAAAAAGTAATCCTACAGATTGCAAGTAAATCTGTGAACAATTACTTCAGATTGAATCTATGTTGTTAGAGCCTTGATCCGCATTATGATCTCTATACTGACTGATATATTTCTATCCAAATTCATAAAGAACACCATTCTCTTTTTCTTATCTTCTTTGTGGCTAGGATAGTAACCTCATATTTGTTCGTAGCGCTTTTCTTTTAATTCTCACCCTTCTTCCCCATTTCTAAAGACCTAGAGTTGGAAGTAATACTTTAAAGAAAAGGATATATACATTCGTAATTTAAATATCAGAAAGACTGAAGTGAGCTTAAATAGGGAGGCTGGACAGGACTTCTAAAAGGTGTTCCAATTTCAGCACGGATGACAATTCAGAGGGAGGAGAGTTAAAGAATTTTGAAGGAAAAGATGCAAATTAATCTACACCCATTTTTCACCTTATTATTTTTTATGTCCTCTGTTTCAAACATACCATGTCCTCAAGGAGGCTCAGAGACAACTTTAAATATTAAAACCAACATGAAAATAGTATGACATTAATGCAATTAGCGTGCTGTATCTTTCATTTCACCACACAGATAAGCTGTTTCAGGTTTTGTGGCTCTTTTACAACATGAAAACTGGCCAGTAAACCAGCCCTTCCTCTCGTCATTGCACTTGACAAAAAGGGTGGGCAACAAAGTGCTTGTAGACACCAATGTACCCTGTCAAGATGCCTCCATCTACTGCCAACTTCTTATCCCATGAATGCCTCTGGGCTATATGATGGACCTCAGAGACATTATTAGGGAATTAAAACTAAAGTGTGTGTATGTGTATGTGTGAGTGAGAGTGAGAGTGAGAGTGACAGACAGACAGACAGACAGACAGACAGACAGAGGCTGGATTCATACAACACAACAACCCAAATCCATACTCAAGGTTGAGTATGGGTTGAGTGTGGGTTGTCATTGAACCAAGCCACACTAACAAACCATAGTTTGTTAAACATGAATAATCCACAGTTCATAACCCCAAAACAAACCACAGGTTCTCATCATGGGTTGTTCATGGTTAATAAATCTTGGGATTTTAGCATAGTTAAGTTCACACAACACAATAACCCATGATTCAGGTTACGATCTTCAGTGAAAGAGAAAGAGACTGGGGGGCGGGAGAATGAATTGGCTGGCAGAGGAGGGGGAAAGAAAAAGAGACTGGGTTACTCCTTTGAGCCCACAGTTTTGAGCACAAACAAAATTGTTTCACAGAAGGCAAATTCTGGGGGTGTTTGGATGATCATTAGGGAGAAGAAGCCATTGTGGCTTCTCCTCCCACCCCTGCAACTGCCATTTGCATAATTCTCCATGATGCAGTGCAGGTTGGTGTGTCGTCTGAACCTGGCATGACAGGGCTGGCTTTGTACCCATCCTACACCCCACGACTAGAGGTAGGGTTTGTAGCATTGGTATGAGCCATCCCTACTGTGCCACACCCTGGGTTTGGATGACATGTCAACTTGTGCTGCATTGCCGGGAATTATACAAATGGTGGTCACCATGATGGCTTCTTCTCCCTAATGATCATCCAAACACCCCCAGAATTTGCCTTCTGTGAAACAGTTTTGTTTGTGCTCAAAACTGTGGGCTCAAAGGAGTAATTTAGTGTGATGCGGCTCAGATGCCACCTCTGCCTTGTAGACAGTCATTTAGCCAGCTACTTGTTGGTTGTGACTAATTACACCTCCCATGGCAGCCATTTCGTAGTGGTGCCCACAACCATTTCTCAAATTGCCAAATGTGCTCACAGGCCAAAAGGGCTGCCTACCCCAACCTACAATATCTTCACTCTTCAGAGAATACTACTAACAATGTTTGTTTGTTTTTACCCAGTTCGATGGTTTTCAATGAATCCAGAATGAATATAGATACGTATTGCATGCAGTGATTTGGAGTTGTTCATTTTCTCCTCTAAGCCATCAAAAACATTTAATTTTGTGATTTAGCTTTTACATTTCATGGCAAACTAATATAAATGGCTTACTGCCACAACAAATTATTAATTTCTGCATTCTAATTGGCCAAGAAAGCAAATGCATGCCTTTCTAACGAGCAGATTTTTTTCATAAAACTGTATGACATTATGCTGAAACATTCATTCATTTCTGTTTGTCAGTAATTATATTTATACCCTGCCTTTTGTCAACAAGACAATTGTTTTTATATTTAATCTTTCATCTGCATGACAATGTGGCCAGCCAATCACAATAAGAGAAATGTGGCATTAATTTAATTTGACACAATCTTCATAGATTTAGCCAAGCTATCTCATTATTGCAGACATATAATACATGAGCAGCATAATACTAGAGACAGAATGCCAACATGGACAAGAGATTAAAATATCAAGCACAATAGCTTTCTCCTCAATGTGTTAGAAACTTGCTCTTATTTCCCAAAGACACCAACAAGTTTGCTGAGTTTGTGTTCAGATTATTCTAAATAAATATAATTGATTACTCAAAATACTTGCATTGAGAAAACTCATTCTTTTTATCTCTGAAGATAAAACGAGGATGAAGAACGTAAGAACACTGGGCAGGATGGGGTCCAAGCGCACATGGCCAGCCCCCACCAATCCCAGTGCACATGTGGCTTGTAGCACTGGCAGCCATGATGTAGAGCTTCTGAGGACAAGCCCCAAAGCAAATGGAATCAGTCATTTCTGGAAGAGGCTCTTTTCAGGACTTTCCCGGAAGCACTATATTGCGGCCACCAGTGGTAGGGGTCACACACACACCAAGGTTGGAGGAGCTGGTCAAATATGGAAATCCTCCATTGGCTCCTGTCCATAAGCACTTGCCTTACACTGAATCGGACCACTGGTCCTTCTAGCCCAGTATTATCACCACTAAACTGGCAGTGGCTTTTCAGGTTTTTTTTCAAACCCTTCCTGGGGATGCCAGGGATTAAATTTGGGACCTCCTGCATGGAAATCATGCTCTGCCACTGAGCTATGGCCCTTTCCCCGGGAAGGAAAGGGGTAAGGACCTAGTCAATCAGGTGGATAATAAACCTTTCTTGGGGCACCTGAGATTCCTTTCATAGGCAGAAGAACCAATAATAAGCATCTACTAAAGACCCTGCAAAGTGGGCCAGAGGTGTAAATGAGAGCAATCCCATAAGAGCCATGCTGGATAGATCAAAGGCCTATCTAGTTCCAGTATTCTGTTCACATAGTGGCGGGTGAGCTGCTTGTGGCAAGCCCACAACAGGACATATTCCTCAGCAACTGGCATATGGAAGTAAATGAGCATTATTTTATGTCCCTGGGTCCTTCTATTCTGAGAGAGGAAGAAAAAAAATCTCCCTATCCACTTTCTTAATACCATGCTTATTCTGTACATCTACATCATGTCCCCCATACTTGCCCTTTTTTCTAAGCTAAGGACTCCCACATGTTATAACCTTTTTTCCTAGGGGACTTGCTCAAACGCCTTGATCACTGTGGTTGCCCTTTTCTGCACCGTTCCCAACTCTACCATATCCTTTTTGAGTTTTGACCAGAACTGTACACTGTATTCCAAGTGTGATAGTCACATTATAGATTTGTATAAGGGTAGTATGATATTGGCAATTTTATTTTCAACTCCATTTCTAATTATTCCCAACACGGTATCTGCTGTTTCACAGCAGTGGGTCAACATTTTCATTGAGCTATGACACAACCCAAAGATCTCTTTCATGGTGAGTCACCATCAGCTCAGATCAAATCAATGTATTCATAAAGTTGGGATGGTTTTGCCCCAATGTGCATCACATTACACTTGCTTACATTAAACTGCATTTGCCATTTTAGTGGCCATTCACCCAATTTGAAGAGATTCTTTCGGAGCATTTCTCAATCCTTTTTTCATTTTGTGTCGTCAGCAAACGTGACCAACTCTTCGCTCCCTCCTAATTACTGATCCATTTATCAATGAGTTCAGAAACATGGGTCACAATACAGAGTCCTGTGGGACCCTATTGTTTACATCCCTTCGCTGCAAGAACTGTCCATTTATTCCTACTTACTGTTTTGTTTTTTAACTAGTTACCAATCCATAAGAGGGCCTCTTCTCTTATCCCATGACTGCTCTTTGCTCAATAGTCTTTGGTGAAGGATCAAAGGTCCTTCCTGTCTTGGAGCAAATCATCCTCTAAAGATTTTAGAGCATTACTTGCTTTCACCTAGATAATGGCACAGAGTGTTTCTAGGTACAGAAAATGGGTGTGGCCAGAACCAAAAGGGTGTGTGGCCAGTGCCAAATCTGGCATGAAAGCATAATTAACCCTCTTAATAATGTTTATAATTAAAATATGTCCCACCACAATTCCCCTCAATAAGGCACCTTAATTTCCTCTATATCCCCTTAGAGTTTGCAATTAAACATTTTCCACCACAATCCAGCACTTTAATTTCATTTTCCCAATTAAGTGATGTTGGCATTTCTTTTTCATTCAAACTTTTAATTACATTACACACACTCCCCTCCTCCCACTATTTTTCCCTATTACTCTTACCTGAGGGCTGTTTAAAAAGCTGTGCTTCTCTGCACCTCCTGACAGCAACAGGAGGAGCTCTGAGAATTGGTAGAGAGGGAGCTGATGGGACCACAGGGCTTTCCGATACTAGAGAGCATCTTCTAGGAGAGCTCTGTCTAGGAGATCTTAGTGTGGTCTGTGGTTCCAGCCACAAAACCACTAGTTCTAAAATGTCCTCCAGGACATGGGAAGATGCTGAAATCTTGAAACAACAAAAAGGGCAATTTTTAACAGTAAGATGACCTGGCACAGACCCAGGCCTGGTGGTGGTATTTTCCCAACACAACAGGACCAGTACTGGAGCTGCTTTTTGGTAGCAGCCAACATAGTTCTAAGGGAGCCTTTAAGTAAAGATGTGGTGCACACACTGGAAATGTATGCATTATGCTCTTAACAAATGGTGAATCACTAAATTGGTTAGGCAGCTAACCCTTTTGCAGTAAATGGTTAGTGAGAGTGTTTAAACCATGGTTATGTAGCCACCATGGTTAGGAATGGTTCATACCACATGCTAAGTCATGGTTCACAAAACACGCTAAGCCATAATATTTACCTCAAAATGCTGAACCACGCATGGTTTAGCGTATCATCTGAACTGGGTCATTATGAAAGAAACTTCCTTGTAGGATATGCAAACTCCTCTTGTCAAATCTGTTTTTTTTTTAACTGACTGAAGTATATTTTGGCATAAGGGATTTTACATGGCCCAGTATGCCCTAGTCAGATCTGAGAAATGTTACTGTGACTTTTATAAACTGTTAATAGACAACTTACAGTAATGTAGTTAAGGGTGCAAACCTATGTTGATAGTATCCTGAGCCCTGAGCATGGAGGCAATCCTTGCTTCCGTGCTCTGGGCGCCCTGAATTTTTGCTAAATAGGTGATTTCGCTAATCTAGCCACAGTGCTTTGGAGGAAAGGAGGCTAGGACAAGCATAGGAAACTGCATTAGGCAGCTTCCCTTATCCCCTCCACTCCCTCCCCCACCCCAGGACTGCCTCCTTTTCTTCATCTCCACTTATGGAGAGGAAGCTGGTAGAGTTCTCTCTTAGGATTGCTCTCTAAGGTAGCTGGTGCAGTTCTTGCTTAGGACTGCTCTCTAAGTGAACAGGCTGTGTGCAGTGGGCAGTAAGTGCCCTGATCCCACCTTGACCAGGAACTTCTTGGATATTCTTAGACAAGCCACCCTCTTCCTTATGTGCAATATGGAGATAATAGTGGCCTACCTTAAAATACTATTGTAAGGTTACTAAGATAATGTACTTTGAACTTTCAGAACTGGAGCAAAGTCAAGTAAAAGGCCATTTTTTTCATATTTATACGTGGAAACAAATTATTTATCTTTTAAGTGATGCACTGACCATTTAACTTGTATTTCCTTTTTTGTTCTTTCTACTTGGTTTCCCCACTGTGATACCAAGAGTTCTTATAATCTTATAGACTCCAGCCCAGTTCTGTATTATTCATATTTTAAACACAATAGAGATCTTGCATACATTGGTTCTCCCTTTTTATTCAACACAGTTTGTGGTGGCTCCAAGTATGTCACATAATGAGGCTTGAAACCAGGGCTTTATTCGTGGCTGAGTTCAAACATGGAATATAACTGCCAATAAAGATTTACCACTCAGTTACCACTGAGCAACTGCAGCCTATTCCTACACTATAGAGGTAAAGAACAGGGTTTCCAAGTTAGATGGTATAATTCTAGACAAGCATAAACCACAGTATCTTTTTTAAAAATAAAATTTACCCTTGCCTCTCCCCAATTCCTTGCCAACTCCTCCAATTGTCTCTCTATCCCCAATCTAAATTTGGATTGTAGTCTTCTTGGGACAAGGACCTATTTTTTGCAACTATGGCTCTCTAAGATTTAACAATAATTTAAGGACCCCTTGAAACTTTTCATGGATTGATCATTTTAAAATATGCAAGTAATCTCAACCAAAATGGTTTGGTGGCATTGACATATATAACTGTATGTAAAAGTCTTAGCTTGACAGTTTTACTGACAGATCAAGGATTCTTGAGATCAGTGTATGGAAAAGGACATGATTGTGATATTCTGGAATAAAGGATACCCCCTAAAATAAATTATAGTTGATAATCCTACTTAATTTATGTTATAATTATACTGTTTATAACCAAAGACTACCACAATCCCAAAGGAAAAGAAACAAAACACCCATATTATAAATAACATCACTCTCCGACAAGTTAAACACAAATAAAATAAATTATTTTGAATCTTTACAAGAGTTATAAAAATTATTTAAAATTCAAAAATATGTGTAATATATTTTAATCTATTTAATTTAGATACAATATTTATGGTAGCTTTCCAAACAAGGCATACATTATTTAATTCAAGACAACTATCATCACCCTTCAATATCCCCCTATTGTAACCTATGCTTAGGTACCCTATTAGTTAATGTCACTTGAATATAACAACATAGCTTCTCTTTTAAATGAGAGTAGCCACTCAGGGGAAGTCTGTGGCTGCTCTGTAATGCTCAAATTCTGATGCAATCATTCTTCATAGGTTGAAGGAAAGTCTATATTTCCTATGTTCTTTTATGATTAGATACATTAAAGGACAATAGATCTATTAAAGGTCAATAGATATATTAACAACTACCCAAGATGGTTGAATAGAACCACCATGTTCACAGGGAGAATACAGAACAAAGGAAGGCCATCATGATGCGTTTGTGAACTCCCAGAGGCTCTCCTAACAGAATCCTGCACAAAATAGACTTTAGTGTGTTCAGCAAGGCAACTGTTAACCAGCTAATCTCAAAAACATGCAACAGTTTGCTATCTAGCCAGAATTTTAATGCAGTAACCTTAATGCATTCCATTAACCATTTTGTGGTTAAGCAGCATGGTTTAGCATGTTGTCTGAACAGGGCCACTGACTTGTATTTTCTTGGCCAATTGCCAGAACTAAAGGCTGTGAAATCAGGAAAAAAATCCAATCTGTTTATTATTACAATTACTATTATCAGTTTGCTATTTGTAAGTGTGCGTATGTGTGTGTACTGCTTTCACATTCATATTTACTAATGTGTCACACGTGGTCAGTGGTTGCACTGTAACACACGTTCATGCTGTCAAGACTGTATCCTGTTAAGGAAAATGCATGCACACTGTGCTGTCACTTTGAGCTAATGCTATTATATGGGGTACATTTGGGAAGATTGCATTCATACGTGTTTATCTTCCAGCTACCATGCAAACTCAGAGAACTCATATTGAGTCTCTATCATATAGGACTCATATAGCCCTCAATATTACAGTGTCTTTAGGACCACTGTCACTTTAGCAAGCTGAGGTACCAGATAACAAGATTCCACAAGTACACCTGTACAGTCTGTGAACAAGCAAGGAAGCAAAGGAAAGACAATTTGCCTTTAAATCCTTTTGTGAAAAGCCTCTTTCCTCGGCCTGATGCCCAATTGAAACATGACACCTGATGTGTAAAACAAACTTATTTATGCAGAGATGTTTGCTGTGGGCATCATATTTAAAATGGGTCATCAGTTGCTGGGTGTGCAGTATTAGTACACCAGGAATTCATGGGCCTGATACACACTAGTGTGCTAATGCTGCACATATAGGAACTGACATCCCAATTTAAACAAAGTCATGTGAAGCCCCACCACAGCATCATATTCAAATAGGGACAGATGCCAGAATTTCTGCTCACAACAGCCAGCGTTACTTATCTAATTATCCAAAACTAGGACTCACTTCTTGTACAGTTCTATCTACTTGAATGTACATGAAACAAAGGAGTCTACATGTATACTCAAAAGTAAGTCCTACAGTGTTCAATGGAACTTACTCCCTGGTGAGTTTAGGATTGCAGCCTTAGTTTTCGTCATCAAACGAAAATGGGTAGAAATGTAACAGCCCCACTGTTATCCTTTCATTTCATAGCCCTTAACCCCACTTTTTTTTAACAATATATGTGTTTCCTATGGTTATAGATATATGATCTAAGAATTAAGGATTACACAAACGTGCGACAACCTGGTGCTCTCCAGGTATGTTACACTGCAACTCCTATCATCCCTTTGCACTGCAATTCTCGTCTTTCTCAGCTACCATGGTTTGCTTTATACATCTGACAGTGGACCCTAGTCCACGAAAGCCTATGCTGTAATACATCTATTAAAGATATCACTTCAAGATAATACTTTTGATGCAACCTCCAAAAGATAGAAACTCATTAAACGCCGTGAGGCTTATTTACAAGAATGTATAAGGCTCTGGCAGTTAATGGGATGTAACTGCCTCAGCAGGGCGTCAAATGAAAAATGCTTTAGCCCTGTGTCATAGCCTCAGGTGTGCCACTAGCCACGGAGCATTCCCAGTTGAGGAGGCGTAAGGTGAAGCCGGATATACTTTAGCTCCGCCTCGGCTTCGCTCCGTGAGGAGCTTGGAGGGGTGGGGAAAACGTTTCTTCATCCTTACCGACTCATAACACTGAGAAGCGGAGGAAGGCGCAGCGGCTCCTCTGCCACGAGCGTCTCGCCCGCCGCGCGCCCCGCCTCTTCCCGCTCCCCCGCCTCTGCCGCGGCTCCCGCTTCCTCGGTTGTGGCCGTCTTCGCGACGGCCTCCGGGGCCTTCCGCTTGCTTTTCTCTACCGCTCGGCCGCCTCCGACTTTGCCGGCCGCCTTCCCTTCGGGGCTTGCCGCCACGTTCAGGCTGCATTGCAGGCGCTCCACTCGCCACGCTTCTCTCGCCCGGATTTCCCTAGGCCGGCGCGGGTCTCCGCCTCCGCCGGAAAACGGGCTGCTTCGCCGCAAAGAACTGAAACTTGAGAGGGCGCCAGGCTTAGGCCTAACGAGGGAGACGCTGGGAGCCTCGCCAGTCACTCCCAACGCGTTACCTACCCAAATACAAAGCGGCCAGAACGAATGCAAACGCACAAGGAAATGCAGGCGCTGTAGAGCTGGCGTAACCTCAGCGCTCGGCTGTTGTTTCTAGGAGTAATTATATTGCGTGAATTCTTAAGAATAGCGTCGCGCGCTAGTCCCCAGACCTAAACATGCATCCCATTGAAACCAGCCTTATTTCCATGGTTGCAAGCCCCTTCACGTGAAATAACCCATACCAAAGTATTTCACAAAGCAGTTAAAATAGTCACTTCATCCTACACAACACACACTTAAAAATAAAACATCAATATAACTAGATTGAGCTCTTGAGAAGGCAGCCATAAATGACTCCTAAACAATAACCGTTACTGAGGTCTGGTTGCTCTATAGAGAAGGTAAAATAAGGATCCATAAAATCAAAGAGGGATCCTCATGATTTCATGATTTTTAATAAGGGCACCCACAAAACCACCATCCAATTCTCTTCTCCCAAGCATTTAATAGCATATGCTGAGTTTTTTAACTGACCCCAGAATAGTTGTTTTTAATGTATTGTCTGTTTTTGTTTGTATTTTATGCTTTTTATGGTTTTAAATTTTGTGTATTTGTTTTTAATGTTCATTGTTTTTAACTTTTTGTAAACCACTCAGAGAGCTTTGGCTATGGGGTGTTATATAAATGTAATACGGTAAATCATCATCATCATCCAATCACAGAGCACATCTGCCTCCACAGACTGAATCTGAGAAATTACAGATCCACCACTCGTGAGCACCACCATAACACAAAAACATGGATCTAAGGCAGGGATCCTTAGGAACCCTCATGATTTTCACAGAGCAAATCCCCCAAAACTCTAGCCTTACGCAGAGCACATCTGCCTCCACAGGTTGAAACAGAAAAACTATGGGTCTTCTACTCCATGTGCAGAAATGTGAATTCGAAGCAGGGATCCTCATGATTTTTACATGAAAAGTACCTCAAACATCTGACAAACAGATGGAAAGGATCCATGTTTTTGCACCATAGCTGCACCCACAAGTGGTAAATCCATGATTTTCATGGTTTAGGCCATGGAGGCATATGTGCTCTGTGATTAGATTGCGGTTTGGGGGAATATCCCTGTAAAAATCAAGGATCCGTGCCTCAAATTCATGTTTCTGCACCATGGCATCACCAATAATTGGCAGAACTGTGAATTTTGTGGTTCGCTCTGCAGAGAAGTGTGCTTTGTGCTTGGATTGTGGTTTGGGGGATTTTTCCTGTAAAAATCATGATCCCTGTCTTGAATCAACATTTTTGCACTGTGGCGGCACTCATGAGTGGCGAATCACCTTCAGTCCATGGAGGCCATTGTGCTGTGTGATTAGTGATTTGATAGTGGTTTAGGAGATTTGCTCTGCATGAAATTAAGAGGATCCCTGCCTCAGATCCATGTTTTTGCATTGTGCTTGTGCCTTGAAGTAGTGAAACTGTGATTTTCATGGTTCAAGCTGTGGAGGCATATGTAAAAAACATGAGGATCCCTGATGATCCTTTCCTCAGATCCACATTTTGCACTCTGGCTATGCCCACAAGTGGCAGATACTGGATTTTTCTGGTACAATCTGTGGAGGTAGATGTGCTCTGTAATATGCTAGTGTTCGGGGGGATTTACTCGGTAAAAATCATCAGGATCCCTGCTTCAGATCCCTGTTTTTGCACTGTGCTGGCACTCACAAGTGGTGGATCTGTGATTTTTCTGATTCAGTCCATGGAGGCAGATGTGTTCTGTGATTGGATGGTGGGATTTCCCTATATGTATTGATCAATAGTGAACTTGGTGGTCCTATAGGCTATTTGGTAGCAAAATGGATGCACTCATAGACAAGATAGTGATTTCTGCATACAAGATATTCCAGATATGCAGAAATATATTCATTTTTAAAAGAAAAGAAAATGGAGGACTGGATGTTCAGTGGCTTTCAGGACCTACAGAATTTGCAAAATATAAGTTAGGGGTGTCCACTCTGCCCCATAATTATCTGGTAACCGTGAACATCTGTGGAGCATTTGATCTTCCAGAGTAGAGATTGGCCGCTTCCAAACCCATCGATTAATATCAGAACAAAGACATGCCCAATCGGAGCTTCTAAAGTCTCTGAAATTATCCAACTGTTTTTCAGGTGTCAATGGTGTGTGTGTGAGTGTGTGTGTGTGTGTGTGTGTCTATTAAATATCTCCATATTTGGAAGACGCTGAGTGGGGTAAGGGGTAGCTTTGATATTGACATTTGTGGCTAACCAATTAGGAATTGCCACAGCGTTGTCTGTGACCGTGTTCTCCTCCAATTGCAGTCTTCAGTCTTTGTGAACCGCCCAGAGAGCTCCGGCTATTGGGCGATATAGAAATGTAATAAATAAATAAATAAATAAATTCAGGGGAGTGGGAAACACTAACCAGCTGCTGATTCTGACTGGGGGGGGGGGAGGGAGCGTGTTTCTGCTCAGACTTGTAGAAGTCAATCATCCACATTTCCACAGTGTGAAAGTGCTGCTGGGCTGGCTGGAATTGTGAGTAAGAAAGCTTCTACACCTGAGTCAGGCACAGGCAGGCTCTTTATTTCAGTTAAACTATTACTCCTGTTGGCTGGCTGGGCTCCCAGTGCAGGGGTGTGTGTGTGTGTGGGGGGGCTCTGTCCAATAGATCTGGAGGGCACGAGGTTGGAGAAGGCTGGAGTAGAAACTTCCACCACCAGCAGTGGAGCTCTGCATCAGCAAAGTAAAGAGTAAAAGCTCCCTCCATAAAAGTGCAGGGGTTGATTAACGTCTCTGTGTGTGTTTAAGGAGGATAATGTTTGGGAGGGGGGAAATTTAAAAATTCCTAAAAATCAAAGCATGAACGGATCTGATTCAAACTTGGCATGGCTAAAGCCCTCCTTAAGAGCTATCACTGTGTCAAGTTTCATCTTTTTATCTTTAAAAATGAGGGAACTGTTAAGCATTTGATTAATCTCCATTAACTGGAGCAGTTATCTGAAAATGGGCGGTTCTCCAATGGGTAATCCAACGGGGCAGAGTAAGGGGAGCCACCTCGAAAAAAGAAATCCTATTTTATTCTTGTAGTCACATTTTTGTGACATGATGAGTTAAAGGCACAATCTTCTGCATATTTAGACAAAAAAAATCCCAGAACTCCCAGAATCCCTAGCCAGTATGGCTGGCTGGAGCATGCTGGGACTTGCAGGAGATTGCACCATAAGTAGGTTAAAAATGTGAAACTGCACATGCGCAGAATCTTTTAAAAAGTTAACAGGTTTGCCATTATCATCATCATCATCGCTCAAGCATCAGGAATGTAGCTGCTGTGCAATGTGAAAGGTATAGAATCATAGTAGAGTTGGAAGGGGCCTACAAGGCCATCAAGTCTGTCCCCCTGCTCATACCTGACAGATGGCTGTCCAGCTGACTGCCATCTGAAGTAAAGTGGTACATTTTAAGATATAAAGAAGGCTATAAGACCATTACGTCCAAGCATCCAAAATTGCTTAACAACACCATTGAAAGCAGGTGCCTGTCTGGGCAGAGAGAAGTACCGAGCAGCCAAACAATGCATTTTGCCATTGTAGGCAGTGAAGCTCCTGGCACGGGGGAGAGCAGGTACAATGGCTGCTGACATATTCAATAGAGTGACAGAGGCCTTCCTCACCTGTTGTGTCTTCCAAGCTGGCCCAAGCCCCTTATCTGGAATAGGGGGACAGAAGTAGTTTTACTGCCAAAAAGGGATGTGAGTAGCAATGTTTGGACTAGGCAGCAAGATAATATGTGAGCATTTAGCATGGCTTGGCTTGGCTTCTTTGAGTGTGTCTGGATCTCTTAGGCTCTGAAAGCATCTTTCAGGAGAACACTTGCTGGTTGCATGATCCACAAGGCCAGGTTCTGGTGAGTGCATAGTTCTCCTTGAGAGGAGGGGCTTGCACTTGCTAGAGTAAGGTGAACAGATGTGAAGAAGCAGAAGGACCTCTTACTCTTTTATGTTCAAAACTCACAAAGTGTCTTGTGGCATTTTGAAGACTCACAAATTTATTATGGTATAATAAACTTTCGTGGACTAGAGTCCATAAATAACTTGACTGGCTTTTGGTATTATGCATCTTGGAGGTCAGGATCGGCCTGCTCCGCTTCGGATTCGGGGATCCGTAACAGAGCAGAGCGCACCCCTAGTAAGAACACAAGGTGTTTTCATCTTTCTGAAAGTATGTTTATCTGGCACTTTAGAAAGTAAGGCTTGATTCTTTGCACACAGCCCTACTCTCATTTTATTTCATTTATTATATTTCTATACCACCCATAGCCGAAGCTCTCTGGATGGTTTACTTAACTAACTTTGGAATAAGTTACTCTCAACACATTGGGACTTACGTCTGAGTAATATAGTTAGGATTATACTGTATATAGTTCATTGTGTTACGACCTCCTGTAACCATTGAAGATGCATGTAGATTTTTAGAACATTTTTTCTATTTGGTGATGACTTTTCTGATAAATTGTTTAAAAAACCCACCAATGGTGAATAATGTGTCACGACAGATCCAGCTACTGTATTTAGCACACCATGCCACATGTTAATTAGTAGCTGGGTACATGGCGAAGTGATCAGACAGATCTGCCCTACTTGCCTGTAAAATCAAAGGAGAAATATTTTATGCTGTCCCCCAAGCCCCCTTGCAGCTTACATAGTGCTCATGCACCTTATAGAGGTGTCTCCCCTGCACTGACACCATAGCCCAACACCAGGAGATGCCACAGTTAGACACCTGCCGCGGCCCACATACTGGTAGAGGACCTACCATTGAGTGGACACACTGCCACCATCTTTGTTAAACCTTGTGCATGCGTAAACACAGCATGTGTTCAAGACAGTAAGGAACAAGGGAATGTGGCATGACAACAGCAACATTTTTGAACACTGGAGGACACTGGAGGAAGGGGCTGGAGCTCAGTGGATAGAGCATCTGCATGCATGCAGAAGGTCCCAGGTTCAATCTCCGGCATCTCCAGGCAGGGCTGGAAAAAAACCTGCCTGAAACCCTGGAGAGCCATTGCTGCCTGTCAGTGTCGACAATAATGGGCTAGATGGAGCCCTGGTCTGACTCAGTATAAAGCAGCTTCCTGTGTACCACCTCACCCAGCCCAGATTCTGCAGCAGTCACCCCACTGCCTGTCACTCATGTGCCTACTCACACACTCAGGGCCCAGACCCCACCATGGAATGGCAAGCAACAGCAAGGAGGCGGCACAGCGGGTGTCACTGCTGCAGATACTAGATGGACAATGGAAAGTGGACTCCATGGGTACTCTGGTACCTGAGGACCCACAAAATCTTGAGCCAAGCTCTGCAGTAATACAAAGGGATCAAGTGCCTCCTTGATCTGCAGTTGAGAGCTTTGAGTACAATCCTGGGCTCTGTGGCTCCTGCATAGCAGATCAAAGGATCAAGATCTTAGTCATTGCTGAATAATCATTGTTATATTAATTGTATCTTTGGGACATTATTATTATTCTCATGTTACTTTTGTTACTCTTTTACTATTTTAATTTTGTTACCCATTTACTGCTAATTTTATTTAATTCATTATTGTATTCTTTTCCATTTATTGTTCATCACTTTAAATTTTGTCAAGTAAAATTAATGTAATCATTGCCTTTGTTCCCTATATGAAGTTCTTATGACACATTAAAAACTCAACTAAGGGTGGACCCAATATTATTTCCAAGGACCATTTCACACATGATTCTAAAAAACATCCTCTAAGCCGCTTACGCTATTCATTCCATGCATAAAAGATGTTAACATCTGCTTCAGAATTAGTGTGGTGAGAAAGCCATGTTAAAATTGAATATGTATTATGGCCAATAAGATGTAAGATTTGCATTAGAAACCAATTTAAGGGGTGAGGAAATCTATTTGAAGCTTCGCATTTGCAAATGTCCTAATATTTTTATAAAGCATCCTCTGGGAAGATGATCCATAACAAAAGAACACACTGCTTCCTAGAATAAGTCGAAGCATTACACTATATACACAATGTCTGTCAACATAAATGGTCTTGCATATCCCAACTTCAAGGAATCTGTCTCCCCGCCCGGCCCACCCACCCACCCACCCCCCACCAATCCTGCCCTTCCTAAGACATTTTATATCAGGTATCAGTGAATCCCATATTGTTTGAGCAAAAATTGACTATTTAGTCACAAATAGCCTGCTCAATTGAATATTATTTATTTATTTATTTATTACATTTTTATACCGCCCAATAGCCGAAGCTCTCTGGGCGGTTCACAAAAATTAAAACCATCATAAAACAACCAACAAGTTAAAAATACAAATACAAAATACAATATAAAAAGCACAACCAGGATACAGAGTGCACTATACAGAGTGCACTAATCCCCAATACAAATCCAAACTACATATAGTTATCCTGAGACTTTGCATATGCTTTTTTTGTAATAGTTTGATCATGTGTATTGCTAATTGGAAATCATGTTGTAGAATTTAAAAGCTGTAGTGATATTTAACATTTTGCTGTACATCTTTGTTGTATTTGCAACAAACCTATCAGCAGAAATTACTAATCTAAGGCAAACTCCATCCACATGTACCATCATTATTTGGAATTGATGCAACTAGAAGACAATTTAAAATTTGAACTGCCAAACACGATTAATAGTCACTCCTCCAGCCCTTTGAGCCCATTGCTGTGCCTCTCCAGCTAGGACTATTTTCTACAACTTTGTTTTTTAATGCTGGGAGATGGCCTAGGTTGGCCTTACCATTAGGAGATTTTAGACCACTTATGACAACACTGTATAGGTCTGCAGCAGAAAGAAGTTGTTGCACTTTCAAATATGTATTTCTGAAGAACAACAAGAAGAAAATTGAAGAAAGGGATTTTGTGTTATAGGGAGATGAGAAACGGCAAAGCAGACAAGGAATTCCAGTTGCAATGGGAAGAAAGTGTGGGAGAGCCAGTGTGGTGTAGTGGCTAAAGTGTTGGACTAGGAGTCAGAAGATCCAGGTTCTAGTCCCCACTCAGCCATGGAACCCCACTGGGTGACTTTGGGCTGGTCACACACACTCAGCCCAACCCACCTCACAGGGTTGTTGTTGTGAGGATAAAATGGAGAGGAGGGGGAGGAGAAGGATTATGTACGCCGCCTTCGGCTCCTTGGAGGAAAAAAGGCAGGATATAAATGCAATAATAAATAAATAAATAAAAGGAGAGCAGTGGGCTGGGTTTCATCCATTTTGTGTGTATGTGTGTGTGTGAGAGAGAGACAGAGACAGAGAATAAGAAATACATTTTCTATATTTGGTACCTGGCAACATATCAAAATGATTAAGGGTGCAATCCTACACCCACTTACCTGAGAGTAAGCCCCATTGAACTTAAAAGGACTTACTTCTAAGCAGACACGTATAGAATTGTGCTGTAAAACTGGTCCTGAAAGAAGAGCACTACTGCTGCTGAATAGCACCTACTTCATGATTCTCTTTACCAAGACACAAACCATTACATCCCAATACTCTTGTCTTACTGCATTTTTATACTTTCAAATTTATCCTTCTTTAGAAAATTACAGCATTCCATTCCGCCCCCCCCACTATCCCACTACCTTCTTTTGTCTGTCCCACCACTGCAAATTCCCTCTGCCCCCCCCCCCCCAACTCTTCTCTAATCCCAAGGTTCTCTTCTGGTCCCACTAGTTTACTCATCCCAGTTTCTACTTCTGCTTTTTAAGATTTCATATCCACTTAAATGCTTTTTCTCCAGAAATCCCACTCAACTCATAAAAATCCACCTCTGCCCCTAAAACACAGCTATGTTTGCAATATAACCATAAGGCCATTTTTGAAGCATGCTAACTCTGATGTACAGTGCAGTGTAATGAAGACAGGACAATATCTAAGCCATACCTGCATCCGTTTGCAGACCTTTACATATCTGAGTGCCTCACAACACTCCGGTGCATCTTTTAATGTATTCTTGAGCTTCTTAGTCTATTTTAAAACATCTTGATAGCTGCACACTATGAATAATCACAAATGCTGGGCTAGCATCAGCACCCAGAAGCCTTGGGCAGCTGCCAAGGCTGCCAGCTCCCAATCAGAGCCAACTGCCAGCACCTGATTCCCCTCCCCACCCCACCGCCTTTTCAATATTTTCCCCTTGCTTGGAGGCCTGTGCAGCACAAGGTAGATGGGGTTCCCACAATTCCCCTATATTGCTTTGAATTTGGGGCATTGTGGGAAATTAAAATGGCCATTAGACAATGATATGTCTTGAGCTGCTTGAAGTAGTGTTGCTGCATGCCACTGACAGGTTAGTCAAGCAGAGCCTGCCAACAAAGGAGCCACTGTGCCCAGGGCCCCCTCAAATATGGCACCAGCCCTGCATAAATGCCCCCCAAAGGTTTGTTTATCTTTGGACAAAATCTGGAGTTGAGCAAGCTTTGCACCCTTTATGTAAAATGGCTGTGGTGGTTAGGAGTGCTTTGTAAGGACAAAGGAGATCCGGTTCTAGTCCCCACTCTGCCATGAAGTTCACTGGGTGACTTTGGTCAAGTCACTGGCACTCGGCCCAACTTACCTCACAGGTTTGTTTTGAGGATAACATGGAGAAGAGGAGAATTGTGTATGCTGCCTTACACTCCTTGGAGGGAAGGCAGGATATAAATGTAAGAAATCTAATCTGATAAACTTGTAGATTAATTTCCTCCAAAAGGGGAGCATACAGGAAGGGGTGGTTTAACCTTTCCTTTCCCAGCTGTAATCCTAATGAATATCCCCCTATAGTTTCTATTGATACCAACGAGAGCATTTTTGTTTGCTAAGGCTGATCCACACAAGGGAAACAACTTTTATTAGGATTGCAGCCAGAAAGGGAAAGCTTAAATCTTGATGCGGTCCTGATGAACGTTGCCCCACCCATTACTGCTATTTTTTTTTTTACCCTGATGTGGTTTTTAATGACACAATTAGTTCCAAGTCTAGTTCAGCTCTTACTTACCCAGCCGATACATACAGTTATTATCACGTTAGTTTGAGAAAATAATACAGTATATACTTAATTATTCATCCCGGAGCATCATCAGACGGGGAAAAATCACGGTTCCCTACCATCGCTTTCCCCCACTCCTGCTTCTGTCGCACAATACTTCCTCTTTCTTCATGGAGAATAAAGAGGAAGTAAACGACCACGTGGCTCATTCAATGAGCATTTTTATTTTGACACTTTTCCTGCACACAGCAGGAGTTCATGGCAAGTTTCACTTCTAAAAATAAATCAGACTTGTGATGAAAAGAAGGCCAGTAGACAGACGGTGTCAGAAATAGGACCTGCGAAAATCTGTGAGTGCCCAGTAATTAGTGTGCAATAAATTGCTGGTCTCATGATACTCTTAAACTAATTGTACAAGTAATAATCAGCCTCTTGCCTGATGAAGAGTTCTATATAAGTCTTAAGCCTACATACTACTCTGGCAATAGACATTGAGTAGATGAAAGATATTGCCATGCTTGTTTCATATCTGTAAACTGAACACTTATTTAATGATATTTAAACATCTTTGAACTTCAGGATAATTAATAATTGAAACTGTTCAATAGTCTAACAATTTTTGTATGCTGAATGCATTTGGCAAGAGCTCATTATTATTTTATGAGCTTTCTTTCTCTTTCTTTGTCATTAAAAGGTGTCTTCAAAGTACAGATGAAGAAGCTAGAGCAACTTAAAAGAGGCTGATATTAATACGCCAAGAAAAAGAATGGAAGAAAAGTTACAGAGCAATTCAACCATTAATGGTACAACTGCTAACCATAAACCTTTAGAAGTCCATAACCTTTGGGAAGTAATTACTATTGCTACTGTAACAGCCATTTTAAGCCTAATAACCATAGTGGGGAACGTTCTTGTAATGATATCCTTCAAAGTCAACAGCCAGCTAAAAACAGTGAACAATTACTATTTACTCAGTCTTGCGTGTGCAGACCTAATCATTGGAATATTTTCTATGAATCTTTATACATATTACATACTAATAGGACACTGGTCTCTTGGAAGTCTGGCATGTGACTTGTGGCTAGCCCTGGACTATGTAGCTAGCAATGCCTCAGTAATGAATTTGCTAGTTATCAGCTTTGACCGATATTTTTCTATTACTCGGCCATTAACCTACAGGGCTAAACGCACACCCAAAAGGGCTGGCATTATGATTGGTCTAGCTTGGCTGATTTCTTTTATTCTGTGGGCACCTGTAATCTTATGCTGGCAGTACTTTGTAGGGGAACGAACTGTCCCACCTGGAGAATGCCAGATACAATTTTTGTACCAACCCATTATCACCTTTGGTACCGCAATTGCTGCTTTCTATATCCCAGTTTCGGTGATGACTATTTTGTATTGCCGTATTTATAAAGAGACTGAAAAACGCACCAAGGACCTGGCTGAACTTCAAGGCTCCAGTTCTGTGGCTGAGTTTGAAATGATAAAGCCTCAGAAAGCTCTGCTGAAGTCCTGCTTTAGTTGCAAGCAACAAAATTTAGCCAAACG
This sequence comes from Elgaria multicarinata webbii, assembly GCF_023053635.1. Classification (NCBI taxonomy): domain Eukaryota; kingdom Metazoa; phylum Chordata; class Lepidosauria; order Squamata; family Anguidae; genus Elgaria; species Elgaria multicarinata. The sequence goes on along the minus strand of NC_086172.1, from coordinate 133,440,158 downwards.
GGAGAGATGTCAGGCTTCGTGGTCTTCATCTAGCCGAAGTACTTCTGCTACAGCAAAAGCATCCCAGATCCAAAATACTTGTCAAGACTGGTCTAAGGCAGACCAGTTAACCACCTGCAGCAGCTATGCATCATCAGAAGAGGAGGATAAACGTGCCTCTGACCCTGTCTTTCAAGTAGCTTATGAGACTCCAGTAAAGGGGAAGGATGATGAGCATAAAGAGGAGAAAAAGGAAGCCTTTATCAAAGACCATCCTAGAGAAAACGACTATGAGACCCAGAAATACTTTCTAACGCCAAACAAAGGCCATGTTCAAAAAAGTAATAAATGTGTGGCATATAAGTTCCGCTTGGTCGTTAAAGCTGATGGTGCTCCAGAAACCAACAACGGCTGCCGAAAAGTAAAGATAACTCCTTGCTCAGCCACTTTATCCAAGGACACTTCTATCAAAAACATGGATCCAAATATAAATAATCAAATTACTAAAAGGAAAAGGATGGTTCTTATAAAGGAGCGTAAAGCAGCCCAGACTTTAAGTGCCATTCTTCTAGCTTTCATCATCACTTGGACCCCCTACAATATAATGGTTTTGGTCTCCACGTTCTGCTCAGATTGCATCCCTCCAAAATTGTGGCACCTTGGCTATTGGTTGTGCTATGTGAATAGTACTGTTAACCCCATCTGTTATGCTCTCTGTAACAAAACCTTCAGAAAAACCTTTAGGTTGTTGCTCTTTTGTCAGTGGAAGAAGAAAAAGATGGAAGAAAAATTATACTGGCAGGGTAATACAAAGCTGCCTTAATTTAAATTAAAGTGTTTGAAAAATAATTAACCTTGGCCAAGCACTGTAAATTACATTGGCTGCAAGTCTTTCTTTGTAAACTTGTTGCTTAGCATGTCTGGAGACAAAAGAAGCACAATTTGTGTGATGATAAATATATACTTACGGCTATGAAGGAAGCAGCCACAACAGTGAACATTTCTGCAATTGTGACTACTCAACAAGGCATTGTTAATGTTGATATCACAGAAAGTTTTTTTCCATGCTTCTGCCAAATAGCGGCACGTTAAAAGACCTTAATGATTGGTGATGGAATAGACCCATAAATTCATCAAGTCCACCTGCTTGGAAAATAGCATATGCCTTCCCACATATTTTTTTTTTTTGTTAAGTTTAGTTGTAGGTCTCTATTAGAATGAGGCTTGCATCCCTTCTCATGCAAAATTGTCTCTTAACTGGATGGAAACGAATGGAAGGCAAGTATCAGTGGACAATAATAATTGGTTCTTTATGGACAAATGTGTTCTTGGAGTTAGTTGCGAGGTTATGAATACCATCTGAGTTATGAATACCTAGGGAGGTTGAGAGATGGCTTCTAGGGAACAGACTGTATGATGTCCTTTGAAAATGAATAAGCCAATGACAGCACCAAAATGGTCAGAGAAATTAACATTACCTGAAAACAAGGGTAGTGGTTACTTGGCTTTTGAATGTTATTTGTTCATTTTTAAGTGGCTCTGAAAGTGTTTTATTATAAAAAGCCTGTGTATTAGTCTGAATGAGGAAAACATAATTGATTTTATGCACTACCTTTCTCTTGCCTGCAATCCAATGCATGGCTTCTAAGGAAAAAAGTAAAATAACAACTTTTTGTTTATTAACATCCCAAATAACTATCTTAGCACCCAATCTTAAACACATTTTTATTGGAAATAAGAGCTGCTTCACGCATGGCAATCTATGCGTAGGTTTCATATTATCTCCTACACACTAACTTACCTTCTGTCTAGTATTTTATAGCACGTTAACACTGAAATCCTATACTCAGAAGTAAGTCCCATTGGGTTCAATGGGGTTAACTCTCAGGTAAGTGAGTATATGATTGCAGCCTAAGCAACTTACAGATCCCTTTGACTTCTGAAGAATTTCAAGTAAATGGGTTCAGAATTGAAACCTTTGGTTATAAACTGAAACTTTGATGAGTAAGGTTTATTGCAATGTATTATATTACGTTTATCCATAAGTAACTGGTTTTAGATCTGGGACTTTACACTCTGATCTTAAATCACGTTTTTGGGGGAAATAAATCCGTTCAGATTAATTCACAAAGTTGCTAATCAGATTACAAAAACCATATTAAAATAGAATTGATATTGCCTAAAGATGTAACAGGCCCTGTTGTGCAAACAATTACTCATTTGAGTCCATTCCTTCATGAATCAGTGAAACAGAAAGGAGTACAACAGTTTGAAAAAGAGAGAGGAGTAAAACCATCTGCCTCTCTATCCTTTGGATTTTTGGTGGCAATAATAGAGTGTCTAAACCCATAGCACAAGTAGGAAGACAATCAGGTGTCAGCTGGAAGTTGCTGAGTATATGTCCCTTCTTCCTGGATAAGAAGAAGCTATATTTCATATAATGGCTATTTTAGGTATGTGTACTTACAACACATCACTGTTTTATTAAAGATAAGGATCTGATGAAATAAAGTCAGTAACTGAAATAATTATAGAGTAACTGGTCTGAAAATTACAATTAATATCAGCTATCAAAATTAACTGATCTGGGAGAAAGCGAACATCAGCAACAGGAAAGTCAAAATGTAGAAACTCCCCAGACTTCATCATATTTAAAGTAGGAACTTACGTTAGGATAACTTCAGTTGGGCAGAGGCACCTTCCATGAGTAGACTTCTCATTCATGGAAGGTACCTCTGCCTGATCTTTTATGACTCTCAATCCCCTGTGCCACAGCCTATCCCATTCAGCAGGGTCCTTGAACTCTTGGGAGAGTATTTACAGAGGGCTGCCAGTGGGGAGGAAAACTGCCTTCCACCCACTCTTTTCTGCCAGCATTTGGATCCAACTCTATGGAAACAAAGTGCTATTTATTCAATGGTACAGAAAGCTCAAAATTTAAAATCTTAAAAGGCTTAGAATTTCTATTCCAGTGCCCTGATCCAATCATTCCTTGACAGCGGTGGGCGATCCAATGCACACACAGAATTCCCAACCAACAAGGGCTTATCCATCCACTTCATTGGAGTGGTCAGCTCTATGTATGCAATGGGATGTTCATATGGATATGCTCCCTCCACTAAACTGAACAGAGAAGGTGATTCATGCAGGATATCCATACATTTATTTGAATGCACATGGGCTCTGGGATACGAACTAATACTAATTAGACACAGCGCAGCAAACCTCGTGGAGAAAGGTTTTCATTACTGGCTATAGAAGTGTAAAGATTCAAAGTTTCAAGTGATTACATATGGCTCTTTGTAGTTTTATAGCTGACAATGCAATAGACATTCATGGTTTGCAGATCCAGTTTTGAAATGGAGTTTTTTACAAAAATGTATATCCTGATTTAGAATTAAAGAAGGTACAAGTGCAAAGTTTTGGTGTAAGGGTACATACCTGTACCACATCATCCTCATCTATAGCTTAGCATGGTAACAGTTCGGTTGTGAAATGTAATATTCCACAGTTTAGAGATGGCACAGTGAATTTTATGAGAATTATTACATATTTATCATTGCTTCCAATAAGGCCCTATGTACTTTAATAGGTAGAGTGGGAAAGAAAAAACACAACTATTAAGCAACATTGGTGAATAAGTTCACTATTATATGAGTTATTTACAAAAGTTCCCCATATTTTTTTTGCAGGAGGACTTGATATAATTTAAAGTAGCTGTATAATAATGTGAAAAAGTGTATTCTGGATTCAACATGACTGACTCTAAGTATTTTGTATTTTGATAATTGTTTTTGATGTTTCCGCATATAATTGTTGAAGGAAAGTTGGAGACCTCTGGTTACTTTCTTCAGTCCACCATCAGAGCATTTTCTGTGCATAGTATACGCGTTGGGTTATACTGGCTTATTTTTTAATTTGAACAAACATACATATGTGTATATGTGTGTTTCAGTCAAATGACATGCACTTCTATGACACAAGCTATGTAATAATGGCAAAAATGTGTAAGACTGTAAAAGTTTTCTGCTAGCTGCAATGTTATTGCTAAAGAAAAGCTTTGCCTTCTACTACTGAAGTTAAATGGGAAGTTATTTTTGTCACGAGTTTCTGTTCAACAGGAATGTTTTATAAATGTTTATGGTTTGTTCGTTGAGTAGATATTTAAGACTAGTGATGGATGCCAAAGTATCAGTTAAGTGTAACTGTTAAGTATATGCTCAACCTATGCTGCTAAAAACTGAAACATTACACTGCCAAACTCTGGGATACTTTGTAAATATCTGGAACTGTATTAAAAATGCAGTGTGTTGATTGCTTCCTTGTAAATCATGTTTGCAGAATTGGCACTGGTGGCGGAAATGGACTCAGAGCTATCCAATAGCAATGTAGAAATTGCTTCTTTTATTTTTAGTTTTGAAGGAACAGGGAGAGCAGTGACAAAGCTTTCTAAACGATTCTTTAATGCCCAATCCATATGTTGCTAGAGTTGCATGACAGCTGCTTCTTCGATTTTGCTGTGCTCTCGCAATGTTTGAAGGAAATATCTAAGGCCGGATCTACACTACTGCTTTAAAGCGCTTTATAACAGTTATAAAGCACTTTAACTGCTTTAAAGTGCTATAAAACTGTTATAAAGCGCTTTAAAGCAATAGTGTAGATCCGAGATAGCTGAATTAACTGGTTACTTCCCATAGCAGTGGTGTTTATCTCTGAAGCAAAGCAAAAAGACTGGAGAGCCAGTGTGGTGTAATGGTTACAGTGTCGGACTAGGAGTCCGGAGATCAGGGTTCTAGTCCCCACTCAGACATGGAAACCCTCTGGGTGACTTTGGGCCAGTCACAGACTCTCAGCCCAGCCTACCTCACAGGGTTGTTGTTGTGAGGATAAAATGGAGAGGAGGATAATGTATGCTGCCTTGCGTTCCTTGGTGGAAAAAAAGGCAGGATATAAATGCAATCATAATAAATACATAAATAATAAGAGACTCATGCTAGAAGTATATACTAAGTGCAGTGCTAACTTATACAGGAAATACAGGAAAAACAGATTAATTCTTCAAGGGGACATGGATTGTGCAACATCCTGTGATGACACATCATCATATGTCAGAGTTTCCAAAATGGAGAGGAATTTGAAGGAAAATGCAAATATTTATTTATTTACAATATTTATATACCACTCCCCATTCAAACTTTTGGAGCAGTGAACAGCTAAAATAGAATAAAGCAGAATAAAAACACATTAAAAATATTTTTAAAAGAAAGTGCAAAATAAACTGCAGCTGGTCGTTAAGGGAAAGGCTTCCTGGAAAGATGATGTTTTCAGGAGGTGCTGGAAGGAATACTAAGTTGGTGCTTGCCTGACCTCCAGAGGCAGGGAGTTCCAAGTGCATCACAGATAGGTGATATGGTTGCCTTGACCAACAGACTATCTTAGACCATGTCCTCTGATATGAGACTGTTCATCCACTCAGGTCATCAGAAGTCCTGGTTCATGTACCACCACCATGAGAGGTACAGTTCAGGGGAAAGAGCCTTTTTCATCTCTTTATCTTTTAAAAGTATAGAAATGTAAGCATTTTTGTTAATTTCCATAGACTACAATGGAGTGGTTATTCCAACTTTTTTTAAAAAAAATCCTAAAAATCAAGGCAGGAACAGATCTGATTCAAACTTGGCATGGCTAAAACCCTCCTTAAGAGCTATCATGGTGCCAAGTTTCATCTCTTTGTCTTTAAAATTGACAGAGATGTAAGCATATTGTTACTTTCCATAGACTACAATGAAAAACGGAGCAGAGCTTCAACAGGGCTCCTCTCCCCTCTGCGGGTATCCAACGTTTTTGAAGCCATCCCCTCTCCACTCCAAAAACTTGAAGCTTTGTCAAATCTTCGGATTTTTGGAGTGGAGCGCACAGCCCTAGAGTGTGAGTGTGTGTGTGTGTGTGTGTACATATACACACACACCACAGCATTCTCCTAAGTTCTCCATTGCTGGCTCTCTTTTGTGTGTGGGTGGTGCCATTCAGCTACATAAATGCAGGCACAGCTGAAGATCAGTATTTGCGTGCTTCTATATTCTGGAATGCTTTTTATAAAGTGTTGATAGGCAGAAGTCTAGCCTTATACCACAGAAGATATAGGTGATAATGAGATCCAAGAAAATACATTTTAACTCAAATACTAAGCTTGTTGAGTTTTCAGATGAAACAAAAAATGAAGTAACTGTGTGCAACACAACATTCTTGTTGACATTCACATACATCACTGCCCTCTGTTGGATGGAATCTCTCAGATATGCATATTAGCACAGCCATTGTGCTTCAATGCTCAGGAAGTGGAACTGTTTTTAGAAATCATTCAAGGTTATTTTGGAAATTAACAGTTCTTAGAAATCAATTATTGGTAACCATTTTTCTATCTTTATGCAATATTTCACTTGAAGATGATTCACATAATCATCCAATGTTGCAATTTTACTGAGAAGTAACACGATTTTTGTTTAGACAAGCAGCTATGCTACTTTGTGGCGGGAGGGGGAGAAACTAATAAGAAAATGTTGTGGCCTCTTAAAACTAATTGGTTTGTTGTGCTGTGAGCCTTTACAGGTAAGAGCCTACTTCATCGCTTCTTGCATCTAAGGAAGTTCATACCACAATAAACTGTTTCTAAGGGTTCATGGAGCTTTGTGACTTTCAATTTATTGCACTTCATTTTTTTCTTCCTTAGAAGATGGCAGCAGCTACAAAATCACTGTTAATATGAGCTTTTGAGTTTGAAAGAAAAGTAGGAAAATATTGTGTTTTCACACTTTGGGAAAGGGTAGGGGACACAGCTACAAGTTTCATGTGGTTTTTCTAGTTCCCTAATGCATCCCCCTTCATTTTAAGCCCATGTAATGCCCTCTTTTCATTTCTTACTTATTCAACTGTGTTTCTTAAAGGTTTATCTTCCCTCAATATTTCTCTCTTCTCGCTGATTCTTCTCTGTTGTTTCTTCATGTTCACCACCCCCTGACAATCTTCGGAGTATTCTACAGACTGTGAATTTAATAAACATGCTTTCTACTCACTTCTCCTAGACCAAGGGAGGGCTATTAATATCATCTAGGATTTTCTCACTGTCAGCTCATCACTCAGGGTTTACCACTGGAATCGAAACAATAAATCTTAGGGTGTTCATTATACATAACTTGTGTTTTAGTCTTATTTTTGTATTGGGCCTAATTTTATTCATATATGCAAGAATGTACAACCAAGGAAAAGATGTTTCTTTTACATGCAAGTTAAAGAAAGAGTGACTCTCTGTCTGGATTTTATTTTGTAGTGTTGTTTACAATTCGTCTTTCTGAGACGGACAAGCCTTCGAGCAGTCCTGGCAGTGGTCAGCCGGCTTGATCATCATCCAGGCATATTTGCACATATGTATTTTGTTGCAGTCCTGTTGCCAATAGATAACATTCCTGCGATTTAAATTTGCTCCAGCACAAGCATCGTACCACCAGCCACCACCAGGAATGCCATTGTACTCGAGTTTGGCACAGTTTTGAAAATAGTTATCATTATCTCTGTCTTTTGTGGTGAACTTCTGGTTGTCATGGAGATATGCTTCTGTATCCTGACACAGGGCATCAACAGCATTACCTTTATACAAACCAAGCCTGATCCTGTATTGAGATGCTTCGTCTTCAATATGGAATGGCTCATACTCTCCCCATTTGATTTGAGCATTCAGGTCTACAAGTTTAATCCCAAGCGTATATGGTCTTGAAGAGCTAGTTAACTGGTGCATATATTCATTCCCTAACCAGTGGTTTTCATTAATTGAGCCAAAACCATATTTGTAGTCCTGCCAGGTCCTGTCAAAGTCTACAGTACTGTTGGCAGTAATGTGCTGAATTACTGTCCAGCCACCATCTTGCATATTACAGTACACACCAATAGGCTCCTTCATTGGCTGAATGACATAAAGACCATCTTCGGAGTTTTCTTTAGGCTGCTTAAATATCTCACTGCAATCCCTTGGATATTCTGCATACAGAAAAGAGTTTTAAGTTTGGCATACAAATGGACGCTTACCTTCAAATATAAGAAATGTATTATTTCACCAGGAATTGAAACGGAAATATTATGTAGTCCAAAAGAAAACAGATAAACACCAGTAGCACATCCAGTATATAAATGTATAGATTTAACAATTTAAAACTCTGTGTGATATAGATAAACGTTTCAGTATAAAAAAGCAGCTTCAGTCACAAATAAGAGTTTGTTATAATACCACTGATAAGCTGAGCCAGAACAAATCAGGAACAGGCCAAACCTCAGGGAGGGAACAAAGATTAACAATCAGCACCTCTATTCAACAGTCAGTGCGTGTATTCAACAGCAGACAATCAAGCCACATTAATAAACATCATGGCTTGTTTCATCTCATCCTTTACATTGATATTGGGTTTTAGCTGATCTGTAAACATTACCTCCTTAATCTTTCTCCTTTAGAGGCTCCATGCGACTGCTAGCAAAGAGATCTTCACTAAAGTTGCTCTGCCACTATGTTTTCCCCTCATATAAAGAGAGAAAGGTCTAGCACATGTTTTATTATGCTGACTCTCAGCTAAATGCTCATATCTTTTTAGGAGAGGTCTTCCAGTTTCACCAATGTAAAAGGAATTGCATTCCAAACACTCAATTTTATAAACAGCTGTACCCTTAACTGTACTCTCTTACTGTCCACACACATATAGCATTCCTATGTCCAGCATTTGTTGCCATACAGCCGGGACTTCACAATATGTTGTTTCAATATTAATGGGGCAGTACAAAGAACATTAGCCTTCATGTTATGACGATCAAGGATCTTTGAGGCTTCCCATACAAATCTGTCAGTCACACATAGGAATTTCAAAATTGGCACTCCTCTGGTATACCTCACAATGACTGAGTTCACACAACACGCTAACTCACCATGGGTCACCGTGTTGTCTGAATGCAGTGCATTTTCTGCCAGGTTGCTTGTTAACCATGCAATGTGGCTTATTAACCACTCTGAACGACCCAACAACAAGCCATGGGTTCTCAAGGTGGCTTGATCAAGAAAAAATAAACCACACTGAGGAAAAAGTGCTGTGTTCAGACAACACAATAACTCACGGTTCAACAACAACCTACATTAGATTGGTTAGCATGTTGTGTGAACCCAGCCAATCAGTCCTATTGTGGCATACTCTTATTTGTTACTGAAGTTAGCGTTTTATACCAAAATGTTTCACATTTTAAAATTTGTTTATTTTTTATATAATATTTATAAATTTTAAAATGTGTAAATCTATAAATTTATAAACTGAATGTGCTACTGGTGGTCATTTATATTGTTTTGGTGTCCTGCATCATGTGCAACACATTGCCTACATATTGGTATATTATGTAGTTTAAAGTCTACCTAATACTACCAGGTTAGATATGGATGCATTCTGAAATTAATGATAGCTTTGATATGGACAGAAAGCGGCCTTGAAGTGAACAGTACTTCACAGATACGTTAGTCAAACGAATGCAGTTATATATTCAATGAAATTCCTCCATCAACAAAATGTTGAAAGCCCCTTCAAGATCAGTTATGGTGTGCACCATATGGCGTCTAAGTTTATCTATTATACACACAGATGAAACAAGACTCTGGGTACATCTTGATGAGAGGTTTGCCCTGGGGTGGATCTGCAGTGGCGGCAGGTCATCTATATGATGCAGCCACCATTGCGAAGCCATCCAGAGGCAAACCCCGAAGATTTGCTTTAAAAAGGTTGGCTACTTACCACGACTTTTTCCTGTAAGCAAGGTGCAGATGCGCACCCGGCATTGAGCCAGAGCCATGTCCCGGCCAATGCCTCACACTGATTGGTCGCCCAGCTGGGACAAGGGGAGAGGCAGGCTAGCGAGCTGAATGGTCGCTGGACTGCCTCTGCAGACCATCACTTAAAAAAAAAAAATAAACTAAAAAATTAAAGTTAAAAAAATTAAATTTATTATTATTTATTTATTAATTACATTTCTATACCGCCCAATAGCTGGAGCTCTCTGGGCGGTTCACAAAAATTTAAAACATTCAAAGTATAAAACAACAGTATAAAACCATAATATAAAATACAATATAACTGAGGGAGAGGGGAACTGGGGAAGGAGCGGCCCAGGACATCAAATGGCTGCTGGACCACTTCTGCGCCTCTGCGGACCATCGTTTAAAATAATTAATAAATAAAACTGAGGTGGATGTGCAGAGCCGGAGCACCCCATTCCTCCCCCCACTGTTGTTTTTTTTCTTTTTGTTTATCTGTAAATGTGAAGCTTTGCATTTACAGACTTAAAAAAAGAACCAAAAAAGGCTGCCCCCCCCGAGCACCCATGCAATGTCCCGCGGCATGCACGGGCTTGGGGGATGTCCGCAGCTCCGTCACACAAAACCCACACTTGCACTCCCTCCCATGCAGATAACGGGAAGGAGTGCCAATGCGGGAGTTTGAGGCCTCGGGGCGCAGAAGTGACGCTGTTAAGACACGGCCTGAGTCTCTTTCTCTCTCTCTCTCTCATGAGGATGATTAGGTTATGGTTGCTCCAAGCTAATTTTTCATCCCTGTAAGTGGAGTGGGAAAGAGATCACTACACCTATTATCAGGGATTCAGAGTATATGGCACAAAAACTTCTCTTCATCCATCTCTCTTAACAAAGAAATAATGGATAGTCCTTTTAGCCAAAAGGGTCTTTTACAGTAGGAATTTCCTCTCCAACAAGAATTATTTGTCTCTCAGTTCAGGTCAAACTCCTAATAACCTCAAAAATGAAGCAGTCCATAATAGTCTGGCACTGCCTTTATCCTTCAAGGGTAAGTACCTTGAACTGGACTGGACTCCTCTTTCCTCTTAGAAAGAATGTCAGCAATTTCATTATTAATTCCTAAAGCCCAACAATAGGTTGGATTCAGACTTACTCATACTTAGAGTAGACCCATTGAAATCTATGAGGATCAAGTTAGTCATTAATAACTTAACCTCCATAGATTTTAGTGGTTCTATTCTAAGAATTACTCGATCTGGATACAACCGCATTATTTGTAACAATATCATAATGGAGAATTTGCCTTAGCCTTAGATTCCAGATAACTGAACACCATGATTGGGTGGGGTGGGGCGGGGGGAAGGAGCTGTGACTTACCTAATTTTACAAAATACATAGAGATCTATGGTTGGATCCAGACTTAATCATAGATAGAGTAGATCCATTATTTTCAAAGGGACCTAATTAAATCATGACTAACTTAAGTCCTATGATTTACAATGGGTCTTCTGTAACAACTGCTTAGTCTGGTTCCAGCCCCTTATAATAAACATCAAATTGAAAATGAAAACTAGCATATTTATTGTTAATTAATCATCATTTTATGTTTGGACTACAAAATACTGTTCAGGAAACCTCTTGCTTCAATGATTAGAAGCATAATAAAACTATAGGGTAGTTTCCAATGGTAGCACAGCACTAGCATGAATCATGTTGCACTAGCATAAATCAATGCTAACACAATGTCATTCACACTTACTTGAGCAAAGAGAAAAAACAGTGATTTGCTGTTGAAAATTTGGCAGCACCACCAAATTTTGGTAGCAAATCCCCACTTTTCCCATTTGCACTAGCACACATTAATGACCTTGCGCCAGTGTTAGCTTGCACCCACACAACATCATTAACACTAGTGCTGCACCACTATTTGAAAATACTCATAGTGTGAAGTCTATGAAATACTCATAGTGTGAAGTCGATAAATTATTCTATATTTCCTCCCTGTCCCCATACCCATATATGTGAAGATACCTGCTGGATCAGGCCCATCTAACACAGGAGGTGTAACGCAGATCATAATGGGAATATCCCTGCCTCCCTCCCATACACCAACAAGTAGTGTTCTGTTTCAATCTTGTATATGAAGATTCCATTTAGCTAAATAATAGCCATGGATATAACGGTTCTCCACGGATTTGTCTACTCCCCCTTTAAAGCCAACTCAGTGAATGGCTATAACCACTTCTTGAAGAAAGACTTTCTATTACCCTGAATTTACAGCAAATCATTCAAATTCACATTCTAGTATTATGGGAGAAAGATAAAAGCTTTTTTTCAGTTTTCCCTGCACCATGCATAATTTTGTCCCCACCCAATATAGCCATCACTTTTTCTGAACTAAAAAGCCGCAAATACTTTAGTGTTTTCATGTATGAAACATGCTCCAATCCCTTCATCATTTTGGTTGCCTTTGCCTAAACTATACCCCACCCAAAGGAGAACAAGATGTCACACTTTTAGTACCTTCTGCATTAATGTTGATTAGTCTTGTACAGCCTCCTGGTGGAAGCAGGTGAGAATTAGCAAGCTTGAAGACCTTTTCTGCACTTGTCCATAGTTCACATTGAAAGAGTAGCAGTAGAATGTAACCCACTGAATTTTTCAAATTCATTCTCTTTCTGGAATAAGTCCTTCACTCAGATGGATGCTGGAAACCTAAGAGAGAGTGGCATTTAGCATTAAAAGATTGATTGCCCACAGAGAGAAATTCTTGAAGAGAAATTGAAACACCTGGTTTCAGCAGTCAGGATCAGTCAAAAAATGGCTTTGCTTTTCTCTTTTGCAAATCAAGTGGGTTTTGGGGTGGTTTTTTTTAGTATGTCACAGTACATTAATTGTGACAAAATACTTCTTTGACATGTAGAACTTTTCTGTCACATAGAAGACATTTTATCTTGTTATTATTTTATCAACCAATGTGATATACCACATTTGTGTGCATGATAAGAGCTGACAGAAAATAATGTCATGTCAAGCTTTCAGTTTTAAAAATACATCTCACCTATATCAAAACTGATGTGCTATGAATTCCCTGGACCACATCTGAAATGAAACTGTAGCACAGAAAGGAAGAATGCAACCATTAATAAAAAAAACACATCTCCAAGTAAGCTGTCTGCACTGACAGCAGTTGTCCCATAGCACAAAAGTCCAAATAATTGCCAGTGATTTCAAGCATCTATTTCAGTCCTTTGCAGAGTAGTGCCCCATCATGATTCATGTTCTATTGCTCATTATGTACAAGCTTTCAAGTGAAAAAAACTTCAGAAAAACTCTTAGATGTCATAAGCTTTAAAACATGCCTGTTTTAAATCAGCAAAACAACAACAACAACATTATATCAGTGTAAACAGGTCTGTATCTTATACTGGAGTACGCTTGTAGTGTCAGCCTACTGTATCTTGATTCCATCTCCTTTTCAACTACTTACTTAATACTGAGTAGTGGTATACAATTTCCTATCAGACTGGGAAGGGTTAGGGTTTCCCATATGCAGCCATTACTCTTAATTAATATATTTCCGAAAGCAAAACTCAGCTAACGGTGGTAGTTTTCTTTTCATGTAAAGCATAAGCAGTCACCCCAAAATGAGCTCATGTTGTTCCACTACTAAGATTGCTGACCTATATGCAGTGACTTGCTGTCCTATATGCAGTAAATACCATTGAACTCAATTGGAGCTACTTTTGAGTAGACATGTCTAAGCTTGAGCTGTATTATAGGGCGACCATATGGAAAGGAGGTCAGGGCTCCAGTATCTCCAGTATAACAGTTGTATAGAAAAGGGAATTTCAGCAGATGTCATTTGTATGAAATTCCCTCTTCATCACAACAGTTAAAGCTGCAGGAGCCCTGCCCTCTTGACCAGATACAAAAGAGGGCAGGGCTCCTGCAGCTTTAACTTGTGATGAAGAGGGGATTTCATCAGGGGCTGCATGCATACGAATGACATCTGCTGAAATTCCCTTTCTATACAACTGTTAAAGAAACCGGAGCCCTATCCTCCTTTCTATACAGTCACCCTAAATTTGACCCAATATCCAAATTCTCCCTAATTTTAAGAAGCATATACCACAATCCTATAGTCTACCCACTGGGTGTGATGGAGCTTCCTCCTAGGGAAGTGTATACAGGATTGCAGTGCTAAGAATGGATCAGTAACTGGCTCCTGGATTTATAAAGAGCTGAAAGAGGGAGTCAAACATTTTTCCTCCCCACAATGTTTAATCTTCACAATGAACCTATGAACTGGCTTCTTTACTGTATATGACATTTTTAAAAAGTACTTCATTAAATTTAGAAAGAAGTGTTGAATTAGGCAACTGAAAAAGAATAAGAAATAAAGACAACATAATGAGAGAGGAAAGCTTACCTTTCCCGTTCAAACTGATAACTGGCAGCTGCACATTGATCTATGGGATCATTCTTTGGACATGTACTTTGCCTACTGCTGAAGTCCAGGTGAACAGCTCAGCCCGAGATCTCGATCTCAAACACAGGTGGCCACAGTCTTCACAAGTCTTTACAATTCTAGTCTGTCTATGGGGTGGTGGACTTTACTCCAACATGTTGTATCCACAAATTAGCTTCCTGAAAGGCCAAAGTTCCATTCATCGTAAGAAAGTGATCACTGTTGACATTTTTTCTGCTTCATGAGTCTACAGGCGGGAGGGAAGAGGGCATAACGCTGGTAGCCCTCAATTCCCATTTTCAGATGGATGAGACCTGCTCTGATCACTGCTTGTCCAAAATGGCTAGCAGGATCGATATGGGAGGAAAAGTTACAAGGGCTGCAGTCAGGGGTTGGCACTGTTGACTGGTTACCTGCTGTGGTCTGTTGCCACCCCCTGGAACCTCTGGCCCTGCTCCTCCTCCTTGATGTCACTTCCTGCCCTTCATACATATTTACACATGTAGAAAACAGACTGAATTGTTCTGTTAATGTTTTATGACAATTTATTATTGATTGGTTAGAACATTTCTCTCTCACTCTTTCAATGCATTTCATGTTGCCCAGAGAGGCTAATAGCAAACACATTAATGCATTCACAACAATATTGTTTACAGTAAAAAACAATAAAATAGATAAAACAGAGGCAAGTGTGGCAGGTAAAAGCAACTAAAATAAGGCTTTACTACATGAAAACTTCAAGTTCAAATGTTTGGTGGAATATATAGTTTTTAACTGGGGTGCTTCCAGATGGAAGGCTTCTAGTATTGTGCAGATATTCTGTCATTCCCCCCCCCCTTAATTTTTTTTTGGGTGGTGAGAAAAAAGATGGAAGAAGAGGCGGGAAAACACAGGAGGGCTACAAATGGAGGATAATGTCTGAAACACTCCCCTCCCCCCCAATACAATTCTGTGAATGAAGCAGGGTGCTTGCACAACAGAATCCTTATCTGAAAGCACCCCAGGTGCTAAAGAACAACGAAATGCATGCACTTTTCTTTGAACATTTTTCAAATGTATACATGTCAAATGCATTTTTTGTTTTGCAGAATGCATTGCAAGCTCGGAAATGTGTGAATTTCAAATTTCAAATTACATTCTGGTCTGCATTTGGGTCTGGGAGGTGCAAATTTGGATAAATCCATTTTTAAAATTTCTCTCACATCCTTGCCATGCACAAAAATGTATTTGTGAGTCATCAGTACTTTGGATCACTGCAGAACCATAACAGGAAAGAGTATTGCCCTCAGGTCCTGGTTTGTGGGCTTCCCAGAGTAGGGTGACTACTTTTGATTGCCAAAAAAGAATAAGAAATACATCACCAAAATAGAAATCAAGAGAAGACAGGGATTTGCATAAAATTTGCATAGGCAAATTTATATATAGATGCAAATTTTGGAAATAATTACTGTAATTTAAATAGAAATACAATATCGCCATAGTGGGCAAGACTATGACCAGGTGACCCATGTGCCTGCTAATTAAGTATCCTGTCCATCGTCTAACTGTTGATGGACAACTTTAGGGTCCCTAATGCTCACCCTTATTTATTTATTTTTATACCGGGCTTGGACTGGACAGCTCTTCAAACAGAGGATACCTTCAAAAAAAGGACTGTCCTCTGACAAGCCTTCAAATAGTCTTCCGTGAAATAGGAGACATGGCCACCGCCACCCTACCCCAGAGGCATCTGGAAAGTGGAATGCTAAACTAGATAGGTTAGCCACACTTTTAGTTTGTCCCAGTATGGCTCTTTTTATAGAATCGTAGAATCATAGAATAGTAGAGTTGGAAGGGGCCTATAAGGCCATCGAGTCTGTGCAGGAATCCACCCTGAAGCATTCCTCAGTGCAGGAATCCACCCTAAAGGATTCCAGTGCAGGAATCCACCCTCTGGGTTGTAAACCGCCCAGAGAGCTTCGGCTGTGGGGCGGTATATAAATGTAATTAAATAAATAAAATAAATAAATAAATAAAGCATTTTTATGTTCTTATCGGAGAGCTGGTCATACACAATTCACATGTGTGAATGGGTGAGCTCTGTTCTAAATACTGCTTGCTCACAGTGCCATGGAGGAGCAGCATCACAGGCACAACTAATATCACTTTAAAGCAGGCTTACTTTTACATAAAAATGCATAAGATTAGGCTGCATGTTAGATTTCTGCATTCCTTCTAAAATACAAACACAAATCAAGAATTACTGTATTAATGCCTCAGACAAACAAATGCCCCACCCCCCAATTGAACACACACAGTTTCTAAACATGAAAAAAATGTTTTTGGTACAGGGAAGTAAATCTTACTTATACAATTCTCTTCCTAAACTAATACAATTACTTTATAGTACCACATCTGTAAAGACAGGGTAGAAAAGAATGGAAAATATTATCTTCTCAGTGAGCATCTGAGAGCCAAATTAGATGGGGTGGCCACATGAATTTATTTACATGCCTGCCCCATTTATGTATAAGGCAAGAGCTGGGTCTATTCTTTACATGAAAAGGAGCTTGGAGGTGAGGGAAGCAAAACTCTGCCTCCTCATCTGCCCCCCTGCATTCTGTTGCTTCAAGCTCTCTTCTCATCAGCCTGGTTCACTTCTGGTATCAGGGCTGGCCTAGGAGAAAATGGTTTAAGCAGCAAGAGTACAGTGATATATATGGCAGTGGAGTGTTTAGCTTGTCTCACACTCATTCTTTTCTTATGTAAAAAATAGGCCCTATGCCCATTGCTTTATGTGAATGGTGCAGCCATAGAAATAAACACAAATGGCTGCCACATCATGTCAGCCTAATCTACACCAAGCAAGATATTGCACTATGAAAGCGGTATGAAAGCGGTATATAAAAGGCAGGAGCCACACTACTGCTTTATAGAGGTATTGAAGTGCACTGATAACTGTTGGGGCCCATTGACACGTTCCATATACCACTTTCATACCAGCATATCCTTCTTGATGTGGCTCCTGCCTTTTACATACCGCTTTCATAGTGCAATATCCTGCTTGGTGTAGATTAGGCCGTCTAGTCTGGCTCTGAGATGCACCAGTGATTCAAACAATTTCATACATTCCTACATGAAATACTTCCTATAATCAGCCAATAGTGAATCCAAACTAGCGAACACTAGTTCTTTGCAAGACATCTTTCTTTATGCCTCCCCCTTTCTCAGTTTAGATTTATATTTACACGAATCCTTCTTCTAATGTCACAGTTCTTCACCATTTCTTTCCTTCTTTCTTCTTTCTAGCTGGAAAAACAGAAGTTGTGTTTAAGGATTGAATAGAAGAGGCAGCTGCAGTTCTTTCCCGAATTCCCAGAGGAGCAATCATTTCACTGTACCAGAAACTCTTGCGGGGCTGCATAGCATTCATATACTTCTGTTGTCTGATTAAAGGCTCAGTGAGATCCCTCAAACCCAGCTGGTAGCTGGGTGTAGAGGCCTATGTCGAGGCACTTAAGTATACATTCAATCAGTACTTCCACACAATCCCTGCTGTCTGGCCTCACATATTACTGGGGTAATCATGTAGGGTTTGCTGACTTTCTGAACTGGCCCTAATATCACCACAATTCCTGTTCTAGTCGTTGCTTCCCTGAACTTCATGAGCAGGTTTAATTCCCTGTTGATAGAGATTATTAATCTTGTCTATTGTGAAGACCACAAATTGTCCTCTTGTCTAATATCTTTCAACCATTACAATCCCACTTTTAACACCAAACAATAAGGGACCTACATTTGATTTGTTTAAAAAATGCCTTTCCTCTCTCTCTCTCTCCCCCCCTCTATCTTTCAAGATGTTTCCTCTTAAGAAAATTGAGGTTTAGGCTACATGTTCGAGAGAATTTTTTAGAATCCTGAGGTAGTAGAGAGGGCTGTACCACTTCAAACGACAAATGGAGGTTGACATCTGGGAATGTTTCCCCGTGTAGAAAAACTCAAAGCAAGGAAAACATTAGTACATCCTCAGGGAGCAAGACTCTTGGCCTGACCTGTATCTGCTAAGATAGATTTCTCCTTGCAAAGATTTTCTTTAACCCAAGTGGACCATTAGAACTATGATCCCCAGCCTGCAGTATGAAGTGGTACTGTCCATTGTACTACCTCATTCAACTGGATGTGTAGACCACACTTGAAATAGAGCAAAAATAAAATAAAATGGTGTTGCTGTTGGTGATCCATCTTATAGGTCAGTGCATGAACTAGGTGTGAGTCATGATGTATCCCCCTAAGAAGGTCTACAAAGGATTTACTAGAGCTCTAGGGTGGTCACAGGTACATAATCACCACAGGCTTTCTCTGTCAAGTCTGACAGTTGCCAGACTTTGTAAGATATATTTCAGTTGCTTAGCATCAGTTTCCTGATGCTAAAGAGCTCAAGGACCACACAGGAAAACAGCTTGTTTTTAAGCTTCTGGCTCTGTTCTTGTATGAATAAAAGGAGCAAATAGGTTGTGATTTACAAGTACACCAGCTGTAGCAAGAGCAAGAGGAATAATTTCCTACATCAGCGCTGGATATACTACTTTAATATTGCAAGAAAAGTACCCCATTATTGTAGAAATATGTCTATTCCTAGATAGCTTATATGAACTCCTATCTTGATATAAAAATTACTCAAGATGTACAGACATAAACTGGAAGAAAATCATTAAATATACAACAGGGCACAAGCAGCATGAACCCATTTAAAGAAGGGGGGAAAGAATGTTGAAATCCTGTAAGCAATTGTTTTCCAAACAATCATTTTGTCTTATCGGAGAGTGGCAGGGCAAGGCCAAATTTTAGCTGAAAGGAAGCAAATGTCTGCGTTCTGGCTCAAAAATGATTTATTGCATCGGTGTAGTAGTGGGGCCACCAAATGAGTTCCAAAGGTTATGATACGGGTGGTTCATCACAGAAAAGAAATATTTGTGAGATGTGACTCAGTAGGAAAGATGATTTGCAGGCTGCCTATGAAGCTGTCCTTTTTAGCAGCAGGTTCCTAAACGCAGAACTTTTGGCTGCTTTTCATTTTTAATGAGGGCTACAGGAGGGAGAAGTGTTACATTTACCCGTAAAAGGAAGTCGAAGGACATTGTCTTGGCTCCCGTAGCTTTTCACTGCTCTCTTTTTAACAAGTTGCAAAGTCACATGTCAATATGAGGCCACCTGACATTCTTAAATGGACTGCCAAATGTATTGATTCTCCTCCCTGTGTGTGTGTGTGTGTGTATTTGAAACACAAAGTACGAGGAAGTATGAGTAGCCAATACTGCAATTGAACTAAACCTTCAACTCACTATTTCAAATAATCAACACAGATAATTATAGACTTCAAAATACATTCCCTGGTAGATAATGTACAAATGTCCAGGTCACACACAAATAAAGCCATGGGCAACCCAACCATCAAACCAACTAAAATGGGTGTGGTTAGAATAGTCCTATTTAAATATATGCAATTAGTCAGTTTATATCAAAACATTTAATTTTTATCAGAGGAGATCTTAGGATGGGTATTATTTCTTCTCTGTTGTTGCAAAGCCAATGATAGAATCTTATTCTAAATTAGGTGCTGGTGCAGGAGAATGAGAGGCAATCTACATATTACATGTAAATCCATGCGAAGAAGAGCCAACACAGTCTCTCTCTCTCTCTCTCTTTTTTTTAATGAACAGTATCCTCAAGAGGCTCCAATTTTGGAGAGGTCTGGTTGTGCCCCTTGCCCCTAAGGATCTATTTTTTGGTGATTTCCTAGCTTTTGTGCAGTTTGTTCCTCATTCTAAAAGGTTTGAAACACATCTCTGAAGGCTTAGTTACTGCCAGTAAGTGCTTTTTTACGCTGCAATATGCTGGCATGTTTTGTATTTTTGGCCCCACCCCTTTTGCCTTTGGTCCTGCCTTCTTTCCCATTGGTTCCAGCCACCACTGGAATGCAGCCCCCGAGAAGTTCTCCAAAACAGAATTAGCTCTTGGGCTGAATGAGGTTCCCCATCCCTAACCTATATGACTGCCATGTGTGTGTGTGTGTGTGTGTGTGCACCATGAATTTTTCAGCTGGACCAGGCTCAATGGAGGCACCAGTTGTGTCAACTGATGCTTCCACATGGCTGGAATATGTGTGGCTGCCTTAATTCCTGCAAAAGTACCAGCTCTAAAAATGCTGCTGCTACAACAGAAAAGGTGGCAGCTGCATATCCATCACCCACACAGCCCCACTTACTCACAAGGTGATCGCATGGGACCACCTCGCATGTTCAGCTGGCTGTCAGTGAATGCTATGTTATGTTAGTCATAAGCAGAAAGAAGCCTCAGAGCAGCCACTGTTCCATTAAAGAGGTTCACCTTGTACTAGTGAGACCCTGTGGTTCATTTCTTTGGCACAAAACCGGAGTGCTGCTCCTCCAGGGTTATGGGTACTTTGTGCCAAGCAAAAAGGCTAGACATGTCACAGCTAGCCTAGTAAGTATAGATCTGCCTGGAACGGCTGCAAGAGAAGCTGGCAGGACAAGATAATTGCTACAAATATGCAGTTCTAAGAGCAGCTGCCGTATGGATTGCATGGGAAGGCGGGACCTGTAACCCCAGCCTGTTCGCATTTTGATAAATAGGTCTCCTACTGAATGGAAAGGGGGGAAACCCTACGTCAGAAGTTCTGGCTAGAAGGATGAGGGAGAGTAGAGTTCTATTTTAATCATCAGTTTATGAGCAATTCTTAATCTCAGTCTCTAACCAGTTAAATGACTTGTCTCTCAAAGATCTCTCATTTTAACAAACTAAACAAGTGGGACCAGCCACAAACTGTTGCAACATGGAGTGCTCCTGTTCAGGGCATTACATTCCAATTCCCTCCCCCCACCCACCGCCTCAGTATTCCCTTCCCACCCCCTAGTCAATATGCACACTCAGTCTTCCTTGGCCTGGTTTTTGGGGGTACTCCCCAAGAGTTTCCCCCTATTCCCCCCCCCCCATACTTCTGCAAATCATGGGCTTTCCCTGAACTATGCAGATACCTTCCTCTTGTGCAAGGACAATGCTGTTTTGGCTACATCAACAATGACACTCACTCCTGAAGATAGGAAATAGGAGAGATGATAACTACGAAGTATATGTATGTGCACTCATGCAAAACTAACCATGCAATTTTACTATCCAGTGTTTCCCAAATCCTGAGAGCTGAGGCACACTTATTTTCTGAATTAAAATTGAAGGCACAATTCACTCTTACAACCAACTTTGATTAAACAATAAGCAAGGTTATGCAGTGTACAAAGCATATGGTTTCATCAAGTTCAATACTTGTTTGTTTCAGTACAGTTTCAAATGCAACCCTTCCTACTCTACCCCCTAGACTACACTCTCTCCTCTCTTTCTCCCTCAAAATAATAAAACACATTCCTACACTTGCTCTAGACCCTACACAGACGAAACCCAAACTCTAACTTTCCACACACAAATACTGCTTCCTACCCTAACTCCTCCCTCTAACTGCTAACTGTCAATACAAACCCTTGTACCACCAGCCAATCAGCATTCATCTCACACATTCTACTCATTCGCTCCCCTCTAAACAGCATCAATCACTTACCATCCGATGTCCTCAGCACTTACATCTTAAACAGCAATAAACAGTGAAACATTGCAAATACTTACATCGTAACATTGGCGACAAACAGTAAAATATCACACCTTTCTACCAAAGAATGGCATTCAAGGTGGCTAACATTTAAAAACCAAATTAAAACAAGATTTGAAGTGAAAATAGTGTAAAAACAAATAATTTACAAACACAAGAATCTGGAGATAAAGCAGCACCAACTAATTAAAATAATCCCCTTCAGCAAGAGATCAGCCTATATGGCAAAGGCCTACCTGAAT
The DNA here is from genome assembly GCF_023053635.1 of Elgaria multicarinata webbii. NCBI lineage: Eukaryota > Metazoa > Chordata > Lepidosauria > Squamata > Anguidae > Elgaria > Elgaria multicarinata. Next base: position 133,417,980 of record NC_086172.1, on the reverse strand, counting down.
AAAAATGTCTTTGCCTGCCCATGGAAGGACAGTAGAGAAAGCGGTGATCTCCCTTAGCTGGGAGTTCCAGAACCTTTGCTCTGCCCTCTTCCATTTCTTGTAAATTTGCTCTCTTTTGCTCCTTCACCCTATTCCCTTCCAGCAACCCTCAGTGGACACCAGCGTACTGCACAAATGCTAAGATTTGTACAGTTCTCTAGAAACTTACATAGACAAAACGTCAGTTTAAGGTGGACGAACAGTTAGTTTTTGCAAGTCTTACCAAAAAAACAGAAAAAAGGAAACAATAAATCTAAAAGCCTTGAGAACTTTTTATAAGTTACTAGCTGTACACCATTGTAGCATATCTTAAAGTTTATTAATTAAATATCATCGCGGGGGCGCAGACTGCTTGGAGGCCACCCATACAGCGCCGTCTGGCAGACCTGGAGGCCAGGGAGGTCGGGGGGAGGGGGAGCAGGTGTCCCCCACTCCCCGGGGTTCCTGGGCTGCCTCCCCAGCTCACATGAGATTAGGCTGGGGCCTGGGCTCACAGCGGGGGGGGGGGGGGAAGCAAAGAGGCAGAAAGGGGGGTAGGATTACCTTGGAAAGCCCATAGGAGTCGGGTGAGGGGCTTAGCAACCTATATCAGCTGATGTTGCACATTGTTATTGTAATATTGTTGCTTAGCAACCTGTATCAGCTGAAGCCTGTACGGAAACATACCGAAGCGTTTTATATATATAGATGTAAGCATACCTTTAAAAAGTTGGATGGAGGCAGATTTCATGTATTATTGACAGATACAAATATTTCCAAAAGAGAGATGTACTGGGACATGAACAGTGGGAAACAAAGTTTCTAGTTCTTGAAAGTGATGTTGAGTATTCCATTAGCGCCAGTTGCTCTGAGCCTATGTTTTGATGTAACCAATATTGGTTTTAAAAAATTTTTACCCTACAGTGAAAAATGTATGTTACTGATAGCTAAAACAGATTCAATGCTGGCAAATTCATCATACAGTCATAACTGAAAGATATGAAAGATATAACTGAAAGGGTTATGCAGGCCTTTCTAAGGTTTAAACCGGCTGGGAAACGTCACAAACCTCCTATCTTGGTAGGATGTGAGCTGTGTAAATCTGCTGCAGCACCTTGAAGTCTAATAAATGCATCATGGCATAACCTTTCATGGACTAGAGTCCACTTTATCAGATGCATGAAGTGTTATTCCCAGTGGGCATGTATATGTACAGATGGGTGCAGAGTGTCTATATGCTACTACAGGACTCTTATTTTCCCCGGAGCACCAGTAATCCACACTTTTCACCAACTCACACACTTCATTCAGCCTACAGAGATGGGTCTTGGTAAGTCAAAGTGCACAAGTGGTGCCAAAATTAATAGCAGCCTTAAGAGTTGAGCCAGAGGCTGATTTGGCTGGTAGTTCTTCATCCTTACTTTAGCTAACTGTTTAACAATGAACTGATACTGAGAGTCAGTTGATACAAGGTACATTCACAAGTTTTATTTTGCAGTCATACTTCCTTTTTTATATACATATAATGCATACCATGTAGTAAGACTGAGAAAGAACTATGCAGTGTTCAACCATTAGAAACAAACATAGTGGTTGTATTTCAACCACATATTATCTTGTGGTAAAATTTTGCAATTCAATTGTTAAAACTCATCCAGAAAAAATATCGTTCTCATGAAACGGACAAGCATAAATCATTCTACCGGACAGTGGAATGTCACCATGCCATGCTGCAACTAAGCCCAAGTACCTGTTTACCCCTGCCTCCATTTCTTGTTTCCAGATTTCAGATTGTAAAAGCACTATGCCCATTGATGACACAATTAATCAATCAAACTTTGACCTGTATGTTTTAATTGAAAAACAGAAAAGAATACAATAAATTCCCCTGGCTGGGACTGAAAGAGGTCCATACATGCATGCAAAGTTCTTCCATGTGTCCAAGAGATTAATTTTTCTTCTGGCAGCAATCCTTGCACCTCATGGAGTGCTGCCCTGGAGGGTATGAACTTTGGAGGACTTTTTGCAAATTATAAGAGATGGTCACTGAAAGGGGAAGCTGAAGATTTCCCATGTATGTTCAGAACATAGTACATGGCATTTTGGATCCAGACCACTGTTACAATGCAGTAAATTAGAAAATAAATGATGCTATGTCTAGTTTCAAGCAACTTACCCGGCCCAGATTGTTTGTATATGCTATTAGCCAAAGTTTTTTTCCCCCTAAGAGCCAATTAATTATTACCAAGGACTGTTGATAAGGAAGAATGTTACCTAGGAGATGAAAACAAGAACTCTAGTAAGACAGCTTAATGCAACCCATCTTACATTAATGCTATTGTGGTAACTGTTTCTACCCTGTTTATAGATTGAGTTTAAAAAGGGAATGCCTGCTATGGTTGGAACAAAATGTCCAGAGAACATATTGTTCTCTATTATAAACATCACCTTCTTACTATTGCTATGTACACTGATTGTATTATAACAATAATAATATATAGGGCTGTGATCCACTTCTCTTTGGGTCGGAGAAGCAATAGCGAAGCGGGGTGCTCTGCCTCTGTTACAGGCGGAGGAGAAGTGGATCGGGGGACTAGCAGAGCACAGCAAAGAGAAGCGACCACAAGTGAAGCGCTCCTCTTTTCGCGAAGCACTCCGCCTGCAATTTTGGATATTTTTCCCTATAGGATTGCATTGCGGAAAAGATTAGCGGATAGCTTTTGTTTTTCAAGCTACCTCCTTGAAACTTGCTGTGCTTAGAGGGTGGTGGGTGGGGGACATTTGTGCCTATTTTCAGCACTTTGCGTGCTGCGGTTTGCTTGCTATAATTTTTTAAAAAAATATGGTAAAAAAAGCGGGAGGGGGTACCTTTTTTTGAAACGCTGAGAGACAGATTCAACTCCCAATCATGATCACCTGATGAAGCATCCTCCAATCCCAAAGTTGGAGGGGGGGGGGGATAAGCAAAATGGGATACTTAGTAACTTGGGATACTGGGAAACTTTTCTTTCTTAGTCTCTGAATAGACTTTTCCCAGGGTTTTTTGAAACAGTAGCCCCACCAAACGCACAAACACAATCTGAAATCATATACTAAGCAAATAAATAACAGATAGGAAACACAGCACTGCTACCCACCCTAACCTTGGTGAACAACTGAATAGATGTGGTGCAAGGGGATGAGGTCCCCTAGGGCATGTGGATGTGCCCAGTGCACACTCCTGCCCTTGGAGGGTCATCAGACCCGTCCAAAGATTAACCAGTGGAAGAAGCTACTATGCCTGTCATGAGTTGAAGTGTAAGGTAGCTTCTGAAAGACTGGTACTTAGACAGGGCCAGTCAAATTGGCATAGTTTCCCCTCCCCCCGGGCACGTCCACTTTCCTCTTACTGGTAAAAGACAGACATAGCCTTTTTTAAAAAAAAATTCTTGTTGTTGTTGTTTATTCAGCAACACTGCTGCTTTTAATTCCACCCCTCCTGTGTTTATTTATTTATTTATTTATTACATTTATTATACACCCCATAGCCCAAGCTCTCCTGGCTTTCCCTCTTCAGTGAAGTCAGGCAGGCTTTCATTGTGGTTCAACTCCTTATTGTTGTGGTGGTTGTTGTTGTTGTTGTTGTTGTTGTTATTACTATTAATATTAGTACTGCTATTATTAATGTTATTAAAGGCTGTGATCACAGTGCAGTCAATCAACACTGAAGCAAGGATCACAAAGCTTTACTCTTATCCTCCTAGTCCCCTAGTTATGGGATACAAAAGAAAAGGTATCTCTCTGTGCTGTTCCTGCCTCACAGGGACAGTTCGCATTACTGGCTTTGAAACAATCCTTGGCTCACTTCCTTGTGCCCCCAGAAATGTCTGCTGCATGCCTGCCTTCCCTCCTCCGCCTGGGTGCTGTTGTGGTGGGGCATCTGCTGGGACTGACTTCCCCATAGATCTATGGCATCTCTGCCTGCCTCTCTGCCCGCCTGGTGCCTGGGAGATGTACTAGATGATGGGCTTTGTGGTTCAACCCCACAAGCCTCTGGCATGCTTGCTCCCAGTGCTGCCTGTCCTCCTCTGTGCCCAGCTCACAGGGATGGTTTGTGTGTGTCTTGCTTTGACTCAGAGAGGGTATCCTTCCATGTGATAAAAGGTGTGTGGGTGGGTGTGTTTGTGCGTGTGTGTGTGCATTTTTGGAAGTGTTTCACCTGAGATGAAGATCTTTATTTAGAAAAAAAAATCTTGATTCCCCCAAATCATCTGTGCTATTGATTGCTATGGGCAAGCACTTTGCAATGGATCCCTATGGGCAGGTATGGTTTCCTTATGGGCATACTGTCCTTGGTGGGGGATTTTTCATATATTCCCCAAAAATCAGTGGAGGCTCGGATTGACTTCGAACTGGGCATGAAGGTGGATACATGGATAAGCTCTTATGGTGCCAATTTTGAGGTTTGTAACGTGAAAATTGACAGAGTTCTAACATGGGACTTGAATTGGGGTAAGTTAAAAGGGGAAAAACCTGCCAAAAATCAGGGGATGATGGGATTTACTTGAAACTTGCCATGAATGTGGACCTAGATGGCATCTGTGAGGGTGCCCACGTCCACATTTGTATCTGTAAAAATGTCAGAGTAAATCCCATTTCTGAAAATGGGGCGTCAGATTTTCAAAAATTCCCCCCAAATCAGGGGAGGCTCGGATTTCCTTCCAACTGGGCATGAAGGTGGAGCGGACCCGATCCGGAAGTTGTGGATTGGGGGGTCCGTACACAGCCCTAATAACATAGTCAATAAAACGGATTCCACCTTTGTACATTGTATGCTATATGCAGTCTCTGAGGTTGTTAGATGGGATGCTCCTGGTGGTTCCACTTGGACCTATGGCCCGACTGATGTCCACTCCGAGTACAACCTTCAGTGTGGTGGCTCTCTTTCTGTGGAACACCCTGCCACTGGAGATAAGACAGGCACCAACATTGTGTTGTTTTTGGCACCTGTTGAAGACATCTTTATTTCAAGTAGCCTTCCTCGATTGTCCAGTCATGTTTTTTTATTCATAGAATAGTATATAATTGGAACGGGCCTATAAGGCCATCAAGCCCAAACTCCCGCTCAGTGCAGGAATCTATACCTGACAGATGGTTGTCCAGCTGCCTCTTGAATGCCTCTAGTGTGGAACAGCCCACTACCACCCTAGGTCATTAGTTCCATTGTCATACTGCATCTTCCTGATGTCCAGCCAGAATTTGGCTTTCTGTAACTTGAGTCCATTATTGTGTGTCCTGCATTCTGGGATGATCGAGAAGAGATCCTAGTCCTCCTGTGTGTGACAACCTTTCAACCTTTAATGTTTACTATTTTTAATGTTGTAAACCGCCCAGAGAGCTTCGGCTGTGGGGCGGTATATAAATGTAATTAAATAAATAAATAAATAAATATTTGAAGAGTGCTATCGTATCTCCCTCAGCCTTCTCTTCTCCAGGCTAAACATGCCCAGTTCTTTCAGTCTCTCCTCACAGGGCTTTGTTTCCAGACCCTTGATCATCCTTGTTGCCCTCCTCCAAACCTCCTGCAGCTTGTCTGCATCCTTCTATTCATATTGTTTTTTAAAACTTTTAATATATTGCTTTATTCTTTATATGTTTTAAAATATGCTTTATTCTTTTTATCTTTTGTTGTTCACTGCTCTGGAATATGTTTTGATGTGGAGTGGTACATAAATGCTGTAAGTAATAAATAAATAAATGTTGTGGCACAATGTGATCTGCTTTGCAATGCTTCCTCCCCTCTTCTCTATCCATTTGATAATTCTAGAGTGGATCCGTCTTTCAAATTCTTTCATTTTATAAACATACATCGGGCAAGTGCTAGGTCACTCCTGAGTTCTAAATAGAACCTATCTATGTCACTGTTAGCAGCATCAGGTTCATGAGTTTGGAATGTTGTTCACTAGAAGTTTCTGAAAACAGTAATCTGTACTAACGTTTTCCTTTGAAAGCCATGCAGATTTAATAAGGAGCCGATAACTAGCTCAGTATATCACATGTTGCTGCAGGAGATTGCAGAGCACATGTGCATGCTTCCTCCATAACTGCCTCCCACAGGCTGCGTTGAGGTTAAGACACAGAAAGTAGCTGAAGGCAGAGCAACATGACAATGGCAGAAGCAGCTGTGAGGATTGCTCTCACACCCATTTCCTTCACCCACCATAAAATACAAGCAAAGACTCAGGCCGGATCTACACTACTGCTTTAAAGCGCTTTATAACAGTTATAAAGCGCTTTAACTGCTTTAAAGCACTATAAAACTGTTATAAAGCGCTTTAAAGCAGTAGTGTAGATCGGGCCCCAGTCTACCATATTTGCCAACACCAGCCACTAGAGCAAAGATCCTGCAAAGCTGTTCTTGGTGAAGTCCACTGTGGCCTGCCCAGGCATCATTATTTTTGAAATCAGATGCTGGCAATGTAGGAATGCGTTACATTTATCCGACAGCAAGGAAACATAGTTGAGACATATAGTATCTATACGAATTCTAAATATACAGGTAGCAGGTAATAATCTTCAATTGTTTTAATCACGGTTTTTTCTTTGATGAATGGCTTACTTCTGTGCTGACCATCATAATAAAAGGCAGTGAGCCTTGTTCACCTTTTTGTAATATACTTGATTTGTATAAAACAGAGCTTTCTATTTTATATTGTAGAGATTAAACTTTTCCCTCACTGTTATGAATGTGTGAGGGTTTTTTCAGTCTGACTCTTATAAGAACACTCCAGTTGATGTAGTTGTTCAATTAATTCCATAAAGCTAACACTAATTGCATAGTCTCAGAAGACCGCTATAAAAATATTCCAGACACAGAATTAAGCTCTGGGTAGAAATGATCTCAAAACAACTCTTAAAATCTCATTATCCATTTTGGACTGAATTGTAAATTCTGTACTCATCAGTTTAGGGTCCAATTGCTCTAGATATGGCATAACATTTAACCATCCCACGACCAAACCATGGGATTAGCTTGATATTTGGGGAGGAAAGGCTTTGAGGCTGATATACATGCTGATGACATCACCACTCCAGCTTTGGCATAGTACTAGATCATGTGATTCCAGGCAATAATGTGGTGTAGTGGCTAGAGTGCTGGACTGGGAGTCAGGAGATCCGGGTTCTAGTCCCCACTCTGCCATGGAAACTCACTGGGTGACTTTGGGCCAGTCAGTCTCAGCCCAACCTATCTCCCGGAGTTGTTGTGAGGATAGAAATGGAGTTCCTTGGAGGAAAAAAGGTGGGATATAAATGAAATCAATCAAATAGGTTTTGAATAGCTGGTGGAAAAAAATTCTGGGCCCTTCAATACCATTGACTATTATACTATCTGCCTTCTTACATCCTCGAACTGACACCTCCGCATCAGGTTAATGGACAAAATATAGCGGTTTACTAGCTAAACATGTTTTAAATATTCCTTCCCCATTTGCCTATTGCAGGCCAGAGAGCAAGACCTTCAACTTGTTGCTTTATTTAGCTGTTGTAGTAAGCATGAAAGAGCCTTCAATTGTGACTGAACAGGCATAGAAGTTTACAGACACCAGCATCTGAATCACACAGAAGATGTACATATTGACATTAGACTTATAGTGACTGTGGCTCCTGACCAGTGTGGCCATGGATGCTTGCAAACTGAAGCTATGGATGGCCATACTTACTGGATATGTGCCGCACTGGCATTGCAATTTGCAGTAGACCTAAGGGTAGAATGTAACCTCTCGCCTAGAGGAAAAGCTGGCATTCTTGTCCTTCATGTATCCTTCTTAATCTCTAACCTAGACTATAAAAATGTGGTAGATTAGAGATCAGTTGCCTTTGCCTGCCAGCTTTACTGGCTACTGTGTGGAGGAGAATGAGTTAAAGCTTTAAAGCTTTTTCTCTTGTCCTCTATATGAAGACTTGTTTTTGTACAGTAGTGCTTAAAACTTTCTTTAATGTGATTCATAAAAAATTAAATAAAAGAGTTCTGCATTTATAATATTGCTATTAATTGGTGCACAGTTGCTATAGTTGGTGGCGTATTCTATGTTTGAACATCTGACAATCTTACTTACTGAAAAAGTAAGATATTAACTTGCCTTGCAGTAGTACAAGTCCTAATCTTTTGTGACTCAACCACAGGACTGGCCATTAATCTTTTTTATTATTTTAAGCTATATCACTGTAGGATTGTATTAACAAAGCATTTGTTCACATATTCTTGCGACAGAGGGTAGCCAAGAGAACTTGTAGTTTTTAAGAAAACAGAAATCAATATAGGAATTTGAGGGCACTCCATATGGCTTTCACTAGAAAAATGACAATAGTAAAACAAAATCCAACTAATTAATAAAAAACTGTCATGTGTATTTAGGAACTAGTACAATTTGACTACCAACCTAAACTTATGCTGGAGCCTAAGGTCTACCACTCAAATAAATCCAAAGAGCTTGCAGACAGAACTTCTGTCAGTAATTCTGAGTAATGCACACTAAGAGGATAGATATTGCGCATTTACAATGCAGTCAAGGACACTGACTGAGTTTGCATGGCTAATTATGGATTAAACAACCCATAGATAGCCATGGCCGTGCTGGAGTGAAGGAGCTAACTCTCATATGCTTGTAGCTTCTGCTTTATATTTGCTTTCTGACACAACCCAAGAACATGCTATTCTTGTAATGTTGTTGTGACATGTGAACCCAGCACTATGGGTTGTTTAGGATTAAACAACTCAGAGTTTTAACCCAACAAATGGATTCAAATCCTGGGTTGTTAACAACCCAGAGTACTGGGTTCCAACATCATGACAACAATCCAGTAATGACAACAATCCAGTAATGGAGAATTCCTCGAATATTTCAGAAGACAGAAGCAGGCGAGCAGGTATCAGTCAGCACGCTTGCTTGCATTCATGAATTACCCATGGCTATTTGGGCAATCATGCAACTGGGTCAATTGTTGAAATCCAATACTTTACAGTGATATTAAAGAATCATCAATATATTTCCCATAATTTAAATTCTTTAATTCATTCTCTACGAAGGCGTTAACTCATCATCAGTACTGACTTTACAAAGATACAGAACATAAATGTCCCCACGTGTTTAAAGAACGAGATATTTAAATAGATTAAAAAGCTACACCACACACAACACTTGTATCATATCCAATTTCATACTGGATTAAGATTACAGTAGTGGCTTTCTGTTCTTCCACAGATCGTGCAGATGAGACCACGTAACAGAGCTGTGCAAATTGTGGTTCCAGGGGAAGATAGAACTACCTCCTTTTTCCTGCACCACTTTTCCCTGTTTTACTGCTACCACCACTGGACTTGCTAGAAGATTTTGAAGAGAACAGTCTTGTCATGAATTCTGACACATCAGGTAGCTCATGGTTAGAATTCAACATATTCATTGATTGCTCCATTTCCTAAACATATATAAAAAAAGAAGAATGTGTAAGTATAATAATTTCCAAATCATACATAAATGTCTATCCAGTGGGTTAATGTTCTCTCAGTAGTTATGTTGCAACTGCTCTCTAGCATACACCCCACTACAGACTCCTTTATACAGCCACAGCCTAGACTACAACTTAAAAAGAAAATGGTTACATTATATATAAATATGAAAAGAAAGTTCTAAAAAAGCAAAAAGCTTAAATAACCATGTCTAAAGTAGCCTTACAGGGCAAAAGTTTACTGTCTAGAAGTTTTATCAGCTCATTTATTGTTGAAATCTCTCCTGGTTTCAAATCCGAAAACGCTTAAACTATCATTGCTCAAATAAACTTTTATGAATGGCTTTTTACTGAACTAACCATACTGAACTAATATGCTAATATAGGTTTCCAAAGAGTCAATTTTCTGGCAAAATCATTTCTTTCAAACAATGGTCTCTTATTTAAATAGTATCTTGCAAATTACCTTTTCTGTATGAGAAAGCTGATTTGACTGTGGCTTATGCCTTAATGTTGTAGATCTATATTATTATTATTATTATTATTATTATTATTATTATTATTATTATTATTATTATTTTATTTATTTATATAGCACCATCAATGTACATGGTGCTGTACAGAGTAAATACAGGGTAGAATATATATATTCTAACCTTTCAGAATGGACCAGAAAATTTTAATTCTATTCCAACCTGTCCTTCAGAGGATGTGTACCAAGGCAGTTTCCCACCAGAGGTAGGCATTGTGGAGCTGGTGGGCACCAAAGCATTCCTGGATACCTTTCTTGGCACCACCAAAGTGCCATACCACTCCCACTCAAAAACAATGTTAACACATTGGGATTACTATGGAATTGGGATTACTATGAAATAGGCACTGAAAACTGAATTAAAAGGAATTGTTTAGTGGTATTGATGCTCAGCCCTCAACAGTTTTTTGGGAAGGTTACTTGCCATGCCTCACATGGCAGCCATTTTGTGGTGGTGTTCAGGACAGCTTCTCAAATTGCCAAATGTTGCCTACCCATCCATTAGACAATCAATTTATTGCCAAGAGAGCAGCCGACATATTGGTTCACAGCAACAAATGGATGTAGTCCATTTTAGTATATCAAAGGCTTCCACTTTGTAGCCTCTACATTTACAGTGCTATTTTATGCAAGCTTACTCAGAAGTCCCACTGTTTTCAATGGGGCCTTTCCCCCGATAAGTGTGTAGGGGAGTGCAACCAGAGGTAAACCAGAATCATTAGCCATCTCAGGATCTAGACTGGCGCAATAGGAATAACTTGAAAATAAACTGAAACCTGTAAAGAACTACTGAAGACAGTGGTCATTCGGGGAAAAAGGAAATACCAATGGAACCTCCAAAAGCAGCAGCCAAAGACAAACAGTAAACACTGCTAAACAGAAAGATTTAGTAAACACCTTGAATCTCCATTTTGTTCTAGCCTTCCGCTATTCGGCATAACGCATGGTGAAAGGACAATAAATTAGGATAATTTAATAAGTATCATACTTTAAATTTCCTACCATGGATTTGTCACAGCACAATGCGACTAGAACGTGAATTCTTGTTTTAATTATGGTAGGGAAAAGGACAATAAAAAGTGGCAGGAAGTCTTGGGGGACATTTAAACAATATGGGAAGAGAGTGGTATCCTGTGTTTCTATAACCCAAGATGAGTTACAATGTTTTCATGGCATACGAATGACTCACACATATTTTGCCACCATGATCAATAGCACGGCGCTTGACCTGGCATCAGAAGAGCCCAAGAAATCAAATGATAGAAAAGAAGTGCCTATACTCACCATTCAACACAAAGTCATACTAATTATTTGTCCTCAGTAGCTCTGCTGGATTACCATTTCTCACCAGAGCTCCCATACCCCACAGGGATCACACTTATTCCTACCATCATCAGCAAGGAATCTTTAAGCAGTTGTTACCTCTACTAATAAGAAAAGAGTGGGTGCTTTTGGCTGACATCCAAGGTGTTGCAACAACTGCTGCTGCTCCCAAAACCCAGCTGGAAATGTCATCTGCCTGCCAAGCACAGCTCCCTATCACTTCTCAGTCACGGCAAGAGAGGGCAGTTAAGAATTTCCCCACACAACTGCTTCCTAGATGGGCCTGTGAGTTTATTATTATTATTTATTTATATAGCACCATTTAAAGCAGATCAAAGTCCCTTCTGAGGGTGGAAGCAGGAAGTTGCTGAATGCCTTGCTGAAAGGAAGGACACTATCCAACACACACAAACTTTCAGGCACAACAGGTTCATTCACTCCTATCACATTTGGCTTGCATCTCTCTGATCTCACCATATTACCACTTTCTCCATCCCCTTCAAGCCCACATTTCTGTTCTTTCACCATAGCATTTTCCACCTTATACCTGACTGGATATAAAACATTAAATACATTAACAAAAATATACTGCACATGGTTTATTCTATACAATATCTCTTTGATTTTGAATTTCTTGTAGCAAGTTCTAAATTATAAGAAATTACTGAGGGCTCATATTTTCTGGCTCACAACTGTATTTCTACCTAAGCAGTAATTTAAACAATAATGTCTATTTCTCAGGCACTTTTTGGCCTGTGTGTGCGTTATGTATTTGGTTTAGTTTAGTCAAATATAATATTTGCAGTATTAACTATTGCAAAGCTTACTCACCCGTCTCATATCAGGATCACTTGTATTGACAACTTTAGGCAGTAGTACAAATATCAGCAATGGAAGGATCATCATCATAACCTTAAACAGTAAAAATTCAAAAGATATTATTTATTTATTTCTCAGAATTTGTTAGGACTTCAACTGATAGCAAAAAAAAAAAGAGTGACAGTTCTTGCAGAGTATTGACAACACTTCAAAACTACTGTGGTAGTTCTATGAACAGCCAAAACTGAAGTCACTGGTACTAATTCAGCATACTGTAACTTATTTACATATGCCTGGAACTTTCCAGTGATCAGCACATCATTTGATGACAACTACAACCATATATCCCTCTGTAACAAATAATGGAGACTAGGAATGTTCAAGGCACAGCTATAGATCTAGGAGCATCCCAATACTATGGACCGTTATGACTAATAGGAAAGGCAAAGACCAACGTAAGTTGCAAGCCTAGGTTTAAACTACAATCAACATGTCTCACAGATAACCACTGAAATTGTGGATGATATGAAAGCAAAGCAGACAACTCCCCTCCTGTTCAGCGTACCAAATTTTAAGGAGGACATCAACAATCTGGACTGTGTCCAAAGCAGATGTGTTCCACTGCTCCAGAGGGCATGTCTGGGATAAAAGCAGGGCAGGAGTCAATAAAGCCAATGGATGGGAGGTCTGTCTGCAGCTCCAAAGCAGCCCCTCACTCAGAAATCTCACCAAAGAGGAGAAAAATGATAAACCTAATTCAGGTTGGGGCTCAATGACTATACACTTGAGTATGTCAATATCAACCTTCCTTGAAGAAATCCCATACAATACTTCCATGCACCTTCACCTCAAGCACGTGCTACCATATTTTCCCCGTATGTTTTCCCTCCCAATACTAACTAAAATGTCAAGTGCAGGATACCTATTACAATACCTATTTACAATTTTACTTTCTACCATAAAATTATAACGTCTGCTAATTTTGCAAACAAACTAACTGGCAGGAAGGATGTCATCTTAAGGCTGCAATCCCAGGGGGCGGAGCTTGGCAGCCATGGCGGTGGCAGGTTTCTTCTGAGGCTCTGAGCGGCGTTGCCGGAAAAAGCAATTATCTATTTTTTTAATGGGCATAAATCTTTGAGCAAACGACAGGAAATGATTATAAAAGCTATCGGAGCTGGAAAGTGTTGAGAAGAGCCGATGGGATGAGGTGAGCTTGACGGAATGTCTTTATAAACTGCAGAGGCGAAACCGAAAGTAACATGATTGATGTCGCAGTTTGAAAAGAAAGAACTTATGCTTGTTAGACGTTGATCTGATTTACAGCGATCCTCACTTCTCATCCTTTATCTTAAGTTGGAAAGATTGAAATACTGGCTTTGAAGTTGTTTGCTGTAATCTTTGTAAAGTGGAAAGTGGAAGCTGTTTGCGGTGTGCCGAGAAGGGGGGGGGTGAAGGGGAAGAAACAGCATTCTGTGAGGGAGATGTGGGATTTTGAGAAACTGTGAATGATTGGATCTGATCCCCTCTAGTGAATGCTGTTGTGAACTGAATATATTTCCTCCCCCTCGGGAAGAAGGTGGTGTGTTTGGCACATAGAAGAGAAGCCAGTAAAAGTTGCTAAGGAAGTGGGGGCTCTAAGATTTATGCCCTACTCAGAAGGGTCCTATGTCCAACATTAAAAAAAAGATTAAGAAGTGGGAAAAGTTGAATAGACAAAAAAAGAAACCTTCAAATCATAATTTAACCCACCTCTCCCACCTGGAAGATACAGCCCCTGGAACAGACCAGGAAGACGAAGTTATAGACCCAGTTTCTTTGGATACAGTACCAAATAAAGAAAAGAATATGGCTGAAGGGGGAAAAGCAATGGACAGCAACTTTCCCTCCCTAGCAGAAATTAAGGCAGTTATTGTAGAGAATAATATCATCATTTTTAAAAAAATGGATCTGCAAATGAATGAATTTAGACAGCAAATGCGTGTTCTTTCGGATAAGACCGCAGAAAACTCGGATAAGATCAAAGAGATAGAGGCAAAAGCGGAATTGGACCAGAAGAAGCAAGAGGCCTTTGAAAAATCAACAAATATTCAATTTAAGGAATGGGAATTACGTCTGATCGCCTTGGAAGACCAATCTCGTAGATCTTCGATTCGAATAAAGCAGCTGAAGCAGATACAAGGAGAAGATCTTAGAGAAATCATTCTGAACTGGTTCAAAGAGCTGATGCCTGACATACCAATAGATGGATCGGATCTGGACCGAGTCCACCGCGTGGGGGGGCAAAACTACAAAGGGACTAGAGATATTTTGGTGAAATTTGGTAACTATTATAAAAAAGAGCAAATCATGAAAGAATTGAGATCTTTGACCCAGTTACAATATAAAGGCAAAGCAGTGCAAATTTATAATGATCTTTCTCAACATACATTAAATTGGAGACGGAGTATTAAACCAATAACTGGAATGTTAATGCAGAACAAAATTCCATACGCATGGGGTTACCCGGTTTTCTTAAGATTTACATATGGGAGGAGGGAACACAGAGTAACCTCATTGGATCAAGGTAAAGAATTGCTGAAGAGGCTGGGTCTGGATGGGGAAGCAAATGGGGCTGGAGTGGGTGGGGGAGGGAATGAGGCTGGGACATCTGGAGAGTAAGAGAATTGTTAATTATGTTTGGAGATAATTGCAAATAGAAATGCTAATATAGAAACCTGCCGGCCAGGCGCAGCACTGCCTCCCCCCCCCCTTTAAAGTAGATGGCTGGAGTACTAGACTCACGGGGATATGGGGGGGGATTAGAGCGGGGGGGTGGGGAGGGGGGGAAGGTAGGAGAGGAGGGATTGGGGTAGGAGGGTGGGGGTTTTATGTATGGAGTTTGTTTTTTTATGTAAGCAAGTTTGAATTGCTGAGCACAAGGGATCGGAAGAGATTTCAAAAGGGTGATTATGGATAAAAAGATAAAGGTATCAACACTCAATGTTAAAGGTTTGGGGGCAGTCGTGAAAAGGAAGAGAATAGAACAAATGTTTAATAAAGAGGGATCAGATATTATAATGGTCCAAGAGACACACCAAGGCTCCGAGAATTCGAATATGATAAAATTAAAGTGGTTAGCCTATTATGAAAAGTCATTAGGGACATCGAAAAAAAATGGAGTGGCCACTTTGATTTCAAAAAAAAGTGGGTTTATATTAGAAGAAGTAAAAAAGGATGATAAGGGCAGATATCTTATGTTAAAAGGTAAAATTGAGGGAAAGGTCTATACTTTGATTAATGTTTATGCCCCAAATGAGAGGCATAGAGAGTTTTTTATAAAGTTGTTTAAAGAAATAGAAGAATTTAAGGAGGGGTATGCTACATTAGCTGGGGATTTTAATATGGTTATGGATAATAAACGGGACAGGTCAAATCCCACTAATGTTGAAAAGAGGAACAATATGACTATATTGAATAAATTAGTAAAAGAAAATGATTATTTAGATTCGTGGCGTTTACTTAACGGGAATAGGCCTGGATTTTCATACTTTTCCCCAGTTCATCATACATACTCCAGGATAGATTATATATTTGTTTCAAAAGATTTTGCAACGAGGATTTGTAAAATGGAAATGGGGGTAATAAAAGTAACTGATCATGCCTTGTTAAGTCTAGAATTTACAGTTAAGAAAGATTATAAAGAGGCATATAGATGGAAGCTGAATACAAAGATATTGAAATATAATAAAATAGTAGATAAAATTCGGAAGGAACTGTCGGAGTCATGGGAAATTAATGAAAAAGGAGGAACAGCTGGGTCAGTCATTTGGGACACCATGAAGGCTGTAGCAAGAGGAATCTGTATTAGAGAAACATGTAGTTTAAAAAGACAACAACGTGCAGAACAGGAAAAGTTAGAGATAGAAATTAAAAACTTGGAGGAAAGATATTGGCGAGTTAAAGATAAATATAAATTAGTGGAAATACAAGCTAAGAAGAAACAATTAGAAAATTTAAATATAGAAGAGATTCAAAAGAATTTAATGTATATGAAAAGGGAATATTTTGAAAACAGTGATAAGAACTCGAGGTTGCTTGCCAAGCTCACACAAAAAGAAAAAGGGAGGAATGGGATAGAAACGTTGAAAGATAGCCGAGGGAATTATTGTCATGCAATGAAAGCTAAAATAAAAAATTTTCAGGAATTCTATCAGGAATTGTATAAGGGTAAAGAAATTCAACAAGAAAAGGTGGAGGAGTATATTGGAAGGTTTATAAAGAAGGGAATAAAATTAGAATATAAGGAGTTAATGGAGTCAGTAATAACTCAAAGAGAAGTTGAAGAGGTTATTGATAAGTTAAAAGTGGGTAAATCACCGGGAGCAGATGGTTTGGGTCCAGAATATTATAAGGTCTTCAAAGACTGTTTAGTTCCAAAATTAATGGAACTTTATAATAGGATATTATCAGGAGAGAAGATACCTGAATCATGGGAACATTCAGTGATAATTCTGATCCCAAAACCAGATAAAGATTTGACTAATCCCGATTCTTATAGACCTATTTCTTTAATAAATCAGGATGCTAAAATTTTTACATCTATTATGGCCAAACGGCTAAATAAATTTTTGGCAGAATATATAGGAGCAGATCAATGTGGGTTTGTGGTAGGAAGGCATATGCATAATTTAGTGGGTAGAGTTTTAAATGTAATAAATGTAATAAAAAAAGCAAATATTAAGGCAGGTATTATGGCATTAGATATTTTTAAAGCTTTTGATTGTGTGAGCTGGCAGGCACTAAAGAGTATTATAGATAAATTGGGATTTGGAAATAAATTTAAAAATGTAATAGAACAGCTATATTCCCAAAATACGGCGGTAGTGGTGGTAAATGACGGACTTACTGAAAAGATACGACTAGCCAGAGGAACAAGACAAGGATGTCCGCTCTCGCCGGTCCTGTTTGTAATGGTTATGGAAGTTTTGGCGAAGGCACTAAGGGAGGATGAAGAGTTAGAAGGAATTGGAGAGGTAAGGGAAACAAAGTTAAACATGTTTGCGGATGACACTTTATTGACCATTAAGAATCCATTAAGAAAATTAGAAAGAATTAAATATCAGTTGAGGGAATTTGAGGAAATTACAGGGTTAAAAATAAATTGGTCTAAATCAGAGATGATGTTGTTTAACTATACCAAGAAGGAAGAAAAGGATTGGGAATTTAAGGGAATGGAATTGAAAGTTAAGAATGAGATTAAATATTTGGGAATTAAAATTACAAAAAATGTAGAGAATCTTGAAAAGGAAAATTTAACGAGGTTAAAGAAAGAGGTATTAGAGAAATTGGAGAAATATAAAAGATTAAATTTATCTTGGTTCGGAAGAATAGCCTTAATAAAAATGAAGATATTAGCTAAAATTAATTTTGTATTTAGAATGTTACCTATAAAAATATCAGAAACCGAGATAAAAAGTTGGCAAAATATTATTAATAAATATTGTAATGGAGAAAAGAGAGCAAGAGTGAATAAAAATAATTGGTACCTAAGCCAAAAAAAGGGGGGAATGGGTCTCCCAAACATAAAATTATACTACGTAGCAAATAGATTAAGACATGTTGTAGAAGCAATTATGGGAGTAGGAGATTTATATTGGATGGAAGAAAAAACCATAAATAAGGTAGAGATGAATTTGGAGAATGTTTTTTTTAAAGACGGAGGAAGAAAGTGGGTTGGAAGTATAGATAATCCACTCCTGAGGACTCAATGGGAAATTTGGAGTAAATTTAAAGGGAAGCTGCTTCCGAGCAACTCTCCCTTAGCACCGATAATAATGTTAAAGAATTTCCCAGAGGATCTAAAGGGTAGATTATGTAAAATATTAAAAGAGAAAAATAAAATAAGATTAAAGGATTGGGTAAGAGATATTAAAACAAGAGAGGATATGGAAAATTTGTTAAAGGAGAAGAAGCTATCTTGGTTAGAATATGGTCAATTAGAGCAATGGAATAAAAAGTGGATTAAAGATAATAGAATGTGCAGAAAGATGACGAGGTTTGAAGAATTAGTAGTAAGTAAGGAGGAAGGGAAAGGAGGGAGTATAGTTTCAAAAGGATTAATGAGTGAAATATATAAAATATTGTTAGAGAAGGAGTTTAGAGAGAATACAGAGAAAATGGTTTGGGAATCAGATTTGAAGATACAAATAGGGCGACAGAGCTGGGAGGGACTATGGAAACAAAGAGTGTTGAGAAGTTTATCAGTAAGAATAAAGGAGAATTATTTTAAAATCCTATGGAGGTGGTACCTAACCCCGGTTAGATTGAATAAGATAAGTGATCAACATTCAGCAAATTGTTGGAGAGGTTGTGGGGAAAAAGGAACGTATTTACATATGTGGTGGCAATGCAAATATGTACAAAGATTATGGAAGATGGTGTTCTCAGAAATTGAAGAAATAGTGGGAATGAAAATAGAACAAACACCAAAAATAGCATTGCTGTCACTATTTGAAGATATAAAGTGTGGAAAAGGAACTATAGAGCTGATATCGAATTTGTTGGTTGCAGCACGACTGATGGTAGCTAGGAACTGGAAGGTCCAAGGGGAATATTCTATTGAGGAATGGTACAAAGAAGTATGGGATATAGCCATTAATGATAAACTGACATGTAATATTAAGTGGAGAAAAGGCGTAACTAAAATAAATGAGTTCGAAGGAATTTGGAAACAGTTCCTAGTGTTTGTGTTTACTAAGGGAAGTGGGAAACCACCAGCAGAAGAAACGATTAGATTTTGGACTCAAGAATGATCCCGAGGTGGGGGGTGCACTTTTATGTTAAGAACGAAGATGTTGTAGTATGATAAGGTATATGTAATAGTTTTTGATATTTGTACTCAACAATCATTCAATATGTATGCAGCAGATATTTGATGTTTTTTTTTCTTATTGTGTTTTGTTTCAGTTATATTTTGGTAATGTTTATCTATGTTTATATAGTGTTGAAAATGAATAAAAATTAAAAAAAAAAAAAAAAAGGCTGCAATCCCAAGTGCATTTACCTGTGAGTAAATTCCACTGAATTCAGTGAGATTTACTTCTGGGTAGACATGCATAGAATTGCACTCTGTCTACATTGCTTCATAACTATTCTGGTTTCTCCCAGTTGAGTGTACTACAAGAAAGCCCTGTTAAAATGATGTAACCATTCACCTCTCAAGAGACGCCTCTTGTAGATTTCTTAGATACCTGCCTGAAAATAAGCCTTGTTTTATCATGTCTACTTCATGCATTATCTCCCTCTAGAAATAACAATTAATAAACACTCTTTTGAATGTTTACTTTCAACTCGTACAAGCAGGGGCATGAATTAGCTTTCAAAGCTGAGATTAAATACATAATTTGTGGCAAACTAGTTGATTTATATACATTTTCATACATACCATGGGGTTCATTAAGAAGTCTGTCCATCCCCAAGACTCTCTCTTTATGAAATAAGAAGGAGGTCCAGAAGATTTCATTTGAAGAGGGTATGGTAGTCTGACCACTTCTGATGTTTTGATGTAATTCACAAATCTTGCTCTGAAGGAAGGGATTTAAAAGCATTTTTTCTATACAGTATATCCATAAACCCCAACAAATTATACAGTTTTCTAAGGGTCCCAGAGATGACAGGATTCTTCAGAGTCCCCCTCTCTAGGCCATAGACATTACTACAACCTCAGAAGGGGAACTCCAAAATCTGATCCCTCCTCCTGCTCACCGTCGTTGTGGGGAAAACTGCAAAGTTAGCGTCAAAACAACTTCATAGAGATCAGAAAGGGGGTGGTGAGGGAAGGAAGATCATGAAAAATCCTATGGCCACTCCAGTTCCAGCCCCACAGGGTGCCAACTCTAGATGGGCTTAGAGGCTTGTTTAGAGGAAAAAGGAACAACAGGAGGACAGACATGAAAATCACCCCATCACTCCTCCCACCCTGCTGTTAGTAGTGTGGCATACCTCTTTCAGTGATATCAGCAGGACTTTGGATACCTCTGAGCTAGGGGGGTATCCATCTAACAAAGATGCAACCCTACAGGATTGTGCACTAAGTTGCTTAACAGTGCAATCCCATAGATGTCTACTCAGATGTAAGTCTATTATGTTCAATACAATTTACACCCAGGAAAGAGAGTTTAGGTTTTCAGCCTAAATTTATTTGAATTCAATAGGATTAAAATACCATAATGGCTCGTAGGATTGTAGGCCTAGCCACTGCTCATTCAAGATTCCAATGTATGGGGATATTGTATACCAATATCCCCATACACTAGGTTATATAGTGCAACTTTATTTTCCAAGATAGGCTTGAGAATGGTTTATTTTGCCTGCAATACTGCATTTCACCCTTGGACAGCAACAGCATTGGGTATTAGCCCAAAGACAACAGCAGCCTAAAAACATTTTTTGTAAAATATTAAATCAGTGATTTTGAAAATCATGTATTACATAAGCTAAATTTGAAATATTTTAGTACAAATGTATCAAAGTAGAAGTGATTCACTGTAAATAACTTGCACCAATATGTCCAAGATTAAAGGATTAGAAATCCCTTAAACTCACTCTCCAGATACTCATATAAACCCACATAATTTAGATTTAATATTTTAGATTTAACAACTGCTTTTAACTTTTACGTTGATTTTGTATTATGTTGTTATTCTTCTCGTTTTGCAATCCACCCAAAGAACTTTTATTAGGTGGACTAAAAATACAATAAACAAAATTTAACATACTATGTTGTCAGTTGAAATACATTCTATAAGCCATGAGCACCAAACAGAGATTTAGCTCAGCTTTGCCAAATGGCTTTCAATTAAACAATTTGATAAGAGACAGAAGACAAAATGAGTCAAATTTTCTTTTCAATAGGTTTATCAATACCAGATAAAACATATGGTAATAGAAACGTCATTCATATTTATTACTATACGCATTTTTTAAAAGTTAACTTTTAGGTAAATTTCACTTCATGGCTGGCAGCAGTTCTGTTTTCAGATATATTAGTTCAGTATATTTAACAACATATCCCCCTTCCACGTACTTCCAAGTAATTTTGAAAGGGATTTTCAAAATACATTGTTAGGGGACAATTCTATGTGGGGAGCATTTGAGGGGCCATAGTATATTTCAGATTCCCCCTCCCAAGGTCATACATACTGCTATAACCTCGAGAGGGGAAATCTGACATCGGATCCCTCCTCCTGCCCACTTGCACCCACCATGGAAAGAACCACTGTGACTGCTTTCCGAGGTCACAACAGTGAACTCGGAGAGGTCGAAAAGGGGGCATTCCAGTGGGCGACTAAGAGAGAGGAGAGGGCTGGATTCGCAGAACCATATGGCTTCTCCATTGCCCATCCCTGCACACCATTGCTAAGTGAGATAGATGGGCTCAGAGGTCCATCTAGCTGGGTTTTTTTTTTTAATTTGGAGGAGAAACAGGAGGCGAAATTGCTTTCATCACTCCTCATGTCCAGTTGACAGCAGTCCGGCAGGGCATACGATTTTTGGAAAAATTATCTGCAGTGGTACCTATAGTAAATAAATATTTCTTAATTGAAGCTGCATTTTTCAAATCATCTGTAACAAGCCAACTTTTTAAAGGCAGAATCTGATTAATTTCAAATTGGGATAGACAGAAGTCCAGATAAAGGAAGATCAATGAGTGGTCAAGCCTTTCCAATCATCAAAATGAACAAAGTGTTTATTTAGAAGCTACTCCCTGCCCCAAAGCTTGTTGATTATGTGTGTGCAAATGCACACATACACATATGTATTGAGAAATTATGTTTCTGTTTCTTGCAGAGGAAAGCGACTAAAAGGGACATATAGCATCAAAAAAACAATTCCACTAGTGCAAAGCTAACATTTAAAGACTTACCAATACAGAACAACCAGCCCTGTTTTATTGCTACCATTATCTTACATAATACATTAATTTGGTTCAATATGTGATTTTCAAAAACTCACCTCATTTTCCCTTTTGAAGTGATGTCCACTCGCACTGGTTCAAATTTATAAGCTGGAGATATAACTTCAACTACATATGATCCAGAAGGAATATCATGAACCACAAAGCTTCCATCTGTCCTGAAATAACGAAAGTTATCATAGATTATCTCCACCAGAGAAGAGATACAATATTTTAAAGCATTCCATGGACATTTTAAATATCATAACATAGAAAGCACTGCTGGATCAGAACAAAGGGCCGTCTAGCAGCCTATTATTAGAACATCAGTATCTGTCTTGTAAGAGAATGCAGTGCTTAACTAGGTACTACGCAGGCATTCAACCTGGTTACAACTCAACTGGGGGCAGGATGTGCACAAGCAGGCACACACCCCACCCCAGACAACCCCGCAAAGAGAAAGGCACTTGGAAGAACCACCCTTTGCTTCCCACTTGCCACTCTGAATGGGATGTGGAATGGCTGGTGAAGCCAGCAGGTGACTCAGCAATATGCCCCCTGGGAGCAATTCTGTTTCCCACCCCTGCATTACATAAATCTGCGGTGCACCCACACTTGGAATACTGTGTAGAATTCAGGTTACTACATCTCAAAAAGAACATTGCAGAGCTGGGAAAAGTGCACACAAAAGAGTAACCAAAATGACCAAGGGGCTGGAACAACTCCACTCTGAGAAAAAGTCACAAAGTACAAAGCTTTTTAGCTTAGAAAAAAATGGTGTGTAAAAGGGAACATGATAGAGACATATAAAATGATGCATGGTGTGGAGAAAGTAGATAGGGGGAAGTCTCTCTCTCTCTCTCATATATATAACCTGGAGTCATCCAACGAAGTTAAATGATGGGAGACTCAAAATGAAAAAGGAAGTACTTCTTCACATAACGCACACTAACCTATAGAATTTGCTACCAAAAGATATTGTGATGATCAGTTTGGATGATTTCAAAGGGAGCTAGACAAGCAGATGGAGAATAAGACTACCCATGACTACTAGCCATGATGGCTATGTATTACCACCAATATCATAGGCAATATGCCTCTTTACACCAGTTGCTGGGAAACATGAGCAGGAAGGTACTATTGCATTCATGTACTGCTAATGGGCTTCCCATAAGCATCTGGTTGGTCACTGTGAGAACAGAATGCTGGACTAGACAAGCCTTTGGTCTTATCCAACAGGGCTCTTCTTATGTTCTTAAACAATCAGCTTTCACCATGATTGACTTACCCTAATCACCTTTTCCCAGCATACTCTACCACAACATAGTGTTTCAAGGTTCTATTCAAAGGCTCTAAGTCTAAGATAATATCCAGACCATATATGAGTCAGAAGGGAGTAATTGGTGTAGGAAGGATAGCTGTTCTGCACTCATCTTCTCTCTTGAACTAAACATATCTTTGTTTTTAATTGCAGCATGGTCTGACAATATTTTAGGGAGAATATTGGATGAAATGAGGTTAGGGATCCATGACAGAAGGACCAGAATATAATCTAACCTGGAGAAAGTGTGAAACCTTGGGGGAAAATAAGAGAAGTCCCTAAGTCCCGGATTCAAATGTCTCCAGGAATCAAACAAATGAAAACGTTTCAACAATGGAGCCAGGGTCTTCCCTCCCTGACATTTGTCTAATTTGGAACCAGGCTTTCTATCCAAGTTTAAATTGCATACAGCATTTAAATTGTCCGCTATGACTAGATCCCCAATTGCAAACTGAGCTAGTTTCTTAAAGACCTTAACCAAAAAAGAATATTGGTGCAGGTGCATATATTGAAGCTAGTGTAATAGGTTGGCCTTATAATTTTCCCACCAGGAATAAATACCATCCCACTGGGTCCCTTTTTTATCTTATCTATGCTAAAGTCCACATGCGTTGCTATAACAATGGCAATTCTTCTGGCATGACTGGTCACTATCACTGCATAATGGGGACCAAAATATCAATGAGGTAAAAGCCTTTTCTCTAGTTCTCCTGCCTTAAATGTTTCTTGCAAAAAAATGATGGAGGGCTTTCGAGCCTGAAGGTGGTCAGAGACCCTACACCTTTTAACCACATCCCCAACCCCCAAACGTTAAGAGTAATTAACCATAAGTCAGTCATATTCATAACTTGATTGAATGTTAAGCCCAAAACTCTTTGACATTACAACATAGAACATAAATAGCTTGACTCTTGTAGCAATTAACATATAAATGAAGTAAACAGCACAAAATAATATGTACTTAAAATTACTCCCTGCCACCTCTCCTGCTGCTCCCCTCCCTTCCGAGCCTAACTTGATGACTGTGGAGAAAAAAAGTCCACAGCTTGCGTACAGGATGTGTCTGTTCCCGCCCTTCTGTGGCTCGAGATGTCTTGGGGCCAATTCTGCAACAATATTAGATCAATTAAAAACCTAATAAGTGACATAGATATCAGTATAAGAATCTACCCTCCTCATTGTCGAAAAAAAAGATTTTTTAAAAAAATATTGACCCCCTGCAACTCATATTAATTGATGTATGAACAATGTATATTTATATATGTGTATGTTAAATAGGTTGCGGGGGGGGGGGGGGGCGGGGGAGGAGAGATAATTCTTCTGCAAGCATATCTGAACAAAGCCAAACAAACAAAAAGGCCAGATCACCCAATATGGCGCTTGGATTCTAACCTCCTAACCAAACAACTTCCTACTTTAACTATTAAGAAGGTCATTGAAGAATATTTTGAGTTAAATGACATACCAGGCATGGCTCCTAAAATAATCTGGGATGCCATGAAGGCTACAATTCGAGAGGCCTGTATTACTGAAAGTGCAAAATTAAAGAAATGTATAGACCTGTTTAAACGAGATTTATCAAATGACATAGCAGCCCTGGAATTAAAGCATAAACATAATGGGTCTGTAAAAGTACTCAGGGATCTAGAAGCCAAAAGAAAAGAATTGGAAAGTATAGATAAATCCCTCTTCTACTTAAAACAACAATACTACCTTTCTGGTAACAAACATTCTAAAATGTTGGCTAGATTGCTTACAAAGAACAAACAAAATCCATAAAACATTCAGTAAATAGGAATGACGGCATCTTAACGTTTGATCAATCACAAATTAATTCTTTGTTTGCAGATTTTTACATGCAGCTTTATCATACTACTTCTCCAGGGGTAGATTTTATAGAAAAATATTTGAAAACAAGTGGCATTACCCTAGCTAATGAAAACCAACAAAAAATGTTGAATGGAGATATATTTGTGGGGCAGGTTGAACAAGCCATTAAACACCTGAAACACAATAAAGCTCCCAGTCCAGATGGATTTGGAAGCTCTTTTTATAAAAAATTGAAAGATATATTGATTCCTAGACTTGCTCAACTTTTTTCTAAGAATTGAAAGGGCGAGAATCCCCCAGACACCTGGAAAATGTCCAGGATAATAGTAATACCAAAACCTGGAAGAGACAATACAACGGTGGGGTCCTATCTTCCAATTACACTACTTAATCAGGATCAAAAAAATCTTTTCATCTATTTTAGTTCAACGACTGAATTTGGTGTTGGGGGACCTAATTAAGGTGGATCAGACTGGTTATATATATATCAGACCCAATACGACGGGTTTTAAATATTATCCATGATGCTACTAGAACGGGTCATCCAGTGTCATTAAGAGAATGAGATGACACTAGCTGGAATAAATTATGGAATAACAGACCATTTAAATCAGTAACAGCTTCTATTCAAGAAACTTCTCTGAAAATACCGGTGGTACCGGACGGCAATACAGCTAGCGCATATTACTTCAACATGTAGTCCCCTATATTGGAGAGGCTGCGAGGTAAAAGACACATATTTTCATTTATGGTGGACATCCACATACACAGCGATTCTGGATGTTAGTACATAAAGAATTGATGCTATTACTAGAGAAAAGATTGTATATGATCCAGAATTATTTTTACTATCAGTATAAAAAGGATCTTATGTAAATTTGAAATGTAAAGATTTATTATTTTTATTAACTGCCACTCACCAGACAATTACACAGCAATGGAAAAAATGGACAATTTGAACTTATCGGTATGGTACAGAAATATATGGTCAGTGGCAATATCAGAAAAAAATAACTCATGACTTGCTTCTAATCCAAGGAAAAACAGAACCACTATCCTTTTATGCTATATGGTGGAGATTTATTCAACATACATCACAACTGGATCTACAACAATATATGCCCACTTCAGCTTTGAGCATATGGACATTATAACAACAAATGAAGATCATGTCCTCCCTTTTTTTTCTTCTTCTTTTCTTTCCTTCTTTGTATTATTCCCCCCCTAAAATTGTATTAATTAATTCTATATAACAGTTGTTTAGACATCAATTGTTAGGGGACTTTGTTTTTAAAATGCATATTCAAACATATGCAACAGAGAGCACTTAAGCTGCTAAGAGCAGTAGACTCATAAACTAGTCTCAATGTGTGTACCTATGTGTTTCTGCTCACTATCACAGTTTTTTGGGGCATGCGAACACTAGGCACAATAGAGGAGAGTTGGAAGATTGGTCATCACTGATGTAATAGACACTAGCTGCCAGAAACACTAGTACAACTACATTCCAGAAAGTCTTCCAAAAAGCAATTACCGGTTACCTGGTAAAAGAATTGCGTCTCTGCAGCAATATATTGTAAAGGGATACTACAATAATCTAGTAGATTCAATTTCTGACACTGATAAAGTTCTGCTGATATACATAATTATGTTCAACCATCTTCTGTTTAATTGTATTGGATTTGCCAGCAAGGAAAAATACCATCAGTAGTTAGTGCATATTATTGCACAAGATAGCAAGCAGTTTAACAATGTGGATGCACATCTGAATGCATATCCTAGTGAAAGCAATGAACAGAATCCACATTTTTAATGGATCTCCAATATTGTTGTTTAAATGCACTCCCTCGGGAAAAGTTGTTTGGAATCTACACAAAAAATGGGCAACATTTATTGCATTTTAAGTTTTGAATGTGACAACAAACATAACCAAAGATTTGCTTTGGATCAGCCTTCCCCAACCTGGAGCCCTCCAGATGTGCCAGATATATAACACCCAGCTAGCATGGCTTAGTAGCTCTGGCTAGAGATGGTGGGAGTTGTAGTTCAAAACATCTGGAGGGCTTCAGTTTGTGGAAGGCTGGTGCAGACAGTCTCACCTGGCCTTTGTCAAGTTTCAAAAGGCGACTCTCTCGGTACGAACATTTTTAAAGCAGAGGAAATCAGAACTATTGGATCACTGCCTCTGGCATGACTTTGTCCATAGGGGATGCTATTACTGTGCAAACGCGTGGTTTAAAGCCGCCTTGACCTCTCTGAACGAAAGGCGGGCTAAAAGCGCAAATAAGTAACTACCGGTATTAGTTCCTCCCCTCACAGAGCAGGGCTGCAAGCTCCGCTGCTGACATCCGTCGCGCAGGGAGCAACCGGGGACGCCGAGGGCCTGCCCAGCCACCCACTCACGCACCGACATCCCCGCCGGTGCACGACGCGGGGTCCGGAGAGCGGCGCAAGACGGTAGGCGACGGGCCTCCTCGGCCGGTACTCACTTGAGGAAGCCGACATGCTCCTCCCCGTCCACGAGCACTCGGCCCCCCGCAATCCAGTCTTGGGGCTTCACCCCCGGCACCACCGCGCGACCTTCGATCTTGAACCGCTCGCCGGCGCCGGCTGTTTCCCCGCCGCCACTGCCGCCCCCGGTCACGTCCGAAGCCCAGGAGGTGGTGGAGAACAGGGATGCCAACAGCAGGAGTATCGTCCCAGGGAAGCCGCCGGGCCAGGCCGCCATCATAGCTGTTGCGTGAGGTACCGGGAAAGAGGCGGCGGGGAATGGGGCAAAGGAGAAGAAAGGGCCGCTCTCCTCCAACGGCGCATGCGCCAAGCGGCAGGACGCGAAACTCGGCGCTCCAGAGGAGCCCGCGGTCACATGACAATCAAGGAAGCGAAGGTTTCCGGGCTCTGCGTTCACAATCGCTAGGTCCTCACTTCCGGGTTCTTAGTACCGCCATTTTTAAAGCCGTTTCTCAGCGGAAGTGGGAGCTGTCCACAGAAAACAATGGAAGAAGCCAGGATTTTAGTGGAGCTGTGATTCGGCAGTAGCTGTGACTCACCTCCTTCCAATTTTTTTTGGTTAAGAGTAAAGGCATTGTGAAAAATGTGTTTTTAAAAAAGTTTTAAAAGTTTAAAGTATTTTATATCTACATGTAGAGCACGAGTTTTCTGCACGTGCCAGATTGGTGCT
This sequence comes from Elgaria multicarinata webbii, assembly GCF_023053635.1. NCBI lineage: Eukaryota > Metazoa > Chordata > Lepidosauria > Squamata > Anguidae > Elgaria > Elgaria multicarinata. The sequence continues at coordinate 133,389,533 of NC_086172.1, read as the reverse complement.
CTGAGGAACTCTGAGGGAGCAATGTTATTAGACTAAAATTTGTGAGAGCTGTTTTATATTAGGGATTTATTTTATTTTTTTGCTGGAACCAGGCCCAGCCTCACCTCCAACCTACTATGGGAATAGTGGAATATACTACAAGGCTGTAGTGTATTGTATTGGCACTTTTAACTGTTCAAAAATTTTATGATCTGCAACCTTTCGAGTTCTACAGAACTTTTCATCAGGCTTGATGGTATAAGACACCCCTTCCTCTCTCTCTCCCTTCCTCTTCCTTTCCATGCAGCAACATGTCAGAGAACAGAACAAATGTCTCATTAGAGGTCTGAGCTGATTGCATGCAGAGGGCTTTTTAAATTAGGCTTACAGCTGCATACTTGCCTTAAGGCTGCAGCAAGTTACCCACCACTGGTTTATGCTGACACTGGTCGCTCTGAGTTTCAGATTAGTTTTTCTAAATACTATCTGAAGATGGGCAGAGTGGATGTAAGACCTTTTGCTTGCAAATCCTGTGCATTGCCACTAAGTGAAGGCCCACTGAATAGGGGGTTGTACTGTTGGATCAATTAATCAACATCACACAAATCTAAACAGATTAATTTGAGACTTTTAGTCATGTAATTAATTGAATGTATAACCTGCCCTATCCTTTATGCCTGTGGTGTTGTTGCAAAAATAGCTCATTCCCTGGTGTACCAATTCCAATTCAGCACACAAGGAGGAAAGGAGATGAAGTATGGGTCAAACAATGTTTATTCTGCAGAATAAAGAGGCACTGGAGCTAATTGCTGAAAAGCATGTGCCTACCTCGCAAGGGAAGTAGCTAGGTATTTATACATCATCTTCTCTGGTGCAGCATACGTAGGCACCATCTAACAGGAAATTTCTAGCTGAAAAGAAAATACATGGAAATACATTTTCTTGGCAAGCATCTACTGTACTCACTGTTCTTTGAGAGAACATTCACTTGATTTTGGTTATCTTAAAAATGGCTTCTCTTAGACAGTTTGCAACATTTCTTTAGCAACTAAGCATGGCAACTGCTGTAGGTTTTTCTAGTTCATTGCTGGGCTCTTTTCCAACAGTGGACTACAGCATTTTAATTCTTACCTCCCCCACTTCCCAAATTTATATGTTCCACAGACAAATTATTTTATAAACTGAAACAAATTTGCAACACTCTCAGTTCTCTAGCCCAGTTCTCTCTAACTCAAATGAACTAATCCATACTTTTATGAACACCCTTTCTAAATTCAACTTATGCACATTTGGACAGAAAAAAGCCATACATGCATGGGATTGTGTCCTTAATACTCTCTATTATTACACTGTAGTCCAAAGAAGAGAGCACTAGTAAGGGAAAGTCCAGTATATGAGATAAGGAATACTGACTGCCTAAGAGATCGTTCTGTCCATTGTAATTCTGCCCCCAAAGGAAAGAAAAAAATTTCCACCTAGAATGCACTGAACTTCTGTTATAAAACTGCCATATGTATCCACTAAAGCCAAATTATTACAGGTACAGAAGTGATTTGATCACTATTTGCTAAGTTTAATATATCCTTGGAATATTTATTTATTACATTTATATTTCACTCAATTGCTGAAGCTCTTTGGGTGGTTCACAAAGAGGTTAAAACCATAAAATACAAGAACATAATAAAACATAATGTTAAAACTTTTTAAAGAGATACAGAAGAAAACCAAAGTAAAACAAATAGCAAAGGACAACAGGAGTACAAAGATCTAAAAAAATCACTAACAACATTTTGAAAACTGAAATAAGTTGAGAGATATCCTGCTTTTCCAGTTCTAGCTTTCTAGTGTTGAGATTACTAATAAATTTAAAAATAATGTTTTTGGACTAAAAGTTCCATCCCCGATGGAAGGGGGTGTAAAAACACACACGCCTCCTTTGACTCCAATGGAGATTTCCCCCTCTATTTATTTGTTTATTGCATTTCTATACCGCCCAATAGCCGGAGCTCTCTCTTATTAACCCCACAAAGGAATCTCAGGACAAAAATTGATGGGTGAGGACATTTACCTCCTCCCTTCCTGGAGTACTGTGGTCCAGATCGAAATTGAGGCTCTGTGTGCTTACTCTGGAGCAAATAAACCAAGCTGATTACAAAAATGTTTCGTTTGATTCTTTCTGTCTTTCTCTCACACACACTGACTTCTTTTTCTCTCACTCTCCTCCACGTCCCATTCATTTGTGGTTTGTTTTGGGATGCTTTATGTTGAGACAGACAGATGGAGCTGCTTCTCTCCAAACACGTTAGTTGCTACCTCACTGACACTCTGACTGGGTTCACATAAGATGCTGACCAGTCAGGGTGACTGCCCACAATGAGTTAGCATGTCATGCAAACCCGGACTGTTGTTATCAGGACAACTTAACCTGATAACCAACAATCTTCAGTAGAAGTTGTTTTAGACACTATGTCTTGGTGTATCATGCAAACACTGACATGCCAACCCATTGTGGATAAAGGGCAGCAGCGATCTTCTCTGCAAGAACAGCAGAAAAAACCTGCCCCTCTTGCCAAGCAAGGCCACGATCACCATTCATGATTGCGGCCAAGCTGCCGCCTGTGCTCTTTTCCCCTTGATAGTTACAGTCTGGCACCTTGGAGGGCTGTCACACACTGCCTTCACCGTTACTGATCCCCCTTTCCCATCTCTGATCGTGATCTTGATCATGGGGGAAGCTCTTTTATTTTTTTCCCCTCAGGCCATTTTGTGCAAAAACAGGACAGGGATTTCTTTTCTTTTTTTGCACTTCCCTGGTATGGGGAATGTGCACAAATATTTATTTAGTTGTTTTCTTGATTTTTCTTCAGATGTACATGTGCGCAACAGCATGAAACCAAAGGATAATGGCTGGTTACTCCTGTACCCCTGTACCACTTGGCAAACATACAGGGGTGCAGGCAAGGATAGCCTGTATCCTTCCATTTCTCACTGTTGTGGATGTGCACATCTGCGGAAAACCATATCATTTTCTAAAAAATTGCACACATTTCCTTGCCACAGGGAAATGCAGACAAAATAGTATGTAAGCATTCTCAGCGATGAAACCCACCCTCTAGAACACTCTCCCACATGCTGTTCAAGAGGGGGAGGTGGTGGTGAACTTTAAATGTCTCTTAAAGTCATATCTGTTTACTCAAACTTTTCCTGAAAAGTAATTGCACTGCTCTGTCCTGTTCTCGTAACATTTTAATGAATTCATTATTTTAAGTTGTTTGTCCTTGGTTTTTATATTACATTATGTGTATTTGTGATGTAAAAGTCTTAGAGATCTCAGGATATCAAGTGGCATAGAAGGAGTTTAAAGAAAATGAAGAAAATAAAGAAAAAATATTTTCATACAAACAAAGGCTGTGTGTGGTTCAATCACGTAATGACTATGCTAATGACAAGGTAATTTACTGTCCTTTTAAACATGCACGTATGGAGCTCCAAGAGTATGCATCATTAGAAACTCTCAAAATTTGTACTTGATGTGCTGTAATGTTTTTGCATCCAAAACAAATTCCTTACCTGTTGTTAACCATGACCTTGCAAAATATTTAGTGAGGTCCACTATAGCAGGGGTGTAGAATCTCAGGCCCGATGGCCAAATCTAGCCCACTTGGGGTTTCAATCCTGCCCTTTGAAGTTCTTTTGATATTCCCACCACCTTTCCCCCAACAATTAACTAATATCCTGCCTTTTCGCCAGTACTGGGACTCAAGAATTTCTGCACCCCTGCACTACAGAATATTAAAGCCTGTTTTACAGAGATGCATCTGCCAAATTGCAAGTTAGAAAACTGTCTCTTGAGTGTCTCTCCCACATGTTTTGCCAGATTTCCATTGGCTCTTTGACTGCCTCTAAATTCTCAGAGTGGAACAACAGAGTTTATTGGAACCTCTGGTGCCACTGCTGCTGTGGCTAGGGAATCCCTTTTTGTGTCTCCACATCCGCACTAGAAATAGTTCCAAACATCATTAGAGCTCTGGAGGCTTAAGGAAAGTCAGCTTCAATTAGAGATCTGTAGGGCAACTAAGCCCAAAGAAGAGAAGGCACAGGATGTTAAAAAAAAATCATAGTAATGTAGCGTGGAACTGTAACATTCTAAGAAGGAAGCTGATGTGGAGATTTGGGCCTGATTTAAAAAAAAATGGCAATGAACACTCAAATAATTATTATAGCTGCAGAATAAGCTGATGGCTATAGTCACTTCAGAAATGCACTCCCTTTGCCTAAGAGTATGTTTGTCTCGTGTGTTTGTACATTACAAAAATTAGACACAGCAGCTGGAAACTTAGACGGATTTCCTGCTAGGTAAATGCATGCTGCTTCAGTGGCAAATCCTGCTTTCTGAGGGTTTAGCACATAATTCAACATGCTCTACACACTGTAATCAAAAACTTGCATCTGACTGGTGGCTTTTAATTTTTAAACCAGTAATTAGTTTGCTTATGAAATTATAACAGGTAAGTACATATCCTGAGAAATTGGCCTCATTCAGTTCAAAATAAACACTGGAGTCAGTGGCCATTAGCCATTGCCCTATGACAGATGTTTGGGCTCTTCTCATTAACTCCTGCAAGATTGGGGCACAAAATAGCTTCAACCTCAAAACAGAAACTTTGGGTGATTGGGGAAAAAATAAGGGCTGGAACCAATGATGCAAGTGAAGCCATTGTTTTGATTCTCTGGCCCTACAAGCAATGTCTTCTAATGGTTCTATTTCAAGCATTTTGTTTGGCCACTAAGATAAACTTAGCTACATTTCTGTTTCTGTTGAACTGGCATGCAAGATGACTAAATATATTGTTTCAGCAATAGTGTGGGACCTGATAGCGTGTGAGGTTGTAAGGTATTTTGTGCATCTATTCTATCGCTTACAATAGAAGAAACGATTTAGCATTTTTATTGCATATATTGCATTATAGTCCCTTGGCATAACGCTCTACAGATAATTCTGTATCAGAATTAATTGGTTTTGGGTCAAAAGGTATATTCCATTTTGGCTTTGTTTTTAATGTCTCTGCCCATAGGTTTCTAGAATGAAAGTCCTAATAAAGACCAGACAGGTGTGTTGTTTTAACAATGCTATTGACCATCAATTTTCTTATAAATCAAACTCCTATCAGTCTGTCCTGACCTCTTAATTTCAGAATAAGGAATTGCTCTGGTCTGCTTAAATAAAGCAATCTAATAGCATAAATTGTAGCCTGCTGCTATTTAACTATGCCAGTAGAGCTTCAGTGTTTTTCTGTGGAATTCGCCCCACAAAGGCTCCTGGCTTCACTCTACTTGAGGTGGCTTTAGAGGACCTTTTAAGGACTCCCTTTTGCAGAAAGATTTTAATGGGCATTTGTACAGATAACAATGTTAGGAATTTGGTTGTATTGTTACTTAAATATTACTATGCTTTTAGAGCTTTTTACAGCTTTTTATCATTGTCCTTTTCATTGTAAACTGTTCTTGAGAGTGTTCAGGGCCATGTGAAAGAACCTGATGTTGCAGTCAGTGAGAGTGATCCTTATAGAAAAACACTGCAAACTAGAAAAACAAACTGCAAATACAACACAAACCCAATGCATTATCTCAATTGCACTTGATATTGCTCTATTATTTAACCAAGTAAGTAAAAGAATTATGCACTGTCCTCCTTTTCATATGGTCAGCCTACTATTATGAAAAAAACTTTGTTGCATTTAACTTACCCCCAATGTTTCAACTTGACCCCCAAATTACAAAACAGCTGAGAAGTACAACACATCATAGGTCCCCATGCTAATATATGATGGGTTTCAATTAGCATAATTTTAATCTAACCACTGTTCTCTGAGCAGAAGTATAGTAAATTGTTCATAATGTCGAACGGGATATAAAAGAGATCCCAGGGTAGAAGTTAGTCAGCACAGTAGGATGGGTCCCTCATAATAATAGGGTTTAGAATAGTCTTCCCTAACCTGGTGCCCTCCAGATGTGTTGGATTACAATTCTCAGCAGCAGCTGACTGGGGGATGCTGGGAATTGTACTGTAACACCACTGAAGGGTATTAGGTTGGGGAAGGCTGGTTTAGGATATTGCTTTATTATTTAGTATGGCTTACACGTGTGACTCTGTAACTCTGGCGTTTTGGTAATTACATCTTCTCTTTTTGCTTTTAAGTATGCACTTTAATTGCAGGCTACATAACACAGCTTTCCATCGCAAAGTGTATGCTGGCATTCCACATGAATTTTTGTTAACTCATCCTCTTTTTAGGAGTGAATTAACTTGAACACCTGAAAATTATTAAAATTACTCTCTGCTGCATATAATTTTTCAGGTTCAAAACTGAGTCCATGTATATCTGTATTATTAATTTATAAGGTCTACATGTGAGGTACACATAAAATGGCTGTATATTGGCTATAAGTGTTATTGCTTACATAAATAAAGTACAGGCTTCAAGATTTGTACAGCATGTCATCATTGAGACAATTTTATGTTGGAGCCATCTACTTGAGATAATAGGACATTTAAAGCTTTACCTTGTAAAGTGTAGTTATGCCAATTTTAAAGAAATGCCTCCGTTTTAAATTGGGACAATGCGGACTCAGTGGTTTGGAAAACAGCCCCAAAATGTTTTCAAGTAGAGTAGCACCTTATGGGTGGAAAGAATGTGCATAGTTATTAAGCCTTAAGGAAAGTCAAATGGATGAAGTATGTTACACAAACCTTCCTTGCTGCTGCACAGGAAAGAAAAGGTGACAGAAGGATTAAAATAAACCTAAATGACATTGGAATAAGCCCCCAAACATATACACATTAAGGTAACTTAGTATTTAGTTTTTATACAATACTTTTCCTAAGGGCTCAAAGCAACTTACATGTATTATCCTGCCAATAGCCCCTGTACATTAAGCCATTATTATTATTATTAACATAGTATAGATTTAGGACTGAAACAAAGAGACAGGTGGCTTGCCTAAAGCTATCTAAAAAGTTTATGGCTGAGAAGATATTTGAACTACATTTTTCCTGAAATAGCTGGTATAGTCAATGGTATAGTCAGGCTTTTACATAAAAATCAAAAACTTTATTCAGTAATTCCTGTATCTGTCTTGGAATGTTGGGGTTTAGTTATGATAGGGGAAAACGCAGCATAAAAAATCTCATCCAGTTAAAAGGCCTTGGGGAAAAATAAAATTATCATATGGCTCTGGAAAGCTATTAATGCAGTCACTAGGCCAGCCTGCCTGGGAAAAAGAAATCCATAAGCAGGTTGCCACAACTAAGAAGGCCCACTCTCTAGTTGTCTCTCACCATACCTCAGATGGTGTTCAACAATTAACATTGTTCAGGGACTTAGACTTATGCCTATAACTCTCAGCATGCCTTGGGTGGGAAGGAAGGCTTATTGGACTTTGGTGGCCATGATCTGGTACTGACTTGTCCTCCTGGGTTTAAAGGGAGAGTGCCTGGGGCCAGCTGCCATGGTCGCTAGGCTCCATCGGAAGCAGGAGGGCGCACCTTCGGGCCTGTTGCCAATGGCAACAACCAAGCTAATCATCAGTCAGTCAGCCAGCTGACTCCCTCACAACCTATTTCCAGGCACCGATTGCACAGCGCAGAGTGGACGGGCTTGGCCAGACTTCATTTCCCGTGAGTCTCAGTGGCAGGACTCCCATTGGGCAAGTCAGGCATTGCGGTGAAAGGCATGCCAGGGAAGAGAGAGAGAGAAGAAACAAATTTAATTTGTTTAAAGTTACCTCACAGGCTTAGTATCAGCTTACCTTGCAGTGTTGTTGTGAGGGTGAGAGAGGAAAAAAGAAATATAATTTGATTAAAAGTGTACTATTTTATGATTACCTCACAGACATCTCTTGGGGGGGAGGGGAAGCAACCCTGTGTATATCACCTAGTTGAGAATAAAACTGTCAATGTCGTACTGCTTTGATACGAATCTTGGGTGTGACCACACTTGGATGGTGTACAGTTCTGGTCACCATACTTAAAGAAATGAAATTGTAAAACTTGAAAAGCTGCAGAAAGGGCACCTGTACATATAATTTCAAAATTATATGTACATATATAGAAGAGTTGTGTGTTATGTTAGAAAAAACAGGAGCCTACTTTGCTCCTGGACAACGTACTTTGTGACACAAGTAGTCTATGGATAATCAGTTGCTAAAGGCTAGTGTGACTGGCACTATCTGGTGCTCTACAGAACAGGTGAATGTACAGAGATAGCTAATAGACATAGATTGACCTAAAATAGCTAAAAATGAATTTTCTGCTTATATACATTCAAGTCTAGATGTTGATGTTCTAGTCTAAACTAACATCTCACCCTACTTATGAGCTTTCCTGGGGCACCATCAGATAAACTGCCAGCTAGAGACAGGCACACCTACATTCCATTGAAATGGATGGCATTAACTATATACTTCACACTTATGTTCAACTGGATTTATGTGCAAGATATGCACAGGAGTAGGAGCCAGATGCACTGTGTGTAACCCACAAAATATTACCTGTACCACTGCATAGGCAAAACCCTCTGTAAGTACCTAAAACCAGAATCTAGTAAAGCCCTGGTTTTGTGCACTGTCACTTAAATTCTTGGCAGTCTTCTGCCCATGACTAGAATAGGATAGAATATGCCTAACAAGCTTAACTTTTGTAAACCACCCAGAGAGCTTCGGCTATGGGGCGGTATATAAATGATGATGATAGTAACAACAACAATGTATATATTAGTACTTCACTGTGGTCTATGGTGTTGCTGGCAGGTTGAAGTTGGTTTGATCAGACTGCTGAGGCACTCTTGTAGAATTGAGCAATTCAGGAGAGTTTAACAAGCTTCTCCTTGCTCCCTATTATCCTAGAACACTGCCAAATATTAATATATACCTGGTCCAAAAGCCGCTCTGAGAGCCTTTTTCAGCTGAAGAGTAGAGTAATTTTAAAGAACTAAACAGAAGCAACAAGACCTAGGTGCAACCTGCATCAACTCTGCACAGTCTTAGCACAGCTACAACGTGTTGTAAATCAAAAAGAAAAAAACACTAGCCTTAGTTTTGGTTTTGCAAATTCCTTAATTCACAGAAGCTTGGTTAAACTTGGGGAAAGTGCCTTCACAATAAGCCTATATAGAGATATTGCTCTCTTGCTTTTGAACAGGCTTGTATTAAACACACACAAAAACACACATGAAAAAAATCCGTTCTAACAGGCTGCAGTTGTACACAGAAGCAGCTGAAGAATAATCCCAAGCCATATTTAAGTATCAAAATTATACTGAATGATCAACTTGGTTGATAGGCTGCAAAAATACATTTTAGTTTGTTTTTGTGCACAGCTGGCACTTCATAGAATTTTATTTGGACAAACATATTTACTAGTTACATAAAACACAGGTGCCATCCCACAAACCCATCAAGCTCTGTTTTTCTTTTTAATATAGCTGGTAAGTCACAGCAGGTTGAACTAAAATATCACAAATCAGTTAAACAAAGTACAGCTGTAAACTTTTGCACTGGATGTATTGCATTCATGTTCCAGTTAAGTTTAAATGTTAAGTTAGGAATATGGCCATATGGCAACTACATTTGCAAGAGCTGCAGCAACATTTGTTAGAGGAGGTAGCAAATGCGTTGTTAAATCTGAAAAGCACAGGCCTACCCTGCCTGTAAACATTTCTAGGAGCAAGAGTTATAAATATTTGAAGTACAGCAGAAAGGATTCTGAGTGGGGTAAGACACTCAGGTATTCATCTGAAAGTAATTAAAACAGTATTAACATTTAGTATGTTAACTCAAATGTGTGTAATTTAAACAATACAGAATATATTAGAAAATTTAAGTATTAAAAATGCTAGGTGTACAGATTCACTGTTCTGATATTTGCAGTTAACTTTCCTCCATGCCTAAATTTTAGTACGATTAGGTCATACAGTTATTTAAGTAGTCAGTCAGTGGAAATATCCACTTAAATATATTTAAGTGTGCAAAATGTTTCAAAATGATTTGTACACAATTCGTGTAAAAACCCTGATTTATTTTTTAATAAAGAGTTTCCATCTGTCTATATGGTATCTTAATATATTGGCTATATGGTATCTTGATATATTGGCTATTTGCAATACTAGCAGTTAAGGCCTCTTGCTATATACAATTTCTCAGTAGTGCAACAAAAATAGTCTTTAATATCTTGATTAATATAGCAGACACACATTTCAGAATTTCAATATAGCAAAACTGCAAATTTTTAACATATCTTGAAAATATACACATTTTTACAGTTCATACGAAAAACAAAGTTTAAAAAATATTTATGGCGACTGGTCTCCCGTGGTTTCTAGTAGCTAGTTCTGCAATTCTGTCTTCACAATTAAGTTTTGCCGTTTTATACAATTATGTAGTAGAAACACTTTCACGACTTCACCAGATAATTGAACAACTCCCGAAATGCAGCAAAGGCATACATACAGTTTTCATAGTGCTCTTTCACCTCATTGAAGTAAAAGCTGCTCCTATTAGATTTTTTTCCACTTCAATGTGAAGCAGATGGATTTTTAGTGGTTGCATTAAAGAGTCCAACGGTCTAGTCCTCTTCTGCCAAAGTCAGTTTTCAGAAGAGAAGTCCTTTTGGAAATTATAGTTCAGCTTTACTTGAAAGGTTTTCTTAGCCAATACACACTAATGTGTGTTCACATGCGCACATACATACGTTGTCCTCCAGGAACGTCAGTGCAGCTGTAATAAATAAGCATCCACATCCTAAAAAAAGCAGTAAGGAAAGAAGACATTAATTCAAAGAGCAATTCATAGCACACAGCAGGACTAGAAATCCAAGGGGAGGCTATCACTGCTTATTTGAAATGATGCAATCATTCTGCAGCCATCTTAAGCAGATCTTCCAAGTAGCATTTGCTTCGAGACAGGAAGACCATTTTTCAAGATTGTTCATTCACATTTATAGGATGATTTAGTGAACTCCCTCCTATATGAATCTCTTATCTTACTCATAAATATTCCTTCCTAGAAATCGAAACAGATAAGACAGTTCCCGCCCCACTGTAGGTACTAGGGGTGTGCACTCCGTTCCAGAATTACCTGGTAACCACGAACATCTGTGGAGCATTTGATCTTCCAGAGCAGAGATTGGCCATTTCCAAACCCATCGATTAATATCAAAGCAGAGACGTGCCCAATCAGAGCTTCTAAAATCTCTGGAATTACCCTGGTGTGTGTGTGTGTGTGTGTGTGTGTGTGTGTGTGTGTGTGTGTGTGTACAGTGAATATCTCCATATTTGTAAGAAGGTGAGGGGTAGCTCTGATATTGACTTCTGTGGCTAACCAATTAGGAATAGCCACAGCAGTGTTCCTGACCGCAGTGTTCAGGGAAGTGGGAAACACTAGCTGCTGATTCTGGCTGGGGGGAGGGGAGGGAGAGAGGGAGTGTTTTTCTGCTTGGACTCATAGAAGTCAATCATCCACATTTCCACAGTGTGAAAGTGCTGCTAGGCTGGCTGGTAAGTGAGAAAGCTTATATATTTGAGTCAGGCACAAGCAGGGTCTTTATTTCAGTGGTGGTGGTGGGGGCTCCGTCCAATAGATCTGGAGGGCACCAGGTTGGAGAAGACTGGAGTGAGGAATTTTTTTAAAAAAAAAAATCCTAAAAAATTAAAGCATGAACCGATCTGATTCAAACTTGGCATGGCTAAAGCCCTCCTTAAGAGCTATCACCTTGCCATGTTTCATCTCTTTATCTATAAAAATTACACAGATGTAAGCATTTTTGTTAATACCGGTTACCCGAATACTGAACGGTTCTTCGACGGGTAATCCAACGAGGTGGAGAGAGGGGGAGGGGCTCCAAAATCGAGGCAAAGAATCACCTCTACAGAGCTCCAGATTGAATTTCAAGGCAGAGAAAACCCACTTTGCACACCCCTAGTAGGTACCTACAAAATAATTACATCAAGCATTTGAAGTGTTACACTGGAATTGTTGCTTAATGTTGAAATGTTGGACCTCTAGGCATAGTTCCCCTATATACACACACACCTTCCTCTTCTTCTTCCAGCAACAGATGCTATGCTAAGCATGCATGCAGGGGAATTTCCTCCTCTTCTGCACATGCCTATTAGCCTTTCTAGAACAGCATTAAGGCCTTGAGTCAGAGTGATTGAGAGAGAGTATATTTTGTTCCTGCATTCCTCACACCCTCTTGCTCATAGCCATTTCAGGAAGAGGATGATACAAATAGGAGATCCACTCACATCTGGGTACGGACAGGATTCTCCCCTCCTCAACCATGCATGCCCCTCCATGGGAGCATAGGGCCTAAGAGGAATCAGGCAGTCTCTGGTTTGAATCTCACCTCTGCCATGAACTCAACTAGCTTGCTTAAGTATGCCATTCTCTCTCTGCCACACACTCAGACTCTCAGCCCCCTATCGACAATATAGGGATAATACTACTAATCTTTCTTACAGGGTTATTGCAAGGTTTGCAACAAGATAATGTGAATCCCTTTGAATGCTAAGTTGCTCTATAAATGTGAAGTATTATTAGGATTATGCCTTCTTATCTACCACCTAATTTAAGCAACAATACTACTCCTACCCCTCTATTTCAAATTTTCATCTGTTCCTTCTGAGGATTCCCCCCCCCCCCCCTTTTGACTAAGGAAGGCACAGTAAGGAAAACAAAGGTCAGGCTGATGATCTGGCAAAACAACCAAGAAGTGAGAAATGAATATGAAGCAGAGACTGAAGAGCAGATATACAATAGAGCAATAAGCCAGACTCATTCAACCCAACTTCCTTTAGTCACTTGATGGCAAAAGAGGAGGAGGGTGGAGAAGTTGATAGATAAGAAGGTAGGCTAATGCAACATCTGTAGGCCCATAGCCATATCAAAGCACAGGGCAAAATAATTAATTGATATATGGAAACCCAATTCAGATTTCCAAGTACACCACCAAGAAATCAGACAATTCACTATAATTTAACTCTTTATCAAAATTTAATAGCATGAAGTTAGATTTATAAGTATTATTACCTTTGCTATGTTACCCGTATATCCTGGAACCAATGTAAGATGATTTTCTTGTTTCCACAATCCACATAATTGTTCCTTTAAAATCTGAATATTACTATGAAAGAAAGGTACGGGTATGGAATTATATCGCACTTAGAAGTGTACTGCAATAGCTGTTTTAGCAAATTTTTCAGACACAAATTATATAAGGGTCAAACAGGCATTAGAAAAAACAGTTAGCAAATCTAGATATAAATTATTTATTTTCTTGACAGAAACAGTGAAAAAACTTCAGCTGTACTTTGAGGAGGCCACAACAGACATAAATGGTGAACTGGTTGGAACTAGAGCAGGTCTCAACTTTATTGTTACTTTGTAGTATTTGCTGCTTCATGATCCTGGAAACCCTTTGTGTTTTTAATGGTGTATTAAAATATTAGATTCCCTACATAAATTTAATATTTTCTCAAGAAAAAGTGTGCCAATTATGTATTTATCATTTATTACATTTCTAATCTGCCCAATAACTAATGTTCTCTGGGTGTATTGCGAACAGTTAAAAAAAATGAAAACAGTTTGCATAGAATGTTTTCTTTAAAATTATATTATTTAACTTGATTGATTTCAGAGCTGCTTCAAGCAGTTCACCCAGAAAAACTAGTTCTTACCTTGAATAAGAGGGGCATCTTTGATTTCTAATTATTAGAAAAGATGCAAAAAATGTTTCAGGCAGTCTCTAGATCTTGAGAGTCACAAAGTGCAACACTTACCCATCTTCTATCTTTTCTGTATGGGAAGAGAGCTCTGACCACCATCTTTTAATCACAGCCTGGAGCCAATTTAAACCAACGATTACATATCTGAAACAAAATGTTTTACTGCTACAAAAGATGCTGAACGGGATTTCAAACCCAAGAAGAATCTGCTCAGACAATTCATCGGTAAGAAATTGTTTCAGAGAAACAGGAGAAAAGTGGCATGGGGAGAGCTGGTACTGAAGGAACTTTTCCACTACATTTACTACAGTGTCAAAGAAATTTTCTCTTGAAGGCAAATGGGCGGGGGGTTTCCTTAAAATAAATTAATTAATTAATTTTCTTCCAGATCACTTTGCCTAGCAAACCAAGGTTTAGTTTTCTGTGTATCTTTTTATGTGAATTTGATTAAGCAACTGAGAGAGCAACCCTATGGCTGCTAGAAAGGGACATAGGGTATTTCAGATCCCTGGATCCTAGTCTGGAGACAGTGCTCTGACCTCAGTCCCAGGAGAACTGTGCCAGCTGCCTCTCTGAGCTTGTAGATGGGTGAAAAGAGGTGTGCCAATTGTCGGGAGGGGAGGAGACTGGGGATGCAGGGATACAAGCTATCACCAGCCTCCAACCCACCCCTCTCTGAAGCCTCCACTAAATGGGGAGGGGGGATAACCCCCATCTAGCTAAACTGCAGAGCAGGAAGAGCAATGTGCCTCCTACTCTGCATTGGATACTCTTAAACAGGGCTGTGCATGGCCTCGCCGAACCGCTTCAGATCCCTATCCAGACCTTCCGGATTGGGCCCGAACCGGTTCGGGTTGATCCGAACCTCCCCCGATCCACTCCGGAACAAGATCTGGAGGTCCAGATCAATATTCGGCCCCCATTTTGCCCCCCTTCCCAACTTACTTGCCTCCGCAGCAGATGGCAGAGCCAGGTAAGGGGGGGAAGGAGGGACAAAATGGGGGCTGAACAAGGCCCCTCCCCAGACCATGATGGAGCCAAGCAAGCCCCCCACCCCCTTACCTGGCTCTGCCATTGTCACTGCACGGCCTACAGGGGTGGCGAACGGGGGAGCCAGGTAAGCTCCCCTCCCCACTTACCTGGCTCCAAAGCTTCGGAACGGTCTGAACTACTTCAGGCCGATCTGGACTTCCCCTGATTCACTCCGGAACCGGGCTTTGGAGGTCCGGATCAGCATGCTCCGCTTCGGATCTGGGGATCCATAACAGAGAAGAGCACACCCGTACTCTTAAGCCTCCGTGTTCGGAGGATTAGAAGTACCCACGGCGGATCTCATAGGATTGTGTCCTGAATTTATTTAGATGGCTTGGTCAAGCTACGCTTTGAATTGGGGTAGATACATCCAACATGACTATTTTTTGCATGTTACTAGCAGAAAGTATGCAATCAAGATGAGGAAGGTTGAGAGCAAGAGAGCGAGCGAGAGAGAGAGAGAGCGAGAGAGAGCGTCAGCAGTCCCAAGCAATGTAATTCTAAGAATGCATCAGGTTTAATAAATTGCAACAGCCAGTGGGGAAAGATTAAGATTTATTTTATCATCATCTAAATATTCACAAAAGAATTGCATTTTAAGACTTACTCTTCAAATTTGCTTTTGAGCATTAATTTTACTAATGGGAGAAGGTCTACACAGCAGCCGACGGAAATATATGTTTTTTCTTCCTGTAAGCTGAAACAAGGTACTGTCAGTAAGCATAAACATATACTTTTGGGATCTAAATGCTATAAACTCACTCCCTTAGAATTTTTTACCTGCTGGTAAGGACAGGAAGGCAGTCTACCACTACACCCAGATCTTGTATCCTATAAACATCAAAGAAAAACACACCATCAGACACTGCCTTGCATAATTCTCCTATACTTGAGACTTAAGCTCAGTATTTCAGGAGCAAGCACAATCATTTAAATTTAAGTATAGTAGACTACAAATTGCTTCTTTAAAAATAGGACACAAACATCACAGCACCCTTAGGGCACAGTTCAGACCACCACAGACACAGAACTTGTGGAGGATTACTACATGCTATAGAGTCCTGCTGTCCCGTCAAACCTTGGCTTTGAGCACTTGTGAAAGCAGGACTGGGATCATTAAGGTGAATAGAAGGTCTGTACATGCCTCCTACATCCGCCCCATCCCCTGTGTGGTGGGAGAGGGAATCCTTCACATGCAAATGCTGTGCCATTGGTGGACTGGATTGTGCCCATAACCTTTTCCATATTTACCTCACTAAATAAGCTACGAGCTCACTTATACTTCTTCTTCTCCAGAAGGTTAAAGCTACATTCAGCCGGAGATTTCTACTGAAGAGAACTTGTGCCATTGTATCATGATCTTCAGAAACCTAGAGACATGGGAAAGATGTAAACATTAAGAACTAAGTGTCATTCTATACTTTTCCTATTCTGTTGGGTCTCATTAATGCTCCCATATACAGCGCTTTACAGGTTACTTGATCATTTGAAAGGTTACAGAATCTAAGCTGTTATGATCGGTAGTAAACATTTCTATAAAGTGTGCCCTAGGTCCAAGTTTGATGCACTATCCCTACAAATAATACAAAAAGTCCATTGCCCAATCTTGCACCATTTACTTCCTCTGCACAGAGAGAAAGAGAGAGCGACCATAGTATACTGCTGCATTTCTCCACTAGAGCAACAGCAACATGCACATTTTGCCTTTCTACAGAGATAGGGAAGACAGGGTGCAATTGCAGCATGCTGATTGTTTCTCTAGCTGAGAAAAACCCAGAGGAGGGCTGTGGTTCTTGTGCTTCCATCTACAGACAATTTTTAGTTATAGCAGAAGGCTAGGGGAGATGTCCAGGCCACTAGGACCAGTGATGGTCAAATGTCTGTATCCTGGGAGGCAACTATTCTCCAGAAGATGAAACAATTTGACCTCCCTCATAGATAATCAGGCTTCCTCTCCTCTCCTATGAGTAGATTAAGAATTTTCATTATGAGATAACAGTAACAGGAAAATTATAATTCACTTAGAATAAAAGCAGGTATCTCCTGGGGTGGTAAAATATTAAATATGGGTGCTGGAGGTGGGATAAGGACCCTAATCATTAAATTATGTACCTGTTAAGAATTGGTAGAAATTCTGAAAACCCACACTTAATAAGAATTGGTACTACCACATTACGTATTTTGAAGAAAAACACGTTATAAATATAACGCAGGAATGGAGTATTTATTTATTTTGTACCCTACCATTCTACCAAAAAAAAAAAAAAATGACACTCAGGGAAGCTTACAGAAACAATTAAAATTGATTAAATGATGCACTGAAATACAATAAAACCGTAACAATTGCAGAAAAAAATATTATTAAAACAGATGCTCAGCATGTGCACTCAAGTGGTATGAAGCCACCAATTAGAGGGGCTGAGGAACAAATGTGCTTCCCCCACAAAGAGACAAAGACCGTGAAGAGAGATTTTTTTACCACCCAGAGAGCTTCAGCTATTGGGTGGTATAAAAATGCAATAAAATAAATAATCAAGGACTTGAGCATTTTCACTTGTCTTGTCCCACACTTCTGTCCCAGTGGCCTGATCAGAAGCTGCTTCCTTGAAGACTGTATTAGAAGAGGAATGAATAACACCAAGGGGCTGAGCATGTGAGGGGTTTGAAGGAGACCTCACATTCATCCTCAGGTGAGAGTTGGCAAGAGTCTGAGGCCATAGCTAGGCCAGGCCTATATCCCAGGATCATCCCTGTGCATCCAAATGACACTCAGGGGATCCCGGGAGCAGGCAGGAACAACCCCTCCATTTGCCTGGGATAATCCTTATGTCTAGCTAAGGCCTGCGAGAGGAGAACCAGGTGTGAGCTGGGAGGAAGGCTGCCATGAGTACGAGGTCTAGCTGCTAGCCAGTGTATGTAAGTTAATTGTAGAGATATCAATGCTGCCTGTTTCAAATGGAATGGAGATCTATTTGGTCTTGTACATAGTTTATTTTTATGTACGGCTTGAGGATGCTGGATTAGATTTAGTTTTATTTGTATTGTTTTATTGCATGGTACCTTTAGTCGTATCAATATTGTTATGTATTAACATTTGAAACTATTTACATCATGTTTTGTTTTGAGCAGTTATATTTATTCCTTTTAGTATTAATTTGATATGTTGCAAGTTGCTATGGATATACTCTTGTGGAAAAGTGGCATATAAATAAATTAATGAATGAAACTGATGAGTGAGGTAGTAGTCCTTTCCAGAAAAGTGCATGAGATGCCAATACAATAGAATTTACATGAAATATACATAGTTTCACTTCTTTTTCTTACAACTGAAACTGACCAAGGTTTACAACCACATCCATTATTAAAGCGTGATAGGGCTGCCAACAGCCAGGTAAAATTGATTCAAGGGCTAGCTCTCATGCCCTTATTTCTTGTCATGTAAGAATGAAATATTCTATTATTTCTGAAGTTATGGGGAGTCAAAAAAAAAAAGAAAAAAAAGAAAGAAATACAGGAAACCACAGCTCGTTTAAAATGGATGTGTAGCAGTCTCTTTGGATAAGACAGGACTCCAGACATCCAGTGCTTTGCCTAAGAGAGCATAAATCTGAGAAAGGCAGGCAATGTTTACAGGAACACAGTAAGACCCGAGTTTGCTAGGGAGCTTGCTAGCAGGTTTGACATTCCGTTTCATCAGTTGCTTTTAAACGAAGTATTCCAGTTTAACTTACCTCTGAAAAAAAACCACTATATTTTGATGAAGGACTCTCTGTTTGAGAACGGCTAGAATCATTGGAATTCAGTAAGAATGTACGTCCATCAGCAGGCAATTTTGCTGGCAGATTACCTGCACATGCCAGTTCATTTTCCTTATTTGCCATGTCACGGCCCCTGACTTTAGGGAGCTGTTTCTTTCTGAAACAAGGCTTTGGAGAATAATAGTGAACTTTTCTTCTGCAATATACTACTTTGTACAGAGGATGGGGGCTGGTCACAGTTTGTCCAACTGTTGTTCTGCAATAACAAGACAGTATCTTAGCATATATCATGTATAGTGCATATATACATAGTATTTTACAACTTTTTGCAATAAGATTTCTTTTCCAGAACATCATCTGGCATTTCCTTTAGAATCCTTTTACATAATAAAGACTGCCCTGGCATAATTCAAGTCTGCTCTTAGACTTACATGAGAAACACTTCCATCAATCACTTCCTTAGGACTGGCAAGAATTGAACCCATTTGGGATACTGTTTTCTGGATTTCACCCATACATAGCCAACCTTTCCCAGTACATTTTCTAGTAGAGGGGAAATGGAAACTGATGCACAATAAATCATGAGTACAGTATTCTGATAGCACAACCACCCTTACTCAATGAACATCTGCAAGGCATGTTGCTCAAACTTATGACCTACTAAACTGGATATAGCTCACATATAGTGGCCAGTGGGGTGTGTGCATACTTAAAGTTTCTCTTTTTTTGAGGCAAGCAACAAAAACAAGCGAGCAGGGTGGTGTTTGTCAAGCACCTCACAGATGTCCGGTGGACTGTATTCAACATAGTAGATCAGAAGTTTACCAGGCCTCTGTGAAACATTGAGGCAACTATCTTTAATGCATCATTCATTATCCTGAGTAGAGATGGGAACCAGAGGGTGGGGTGGAGAAGAAACAATGTATCATCTCATTTGCTAGCATACCAGTGATGCTGTTAAAACTTAGTTCTGAGAAATAACACCAAAAGATACTTTCTTTCAATAGCCTTCTCTGATAATTTAAGACAAAGAGGAAAACGGATCTCTCTCCTAGACCGAGAACTGTAAATATATTATACAATTCTTTCCTCAAGATGAGCAAAAGCGCCCCTTACCTGCTTATGGAAGAAGCCAAATGTTTTGCAGATTTCTTACCCTAGAAATAAACAGCATAAATGTTACTGAGAATGAAAACACACCCCAAAATGAGTAGTAACTCCTTAATTTTCTGGGTTTTAAAAATGTATTTTCACCTTGTTTCAATTGCTGTAAACAATTGGTACCTGGAGAAAATCTGTTTTTACTGTAGAATGGCAAACCACCAAGGCCTGCTCTGACCATCTTGCTGATGGACAAGATATTGTGACATCCATGGCAGAGGTAGGATTATGACATCAGAGATATGAGAAAACTTTGTACTTAAACTTGTGCTATAATGTCATTCTTCTTGACTAATGAAAGGGTAGGGGAACTTAAACCTAATTCTCTTAACATGGAGATTGCCAGTGTCTTGGATAACTATGCCAGTCATGTGGTTGATTATTTTTTTCAAATTAGCTACTATATACTGTTACATTAGATACTAATGTATCTACAAGCTCAGCACTTGAATATTTTACTATCTGATAGTTTGACTTATTTATTTATTTAAAATATTTATATCCTGCCCTATATCACTAAGATCTCAGGGCGGCGTACAGATAAAAACATACAGTATAAAACAATAAATACACACAGTTAAAAACAAATTAAACCATAATCCAAGTTAAAACAATATATAATTTAAAGGCAATAGATGCAGTTAAAACAATGTGCCAGTGAGTTTAACCATCAAAGGCTTTGTTAAAAAGCCATGTTTTTACTTGGCGTCGAAATGCAATCAATGTTGGCGCCAATCGGGCCTCCAAGGGGAGGGCATTCCACAGTCGGAGTGCCACCACAGAGAAAGCCCTCTCCCTTGTCCCATCATAGCGTATATGTTGCATTGGTGGAATGTGGAGAAGGGCTCCTCCAACAGATCTAAGGTCTCGGGCAGGCATATATAAGGAGAGGCGCTCTCTCTAGTATCGAGGTCCCAAGCCATTTATTTATTTAAAACATTTGTATCCCACCCTATATCATTAAGATCTCAGGGCGGCGTACAGACTTACCATCTGGATTCCTCATATGACAACTTAATGCACAGGTAACCTTTTTTTAAAATAAAAATAAAAATGCCCAGGTATCAATACAAACATTATTTCTGTTGCCACCTTTGGTATTAAATGTGCCAATTTACATTTGTAATCTTTGTGGATAGTGAATGTACGATGTTGGGGAAAGCCAATTTCTCATTTTTGAATAGCATTGCTGCTGTCAAACATTTTGAATCTATTACCCAAAGGTCCAAGAGTTGCCTTCTTCCATCTCTGGTCTTTTGGGTTTGGTGTATTTCATTTATTTAGGCTCTCCTTTGAGCTCTTCACATTCCAATCCCCAAAATGAAAAACTTTCTTCTTAATTGAATGCATAGAACACAATCATGCTTCATGAATTGAAGCAACTCACATTGTATGACTTAATGGAAGGTTCAGATTAGTGAGAATATTTCTCCCCAGTGCTGGGATAGGTATGAAGTAGATTAGAGGTTTTATGTTATGGCAACTACAAACATTGGAGGATGTTTTAAACTGTTCTATAGTTTCCCTTCTCTTCACTGTTGGAATAAAACAAATCCCAGATATCCTATTAACAGGACGCAGTAGCATCCAGGAAGATTTACAAAAATAAATCAGCTGCCATTTTCTGTACATAGGGATGTGGAAGTTGCCTTATACGGCATCCAGATGATTGGTCCACCTAGTCCTAGGAGTCTTTCCTGCCCTACTTTGAGATGCCAGAGATTGAACCTGGGACCTTCAGCATGCAAAGAATGTGCTCTACCACTGAGCCACAACATCCTTCATAAAATTTTGAATTATTACTAAAGTCCAACAAATTGACCTTCTAGGAACATAGGAAGCTTCCTTATACTAAGTAAGAGCACTGGTCCATCCGGCCCAGTATTGTCAACACTGACTGGCAGCAGCTCCCCATGGTTTCAGGCAGGATTCTTTCTTAACGCTACCTGGAAAAGCCAGGGATTAAAGCATAAGCGCTATTATTATTATTATTATTATTATTATTATTATTATTTATTTATTTATATAGCACCATCAATGTACATGGCGCTACCACTGAGTCACAGACCCTCATCTTGGTATGTTTGCCTACCTAGATGGCCAATCTATCTCAGTGTAGTCATTATAATCTTGTCATCTCAATCAGTACAGAAACTTCAGCTGGTGAATCACAAGAATAGCATTCTTTATAAACCATGATATATAAAGACCACCAAACATCCCCCCTTTACTGGTAGAATCAATTATTTAACATTACATGTTTTGTGTCATGTTCTTACAATTTTAGAATGTTTGTTTTAAGAACAAATGTTGCAACATTGAAGATAAACTTTTAAATAAACATCTAAAAGCAATTGAAAAAGCTTACCTCCTTCATGTTCTCATTAATGGAACGAGAGCTCCTTTTTCTAGGGAGATCAACAGTACGACCCTCAATATACAATAGGTTTCGTTTTCTAACATTTTTGGCTTCAGATGCCATAATCACCGAAATCCCTGATTTTCAAGACAAAGAAAAGGTTAATTTATATTCTTAACATTATCTGTCAATAAATAATTTTAACAAAAAACATTTATTAGCATAGACACAATATAGAGGGCATATACTACACATGGATATCTACAAAATTCTGTCAGTGTAAGAAGTTTTCAATTTCATGCCTTGAGAATATTATATCTGTGAAAAAATATTTCCCATCTGTGATACAGTCCAATAAAGATGTCTACATTTGCTTAGAATGACATGTGTTTAAAAATCTTATCCCATCTTTCTATCCAACAAGGATACTCTGGGGGCTGGATTATACAATACCTCTCCCTGATTTAGCTCACATGCATGGGAGGGCCATTCCTGGTTGTCTTGGACATTCCAGCATATCTTCACAGAATCAAATGCAATGGCCTATATATGAACAGCATAGAGTCCAATGTAAAATTTGCATAGCTGATTACCAGGATTTTACTGAGGAAATTGACTGTTACTATTTTGGCCTATGCACTTCTGAATGTGGGCACATAGGTGATGCTGAAAAGTTTTGGCTCCATGTAGATACCACTTGATAGACCATGTTTAATTTCAAGCGCTGTATAAATATGTCAAATGAGCTCCCATAGCCAAAAGTACTTGAACTGAAATCTGATAATGAAAAATTGTTGTTAAAGTGCACTTGAGGCACTTGAGAGAGAGAGAGAGAGAGAGAGAGAGAGTATGTGCTTGTTTACAAAGACTAAACCCCCATACTGATGAGGACTGCACATGTGCAAAGCCCTGTACAAAAATTCTGTTACAAACCATTACCTTTTTTGATGCATATAAGGTGAGTGGGGGACAGCCCATATTGGCCCTTTCAACAAGTATTTCTCCCATACAGCACTACACTTAGCTTGGTGCATAGCTGGACTTGAAACCTCGATTTACCACTCCAGGGCAACTACACACCTGGCTGCACATCCAGCTGCAGTTCTCCCTCTCACTGAACTCTTATTGCTCAGATTGGGGGCTAAGCAGCTAGCTCTGAAACGTGATTGGCTTAAAAAAAGAAAAGAATTCCAGATACTTGGGGCAAAACTTAAAACAACGTGCCCAGAAACGTTTCAAAATACATTTCTTTATGAAGAATTTCCTTCATTTAGTTGGCCTTTTCTGTACGCATTTGTAGATACAGTACTATCAATCTCTTTCCTTTTAAGCAATGGTATGTAGTGCTTATAGCACTTTGATTTATTGTTGTGTATGTGTGATTATGTATGAGCCCCAATGTTGATGATGGTCTGGGCATAAAACCTTGAAGGAAAGGTGGGCTTTTACCTACGTTTAAGGCACGTACAATCAAATTGACCTAATACAGCAATAAGAATTACTGAGCTTATAGTGCAGAAGCACCTTGTGAGAAGGTCATTCACCTGATTTGTGGCAATTCCTCCCCCCCACCCCCACCTCCAGCAACTCCTACAGCACATTCAGGAAGGCTCTCTGACCCCCTGGAAAGGCTTTTCAGTGACACAGGGAAGGGATAAACAAGTTGCACAAGCAATTTCCCTTTGCACAACCGTTGAATCCAATCCAATGTATGCTACTGAATTGTCTAGTCTTAAAAATATTGTAAAATACTACCAGAAAATAATTTCCACTTAAAGCTTTGGATTAGCATTTAAGCCTCAAGTGCATTTTAACAATAATTTTTCATTATCAGATATTTCAGTTCAAGTACTTTTGGCTATTGGAACTCATTTGACATATTTATACAG
This sequence comes from Elgaria multicarinata webbii, assembly GCF_023053635.1. Lineage (NCBI taxonomy): Eukaryota > Metazoa > Chordata > Lepidosauria > Squamata > Anguidae > Elgaria > Elgaria multicarinata. Next base: position 133,365,574 of record NC_086172.1, on the reverse strand, counting down.
CACTTGAAATTAAACATGGTGTACTTTTTAGTTTTGTTTACAAAATATGTCAAACATGCTAATCTGATCCCAGTCATCTAGAACACTGGAAACTGGTGCTCAACAAACTGCACCCCAAGAGCATACAGTGCAATGTGATTTTATTCTTCCAATGTATATATTCTAAGCGTGATAGTTACATTGCAAATTTAAATACAAGCAAAATTATAAAGATAGTAGCTTGGGCTTATCAGGCTATTGCATCGCAGGGCATTTACATTCGTTTCCATGCTAAAGAAATCAAATAATCAGTTTAAACGTTAAGCCTGCATACCAGCTTTCATGACAACTTCTGATGTGGAAGTGCCCGTGAGGTGATATTATTTACCCCATCATTTTTACAATAAAGAGTGCTTTGTTATACCTCTGTAATCCAGTAAAATGTCCATTTTCATCACCAATAGTGATTCTCAGGATATGGCTGAGGTGCAGGTATTCAAAGGTTAATGCAAAATGTGTCATAAGGCCAAAATGTTGCATTGTAGTAAATGTATCACTTCTACAGTGGAAATGAGAATCAAGCCTACATTTTGGGGAAATTGTGGTCAAACACATGAGCTGTGTTCGGACAACAAAATAGTCAATGGCAGGTTAATAATCAACTCCACAGTTGATTATCAAGGGAGTACTCCCCACACAACATGATTATAATCAACTGTGTTGGGGATTAAAGCCAGCACTGAGTTGACTATTAGTCAATGGTGCATTTGATTGACACATCCCCCTTCTTCCCTATCCTCAGTCCTTCCAATGGTATCTCATCAGCCATTGTGAGTTCTGCCAGCCGGACTGAAGTGCAGCAACTATGGTCACTCTTACCACAGGACTATGTAGTCACTAAAAATAAACAACTGTGTGTGACAAAACAGTCAATGGTGCCTGACACATGACATGATAACCAATGGTTGTTCAAATAATTAACTCTGCACAGTTTTGGTTAATTGTGCTGGTTATTTCGGCCGAATAACCAACCGCGTTGTGAAAAAGTCCTGACAGACGACACAATAACCAACTGTTGAATATATAACCCACTGCTGATTATTGTGTCATCCAAGCGGAGTCATGGAGTGATTGGCATTTTTTCAGTTGAAGAGCCGATGGCCTGAAAATCTTACAAAGATGCATTAACAGTTTAATCCTATACATATTTACTAAGAAGTAAATCCCAATGAATTCAATTAGACTTATACCCAGATAGGTGTGTAAAGGATTGCTGCCAAAGGTAGACTCAGAGCTTCTCATCTCTGAGTATGTGTCATTTCCATAATAAAAATTCTAGTCATCTTAATTAGCAGATTAAAAGTTGTCTAGCCAAGCTACTTAGCTGAGCTGAAATCAGTTATTAGATGAGTAATCTATTGCAGAACCAATCATCCTTGTAACATCTGAATAACTTAAATTAGTTCTCTGGGATGGAATTCTGAAACCACTCTGTGAAAAGCTGCACTTAAGTAACATACATAAGTGGCTTACGGATTGCAGTTACTAGAGGAACAATCCCAGTTTGTCATGTATATTGAAAATCATAACTGTCATGATAGACTACTAAGTCTTTTAATAACAGTTAAGCAATTGGGAAGGATCTGCAGGGTCACATGCTCCCCCTCCTTGTGTGGATCCTCCCAACTTTCACTTTCAGAGCTAACAATGGTGAGCATTCCACATATAGCCATAGTTTGCATGAAACAGTAGTTTGCAACCCCTTCTTTAAATATGGTTTCTAACTGTGGTTTGAAACCATAGGTAGCTCCAAAATGAAAGGAAGAGAGGAAATCAAAAGGCACCAGGGTTAGGTGATGGAACACTTAACATTTGCACTGGGCCAATGCTTTCTACTAACCACTTCCACTACAGTGATCATGAAGCCCACTACGTTACTTCAATAATATTCTTTTATCTATTATCATAGAATCATAGAATAGCAGAGTTGGAAGGGTCCTACAAGGCCATCGAATCCAACCCCCTGCTCAATGCAGGAATCCACCCTAAAGCATCCCTGACAGATGGTAGTCCAGCTGCCTCTTGAATGCCTCTAGTGTGGGACAGCCCACAACCTCGCTAGGTAACTGATTCCATTGTCGTACTGCTCTAACAGTCAGGAAGTTTTTCCTGATGTCCAGCCGGAATCTGGCTTCCTTTAACTTGAGCCCGTTATTCCGTGTCCTGCACTCTGGGAGGATCGAGAAGAGATCCTGGCCCTCCTCTGTGTGACAACCTTTTAAGTATTTGAAGAGTGCTATCATGTCTCCCCTCAATCTTCTCTTCTCCAGGCTAAACATGCCCAGTTCTTTCAGTTTCTCTTCATAGGGCTTTGTTTCCAGACCCCTGATCATCCTGGTTGCCCTCCTCTGAACACGCTCCAGCATGTCTGCGTCCTTCTTGAATTGTGGAGCCCAGAATTGGACGCAACACTCTAGATGAGGCCTAACCAGGGCCGAATAGAGAGGAACCAGTACCTCACGTGATTTGGAAGCTATACTTCTATTAATGCAGCCCAAAATAGCATTGGCCTTTCTTGCAGCCATATCGCACTGTTGGCTCATATTCAGCTTGCAATCTACAACAATTCCAAGATCCTTCTTGTTTGTAGTATTGCTGAGCCAAGTATCCCCCATCTTGTAACTGTGCATTTGGTTTCTATTTCCTAAATGTAGAACTTGGCATTTATCCCTATTAAATTTCATCCTGTTGTTTTCAGCCCAGCACTCCAGCCTATCAAGATCACTTTTAAGTTTGTTTCTGTCTTCCAGGGTATTAGCTATCCCACCCAATTTTGTGTCATCTGCAAATTTGATAAGCGTTCCCTGCATCTCCTCGTCCAAATCATTAATAAAAATGTTGAAGAGCACTGGGCCCAGGACTGAGCCCTGCGGTACCCCACTCGTTGCCTCTCCCCAGTTTGAGAAGGTTCCATTGATAAGTACTCTTTGAGTCCGATTCTGTAGCCAACTGTGAATCCACCTAATAGTTGTTCCATCTAGCCCACTTTTAGCTAGTTTGTTAATCAGAATGTCATGTACTTTGTCAAAAGCTTTGCTGAAGTCAAAATATATGACATCCACAGCATTCCTACAGTCCACAAGGGGGGTTACCTTATCAAAAAATGAGATCAAATTAGTCTGACAGGACTTGTTCTTGATAAATCCATGTTGGCTTCTAGTGATCACCGCATTGATTTCAAGGTGTTTACAGACTGACTTCTTTATAATCTGCTCCAGAAATTTTCCCAGGGATGGATGTCAGACTGACTGGTCTGTAGTTCCCAGGTTCCTCCTTTTTGCCCTTTTTGAAGATAGGGACAACGTTAGCCCTCCTCCAGTCGTCCGGCACCTCACCCGTCTTCCATGATTTTGCAAAGATAATAGACAAAGGTTCTGAGAGTTCTTCCACTAGCTCCTTCATTACTCTAGGATGCAGTTCATCGGGCCCTGGAGATTTGAACTCATTCAAGGAAATTAGGTGTTCTTTGACCATTTGTTTATCAATCTCAAACTGTAATCCTGCCCCCTCAACTTCTGCTTCACTTTTTCCAGGGGGGTCATAGACCCGCTTTTGGGAGAAGACTGAGGCAAAGTAGGAATTTTTATTACAGCAAACAGGCCTTGTGGTCTTCTCAAGGGTAAACAGAGACCATACAATTACAAGCCCATAGGAACCTGCCCACAACATTATTCTAGTAGCTTGTAACTAGTGATGTGGGTTTTGCGGAACATTTTGCACTGCATAAGGTAATTTGCAAGTGAAAAGATTCAGTTTCCATCTGAAAAAATTCTGGTGCTCTAGTGTAATTTAATTTAGCATTTTTATTTTACTTGTATTTAAATAAACCAAAAAAATTCTCAGTACAAAAGTATGTGACCAGAAATATTTGAGGGGGAAATTCTTAATGCAATTTAAATGTTATAATACGTAAGTTTTAAAAGACTGGAATACTTGTAATTTTTTAATTAATAGCATGTACTTCCATTACATTGTTTAAATGTAAGAAAAACCGAAAAGTACTGTTGACACACTAATAAATTTTAGCAACCCAAAGAACTGTGATATGCTGACAGCCACTCATCTACAACTTTGAAACTGCCAAGCTTGCCTAATATTGTATTTGCAATTGGTATCCATTCAGTGTCATTAATGAACTTATAAAATGGAACGTTTTCTACAGAAAAATTAAGCACCAGAAAATTTTCTTTGGAAACATTTCCACCCCACTGCAACATATTAACAATTTAAAATAAGACAAATATGACCTCTGTAATTCAGTCTATATACTTTTTCCTGTTTCAAGACCTAGACTAGAGAAAGTTCTTACCTGCCATTAGGCAATTTAGACAAGTGACTATTCACAAGCATGCTTTACTCCCTTCCTTGCACACAACGATAGGTCTGTCTTAATAGTTATGATTTTCTTAAACAACACATTCATTTTTACCCCAACATATTGCTGTGGATAGCATAAAGTTGGTGCCTGTTTCACAAGTAATACGATGCAGCAGTTCAGTACACCTATTCCCAGCATGGTTACAAGGACTAGGCTGGAAGCATTTACTTTCATTTTCAACTAAACCTGGATTCTTGCTTGTTGTCATGTCCAAACTAGAAACTCTGGTTAGTGTTAACTATGGCTTATTGAACAAGTGAACTTCAAAGTATGATGAATGATTCTAGCATGTTTCAGTAATCCACAGTTAATACTAACTATAGTTTGTCTGGGTTCGGACATAACAAATCACAGTTAGTTGATACTGGAAATAGATGCTTCCAACCTCCTCCTTGCAAACAAACTGGAGGAGAAGGGAGGGAGCAGCTAAATTATGGCTTAGTGATATGTGCAAAGAGAGCCATTTATGTGCTAAATATTATTATTATTATTATTATTATTATTATTTATTTATATAGCACCATCAATGTACATGGTGCTGTACAGATTACACAGTAAATAGCAAGACCCTGCCGCATAGGCTAAATATGTGAAACAAAGCATATGGCAATTTTAAAAAGCTAAAATATCATAGTTACAGCCCTTTACTTGCCACTACAAGTGGAGTTTCTAGTTACAAGATGATGTATGATCTTATCCACAGGACTGCCTACGTACAATGTGCAAAGTCAAATCATTTAAAGAAATTGATCAGACAAGGTTATCTTCAAAGAGTTACAAAAGGAACAAAATAAACAACCTTGAGAAGAAAGGTTTCAGGGAATTACTATGAAAATGCAGTGTAAGGTGCAATTAAGTTATACCCTCAGCCATTTTTTGCAATCTATGTCCATGAAATCTCTTTTTCCTAACAGTATCACACATCTGAAGCCCCATTCACCCTCCCCTTGGTAGATAATGTGTAGGAGAACCACACAGGAAGGAAGGTCAAGATAATCAGTAAAGCAGGCAAATTCTGGATGTCAGAAAAAACAACAACAGCTGGCTTTGCATGATAAGGTAGTTCAGGTGGCTCTCTAAACCATCTCAAAGCAAGCAGTGTTCATTACTTGCAGTTTCTGAAAATTGCAGTAGAAAAACTTTTTTCTTATCTAGTCTTGAAGCTTGTGCGTGTGTTTCAGCATTTATAAACCACCTAACATCCTAAGAACACTTAAGCAGTGTACTAAATAAACATTGGTTAAAACACAATAAAATATAAACTCAGTGCAATACAGTGGCTCGCAGTATACCTAGATAAAATCATAACTCTGAGACAGCTTGAATAAATGAAGTAGTTTTGAAAAGCCAATTTCATTGGGGCACACATTACATCCATGGAAAGAAAAATCTGCTACTACACTAAAAGCCCTGTTCTGAGCAACCATAAAGCAAACATCAAGAGCATGTGGCACTAGCAAAAGGGCTTCTATAAGATGACTTCAGTGACTGGGCAGCAATATTAAAGGGTCCAATGGTCTTATATATGCACACTCTCATACACATATATTGTGATGAAACAGATTCAAGTCTTCTAATAGAAAGTGGTTTTAAGGAGCACCCTTAGCTATTTATTCACTGTCCCATCTTCAAAGAACCTGTGGCAGAATAATACGGCACCTTATATTCAATCAAGATTGCTAATAAGGGGAAGTATCCTATTGTGTCTGTGCACCAGCAAGAGCTACTGCTAGTGGAATGGGGAGTTAGCGGTTCTAAAAGCAACGTGAAATGAGTAGAAACACTTATTTATGAAACAGGACAAGTCAGAGGAGTTCACAGAACACAATAAGCAAGAGTGCAGCGCCCTGTTGGATATTGCCCAAAGTCTTAGGGGACAATCATTTATATATAGAAAAGTTTATATACTGCTTTTCGGCTCCCATCAGGGCTCCCAAGGTAGTTCACAACAATAAAAATGACCCTGATACAATAAAATCAATATAAATCTAAATAAATAAAAGCAACAGTTAAAACCCATTAAAAGTCTGGTGAAATAAAAGTGCCTCTACTGTCCACACAGAAACGATAACTATTCCATGACCAGGATGCTGTCACAGAGAAGGCTCTGTCTCTTACCACACTTCCCTTGGAATCAGAACACAGAGCAAGACCAAATCATGATGACTGTGACTAATTGGCAGGTTTATGAGGGCCCTTCAGATATTATGGTCCCTACATGTCTGACTCCATTGTTCCCAACCCACTTGCATTTTCAACTTTTTATTTCCAACATACTACACTCTTCCCTCTTGTGCTACACACCTCCTCCCTACTAAAGATGAGACAAACCCACAAGGACCAGTCATAATTACTACTATTTTGCACAATACAACACTAATAGTAGCTATTCTTTATCTTGTGCACTGCCTCAGCGATGCTACCTTTCTGTTTAAATGGGGACATCCCTTAAACTATATAGATATTTCTTCAAAAAGTCCCGTTAGTCAAGGTTTTCTTCCTCCAGCCATAATACCACCAAAGATATTAGGACCCCAAAAGTGTCCCACCATAGTATTTAGACACCCCTCCCACATAAGGCACCCAGACCTACGTTTTACGATACATATGCTTTCGTTTTATTGTTGTTGTTTTTATTAAACACACACACAAGATTTAGAAGGGATATTACCATAACACAATTCTGAACTGCAGAGGAACTCTGGTTTAGGGTTCCATACGATGTAAAAAATGGTTTACTAATGCAATCATAAGCGTGTTTACTCGGAAGTAACCCCCACCCAACCGAATAGGGTTTACTCCCTGCTACATATGCGTAAGGTTATAGCCTTAAACATTTTGTACATTCAAAGTCCGGTTGCTTTTGTAAATGAACAAGCGCAGGGAACACGAAAGAAAAGTGTAAGCAGCTATCCCACGTCCTTCTCCCGAACTAGGGAGTCGAAAGAACGGCGTTGGTGGTTTGAAATAAGGCGTGCCACCATTTTTAAGGTGCATTTTTAAAGAGATAATACCCACGGAGGGAAGGAGGGAGGGGGGAATCTCTTCTTTCACTACACAGGTGTAGCCTTCTCAACAAGCACCAGATAGTAGGTGGTTCACAGGCAGGTAGAGACTAGCCAACTTCATCCCCACCCATGAACATTCCTCCCAACAGGAGCAGGATTCGCGGGGCCTCCCCAACCAGGGACGCCCCCTCCCCAAAAGGACAAACAGTGGGATTGATAGGGGGGCACTTTCTCCCTGACCCCAGCCGACTACCAACCTCTCTAGAATCTGCCCCCGGCCTGTCCGCAGACAGAAAGGTAAAACGTGTGAACGGAGCGGCCTGGCCGCTGGCGAAGGAAGTACTGAAGAAGACCCGGCGGCCGCTCACCTGCTGCTGCTCATGGTCCAGCGCCGCTGGTGCTACTGGTGCTGGCCAGGCCTCAAATGGAAGCCGCCGGATTGGGCGGCGGTGGAGCCCTAGCGCCGGGGCCCACTCCGCGGAGCCAGCGCCATTCAAACTACGCCGCGCTGCATGCTGGGACTGGGGAATCCGGACAGGCGGGACTGTGAGGGAGGCACAGAGGCTTCTCTCTTCCCCGTCTCCCTCCGCCCCCTTCTCCTACTCCTCACACACTCGCTCTCTCCCTCCAGTCACATGCGTGTACACACGGCAGCTTAGGTCTTGCCCCTGAGGCGCTCTCGGCGCCACCGAGGCCTCTCTAAGACACGGATACAGCTCCCCTTCACACCACCTCCTTCCAGGGTCCCTACAGTACCTCAGAGTAGTGGCCTCTCTGTTAGCTGAAGGCGAGTGCCGCCTCTGGATCCTCCTCGACTTTCTAATCAGCAGGTGCTTCGCTGTGTCGAACTGTGGGAGCCTGAAGTGAGCGGCTTGGCTGTCGAGAGAATTAAAAACGGCGCCTCAGCGTGTATGACGACCCCGAGGCCAGACTGCTCCATAATCAAAGTCCTTGTCAATCAGTCCCCTCACTTTGCCAGTATAGCTTGTTCCTCCCCAACCTTGCCTTCAGTCTCATAACACCGCAGCGTTTAAATATTTGCTGTCCTCTTTTGCTCTGAATTTGCCAGGCATACTGCTTTCCCCCCCCAAAGTCTAAACAGGGCCCAGGCATTACAGACCCATTAAACTTTATAAAGCAGATGCAGCAACTTTAGTTTTATTGGTAGTTTTTGTTAAACCTTTTATCCTGACCTCACCAGGTATTCTCAATAGCTCCTATGGAGTTGCATGAGTCTCATATTTTTCTGTACTGCACATCTCCCTATTTTTATCCCCTTGGTTTTAGTGAAATCTGTTTATCATAGGCACAAACCAATCCCTTCCTGATGAAACACCTTTATTCTGCGCATGTTTACTTGGAAATATCTCACGCTGACATTTTTGAGGGTACTTCTAATCAATCAAGAAACATCATGATGATTTATAGATGTCAGATGCTGTGTTCTAAGTGTGTGTCAGGCTTGTGATGTTGCATTTTACACATGCTATTTTGTAAGGTAACATATATATTAACAAGTGACTAGGCAGTGTCATGAAGTGATGATTAAGCAGCTGTGATCAGAAGCAATTTGGTGACTTAGCATCCCAAAAACTAGGCTCATTTATGGTTCTTCTGAATGAACAACACATCATCCAGGTATTTAAAACTAGTACAGAGCCCTGTAGATGGTTTGCCTTTATGGAATTTGTAGAGCTTGGGACTCAACTGTAGTTATGTTTCATATAGATGTTAAACAGCATGGTGGTGGTGGTGTGTGTGTGTGTGTAAGATGGAACCCTGTAGGACCTGAAAGCATAAACGCTGTGGAGTCAAGAAAAAATTTGCCCATCACCACCACCTTCTGGAAATAGCCATCCAGATATGAAAGCAAGAAAAAATAGTATATTATTACAAGAGGCATTTCCAAGATCTTAGAAACTACAGGAAAGTTTCACTCAGCACTGTTAAGATTCCACAGGCAGCTGGTTGGCACTGTGTGAACAGAATACTGGACTAGATAGGTCTTTGGTCTGATTCAGCGGGACTCTTTTTACATTCTTTTGTATGTAAAGATACAGTGCGCAAATACAGACAATAAAATTAAAAAGGGGGGAGGAACGCCCCCTTTCCTCTCTCCCCCGCTACCGTTTTTTTTTTTTTTACTTTTGCAGAGCAGGGAAGTTCACACTTGTGTTCCTTCCCATGCAAATGCATGTGCGGGAGCAAGGTGCCTCGTAGCGCGAAAGTGCCGCTGTCAAGATGGGGGCTCAGTCTCCCTATTTTGGAAAGAATTTGCTGATCCAGAGGTTTCCAACATGCTACCTGGGTTTCCAACATGGTGCCAATGGGAACTAATGTGCCTATGAATGCCTCTCTTGGTGCCCACCAGGCGCCTTGCCACTCCTGATTTTAATTTTATTTCTTATGATTATTTTAAATTATTTTTAACTGGGAGATTGCCATACTGCCAAGCAAAGTGCTCCCCCTTATTTGAGTTCAAAGGACTAGTTTTGTATTGTGAAGCTCAGACTCCCCACACCACCACCTTTGCTTTGTACTTAGGTGTTTGGTCTAGTTACTTTGCTATTAGTCCAAGTAATTTCCCTTCTGGAATAGGAATATTTTGTGACCAGCCATGCCCACCATGGCATTATTATTATTTTGCATGAGCAAGCTGCCCCCCCCCCCCATGGCAGCCATTCCACTTTGTGAGACTGGCCATGTTATTCTATCAAAATTCCAAACATGCCCACTGGCACAAAAAGGTAGGGACCCCTGCTCTAAGTGGAGAAAACTCTTTATTTTATATGGTTTTTCTCCTCCCACCACATGCCTTTCAAACTATTCCCCTGTCATTTTTCTCCCTTTGTATGGTGCCACCATGGCATAGGGCAGTCAAGTGAAGAGGCACTGAGCAATCTGCAGCAGTGAGACCCATCTGAAAGGGCTGAGACCCACTGGTGGGTTCCAATTCACAGTATGAGAAACACTGGCTTAAGGTGCAATCCTATGCATGTTTCGACAGGAAAAAAGTCCTACAACTCCCTAAACATGCATAGGATTGCACCTTTAGACAACGTCTCTAAGTCTTGGACTAGTTGACTACTAAGTTCTCTTCAACAATGACTTTATGATTTTGCTTCTATCTTGGTTCAAACACAGACACACATATATACATATTGCCATTCAAGGAGGCTCCTCACATTTCATCTGATCTTATATGCTGCTCTTTATCACTAGAAGTCATCATCAGGTGCAAAAATAAACTGACCCAGCAGCAGAATGAAATATTGTGCTTGGTTATTTAAAATGTAGCAATGAAACCATGTATCTGGCCTGCAAGCAAAGAATAATACTGTGTGTTTATTTTTTTATTATATTTCTAACATTCAAAAATTTGAAAACTTGCAGCAATTAAAACATTAAAGTACAGTTTGCTAGTTTTATGTACTATGATTCTTCAGAATTAGCAGATAAATCAAGGATTTGCAAGTTTTTATTTTAGCAGAAAGGTTTACATGACCTTGCATTTAGTTTTCAGGGTAGTAGAGTAGAACTGGTTTGTTTAGTCAGGATTGCTAGTATAATTAACACACTTTTCTCCTAATATGCTTTAGTAATCAGATGCTAAAAGTATAGTAGCGAGCTTTTCATCAACATGTATGTGTCAATAGGGCAAGAGCATTGTGTGTTTTTGCTTTGGTGTCATGGTCCAGGACCCTGGGCATTATCCATTGGTACTCCTACACAGAATAGACTCATTGAAGTGAATCAGCCTAGTCTGGGTGGGACTACCTTTGGATACTGCCCCCTAAATCCTCATCCTCAAACTATCCTGACCCCTCATCTGCAGAAGAAGAGGCTCCTGAGTTCATGGTTCAGGGAGAGGACTCAGCTACAGAAAAGCATCACGAGGCTTTCCCATCCTCGCGGGTGGGGGGCGGAGGGGCGGGGCATAGGATAGTTCAGATTCCTGGATCTAAGGTCAGAGACAGCACTCCGATCTTGAAGCCAGGAATCCAAGCTCCCTGCCTCTGTCCCTCCCCCTCTCCCACACAGCTAGCATGGAGAGAACTGGACTGGTTGCCTCTCTGAGGTCGCAAAAGCGACCATGGAGAGGAGGGAAAGGGAGCGTGATGGTGGGCAGGGAGGGGAGGAGCCTGGGGAAGCCAGCATATGCTGTACTCCCAGGCTTCCCTAGCTTCCTTCCTCCTGCTATGTAGAGCCCCAAGCTAGATAGGTGAAAAATCCTGTTTAGCCAAAATGCAGAGTGGGAGGAGCACGGAGGCAATGATCGCTGTGTTGCTCCTCCCGCTCTGCATTGGACTGCCATAATCCTCCAACTTTGGAGGCTCATGGCCATCCCGATAGAATTGCGCCCTTAGGGCTGTAGTAATTTAGTGGTGCTAATGAAGTAGTGTTGCAGCAGGGATCACTTGGGGCTTGTCTTAATGAAGGGTTTGCCCTGGGGTGCAGGGCATGATGCAGCTGCCATCCCAAAGCCATCCAGGGGCAAATACCCTAAACTCCACTTAAAAAAAGTCAGGCACCCGGACTTCTTTAAACCAGAGGAGTGCCACAGCCGATGGCACCCTCTGTTTGGTCACCATCAGCTGGAGGAGGGCTGGTTCAGGTGCTGCGCGTCCTTCTCTTCCTCCCCCTCCAGCTGCCCCGTTGCTTCCCCCTCACATTTTTTTTATTTCCCCCCCATCTGTAGATACGAACTTACAGTAAAACACACACACACACAGGAGTGGGGGGAAAGGAATGGGGCAGCCGGAGGGGGAGGAAGAGAGGGACAAGCTGTGCTCGAAACCGCTCTCCTCCTTCTGACCTCCCTCTGGCTGCCCTGTTCCTCTCCCCATTCCATTTTTTAAAAAATGTGTAGATGTGAAGGTTTGGATCTACAGATTAATTTTTTAAAAAATGAAGAGGGGGAGAGGAATGGGTCAGCCAGAGGGAGGAGAGCCGGCTGCCCCTTTCTTCCCCCATCCCCAGTGCTTGGCTTGGTGCCAGCGACAATTCCGCATTGGTGCTCCTTACCGTGCAGATGCCAGGAAGGAGAGCCAATGCGGGAGCCTGAGGCCTTGTGCTGCCGTCGTTCTGCTGTCAAGATGGTGGCTTGGATATAACTCATATATTGCACCCTGAATTTTACAGAGATTTTACAGTAAAATATTTTTACCTATTTTTTGCATGTCTAATCTTTCATTCATTTGACAATAATGCTAATGTCACCTATGCTTTGTATATCCTGTTCTTTATTCTGCCTTCTGATTATGGAAGAATTGAAATTAGAATACACAGAAAATTTCAAAGTCAAGAGCTGTAATGGACCCAGCTTCTGCAAATTCAGATTTTAATATTTGTTGAAGGACTTAAAGATTTAACATAGGAGACCGTGGAGAAAATATTTATTTCTGCTCTTTTCACAACAGTTTATCAGAAGTGGCAAATTCATTAACTCTTCACAGTGTTCTTCACTGCAAGGTCCAGATACTGATGGTGTCTCCCAGTTACTTCAAGTATAGCTCTCCTCTTCTCTCTCTCATTCACTTTCTCTCTTAGCAGTAGCTGATGATTCTCTAGTTTTGCCTTGTTGTTTGCTTTAGCAATGGGCCAGCTGCTGTGATCGAGGTTACCAGAAGAGGTTTGGGGAGTCTGGAGACCTGCTGCTCCTCAGAAGTAAGGAAGAGGAGGAAGGCGGAATGAAGTACACAGGAGCAATCAGCCAATTAGTTGTGGTGAGGTAGGAGCCCAACAGGGAAAGAGCAATATGACTGGCCAGCTGCAGTGGCACACTGTGCAGGTGTTGTAAGTGGAGAAGAAATCAAATGTGTGGGTGAGAGAGCAATGAGAACTGCACTGGGAGATTTTGCAGCAGAACACTCAATAATGAGTAAAAGACCAATCCTCATTGAAGGACCAAGTGAGCCTGTGAGAATTTGTGTGTCTGGTGACTTGGTGGCTGACTGGAGAGGTCTTGCTTGGGTAATGAGGAGGCCTCAAAAGCCCTCCAGCTGAATCCTATGCACAACACTATCACTTGACTAGGAGAGGGGAGAGGAGAGTGCCCCCCCAGCCTGGAAAAGGCCCTCGTGGCCTCAGTGGTGAGCCTGGAGCCAAAGTGGCTCTTGCCTGAAAAATAGGGGAAATCACTGGTTTACATAATCATGATGAAGATGAAGCAACATTTTTAAAATAATGAACAGCCTGAAATGAAGACCAATTAATAGTACTTAAATGAATTTACTCTAGGGAACTATAATCAAATTGCAACATCTTAGAGTTGAATTCTCCAATTTTCCTGGTTTTTGGATCAGACTGAAAATAAGGCAAAATGGAATAATATATTTTGACAAGAAACTAGAGAAATTGCCACTTTAATACAATACCATAATGATTCATGGTTGTATAAAAATTTAAAAATAAATGCCCTGATATTTTCATTGACTGGTCAATCCCGCTTCTATATTGTCTCACATCCCCTTCCTGTCAGGACTTGTCCAGCCACTGGACCTAGTAGGCCTTTCCTCAGTGTTCCAGCCTGGAGGAAGGAAGCTTTCCTAGGAATTACAAGGAGGCATTCTGGAACGGGTCCCAAAGGCCCATTAATAATGTGTTGGGATTGATAAAGTCACAGCTTTCTAGTGTTTACTTTGGAACCTTTCTCATAGTTCCATGGAATATCCAAAGACTAACTGCACTGCCTGACTTAACTCAACATGATTGCTACTGGGCTGAGCTGCTCTTTGACTAGACCAGAATGTCTAGGAGCTAGAGAGTAGCACTGTGTGCTGCCTAGAATGCTCCAAACCTACCTCAAAATATACAAACTGGTACTACACTGCTGTCACCCCTTGATCATTGTCATGATGGACTAGACACTGATGATAACAAGGGCAGATTCCATCCTGGGACATTGGGTTGCATGTAATTTAACAAATCAATTTCACCCAAATTCTGTGTTCAGTCTATGCCTATTTTCCTTGAGGATATTTTCTAGCACCTGTGTACTAATGGGCTTTCAGATTGTTCACCCCCATAGTATAGGGCTCCACAAGGATGATATGAATCTTAAAATGGTAAGCATCACAAGACTAGATTGAGGCTGGCTTCAGTGGCTGCAAAACTATCAAAGGAATGGTGCTGCCTAGCCAAACCAGTGCCTAGAGGTCCATTGTGACATACAGTTTTGCTCTAATACAGATTGTTAACTTCTTATCCTTACTCCAGTTGGTCTTTGGTTTGTATGTAAACTCTCAAGGGCAGTGACATTCCTTGCCCACATCACTGAACAGTGTCAGTTTCCTGAGTTTAGTTTAATTGCTTCACCCTGTGTTCCTTGCCTCTCACTAATCCTGGATCCTGATGATTCATTCCAGCTTCTAGGGCAGGATCTACACTACTACTTATAACGGTTTATAAGAGTTATGACAACTGTTCAGGCCCAGGACACATTACATATACCGTTTTCATACTGTTTTAAAAGTGTTATATCCTGCTTTGTGTAGATCGGCCCCTGCTTTGTTCCAATTGCAGCAGTAGCCATTCATCTAAATTTCTTAATTTGCTTGGTTTACCCCTACTTAAGCCTAAGTAGACCTCCTGTTTCCAACATGCAAATTCTGCGTGTTTCCATCAGATGTTGCATTTTACTTCTCATACCACTTTGGTCTCCAAGCTGGTGTCTCTCCCTCTGCTTGGTTGCTGATTCCTATGCTACTCATTCATCACATTTCTTCAATCTGATATGGACTAAAATATAAAGATTTTAATACAACAACTTTGCAGTTATTCACTTGCCTAAACAAGTAACAATTCCTCCCATATAACAGCATGCCAGACACACCACTCAAGTTGCCCAGAGAGACAGAAACGTGCAGTACGGCTGGTGCTGAGTGTGTGTGTATCATCCTGATTAGGGAAAATATTAAGGAGAACGTGAACATTTTACCAGGAAGTAAAATGCTCTTCTATGACAATGTGAAACAATGAAACTATTCTGATCTCTTACTTTGCTATGAGATTATATATGTAAAATTCCAATGTTTAGATCTCATAATATGGTCATAATAAACTTTTTTTTTGTCTTACCAGATTGCTCCCCCACCACAAATGTTTGCATTTCCCATTTCCCCTTTTATTTTGCCTTTGCCAATTTTCCTTCATTAATTATCTGCACAAGGCACTACTAGGCCAACTGGTTTTCTAGCATTCCATCGCAACTTCCTTTCCTATTCTTTCTGAGATAAGGGATCCAGTAAATGAAATGTCTTGGCAGCTATGCAAATGAGCTCCTGTTTAGATCAAACTGTACTTTGAAATGTGGCATAAATTAGTTTCCCAAGGGGATGGTAACAGCCACCATGCTTATCTGATAATCTTTAGCTTGCCAGTTGGAGACAAGATGGCTCAAGAGACTTCTAATAGGATAGAGTCATTCACCTCTAAATTGCCAATTGAACTCTAGCCCAGATTAACGGAAACAGAATGTTAACCATCTGTCATATGTATAATGATCTTTGTGGAATAAATTGGAGTACTGCTCCAGTTCCCAATGGACAGGTGTCTACTGCTATTTACAGATGGAACAAGGACAAAGTATTAATTGATAAAGCTATATTTTTGATGGACATCATTCTATAAAATCTATCCAGTTTCACTTTTAAAGTTTGTTATGAAATGGCTAATGTTTAGGAAATAATTGATCCCTTACCGTGTCTGTTGTTTTTCATACCCCTTTGCTTGTGAAAGTAGTTATCTGCCTTTGTAGAGAGGCCATAGGGAAGTATTGGTGGTGGGAGGATGGAAAGGTTGCCTCCTGCCCATTTAATTAAGCTGGTAAATTTTGCAAATTAATAAAACAGAATTTTAAACATCTATATTGTTAAATGAAGATAGGAGGAAGCTTTTGCGGAACTATTTGAAGTTATTAAATAAGTGATATTTACTTACAGAAAAATGCCAGATTTTACGCTGGATAGTTTTATTAATAAACTCTTTACAGGATGATTAATTTGGATTCTATGAGTATTTGCTTGTATTTGTAGTAGAGACCAAGCACTTTCATGTACCCTATCCTTCAAAGAATACCATCTGCCAGTATTCAGTGAGTATAGACATCTTGAGTGTATCCTGATGGAGGGCTCCTACTACTACCAACCAAAAATCATAGTGCAACTTTTTCATCTTTCTCTCCTTAATAGGTTTTCTGTAGTAAGCAAAAAGATGGAGGTGGTGGGAAAACATGGAAAGACAATTACCATAAAATTTTGTGCACGAGGCAGGACTTCGATATGACAAAGGATTAGTTGATGGCTATAACTAATAGCTGGAAAAGATACATTTTTGATAAATATTTAGTATAGAATAGATGCATTTGTGGCTTCATCTCTTTCTAAGAAATGTATCATAGGTATGCCAGCAGTAGCATGATCTAAGGGTGCAAAGAAAGGGAATAAACCACAATTTCTTGCTTGTTTGGAGGGGTATTACAGACTATGGTAGGAAGAGAAGTGGGGATTTTGAACAGCAATTGGGAAAGGATGGGAGAATAAGGTGTGCCTGTCTCAGATCTTTGGTCATATGAAATCTTTCCTTGGTGGGCTTTAGTTTAAAAACTTTGGTTACTCCTATGTGGTATTGTTGCAGCAGGTAGAAACCAACTTTGTAGCTTCCAAGTGAACTTTCCAGATCATCATGGGAAGTGGTGCTAAGGTCTGGAAAGACAAGAGGGTGGTGGTGGTGGGGTGGGATCTGAGAACATTGACCCCTAGCCCTCTTCCTCCATCACCAGCAAAACTCTGCTGAGCACAAGATTAGATCTTATCCATAACAGTGTCAAACTTGCACCACAATTTATAACAAGTTGCAGATCTGGTCAACTGTCATGGCTCTGACAAGAACAACAGCAACGATAATACACATACTTAAAAAAAAAAGGTTGTTACATAAAGCATAGCATTTTAGGGAACAGTAAGAGCTGCTAATAAAGAATTTTCAGACACCACAATTGATCTGAAGGAAGCCATGACAATAAAATTTGCTTTCAAATTTATATGGAGTGCACTTGTCCTTTTCAATGCTTTTGATCTATTTAACCACCCACAAGGTAGTGCTAATGCATCTGCGGATACAGCAAACATACTTTTTCCAGGTAGTTGTAGTATTGGGGTTCTTCTAGATGAGGCTTTTATTGTGCAATTGCCCTGCCTTATTCATGGAATTTTATAGGGGTTCTATTATTATTATTATTATTATTATTATTATTATTATTATTATTATTATTATTTTTATTATTATTATTATTTATTACATCCTAATTGTAACTCCTATTCTATTTTTAAAAAATCTTTTGTATCATGTGTTTTAACTACACACACACACACACACACACACACACACACACACACACATATATATATATATATATTAATATGTGTATGTTTTAATTACTGTTTTTAGCTTGTTATATAATGAATTAATGATTGTGTTTTTATGGTTTTAGCAATGAGTGTTGTTGTTTCTAATGAGTCAGTGACCAAATAACAACAACAACAACAACAACAACATGATCCATGAGTAATGCCTTGTGTAGAAAAGTTCTAAAGGAAATAGTACACAGTTAATTCCCATACAGACAATTAGGAGAAGAGACTCCTTATAAAAATAAAGCAAGATAATTTGCAAACCATTAGAGTCTTATATGTTTGGATATGAAACAGATTCCCCCCCACAGCACCTTTTCCATCATATGTTAAATAGATGCTGTCTCCCTGAAATAAAGCAGGTCTCTTTGTGCAGTGCTTAGCTGAAAACAGCAAAATGTCTGAAACAATTTTCTCAGTAATAGGTCTCGGGAAGAATCTTTGCAAATGCATTTAAGTTACGTAGCTCAGCCAAGGGACAAATAAAGGATTAGAAAAGCATATGTTGCTCACTTCTCACTTCTTGTGTATCTTATACAAGGGTCTTGCAGAAGAATACCTTTATCCTTCCCATTTCATCTGAAGAATGTTAATAAATAATAATTTTTGAGAAAACAATTATTGGATTGTAGTTACGAAGCTATAACTAGAATAAGAGATAAGGAAAGGAAAAAGGAGCACTTGGAGGACTAGTCAGGTTTGTTTGTTTGTTTGTTTGTTTGTTTGTTTGTTTGTATGGTTATAGAAGGATGTTATAACAGGGCATCTTTGCCCCGTCTACTGTTACTGAGCAAGCAAGCTTTAAAAATGACCTATCTGATTAGTTCTAGGGTGGGGAAAATGTGGTCCTCAAGATGCTGTTGGACTGCAACTCTGGAGGGCCACACATTCCCTAACCCTGGAATAAACATAGCCACTGTGCTATTATTCTAAAACATACATTCTGTAACATTGAAAAATTACAGAAGTCGCTGTGACCAAGAATAATTTGCTGCTAGTTCATATATTATATTTCTCACACAGACTGTTTACTCCAACAGATTGCAGCGTGCTACATACTGGAGATCAAATATAAAATTACACCTCTCTGCACCAGGACTGAAGAACTTGTCTGACAACTAAGGGCACAATCCTATGCATGTTTAGACAGAAAAATGGCCTGCATTCACCCCACAACCCTTAATTTTCAATAGAAAAATACAGTTGGAATCCATTAGCTGCATGGAAGTTTTCTTTATACTTCATAAGAACAAATTATATTTAGTCTCTTTTCCATAATTTGTGGACAGGCTTTGACAAATACAGAGGCATATGTCCCTGGTTTGTATATCAAATAAAAACATGCCATATTGTGAAAATCAGATAATTTGCCTTTGCCCTCCCCTAATTTCAGTTGGTACATCAATTTTTCTGCCATGGCTATTTACCACAGTTTTATGTACCAAGATTTCAGCATGAGAAATTCTGCGGTTTTCCAACTTTTAGCTGTCACCCGGAGGGCTGCC
Organism: Elgaria multicarinata webbii; assembly: GCF_023053635.1. Taxonomy (NCBI): domain Eukaryota; kingdom Metazoa; phylum Chordata; class Lepidosauria; order Squamata; family Anguidae; genus Elgaria; species Elgaria multicarinata. Next base: position 133,346,232 of record NC_086172.1, on the reverse strand, counting down.
ACTACTAGCAAAAACAATTAATTTCTTAAATGTCACTTTTGCATTTGGTTCCTCCCATACTATCAATCAAGCCAATGCTGATGTGACATATATAGTTTGGTGTGTAATGTTTGCCATTTCTGAAAATATCTTGTTCCAAAACTGTAACACGACAAGACACGACCACTACATATGGGTACATAAACCTTGCTGGTTACATTTCTCCAACGTCTTTTGCTAGATTTCTTCATCTTAAAAGACACAAGAGCAGAACAAGAAAGGACCTCCCACCCACCCCAAAAAAACCACTGGTAACCCTAAGGGCTGGGGCTGAATGCATGTAGAACGTCTACTTTCCTGTTAATTTCTTAAATAGGTTTTCTTCTTAGCAACTAACTTGTTGAAATTAAAGAGCACATGTTTCCCTTACCCGATATATGTAGAAGGCATATATTTTTCCAATGATTATTATAATGCTGGGGCGACAGCTGCTGCTCGTGGCCCAGCAGCTGCTGCTGCTGCTGCAGGAGCAGCGCGGTACTGGATGTACTGGGTCTGCTGCTGTTGCTGCTGGACCAGGGGAGGCAGCAGGGGCTGCTGTGGGGGCGGCAGAGGTAGACAGGGTGGTAGCAGTGGCACCATGGCAAAAGAGAAGGTGCGGTGGCCGCCATGAGGCTGGGGATGGTGGGCTATGGCTGGGCCTGCGCGGGAGGAGCTGGAGGACGCATTTCCAGAAGTATGGGAAAGTGCTGTCCAAGCCCTTTCCTGCGTGGCAATCTGGGCCTTTTATTGGCCCAGATGGGCAATGGGAGGGGCTGGCGACCACATTTCTGGAAGTGCAGAAATGCGGCCTTCAGCCCCTCCCCGCGTGGCGATTTGGGGCTTTTCTTGTCCAGCAACATTGTACTGGCCAAGAAAAGTCCCAGATGGGCAATGGGAAGGGGTGGCAGGAGCAGGACTTTCCTGGACGTTTGGGGAGGAGGAGTTTAAAAACTCCCCCAGGACCCCAGTTGGTGGGGGCAGGATTTCCGGACCTCTCTGGGCAAAACCAGACATTTGGTCATTCTTAATGCTGCTGCCTACATTTAACAATTCAAACACATACACTTACATTAATAGGCATATGTTATAGTTACGTATGTATTGGACTGGTATAAGTTAGGGCAAGCAAATCTGGTAATGCTAAATTTGTTGTATTCATAAAAAAAATCAACCTGTGGTGCGATGTTAGTGGAAAAATACTCCAACCTCTTTCCTTAACACTTCTTCACACACTGCATAGCTGAACTATGGAATTCACTTCCTGAAGATGTAGTGATGGCCACTGGTTTGGATAGTTTTAAAGGGGATTGGACAAATTCATGGAGGATAAGGCTATTGATGGCTACTAGTCCTGATGACTATGTACTACTTCCAGTATCAGAGGCAGTATACAATTAGCCGGGGGGGGGGGAGGGGGGAATCATTTCCGGTCCACCTCCTGGTCATCATTGTGACATTTTGCTCTGTAGCAGTTATTGAATGTACACAACTCAGTGGGCCTCAATTAAAGTAATCTATGGTTGTCACTGGGAATGTGAAATTACCCAAACAATTTCAATTAAGGCACAGAGGTTATATGGTGTGATATAATTTAAAGTTTCTTTCCTCTTCCCTCCCCCTTCTTTTTTTTTCTTTTAGTGCCAAATATGAACCAATTTGGAACTGATTCGTTTGTTGACTTTTGACTCTAACACAAATAAATACATATGCACACATTTTAACTTGCTTTGCTATTCTGCTTTCTTCCACAAGATGGCTTCATTTACTAACAAATCACTACAAATAGTCACCACCACCAGTCTTTGTTTACACTTTTTTCTGCCCCTATTTCATTTTTTAAATTATTATTGTTTTGCTCACATATTCATATACTGACCAGACGTTCACTTCCCAGGATTTAGAGCTGTTTACCTCGAAAATGTTTTTTAAAAAAGTAAGAAAGTTGACATTGCGTTAATACCTTTACATTGCTTACTAGAAGCCTTCTCAGTGAAAGAGCCTGATATTTCTATTTTATTGCTGGATATTCTGTGGAGATCTTTATTTACTTTCAAAATGGTATTCAGCTAACTAGTGTAAACTGAGCCAATCTGGAAAGCAAACAATCCCCCTGATAGAGGTAATTTAAAAATGATTTTATACTATAAATTGTTGATGGGACGGGTGGAAAGGGCAATAAAACTCTATGCCATTTATAAAACATTTTGACCTGTCAAATTATTTATTTAATTATTAACTATATTTCTATACTGCCCACTAGCTGAAGCTTTCTGAGAAGCTCACAAAGTAGAGACAAAACCATAAAATGCAAGAACAATGAAACATACCATACAATCTAAAACAAATTAATACAGCCAAATAATAAAACCAAAGTCAGCAGTGGAGGATATCTAACACCCAAAGAAACAGCTACCATTTAGGAAAAAGTAATAGGAACACACATTCGTGATCTGGGTTTTCAAGCTCATGAAAGTAAAAAGTTGTTTCACATCAAAAAAACGTTCCGTCAGTCATTCCCGCACATGACTTGTGCCCAAGTCCGGACATTTGAAAGTCCACTGCTATGAAATGTGTGTAATTTTCCCCTCCATTTTATTGTTTTGCCTTGAAATTTTCATATTTTTACTGATCCTCATCACTCCCTGTTCTGCTTTGAAATGTGTGTACCTTTATTAATCCCCCTAACTGCTTTGCTTTGAAATTCTTGTACCTTTCCCAATCTCCCTAACTGCTCTGTAACCCCACATGTATATCTGACAGCTAACAACAGAGATGAGCGGAGACAAGGGACAAACATGAAGGGGGTGGGGAGACCCAAAAGTGCCTGGCAGCTGCAGTAGAATGGGGGTAATATTAAGGCATAGCAAGTTTTATTTCCCCATAGGTTGTTTCAAATGCCATATTTCATCCACATATACCAAAAAAGGGACCCTTTTAATCTTTGATTTTTAAAAAAATCTCTAAGATTAAAATTTCTTGATTTACTTATTGCATTTTTATACCGCCCAATAGCTGAAGCTCCCTTGGCGGTTCACAAAAATTAAAACCAAATGAAGCAAATTGCTGACATTATTCCAGTCATAGTGTTCACTAGCTCATATCATAGGAAAACCTAAAAAAAAATTAATAATCTGGCTCCTTAAAATAAATTTTAATTAGTGTTTTATTTTTTATCCAGATTAGACAAAATTAAACTGCCATCTACTGATTGACTGATTTGAATACAAGGCTAGGAATCAATCCATTCATAGAGGAATTATGTTATGGCCAACTGTATTATTAGTTTTTATTATGTGATCCAAAACTCAGACAAATGTTTTTGCTAGCTAGAGCCATTATTTGTAGAGAGTATTCTTCTTCATGACTCTTTAGTTTATCGCACTTAATTAGATCAAGTAGAATTTTATGACATATTTATTGTGCCCTAGTTTTTGGTTTTAAAATGATTTTTTTAATTGAACATTGGATTCAGAAGTAGAGAATTTTGCTCTCAGGTATTTAGATACTGATCTATATTATAACCTATGAATGTACCTTGCTGAGACAATAAGGCCAACACTAAATAAATGCACAACTAAAACAGAATATTTAGTGTACTAATCTTCATTGCACTGTAGCAGCCAAGTCTCTCAGGCCTTAATGTTACTGTTTTAGCTACCTAAACCCCCAAACAATGGAAGCTGCCTGGCAGCATACTTTAGAAGTTGTTGTTGTTGTTATTATTATTATTATTATTTTGTCCTTTTATTTTTCTTCTTTACTTTCCTTCTTTGTATCATTTCCCCCCTAAAATTGAATTAATTAATTTTATATAACAGTTGTTTAGTCATCAATTGTTAGGGGACTGATCACTTGTTGGTTATATTAAAATAAAAATTATTTTTTAAAAAAAACTTTAGAAGTGGGCAACAGTAAAAAAATGCAACTGTATAAACTGCAACCATTGTGTGGAATTGGGGTGCAAAGATGCCTGCTCTCCTCCCACTATCTGGTGTGCCATCTCCACTTCCACTTTCCCTGCACATCCCCGTGCAGATGGCAAATCTGAATTGTGGCATAATTCAGGTGTGCTATCCCAATATGGATATGTGGGTATGGTGTGCTGTCACATGTAATGGGTAAGGTGTGTACTTGTGAATCGCCAAAAAAGAAGACAACAGAGGACACCTAGATGCGTAACAGTTGCATATGCTAATTTAAATGTATAGATGCCATTTTTGAAATAATCATTGCAATTTAAATAAAAATACAGTACATTTCACCATAGTGTGAAAGATGGTGGAGAGGTGACCTGTGCTCAGTCCCCTGTCCAGGTCCTGCTGATGGGCAGCTTCAAGGCCCAGCTCTTCCTTCTGGTGGTTCTTTATCTTGAAACCAGACTTGGACCAGAAGCCCTTCAAATAGAGGAGAACTTCAAAATAGAGGACAGTCCTCTGGAAAAGAGGAAACATGACCTCTCAAGAGATCAGCCAGATTGCTATTGTATGAACTGGCAAAGAACAAACACAGAAACTTGCTCTTCTACAGTCAGGATTGAACAAATTCAAAACAGTGATGATTTCTACAACAGATTACGAAAAGTATCATGAAAGTAGGGAGGGTTGTTACCGTTTAACCTGGATATTTATGAACAGTTCGCAGTTTACTACACATTGACGAGGCGAACCAAATTCACTATCAAGATGTATTGCAAACACATATCAGAATGGATATCTAGTTCCACATTTTGTTGTAATTATTAAATATGGGACTGGAAAAACAGCAGATATGGCAGGCCAAATAACAATACATATTATATTACTTAAAGATGCAAAATAAATTTTTGCAAGAAGCATACTTTCTGCATTCCTCAGAAGTATTTTCTCTCTCTTTGTAGACCGAAAGCAGCATATTAAATTTGTTCAGATGCACAATTCTTCCTTCACAAAAAATCTGGACGAACTCCATGCATAACATATTTTCTACTTATTGAAGACAGAGTACCCGGAATAGGATAAGACCATAAAAATGTTGAAAGGGTGGCAAAACAGCATGAAAACCACTCTTTCTTTTGCTTAGTGTCAAAGTTGAGGCTAACAGGAAGCTACTTTTGGGGATCTGATTGAAGCAGACAGCTTGACAGAATCAGGTCCTAAAATAACTGATCTTCAAGATATAGTTAAGGGAGCCTGGAATACTAGAAGTCCAGGATTCATTGGAAAGTAATGCACTTAGGGAACTACAGAACATTGGCAAAGAGGAGGCTAAGGTATCTAGGCATTCGTGGAGCTCCAGCTCTTCAGGGCTTTGGGCTCCCTGTGTGCCCCCAGAACATAAACAGAAGAAGACTAAAGCCCACGTGTGCTTTTTGTCATGATGGCTATATGTTCCCTCCAGTATCAGAGACTGTATGCCTCCCAATGGCATTTGCTGGGCTACATGAGCAGCTGGGTGCTCTTGTGGTCATGTGCTGCTTGGGAGCTTCCCAATCCCATGGGCATCTGGCTGGTCACTGTAGGAATAGAATGCTAGGCTAGATAGGCCAGCCTTCCCCAACTTGGTACCCCCCAAGTGTTTTAGACAGTGGCCAGGGATGCTGGGAATTGTAGTCCAAAACATCTGGTTGGGGAAGGTTGAGACAGGCCTTTGTTCTGATCCAGCACAGCTCTATTTACATGTTTGTTGTAGGTTGGCTCTTCAGCACTTTGGGCTTCATGTGTTTCTTCAGAATTCCATGGCAATGACGCTTGAGCAGGTGCTAAATAACTGCCGCACTGTGGATATTTTCATATGGTTTTGGCAACCATTTAACTTATTTTTAAAAAACTTTTATTTTTTTATCAGAAAATCTACACGGTGTACACTTTTAAAAGAAACTTTAATATTAGGTGTCCGCTATTATTCATTGCCTTAAGAATATGTCAGCATAGAAACCCTGAGTTCCTTAAGAACCTAAGAAGTGCCCTGCTGGATCAGACCAAGGGTCCATCTAGTCCAGCACTCTGTTCACACAGTGGCCATATACGAATCCTTATTAATATATTGATGATTAGCCAAAGTTATGCACCTTTAATTGGTAGACCTTGGCTATTTTACCAGGGAGCATGATCCATTGGACATGGCGAGACTTACTTTTGTGCAAGCATGCGATCTACTCTTTGGGAATGGTGCTCAGGATTATAGCTGAACTATTTTCTTTTGAAACTTATAGAACCTATTTAATGTGCCTAACTTTGGTTGGTTCAAGCCCATATACTGTATGTAAATAGGAGGTTAATTTTCTTTGTTTATGTGTTTATTATTCATTTATACAATTTCTAGTCACTTTCCAGTCAGAAAGGCTCCCAGAGCAGCTTACATATATATAAAACAGGCAAAAGCAGAACCAAAAAATTAAAACATACCAGCATATTGTAGCTTAACGTTTTCACTGCCAGTAACTAAGCCTTAGGAGGAGAGGCATTTCAACCTTTTAGAATGGGGGCAGGGAACTGGGCAAAAGCCAGGTAACCATCCAAACATTAGTGGCTGGGGGAAAGGGGGCAGGGGAATGGGGTTGAGCAATCTAGAGAACCCCTGGGGGCCATGTGGCCACCCCATGACAGCCAGATTTGGCCCCTGGGCCTGAAGTTTCTCACCCTGCTCTATTTGCTAGTCATACATTCTTTCCTTCTTTCTTTTTTTAAAAAAGCTTGACATCATATCACCTGAAATGTATTATGATGTCAATTATTTTCTAAACAAGATGTGTCTGGTCAAAATGCCTTAAATCTCTTGCGACTTTCTCCATTCTTTTTCCATTTCAGTTTCCAATTATACCCTTGCTAATACTCTAGAAAGCATCACCGAGTTCAAGTGTTGCCTTCTGTTTTATACATCATATCATAATAAGCCTATCGTGCCATAGACACCCCGACTCAATATACTATAAGGGAGCAAAAACAGCTGTTAACAATCTAACAGATGTCACTGCAAAACCCATAGGGAAAACCTATAGAAAAGTGGATCAGCTTTACTGCCTTTTAAAAACTTTTCTTATGATACTTTGCTTCATATTAAGTGTGTGACTAGTGTTTCCTACTTACAAAAAACTTTACAGCATAATTTTTGCATTTATTCTTGATTATTTAAACTAGGCTGACCATATGGAAAGGAGGACAGAGCTCCTGTATCTTTAACTGTTGCATAGAAAAGGGAATTTCAGCAGGTGTCATTTATATATATGAAGAAACTGGTGAAATTCCCTCTTCATCACAACAGTTAAAGGTGCAGGAGCTATACTAGAGTGACCAGATTTAAAAGAGGGCAGGGTACCTGCAGCTTTAACTGTTGTGAGGAAGAGGAAATTTCACCAGGTTCTCCATATATACAAATGACACCTGCCGAAATCCCCCTTTCAATACAACTGCTAAAGATACTCCTTTTCATATGGTCACCCTAATTTAAACTGGCATTTATACCAGCCAGAGGCAATTCAGATAAACAAACATGCAACCCTTTGCCATTGTTTAACCTTCCTATGTAAAGGCAAGTAGCAAAAATCTGTTCAAGGATATCTAAGGAATATCGTGGCATCTTCATTTTGCTCATGGGATTGACAGGGAGTATTCTGGGTATTAAAAAATACTTATTTTCTGAAATACAGTGTTCATAGCTTTCCATAGTTGAGAAGGGGTAAATAAGGTTTCTAAATAAAAAACAAAAGTATCACGGTATAAGGAAAACAGAAGTCATTTAGCACTTACTTTATGCCAGATTAAAGATGGATACTTAGGCTCTTTCTACATCTAAGGATTATCCCAGGAAAATGGAAGGATCGTCCCTGCCTACTCCTGGGAACCCTGTGTGTCATTTGCATGCACAGGGATGATCCCAGAACGATCCCTGGAAAAAAGGCAGGTGTAGAAATGGCCTTTGTATCCTAAGCCTTTAGGATAATTATTTTGAGGGTTATAGGATATGTGGATCTCTCTTACCTAAAACAAACAGCCCCTCCAAAAACAAAAACATAAAATAAATCACGTATTGAGCAAAATATTCTATTTTAGACATTTCTGTGGGATAAATAATTATGGTGGTTATCTTGGGTTTCAGTAGCTGTCACTTGAAAAACCCTGAAATAAAACAGATCCTGTCATTTAGTTTTTCAGTTTTGAGCAGAAGAAATAAGTTGTATGGTTGCTAATAGCAAGCTGTAGGATTTTTTTAAAATGTTTGTAACAGAGGTATAATTTTGTAATTCTAATTTATTTTTTTTAAATCAAAATACTTCAAATACTTCCCCCTTCCACCCACCCCCTGCTTTTGAAGAGCTATCGTCTTCATTTGAGAAATGAATCACGCTGGACTGCTAAAATGGTAACAAGAAAGAATTCTTTTAAAAGTACGTCTTCTTGCTTCTTTTCATTTTAACATTTATGCAATCCTGGGTGGAGTAGTCAATGAATTTTTACTGTCAAGTTTTCACAATTGCAGCTTTTTACAGTATATCTCCTCCCCCACCCCTGCCCCAGCTCCCACCAGCCAGCAAATTACGTGGGTCATGCAGCCCTGATTCTAATTCACCATACAGCTATTCCTCTCTTGACATGAACCTGCCTGTTACACTATGCTCAACATCTGAGGTCCTCCTCTGGGTACCTACTCTGAGAGAAGCTCAGAGAACAGCAACAAGTTAGAGGGCTTACACCGTGGTCGTCCCCCCTCCCAATTATGGAATGATCTCCCTGATGAGGCCTAGCTGGCACCAACGTTGTTATCTTTTCGACACCAGGTGAAGACCTTTCTCTTCTCCCAGGCATTTAACAGCATATGTTGAGTTTTTAATCAACCCCAGATCTATCTTTAGATCTGGCTGAGAGCTCAAAGCTGCTTTTAAATGGATGTTGTCTTTGTAAGCTGTCTGTTTTTATGGTTTTAAATTTTGTATATCGACTTTTAATGTTTAATGTTTTAATGTTTTCTAAACCACCCAGAGAGCTTTGGCTATGGGAAGGTATAGAAATTTATTAAATAATAATAACAATAACAACTTTTATCCCACTCAGTGCCTAGGCCTAGACTTTGACTTGATTTTTGATGTATTATATTTTAACAGGTCAGTGACTATAGTAAATAAAAATAAGAATAAATAGGCCTTTTCTTTATCATGTCCATGGCTTTTGACGGTTATTTCAATATAATTCTTTATGATTGCTTCTTCTGCATTTATCGTTTACTATGGAAAACATGCTTTTGGAATCCACATGCTTTTCTGTGAAAAGAGGAGCCCTTGATATTTGTCTGGCCAAAGTTATACAGAACCTTCATTTTCTGGTAGGTCAGGGCGCAATTCTAGGCACGTTTAGACAGAAAGAAGTCCTATATCTCCCAGAATTCCCTGGCCAGCATTGCTTGCCAGGAAATGCTGAGAATTGTAGGATTGATTTCCGTCTAAACATGCCTAGGATTGCGCATTTAATGAAGTAATTTCACTGTCTCTTTCTAATAGCTCAAATCAACCAGAATCTCCTTGACCACTAAATATGGCATTCCTGCAGCTAAAGATGAAAGGGTTGCCTCTATCTGTACATGCTTATAGCTCCTTCAAATTACCACCAAACACATGGCCAACATAGAGTGTCAGTGGCGCATGCATCCCTAGTGGGAGATCCAACCCTATGACATGTGCTGCCAACGTATGAAGTCCTTCACTACATTACACTGATGCTACTAGCCCTTGGCATGACAGGACCATAGGTTTTATATAGGATTGCCCTATAGAAGACATAATTCTAAATTTATAATCATTCTCATTTTATTTCAAGTTATGTGAATTAACCATTTGCAATTGTTTCCCATATTTCCACACACTCTTAGAGATTAGTTTAGGGCAAACAGCAGCTGGTCCCACCCTCCCCACACATTCCATTCAACAAACATGTTGGATAAATATTGGATTATTAAATTTATACTTCTAGGTGTCCAATTACCTTATTCCAGAAACTATAGTTGAGGGAAATATTTGACCATTCTGTCAGTCATACATGGCTGCAGCCAAGGTTAAAGTAAAAACTCAGGGTGCATGATAAACTGAAAGGCCCAAAATAGAATCCTAATTAGTTTATAATTAAAGCCAAAATCATGGTCAAGTCAGCAAATCAGGTCAAAGTTTTGCATCAAGCTGAGGGTCAAGGCATGGTCAAGATATCAAAAGATAAGGTGGTGTAATGCAAGTTCAAAGCTGCATATGTAGAACAATCCTATGCATGTTTTCACAGAAGTAAGTCTCACTATGTTAATAGGATATTATTCTCAAGTAAGTGTGCATAGGATTGCACCAATAATGCATGAGTGAAGAAGGACTGAAAATAAGAACAGGGTACACAATTTCAGTAATCTTGATGCAGATTTTAGGTGTGAGCAACTGGACTGCTGAATAGGACGAGCTGATGAGAAAGGAGGGGATCCCTGAAAACTGGGTGGGGGGACCTTTTGTGAACAGATTCATCCCACACCACAGCCTACTCCATTCAGCAGTGTTCCCCTCACCCTCTGTAGCATTTTGGGGGGAACTGGAAGGGCTGCCATGGGGGGAAGGCTCTGTCGCACATATCAGCTTAGTTGTACATGTCTAAATCTGGATCCATCCCCATGCCTTTTCCTATTCTAATCTGTAGTATATGATGCAGCCACACTACTACTTTGTGGTGGTATTGAAGTGCACTGACAACTGTTGGGGCCCATTGACACATACCATATTCCACTTTCATAGTGCTATATCCTGTTTGGTGTAGATCTGGCCTATGGCGTCCAGAGTAGGGCAACTGAATTTTCTCCCACAGACATATATGTGAATGCAATTTAACCTTCAGGAAAGCTTTACAGAAATATGATTTTGACATTTCTCCAAAAACACATACAAAGGAAAATACATTCTATCTCATTAATTTTGTTGTGTCCACCTGGACCTCCAGTGACAAGGATGGATCTAGGAGTACTCCCAAGGTATGTACCTGCTCCTTCAGAGGGAGTGCAACGCCATCCAGAACAGGTTGTTTACCCAATTCCTGGACTCGGGAACCACCAATCCACGGAGCTTCCATCTTATCAGTTTATTAGCCCTCATTCTATTAAACTGATTAGCCATCAATCCACAGAGCATCCGTCTTCCACTTCAGTTTATTAGCCCTCATTCAGTCCATTACATCCTCCAGGCACTAGTCCAGCACCTTCACCACCCCAGCTGACTCTGATGACAAGGAGAAGTAGAGCTGAGTATCATCAGCATACTGATGGCACCCAACCCCCTAATGACCTCACCTAACGGCTTCATATAGATGTTGAACAGCATGGGGGATAGAAAAAAAATGCTCTGAGGGCTTTTTCTGCTGTGGCACGAGCTCCCCAGAGAGGTCCATCTGGCGCCTGCACTGTACTCTTTTCATCGCCAGCTGAAGACCTTTTTATTCTCTCAGTATTTTAACATTTAATTTTAACTTAAATTTAAATTTTACTGTTCTAACTCTGTATTTTAATCTTATATCAATTTTGCTATGTGGTTTTATCCTGGTTGTGCTTTTTATACTGTATTTTGTATTTGTGTTTTTAACCTGTTGGTTGTTTTATTATGGTTTTAATTTTTGTGAACCGCCCAGGGAGTTTTGGCTATTGGGTGGTATAGAAATGTAATAAATAAATAAATAAATAAATAAATACAGCTTAATAGCCATGGGGTGGAACCGAAATCCCCCAATACCACTCTCTGGAATTGGCCTTGCAAGTAGGAGCGGAACCAAACACAGTGCCTCCTACTCCCATCTTGCAGAGCCAGTCCAATAAGATACCATGATCAATAGTATCAAAAGCCACTGAGAGATCCAGGAAGATCAACAGGGTAGCACCCCTGCCCATCTTTCACCCAGAGTAGGTCATTGGTCAGAGCAACCAAGGCTGTTTCAGTGCTGTGCCCTGGCCTGAAACCAGACGGAAATGGATCCAGATAATCTGTTTCCTCCATGAACTCCTGAAGCTTCCCAGCCACCACACACTCAAGCACCTTTTCTAAAAAGGGGATATTAGCGATGTTATTGCAGTACCAGTTCTTACTTTACCTGTGCTTGATCCTATTTTGACATGCTAGCTTGAGATATAGGTGAGCAGTTGGATGGACCTCCATGGAAGATTGTTGTAGCTCTGAGGTGTAGTAATCCAAGTGATGCTTTTTGTGGGTTCTTATGTATTTTAGTTGGAGACTCAGCACAGTTGTTCCTCCACACATCCTTCTCCTGTTGTTGGAAGACCTTAGCTCGAGGTGAAAGGCACAAGGGTTCCATGCTTATTCAACACTGACCCGCATGGTTGGAAAAGCTCTGCGTGCGTAACCTTTGGGAAGTAGATGGAGGACTGAAATCCTCATCATGCCAAGACAAGTCTTTAGTTTCGGTTGTTTGTTCCCGGACTGGAAAAGGGTAATTTTTAAAATGGAGAATGTCATAAATGGCTGCACATTTTTGAAGTTTATTCCTGGGATGCAGATCAGTTCATTGTAAATTAAGAGAAAAGGCATTGGCAAACAATCAAAGGAATGGATTAACTCACTATTCTTTCAACAACTTTTGGTTGGAGTTAGTTTTATAATGTGTTAATTAGACAGGAGCTGTGTTTCTCACAGGCTCTTGGTGTTATAGATGCAAAGCACTTCTTAAATGCTAAACTTAATGGCTGGTTAGCTCCCTACTGGCTTAAGGCAAAAACAGTGGTGGGTAGTGGAGAGATGTTGAAACTTGTAATGACATTTGGCTAAACTATCTATTGAGGGAAGGGCACTGGAATGTTTCTCCATCAATTGTTTTAAATAGGGGAAAAATGCAAAGATTTATCTGAAGATAATGAGTTAAGAAGAAACTGCAAGGTTTGGCTAATTCTGCCACGGAACCTATTTCACTATTACGGATCAGTCCTGAAAGAAGTACAGAATTTTAATGCTGTGCTCTTAATTTTGCTCCTTTAAATTTTAGGGGGCGTCCCTGCTTGGAAAAAAAGCCTGGAGTACAGAAGTGTAGCAAAGGATAACTAAAATCATCAAGGTATTAAAATTATCACGGTATTAAAGGTATTTCTCCTATGAGAAAGGCTACAACAGCTGGGATTGACATGACAAAGGTGAACAAAATTATGCATGGTGTGGAGAAAGTGGATAGGAAGACATTTTTCTCCCTCTCTCATGATACTAAAACTGGGGTCATCCCATGATTGCTGATTGGTCGGAGATTCAGGACAGATAAAAGGAAGTGCTTCTTCACACAACACATAGTTAAACGATGACATTTGCTACCGTAAGACACAGTGATGGTCATCAATTTGGAAAGCTTTAAAAGGGGATTGGACAAATTTTGGGCGGAGAAAGCTATCAATGGCTACTAGTCCTGATGGCTAGATGGTGCTTTCAATATCAGAGGCAGTATGCGTCTGTACACCAGTTGCTGGGGAACGTAAGTGGGCGGGGTGCTGTTGTACTCATTTCCTGCTTGTGAGTTTCCCATGGGCAGCTTGACAAAATGTTGTACTAGATGGACCCCTGGTCTGATCCAGCATGACTCTTATGTATTTTTGTGGTGGGGGCAAAACTGGAGTATTCTCCTGACACTGTGCAGCCCATCCTCTTCCTACAGTGCAATGAGAACCCAGGATAGGTGAGCTGTACTTTATCCTTTGAGAGGCGCTAACTAGAGGTAGTGACAAAGAATAGATTCAAGCCAATAGCTTTTTCTCGGTATGCATTGACTTCTGTAGCCATCAGGAGTTGGGAATCAAGTGGATTTGTCTGAGGGAACCAATACTAAAGGAATCCCGCAGCCAGTGTCATTGGAGATTTTCAGCAAGTGTCATCTCTGCAGTTCGAATATGTTTAACTCTCTTCTGACAAACGAGTCCCACTTGATTTGCACATATGTGACATCTGCAAAAGTAATTGAATGTTATAATATAATATTGAATAATTATAATATTATAACATTGAAGGTAAATAGGGTCTGTGTGTGTGTGTGTGTGTGTGTGTGTGTGTGTGTGTGTGTGTGTGTGTGTGAGAGAGAGAGAGAGAGAGAGAGAGAGAGAGAGAGAGAGAGAGAGAGAGAGAGAGAGAATAACCTTTCATAGCTACAGTCAAGCACCGTGTTCTGTTCAGTAACAACCTGTGTCCCTGGTCTCTTTATTTCTGGCAGTCTTTATCCACTCCTTTATTAATGCATTGTATGATGCCATTGTAAATACTGTGGCAAAATAGTCTTAAGATTTGAGCTGCTATGTAGACTAAACAGCAATCTCGTTTTGCATATAAAATTGTTTATAGTCTTCTGGTATCAAATTGCCCCTTAGTTGACCAAACAGTAGAGGCAGATATGCAGTGCTACTCTCTGTTCCCATACTAAAACATATCCCTTGCCACTACCTAGAATTTGTTGGCTTTAGGAGTTGCCTGGGTGGAGGTTCCAGACAATAATGTTTACATCCCTGTTATATTATGCCTTTACTATTTTAGAAGTCCACTTAGAAGGAAATTTCCAATCTCCTGCCTACTGCCGGCAGCACAGGAAGAATGTCTAGGTAGGATGCCCTGCCGGAGGCTAGGTTGGGGCTGGAGAGGCTATAGGATTTCTTGTATCCCAGTCTCTCCCCTTCCCTCCTTGCCCACTGAAATGCCCCCTTTCCCCTCCCTCTGAGGTCACATTTGCAGCTTTGGAAAGCAGCCGGTGCTGTTCTTTCTGCGGCAGCTGTGAGGGAGAGAGATCGGAACTCAGAAACCCACTCCTGAGGCCATAGTCTACGGCTTTGGAAGAGGGACTCCAAGGATTCTGTGGTCCCTGGGACGATCTCTGAGGGCTGCTTTCTCAGGGAACTTGTTTTGCATGGCTGTGATTGAGACAAATTAGATTTGCAATTGGTAAGTGCTTGGAAAAGCAACCTGGTTATATAACTTGCCTTCCTCCAGCTGTTGCCAAGATCCGTTTGCGTGTGCCACAGCTGATTGAAATAGCTGATTCTGATTAGCACTAGAATTAATGGTTGGGGAAATGAGCAGTGACTCCATTTGTGTTTTGTAGTGGGCTCTTTAACAAAAAATAATGTACTAGTTTCATTTTAATAGCAACTGGTTGGTTGCTATTACTCTTATCAACTACTGCCTTCTTTAATTTTGTGCTAGTTTCATTTTAGAAATAAAAACAGAGCAGGCTACCTATGACATGCTCTGCTCATGTTAGGCAACAACTGGCAACTGTCATCCATGACAAAAGGCTCAGACCAGGCTCAGACCTGTCAGCAAAAGGGGACAACATGCAGGTGGTATTACCTGTGGTTATTTGATGTGAATATGCATTCATGTCTGGATCCAGAGGTAGAACACCTACTGTCACAGGTAGCAATTGTATTATTTTATTTATTATATTTTTAATTCACCTGATAACAACTGTTCTTTGCATGGTTTAGAACAGTTAAAAGAAAATATACATATAAATAGTAGAAACAATAAAATACAACAGTACAGGGTATATAACCAGACACAAAATCTAAAAACTCAGTCTCTAAAATGCCTGGGAGAAATGGTACCAATGTAGGTGCCAGGCGGGCTTCTTTTGGGAGTACATTCTATAAAAAGGGTGCCAGTAATGTGTTCCTCATATGTCACATCACCTGATTGCAACAAAGTGGTCTAAGGGCCTTGCTAGACGAGGCCTTAGCGCGCCTTGAGAGCCGGTTTCCCTGCTGTGCGTCCACATGACGCACAGGGGAATCCGGCCCCAGGCTGCACTGAAGCCTCCTCTAACGCGCCATAAGGAAAGTCGCTTATGGCGCGCCTTTTCCGCAGCTCCGGCCTGAGGCCGGGGCTGCAGAACGTCTAGAGATTTCCGTGGCTTTTTGCGGCTACTCGCTTACTCCCGAGTAGCCGCAAAAAGCCACGGACTTGGCACAGCGCTCATATGAGCGCTGTGCCCATCGGCCCGGGGGGGGGGGAAGAGAGGGGCAGGGGGAAGGCTGGACCTGGCAGGAGGGTGGGGGGAGAGCAGGCATCGGGGATGGCAAGGGGGGAGGGCGGGTGAGAGAGAGAGCACCTGGCACTGCCGCCCGAGCAAGCGGGCGAGGCCTGGCATGGGGGGGTGGCATCGCCAGGACAAGCGCCTGGCGATGCCGCCCAAGCATGCAGGCAAGCGGCGCTGCCAGGGCAAGGCCTGGCATGGGGGGGCGGCATCGCCCGGGCAAGCACCAGGCGCCGCCCAAACATGCAGGCAAGCGCCGCTGCCAGGGCAAGGCCGGGGACAGGGAGTGGGGGCTTAGTTTTTTTAAAAAACGGACTTACCTGGTCCGGAGACTTCGGGCTGCACGTGGCCCCTTTAAACTTAAAAAAAAAAATGGCAGACGCTGCAGGGATCCCGATGTCCCTGCGCGTCCCGCGTGTGGAAGCCGGGGCGGCGCGCGCTAACGTCAGCGCGCTGTTGCCCCGCCTCCAGGCCGGCTTATCCAGCCGGGTCTAGCAAGGCCCTAAGAAGGGGAAAGCGTTAGGTTTCCCCCCACTCATTCAGCACACACTGCTGATTGCTTGGGTGACGTTATTGTACTAGTAAGAATGAAAGACTGGGCCTGTTCAGACAACTTGCTAAGCCATGGTTAGGCCGCCAACTTTTTTGCAGCAAATGGTTAGTGAGCGTGTTTAAATCATGATTATGTAGACACCATGGTTAGGAATGGTTCAAACAACATGCTAAGTCATGGTTTAAGTGACATGCTAAGCTATAATGTTTAGCTCAAAATGTTTAACCACCATGGCTTAGTGTGTGTTGTCTGAACAGGGTCCCTGTGATGTTATGAATGGAGCTTAAAGACATGTCTATCTTCCATAATAGGCAAAATGAGTTTGCAGCATCTCATATAACAGAATTTTAGCTGCTCCTACTTGTGCAATACGCGTTTTTGCCTGGAACGGGTATCTGAACGTGGTTTCGGGGCAATTTTTGGAGCTTATTACATCAGGCTCACCTAGTAATGTGTGTCTGGTGAGTTTGATTAACATACTTCACTTGGAAGCTGCTGTCCCTGCCCGTTTTGCGCAATATGCGCTGTGCGCGGAACGGTTATCGGAACGCAGTTTCTTTGCACGTTTTGTGGCTTATTGCATCCCTGCCATGGAGTTATGCATTACTGGTGAGTTTGGTTGATATCGCTCGTTCAGTAGTGGCCGTTCTGGCCATCCCATTCTGTTCCGGACATTGTTTTGGGAGTTCTGGGGTTAATAGTGATATAATATTGGCATGGTTTTAGTCCTAAAATATTGTTCCCACGTGTTGCTAATACATGCCACTGTTTTTGGTATGGTTTTTTAATATAATGGGGCCGTTCCGGCCTGTTCCGTTCCGTTCCGGCTTTTACACCGTCCCAAAATTCTAGTATAAAAACTGATGCCTTCGAAAATTCACAGCAGCCCTAGTTAAAGCCCTTTGTACATTTTAGTTCTTCCAATATTTTCCGAAGCCTGAAAATATTACTGTTGTGCCACCAGAATGGCAGACCAAAAGCTCTGTGGCCTTGCTATGGTCGCACTAGATGTCTGTAGCAAAACTGTTGTCTCCAGGAGATTGGATTCCCATGTCCAAAGGCTTTCAACAATACATATAACATTATGCTGAATCTACTATTAGTGCAGCCACAAAATAACAGTTTAAAAGTACAAATGGCTTTTGGATGGCAGTGCAATATTTTCAGTAAGGCAGAAGCATACTAAAATACAGTTCTATTGCTGTTATATTTTCTCATTTTAATTACCAATTTGATTAAAAGTGGTTAATTTGGCCCATATGGGCTCATAATATGGGCTCATCTACACCAAGCAGGATATTCCACTATGAAAGCGGTATGGAAGCGGTATATAAAAGGCAGGAGTCATACCAAGCAGGATATACTGGTATGAAAGCAGTATATAGTATGTCATCAATGTGCCCCAACAGTTGTCAGTGCACTTCAATACCGCTATAAAAGTAGTGTGGCTCCTGCCTTTTATATACCGCTTTCATACCACTTTCATAGTGGAATATCCTGTTTGGTGTAGATGAACCCTATGATAATTTTTCAGGGTATTATCTGAAATAGGTATCCAAGCAGCTAAATTTTGGCATTTATGCACTTTAGGGCTATGGCTTTTAGGAACCAACAGCTTATAATTGCCATTTTGCTGGACAAAGGGATTCATAGATCCTTCTTCTGTGTGACCTGGTGAAATGGCCAAGCTGGAGACTAGCATGGCTGTCATCAGCAGTTGGTTCCTGAAAGCAATGATGGTCAGGCATGTGTGGCTTCCATCTCACGGAGGGATAGGATGTAGGCTCAGGTCTGAAGATAAACTGAGGACACCATACCTGCGGGGATGGGGAAATAAGTAACAGCTATGCTGTGGTCATAGCAGGTCATAGCAGGGAAATCCATCTACAGGCACATGGAGGGTATCTCAACAGCCATTCCTACCAACTGGTACCAGAAATGGAAATATTTCTATCCCTCTTCATAATTTTAAGGAAACTCAGCTAAGCAGAAACAGAAAAACAGACAGGTACTTGGGAGCTTTTCAGCCAAGTTCCATCCTAGAAGAAAACAACTTACAAAGCTGCTTGATTCCCCTGCATTGTGTTTAAAATAATACAGTCAGACAGAATATTTACTTCTCACTGCATACAGAAAGTTCTATTAGTGTTGCCAATTTCACCGTATTTTGTGTGTTCTGGCTATTGTTGAATTAGGACTTCAAGGTGTTGTCAGTAAACATTAGAGGGTAGTAGAGTCGCTGGCATTCTCAGTGGCGCACACCAGGAAGGATTAGGGACTGCCAGTTTTATTTCAAACCTGACTAATAACTTCCTGAACTGAAATCTTGACATTAAGTTACTTTTGGCAGGAGAAAAAGTGCATTCTGAATGTGGAATTTACAAATGTCTATAGTTAACTTTCTTTTTATTATGAAGATTCCAGGATATATTAGGCTTCAAAATACAGGTGACTGGCTTTACCTCTGCTCTTGGCTGATCCATGCTTTTATAATCTTTTGCCTTTATAAACATAACTTATAAAATGTCTAATTTTTAAAGTTATTTCATTTATTGCACACCCTGGCACTTGGGCTCAAGGCAGTTGAGTGGGTCTTGAACTGGGGCCAAATAGCTGAAAGCCTTTGGTGCCTTAACTCCTGTGCCCCCAGCGCTCCAGGACTTTAACCAGGCAGTCAAGCTAGCCTCCATGGGGCATGGGTGACATCTGTAGTATTTGCAAGATTATAAAATGAACCACAGAGACTGAATTATAAGGAAGAAACTTGACTTAGTGGTGGGCTCCTACCCAACTCCATACTAAACTGCTCCTTAGCTTCCTTTCTCTGCTGGTCTCACCCAGAACTAATTTCCTTCCATACAACCATTCCCCCCCCCCCCCCCCAATACAATCACTTCAGTTCCTACATGCATTACAATGTCTAGGTTACATTGTTAGCCTCAGGACTGTCAGTTGACCACCCAAACCAATGGAAAGGCACCAAACCTTATAAAGCCCTTCCCTCTAGTCTAGCCTGGTAATCTGAGCAATGCTTTGCCCTATCCCTCCAGCCAGTCTACAGCTCTGTTCACGTGCATGAGGAAGGTGGGTAGGTAGGTAGGTACGGGACCTACAGAGAGGAAGCAGGTTGAAAACCACTGCAAGCGAGCCCATCATACGACTGGGAACCACATGATGCTGGGTGGTTCCTGTACCTAACCCCTTCCGTAGTCAACTTGGCAATCCTTCACATGGTTTAACCATGCATCCCAGTGTCTTTGGCGGTGCAAACCGGCAGTGGCTACTTATTCATCGCATAGTGACCAAAACCATAGAGAAAGTCCACAGTGGCAAGAGTGTTGCTGGAAGTAGCAGTCACTCTTGTCAGCAGACTCTATGGTCACTGCCTTCCCCCCTCCCCCACTGAAGTAGATGAGCAGATGTGAGGGGCAGGAGGAGAAGCCTTTGAGAGCCTGTCAGCTGGGGGAAGAAAAGCCTCCAACAGAGAATTAATCCCAGTTTACTACACAGCATAGTAGCCTGTCAGCCAGACCTGCTGTGGTGATACCACCTTTCTGTCCCGTAGGTATGTCTGAGTTTGTATTTCTAGTGAGTGCGGAATGTTTGACTGAGTGGGTGTGGCTAGTGATGCGATGAGAGAGGGGGAGGGAGGAGTATAAATAGGTTGAGGGAGTTAGGGTTTGTTTAGTTTGGAGTGTTTAGTAGTGTGGAGAGCGAAGGGAGATAAGATTTTAAGAGACTTAAGATTACTGTTTTTATTAGAATTAATAGATTAAGCAGGTTAACTTGCATTTAAAGTAACTAAGATCTGTTAAACAAAAATAAACATTTTATTTTGTTTTGTTACCTCAAACCACGTGTCTGCTTGGCTTTATCACCTGCTCTACAGTTACTCTCATAAACAATATATATATATATATCAGCTTATTACATACAATACACAGTAAAACCTTTCCACATTCTAGCCTTTACCCTCTCATAAGAGGAAAAGGTTGTGTTTTACCCTATCCTCAGGTTGTTCAAGTGGTAGTGCTTGGCTTGAGAAGGGTGTGCTAGGCAAGGCCTTCTGTATAAGGTCGGTGCCATCGCACCTGCCTTCAGGAACCATTCCATAGCTCCAGCCTGGGGGAGGTGGACTATTGGTTATGGCATAAGCCAGACAACCCTGCTCAGGCAGGAGCGACCAGAAAAACACAAGGATGAACTGGCACAAAAGGACTTACCCACTTCTACAAGAAACTCAGCCCCAGATAATGCTGATCCTGCAACTACTGACCTGTGCCTTTCATCACTCTGTAGGAATTAAAATCCTTAAAGGACTCAAGGCTTCTTCACACAGAGCTTATGTAGTGTAACCAAGACTGGTTACTCACTGAAGTTTGCAGGTCCTTTTCATGATGTCATCATCCTTCGGTGCCTCTCCCACAGTTTTTTTAGCTTTTTTCTGCCATGATTTAACTTGCTGAAAATGCAGTAATAAATGGGATAGTGGGATATTGTTGTAATGTTACATCGCCATCTGCTGGCTGTATAAATGGAACATATGGAACTTCCCCACAAAGGAAACCACTCCCTCCAAAAGGTGGGGGAGGAGGCACATGTATTGTGCCCACTGTAATACTGGAAAGACTCCACAAGAAGAAAGCCGGTAAGAGTGTGGGATTTTTGCTTAATATAGAGAAGCCTGATGACTGACTTTAATGATCCTGTGCTGTAACAAGAGGGCATCACACTGACACTGCATCAGCCCCAGACTCTGTAGCAGCCTGTGGCGAGCTAGGCCTCAGGTCTGACCGTTGCAGCACTTTAGTCTGTTCTACATTTTTGTTGTATATGTGACTCTCATTCATCAGGAAGAAAATAGCTTCAGTGTTTGTGTAAATTTTGCAGAAGGAACTATCTTCATGCAAGTGCTCTGAGCTTCCTCCTGCAAGTGAAAATATAGAATCAGCAATTCAACATTAAGATGGAATCTAGCAGAAAGCATCATCATAGAGATGAAGAGGAATCAAAACAGACTGGATTGTCAACTCTATCAGAACCTGTGCATGGTATTTCAAAATAATACCATATGTTGTTATTTAAAATATTATTTTCAAATACACATCTTGCTCTTTGCCCGATGTGAGAGCAAAGTTTCTGGTTTGCCTTCAGTGGTTACTGTGGCATTTCCTTGGCCCTGCCACTGGAACATGCCTCTATTCAGTAACAGAAAACAACATGTAACGATCTTATTTCTATGGGTGTTAGAAATCACTGAAATACTTTGGTTTTATTATAATCACGTTTAGGAAAGAAAAATAGTATTTAAAAGGAAACCACCAGCTACTTGACTGTTTTTAATACAATGGATTTTGTGTATGAACAGTGTTATGCAATAAGTAAAAGGGAGCTGGGTTGTTGTTCATTGGATTAGAAAATAGAAGTATGGTAAAACATAGTACAAATGAAACATCCCGCAGCAGTTCTTAGAGAGTAAATATTTTAAGATGTTTTGATGCTTATTTCAGGGAAGAGGGTACAAACAATTGTGGTCAATGTTACAAAATTAGAACGAATTCTGCTGAGATATCTGAAATAAGACACACTGATTATAAGCCATGCAGATGTGTCATTCAGAAATTAAAGACATCCTCCAGCCCTAATACAATGTTATGAAAGATAGATGGTAATGTTTTACAAATATTTGCCCTGAACCAATTGGAGGAAACCTGGACAAAAACAGGAGTCTGTGCATCACTTTCCTTTGGGTTGACTCTTGACAGCCTGCATCCCGTTGCTGTCATCAATTTGTGTTCAGTAGTGATCATCTGCTTGTGGGGAAGACAGAGAGGGGAGGAATTGAATCCAGCACCTTTCTCTTGTTGAATAGATGGCCAGATGCTCCTGGATCAGATTTTCAGCCTGGAGACATGCATGGACAGTCTCCTTTTCTGAACACTTTCCCTCTTATTGGACTGGGGTCACTATATTAACATATGCTTTAAGGCAGCTATGTAGAGAGCCTCCTTCACGGGTCCTTTTCACGATGTTGCCAACCTTTGATGCTTCTCCCGTCGTTTTTAAGAGGGATTCTGCCATTTTTTAAAAGAAGTCACTGAAAATGCGGTAATAACTCTAACTCTGCTGGTGGTATAAATGAAACACATGGGAAGGAACTGGTACAAACAAAGGCGGCAGATTTGGGTGGGGGGAAGAGTGTCTGTATTGTGCCAATTGTAATCCCGTGAAGATGCTGGAAGACAAAGCCCTGGTAAGGCTGCAGAATTTTTGCTTAATGTAGAGAAGCTCTAGTAGTTGATGGCATTCTAGACTTGTTTATTCTTCATAGGTTTGTGCTTTTCATCCTGAAACTAGAATACCAGCCAAGTGGATAGCTACAAGTCTGTTAATTAATAAAGCCTACTCATTAACAATATTCAAAAGTCATTGAATTTCCCTGGTAGGTTCTTTTTAAAAAGAGGTTTCTTTAGACATTATTAATAACATCTAATAAAGGTAGGGGAAAGCTATGTTCTTGATATAAATTAAACCTGTAACCAAAATAATAAGGATCATATTATAAATTTGGTTCATAACATATTTCAGTTAGCCTATGATTTTCAGGATCCATTTTGCTCTGGGTGGTCTAAGAATACTGTTTAATTTAGCAGAGTGCAGAAAGGATGCAGTTACAGCATTAATTTTAATTTCCTTGTTTCTGTGGATTACTTTCAGTGCATTGCTTTAATACTGCCATTCCAAATGATTCTTTAGGAGGGTTATAAACACGAGGAAGAGCAATTACCCTTTTGCTTTAGCTGTTCACTTGTTTCTTCTCCAGGGCATGCTTTAATTTCCAATATATGTGATTAATGATCTAATTTATTCCATTATATTTAATTTCTAATCAAGCCATAATAACAAAAGAAATAGAACAGGATTTAGGCTGTAATCTTATACGCAGTTACCTGGGAGTGAGTCCCAGGGCCAGACCTCTCATGAAGCGGGGTGAATCCCCCATCTTGGGTGGCAGAGTGGGAGGAACAGTGAATTGTGCCAATCCCCTCTGCCCCACCAGGAGGGCCCACCACCATAGCCTCCAGCGTGTACCCTGGAGAACCTTGCCAGTTGCTCTCCTGCCATGGCACTTGCTGCAGTGAGAGATGGAGTGGCTAGCGGGGCTCTCCAGGGCAACCACCGTCTGGCCAAGGAAGTAGCTGGCAGAGCTCTTCAGGGAGCCAGCTGGCTGAAATGCCTGGCTCTGAGGAAGGACCTCCTCAGTGCCAGGTGGTGGTCTTTCCTCAGAGCCCGGCATTTCAGCCACGTGGCTCTAGGCGGAGTGCCCCAGGAGATTGCCTGTACAGTAGGGGTAGGGGGTGTGCCATGGTAAGGGAACACCTACCACTGACTAATTAAAACAGACTGTACATTTCCATTTTGAGACTGGGTCTATCTCAGGGCCACAACATCGGGCCAAATTTCTTCTCCCACCCTCTGCTTTTGTACCACCAAGCCTGAGAACTTGAAACCTTGCACAGTTTTGTGAAATTTTGGTTGATCCTAATAAAGGTATTGCCCAACTGTGGATCTTAAAAAAAAACCTAACCAACAATTGCTGATCTCTTAACTAGGGTGGCTCCATTTGAATTGACAAAAAAGAGGACATGCATCACCAAAAAAGAAGACAAAGGAGGACAGTGATTTGCTTAAAATTCCATAGGTATAGATGCAGATTTAGAAATAATTCTTATAATTTAGCTAAAGAATACAGTACATCTTAGCATAATATGGAAGATTGTGACTAGGGCTGGATCTACACTACTGCTTTGAAATGTTTTATAACGGTATTGACAACTGTTGGGGCCCAGGACACACCCTGTATACAGTTGTCAAAATGTTTTCAAAGTGTTTTACCCTGCTTAGTGTAGATCTGGCCAAGGTGACCAGTGTGCCTTGCTCAGTCTGCTGTCCAGGTGCTGCTGATGGACAACTTCAAGGCCCAGCTCTTCCTTCTGGTGCTTTTTCCCCCTTTTTAACTTTAATCCATACTTGGTCTGGACAGCCATTCAAATACAGGACACCTTCAAAATGGGGAACAGTCCTCTGCTGGCTCTAACAGCACTCCAGACTATAAACCTTTGGCTATTGGGTGGAATAGAAATATAATTAATTAATCTGACCCTTGGGGACAGTGTTGCCCTGTTCAAAACAGGATAAACCGATGAGCTACCTGTCAACTTGAACAACCTGCTCTGTTGCAGTAGACCTGGCGTACCAGGTAATAGGGGATATTAAAGGAGGGGAGGAAACCTATCAGAACTTATCAGAAACCTCTGCTGAAGTGCAGGATGTCGAGTTACAGCGAGGGTTTAATTTTTCTCTGCTACTGCCACTTCCTACAGTTTATAAGTAACATGGTCATTTCCAGCTGTTTCCCTCCCTGATTCTGGAATATGCAGTCGTTTCTTGCTGCGTACAATCTGCACAACATTCCTCCACTAGTGCAAGTGTTCCTGAGATACTACATTTCAAACTACAACACCGAGTTGCTAGGAAGATTATGATTTCTGTAGCAATGGACTAATGGTAGGAGAAATAAAGCTCCTGCTATTCTTTTATAGGACTAAAGAAAACCATCAGAGATTCTGCAGGGGTTTTAAAATCACAGACTGCTTTGAAGAATGAGGTAATATGTGTATTCAAGGTATCCAGTTCAATCTACCAGTTCCGCAGTATTTTCACCAGGAGGTCTGGAAAATCCAGCTTTACTAACACACCTTTTGGATATAGATATATTTTGTAGTCTTGTGGGATATTCCTGGCTTCCCTGGTAAGCAGGGGAAGTTATGAAAATTCCATAGAGATAGTCAATACCAAATTACTGCAGAGTGATTTTTGGCATAGTTGGGGCTGTGCACAGCTTTTGCTGGAGATCTTCCATGATGCTGGAAGCTGCAAGGGAATTTATCCAAATAAAGACCTTATTCCCTGTGCAAAGTATTATTAGACTATTTTGAGAGGATTGTAAACCACTGTGGATGTACCAGACCTATGAAAATCAGGGAGAATTCTGACCAGTGGGTGTAGGGGTAATTCTATACCAAATGATAATCAATCTTTACCCTTCATAGGTCCATTGTCACAAATTTACATCCTATTATATAACTTTATTTATTTATTGCATTTATATCCTGCCTTTTTTCCTCTAATGAACCCAAGGTAGCATATGTACGTAATCCATCTCCTCTCCATTCCATCCTCACAACAGCCACCTTGTGAGGTAGGTTGGGCTGAGAGTCTGTGACTGGGTCAAAATCACCCAGTGAGCTTCCATGGCCTGGTGGGGACTAAAACCCAGAAATCCGACTCCCAATCCAACACTCTAACCACTACACCAAATTGGCTCTCTTTGCTCAATATAGCATCAAAACCAGTTCGATATTTTGTGTTATGGTGATGCTATATTCCTCTTGCACATTTACAGTATACTTCATAGCACACACAAGGACAACTGGATAATATGGAATAAAAAACAGGAAGTAATGCTAGGAAAGTAATATATGAAATATATAATGTGCCCCAAAAGTTATCAGTGCACTTCAATATTGTTTAAAAAAACGCTTGTGTAGATCTAGCCCTGATATGAACTTATTCATGCAATTGCATGAACGTTTTTTTTAAAAAAATGAGTAGCAGGGGTGGCATGGATTGGGACTGCAGCAGGGAGGGTGATCTTTAACCCTTTACCTTCTGTCACAGTCCCAATCCGGATCGCTGCTTGCCAACTGCTATTGGCATCAGAAAGAATGCTCCTATTGGCACGGATATCTAGGACTAATGTGCATAGATTTAAGTTGGGTACGCGTCAATACCCATAAGGGCCTTTTTATTACTGTAAATAGTTACTCTAAATATTTCATTTTAATTTATCATTTAATTAAGCAATACTTTTGCATCCATTTAAAGAGGCACACAGATCCTCTCCCAAAGGTGGTATATTGAATGTATCCTAAAGGGGCCTGTAAGGGAGCAGTCCAGTTTCTCTTCTGATTCTGCCAGGTGTATCCCAATGAGGGTAGCTCTGGTTTGTTCCATCTTTGTGTGGGCATGATGGAATGAGTGTAAGGTTCTATTTGCTGCTCGGGCTTGCTGTAAGATAGTTACGTTTCTATGTGGAGGCTGTTTATTGACCTCCTTCTCTCTGTGAAGTGCTGATAGCAGCTGGAGCTAGCCATATTTCCCTTGGGAAGGCATTCCACAGAGTAGGGGCCACCACTGAGAAGTCCCTATCAATCATCAGTTTATTGTGCTGGCCGAAGGCCATGACAAATACATCCATAGAAAAGCATACAACTATAAAAGTACACAACAGTTTAAAATAGCCAAGAGAACTCTAATGCCCGCCAACACTACAAATCTTAATGGTGCGTCAGCAAGTAGGGCCTCTGACAATTTTTTTAATACATGGGCAGGTTCATAAGGCTGTAGGCTAGGGTCCCCAACCTTTTTGGACCCATGGGCACATTTGGGAATTTGAGAAACTGCTGTAGGCAACACCACAAAATGGTTCCCACAGAGGATGTGGCTAGTCACATAATGGCTGCTGTGGATGCCTGGCTAGTCAAAAGTGAGCTAAAGAAGGGTTGGGCGGGGAGAGATGTAGTGAGGCTAGAGAGCGGCAGGGAGGGGGAAATAGCAAGGCAAAATGGTAGGGAGAAGAGAAAGAGCAAGGCTAGACATGTGAGAGAGAAAAAACAGCACCCCAACAGTTTCCAAGACTTTTATTTACTTAATTTTTTTTAAAGTGGGCAGGGAGTGGAAAACTTAATGGGCCCCATTGGAGGTCCCTGTGGGCGCCATGGTACCCATGGGCACTGTGTTGGGATCTCCTGGCACAAGCAGTTCTTCAAATAACCTCAACCCAAACTAATTAGGTTTTAAAGGTTAACACCAGTACTTTGAATTAGGCCCAGAAATGCATTGGCAACCAGTGCAGCTGTTATAGAATTGGTGTGATGTGATCCGATTGGCTATCCCAGGGGTGCAGAATCTCACCCACCACTTTCTCCCAATCACCGATGGTTTGGTGGATGTCCTGGTTCTTCAGCTTTTTCCCAATTTCTAAAATGTTGAAATGCCTTGCTTAAGGTTTAGTTACTGGAACTAATTGCTCTAGCCTTAAAATAGTCTGGTTTAAGTTAAGAGTAAGTTAAAATATACCCACCGCTTTTGTTTCCACCGTCACCTAGAGCTTCCCTGAAAAGGAATTCAGCCTTCAAGCTGAAAGAGATTCAACACCCTTGGTCTAGACCCAAGGAGGACATGAGTGGCCACGTTCTGCATCTGCTGAACTTTCTGAATCATCTTCAAAGGCAATCTCAAGTAGAGTACATTAAATTAGAAAAGACAGGACATAAATAGTCCATGCATAACTAAGGCTAACTTAATTTAACTTTAACCTGGTATTTGGAAGGCACCAACTGTAGCATGCTTTTGGTGACAATTAAAGACCCATTTCTTTACCCAGGTCTTCCCTGAGTGAGTGTGCTGCCCATTTTGTTTGTAATTATGGTGTTGTGTTGGTTTTAATGTTTTTATTAATGTTTTATATCCATGTTTTAGCAATTATTGACCTGGTTCAGATGACATGCTAAGCCACGGCGGTTAAGCATTTTAAGCTAAACAAAATGCTTAACCACACCACCGTGTTGTGTGGTTACCATGGTTCAGTGTGTCATGTGAACCATTCCTAACCATGGTGGCTACATAACCACAGTTTAAACTATTTTAGATATGGAGCAGTTTATAAATATTGTAAATAAATAAATATGCTCATTAACCATTTGCTGCAAAAGGTTTAGCAGCCTAACCATGGATTAGCGTCTTGTCTGAACAAGCCCATTATGTATTTTAATTGTGTCTTTAATCATAGTTAGCTCAATCACACCGGCAGTTTAACGCACTCTTGCCATATCTGGTTTTGCGGCATGGGACTCACATGACGTCCCTGTCCTGCACCCATTTCAGCTCTTTTCCTCTGATTTGCCTATTGTTTTAGTGCGGGAAAGTCTGGATTATTTTCCCCAAGTGACTTTAATGTGCCCTTAAGCCTCCATGTAGTGCTGTCCCTTCACTTTTTTGTTTGTTGGGTGTGTGTGCTTTGAATGGAGTCTTGCTGATGAAAGGGGAAGGCGGAGCAGTTCTCCTCCTGCCCTCCATGTTGAACATTCGAATGAATGGACTTTTTACTGCACCAACCCCACCCTCCTTGCCTGCAGTTCCCTCATTTTTAAAGATAAAGAGATGAAACTTGGGACTTTGAGAGCTTTAAGTAGAGCTTTAGGCATGCCAGGTTTAAACAGATTGGTTCATCCCTTGATTTTAAAGGAAAGATTTAATTCCCCCCAAACCATTTCCCTGATACTCCACCAATGTGAAACTCCACAGAGAGATACTTACTTCTGAGTAAACACATATAGAACTGACTTTTATTAGTGTGATCACTCAGAAGCTTTTTTTAAAATTCTAAAACAGCAAACTGGAAAGAAGTGTTCTGCAACCCTATATTTACTTCTGAGGTCTTCTCAGAAATCTCTCTCTCTCTGTTCAATGGGGTTTACTCAAAAGTAAGCATGCATTGGATTTTAGTATGACTTGGATGTAAATGCAGTTGAAATCAGTAGGATTTACTCTTGAGTAAGGGAACCAGCAGATTTCTATTCCGTGAACTGGAAATGCAAAGCTTCGCATCATCAAAGTAAAGGAAAATAGATCCTCCACAAATGCAAACAGGTGGAATTTCGCATTGGCGGAGTATCAGGGAAATGGTTTAAGGGGGAAATATTAAAAAATTCCTAGAAAATTAAGGGATGAACCAATCTGATTCAAACTTAGCATGGCTCAAGCACTCCTGAAATACCATTGCGACAAGTTTCATCTCTTTATTTTTAAAAATCAGGGAGCTATAAGCATTTTGGTTAATTTCCATAGGTGCTCCAATGAGTGAGGGGGGGGAGGCTGCAATGTGGATCACAATGTCCATCAACGACAAGAACCAATGAACTGGAGGGGGAAGAAGAAGGGATGGGGTGGGTGCAATAGCAGCAGGAGAGCAAACAAGTAAAAAGAGAATTCACCAGTATAGTTACAATTGTGAAAGGAAGGACTGCTTGCAGCATTTATGAAACAGAGGTAAAAAACACGGAGGCAAACCAGGGGGAAAAAGGTGTGAATTTAATGAATTTAAATTTTCTTGTAAACTGCTTAGACATATTTTTTTAAAATATGGTAAAGAAAAAAATAAAGAAAAAAGAACACCCAAAGCAAATTATTCTAAAGAAAGTATCTGGTCATGGTAAACTTAACTCCAGATGTTTTGCATTACATGGACATGTTCTTGGTCCAATAAACCATGTCTGAACTGGACCGAGACAGCTCTTATCTAATAAAATAACATGTAGTTCCATCAGAATCCAGGAGATCTTATGGACTATAAATACCATTTTTTGAAGGGGGCATAATTCCTTCAATGTGTATATTTTTTCTTAGTTGTATATATATATATATATATATATATATATATATATATATATTCTAAAACAGCAATGCAAAACAGTTTCTGAAAGTACCAGAACAGGAGACAAAATATCAGTTTAGGACATGGAATAACATGTTCAGTAGAATACAAGGAGTTGAACAACATTCCCTTAAAATGAGAGAGATTTTTTTGATCCAAATAATTCTCATGGCGCTACTTGAACTCTTCGCGTACAACAGGTGCATAACTCAAGTCCATCAAAACAATGAGGTGGACAGAATCAAGCCTGATATTTTCCATTACGAATTTTGATCTCTCCAATTTAAGTCTCTTGCGAAAACAGACAGAACGAAGCTGTGTACATCTCTTTCTAAAATATTCCGGGAATACTTCATGGAACAACTCAAACCCAGATTTGGTTTGAGACAGCTGTTCTTAAGAAAGCAATATTGCTTTCTTAAGGATGAACCGCAATATGTTTTAATAATCCTAAATGTCGGTACATCAAAATATCCGGTACAGCGGTGAATATGGAAACAACTTCATTACAAAACCTCTTTCTCAGTACAGGCTATGATTCCTAGGAACTGTTTTTCAGGGCTGTTTCACACATTCCATAAATAGTGGTGAGAGACTAGCCCTGTTCAGGCATTCACCTGAAAGCATAAGGATTAAATCTCTGTAAGGAGCTGGGGTCACACATCCTGCCCCCAATAATATTGTTGTATTGAGCCAGTAAGGTCTGAAGGGGCGTCCTGCTAGCTTTTGCTAGAATGTGAGTAGAATTCTCCACATAATCCAGGGTGCTGATAAAGTAGGGCCTCCAAACTCCCAGAGAGTTCTACTTGCATTCATGTGGACCCAAGTAGATGCAAGAAGACTGTCCTGCATGACCTTGCTGCACAACGTGACAAGATCAGGGACTGAGGGAGCCCAGTCTGGTACACATGGGGACATTAGGGGTTGGGTCAATTTGCATGACCCTTACAGAGATTTAGCAGTTCTGCATTCAGGCCTCATGAATTTCTTTTCCCCCTACTTCTAGGTCACATTGGAAGTGGAGAGTTGCACAAACCCACCTCTGCCCCTCTAGAATAGCCTGTTTGACAGGATTTACCTTTTAAGGAATATTCTGAATTTTAGCACTTTCTTGGTAACACCCACAAAAAGAAGAGCAGAAGTTTCAGACTCCAAGGGTGCTGTTATATGGCACAGTAATGACATTCATTTGGATGTTTCTGTGGCCCTCAAGCCATGCAACTCCAGTTGCAATTGATAGGCTGGTGATTTGTAAAGACCCAGGATATTTTGGATCATACGCACTGGACTACCACTTGGATTACTTCCCCCAGGGGAAACACACACACGTCGTTGTTGTGTGCGAACTGGGCCAATATTTGAACAGGAGAGGTGAAATTGTAGTGGTTTATTTTTAGAAAATGTATTTATAAAACTATGATATGACCTAGTAAGCAAAACACACCAAAGGTTTGAAAATAAAACTAAAATTAGCACTGGTGATGTGATTATATCAGACACGAGGCCTTCTCAACGCACTTATTAGAAGGATCAAGAAGGACTTGTCCTTTTGCAAGCAGATGTCCTTTCATTTAGAGGAAAGTACAAAACCATCAAGAATTTCCTTCAAGGCAGTCACCAGCCAATTTATCATCTTTTGTCTGGTGCAACAAATGCTCTGTTTAACCTGTCCTGCCCTTATTTGGGGTTATATTTTTGAACCTGAAAACAACTCTTTTCAATGAATCGTCTGCAGTCTGATTATTCTAGCAGAAGTTATTTTGCAAAGCTGGCAGCCTGCGGAGCCTTCTTCTGGTCTCTGGTCAGTAGCAATTTAACAGCTTGTTAAAAATGTGAAGTAGCCGTTTATGGAGTATATACAGTCGCCTCCTGTCTCAGGTGGTTGAAACACGTGCAATTAATCTTGCCATCTGTCTGCAGCTAAAGGTTTAAGCTTAATCCATGCTGCCTTGGGATTTACTAAGGGCACGCTTGCATTTCCTCTTTCTGTACCCGTTTGGCCATTTAGATCATTTGGCCATTTATTTCTTCTAACTGAAAAGATCACACAACTACTTCAGCATATGGTGGCCCCCAGTTAGAGCTTTGCCCATATTGAGTCTTTAACCTCTTTCATCCGCAGGACCAAATTCAATTTTGAAGACGCTCCCAGTGCTGCATCCCAGGACTGCTTGGGGCTGAAGGCAAAAGGGGACAGGACCAAAAATGCCAGCATATTTTAGCGGAAAGCTCTTACTGCCAGGAACTAAGCCTTTGGGGAGGCATTCCAGCCTTTTACTATCGGGGAGAAAACCACATGAAAGCTGGGAAGCCACTAAACGATCAGCAGTCACAGAAGGGGGGATGGGGTCAGAGGAAGGGAGTGTGGCCGCTTGAGAAACCTTGGAGAGTCAGGTTGGGACCCCAAGTAGTCTGACTTTGGCCCACAGGCCTGAGATTTGACACCCCTGCCTACTCAATGGCAAAGTGATCATGAGGATCCACTGCTCCCCCTCCACACACAGAAGACTCATCTTCCCAGTTCAGCTTCTTAGATGGAAGAATGAGTCTGGAGCTCTCCCACACTAGAGGCCTTCAAGAGACAGCTGGACAACCATCTGTTAGGGATGCTTTAGGATGGATTCCTGCATTGAGCAGGGGGTTGGACTCGATGGCCTTATAGGCCCCTTCCAACTCTACTATTCTATGATTCTGTGACTGATATCCACTGACATTTCCATTTCTGGCCTTCCTCCATTCCCTCAGCTCTTTAAAGCCCTGTACTTGCCTTACTCCTAGTCCCCTGCTCTCTTTGATCCATGTGTTCCTTTCCACCTCTGTTGGTAAAGCTTCTGGTTTCACATTCTGAAACCACTATGGTCTTTAGCCAAGCTGACCAGCAACCTACGGGCCACCACTTTCTCTACTTGGTGCTCCAACTATCCACTTTTCATCACCTTCCCTGCCCGGCAAAGTTGCCATGTGAAAAAAAAAATAATTGTTTCCACTGAAATTCAAAAAGCCACATTCTGCACATGGCCGGTGGCTAATGTAAGTCAGAGTTGACATGAACAAGGCTGTTTTGATCACTCCCATGTGTTGAAATGTGCACAGATTTCATTAGCTGAAAAAAATCTAAAATATAGGGTCAACTAGTCAATCACATTGCAAAATTTGCTACTATAAACTCACAACTCGGGGATTGGACTTTTCTTTTCTTTTTTTACATCTGAAGTAGAAAATACCTGAATGAAATCCTCTCCCCCACCACATGGAGAACTATACTTTCAAAAGCACATTGCTGAAATATGTTTGCTGAAAGTACTAGATGAACAATTTAGGAGTGGACTGATTCTTGGCTTCACAAGTATTAGAAAAGAGAGGGCAGGAAAATCAGATACGCTTAGTGGTAGCAAAGTACCAGTTAGTGCACATGTCCATGGAGGTAATAATTGACATTTGGCAGTGACGTCAGAGTGCATGGAGGCCACATGCAACTTGCATATCATAGAATAGTAGAATTGGAAGGGGGCTATAAGGCCATCAAGTCCAACCCCCTGCTCAATGCAGGAATCTACCTCAAAGCATCCCTGACAGATGGTTGACCACGGATTCATCATGTGAGCTGGCAAGCTGGAAGAGAGGCTGGTATCTTCACAATCTTGGCTTCATTTTATGAAAAGCAAGTTTCTAACCCTCATGGTGGGTGTAGAAAATAGCTTGGAAAGATCTGTGCAATGTCAAATTGAAGTTCAGAAAGCGGAGAAAACTGGGTGGGGCTTTCATTGGTCAGGCACTTGGAACTGTCTCGTCCCTGGGCCTTCTATTCACCCTTTCTAAATCTCTGCACTCTTCTCTATCTCTGGTTACCTCTTTACTGCTAAACATTATTTGGAAATGTACAATTTGGAAAGCGATGCAAAACAAGGCATATGTATATTTGTTTTAATTGTTCGATATAGCCTAAAGACAAAATTTAATTGATTTGGGCTGGATTTTACTTGACTCAGCTTTCAAAGGTTAGCAGAAGGACCAAAATTATCCTTTCTGTAGCTCCTCCCACCCAATATATAATATATATATCAACATTCTATAGTATAAACACAGAAGCAGATGAATAAATAACATGCAAGCTTGCCATAGATTTGCTAGCACAAACATGCCGCCAGCTGGAATTTCCCCCATGAAAATCCCTAATGATTCTTCTGTGCTGGCGCTGGAAGTAAAAGCTGTTTCCAGGATAGCACATCATGATGGTTGGTAGCTGCATAGCTGGTTAAAGCCACCCATGGAAAAAAAAACAATCTCCAGTCTCCTCCCTCCAGATGCAGACGGCATTGTTATGAAAAAAGCTTGTAAAGCATTGGTAATGGAAACGTTAATACAAGCCAGACAGCAGAGGCTGGAGAATTCATGTGAAGTACAGCTTCTGTTCATTCGGTTCTCAGAAGAAAAAGGAGAAGAGGAAAACACACACTCTCCGGAGTGCTTGGAAGGGAATCATGTTTAATAGATGTTTATACATTAGAAAGCCCACAGGATGGATGTGTGTGTGTATTGTAGTCTATTTTATATAGCAGCAAATGCCCATGAGAAGGATCATCATGTCTCCCAGGAAATAGAAGGGACAACCAATGATAATCTAAGAGGCAAATGTAAAATAGCATTGGGCTTATTCCCTCTTCTCACTTCTGGTAGTAATCTCGAAGGACTGGCATGATTTTTTTCCTGAGGGTGGTGATGGATGTTATGGGCTTTCAGCATCCAGAATTCAGGATGGATTCAATGACTGACTCAGTTTCCATAAAACAAAATGGGCATGATCCAGGTAAACTTAAGCACTTTTAAATTCCAGGGAGAAAGTTAAGTACATTGCTCATAGCAATCAATGCGACTGTGGGAGGGGGCATAGCTCAGTGGTAAAGCACCTGCTTTGCGTGCACAAGGTCCCCTGTTCAATCCCAAGCATCCCCAGATAGGGCAGGAAAATCTCCTGCATGTAAACTTTACAGAGCTGCTGCCAGTCAGTGTTGGCAATACTGGGCTACATGGAACAATAGTTTGACTCAGGATAAGGTAATTTTCTTCATACTGAAAAAAATGCAAAGCTACGAGTGGATCAGAGCCATTGCATGATAATAAAATACAAACATCCTCCCCCAAAGTGCTGTGATTGGAGATCCCTGGTTAAACTATTCCCTGTGATTAGAAGCTAGAGATGTCAGTAACAAAACAACACTCCCCCCTCTCTCTACCGTGGCATTTTTCTCATATGGGGAGAAATGCATCAATTTTTGCAGATGCACTGTGGCCCTGTTCAGAGGGTGAGCGGGCAGGGGAACGGTGTGGCACTGAGTGGGATACTGACCACAGCAAGGGAAGGGCATCACACAAATAGGAACCATGCTGTGCTATATGGTTCCCCTAACCACCCCCTCCGTGGTTAGATTGCTTATCTCTGCATGTTTAAACATGCAACCCAGCGTCCTCTGTGCCCTGAACAGACGGCTGGCAGCTGCTCTGCTCAGGAAATGGGAAAAATGGCCACAGACCATAGAAAATGTCTGCGGCAGCAAGAGCTTCACCGGAAGTGACGGTCACTCTTGCCAGGAGACTCTATGGTAGCTGCCATTTTTAAATTTGTTTTTTGATGAAAATGACCATAGACTAGCGTTCCTGCCAGACAACATAAGGACTACCATGGATGCCCGCTAGCCATCTTGCAGAAGATAGTGAATGGGCATGGGTAAGTGACTCACCATGGAGAGGGGTTTCCCCTGCCACATGACATGCTAATCCACCATGGGTCGCATTTTTGAGCGATCAATGGTAGCTTAGTGTGTCATCTGAA
The DNA here is from genome assembly GCF_023053635.1 of Elgaria multicarinata webbii. Lineage (NCBI taxonomy): Eukaryota > Metazoa > Chordata > Lepidosauria > Squamata > Anguidae > Elgaria > Elgaria multicarinata. The sequence goes on along the minus strand of NC_086172.1, from coordinate 133,310,278 downwards.
CAGGGCCTGTGTCTTTGTGTCCCTCCAGATCGCTAACAAAGCTTTGGGAGGCTTCAGATTCAATTTGGTCTGCTTTGGCAGTCCCCTTTTTGATTTGGACATCTCCTGAATTCTTCTGCTTTAGTCCAGTTTTGTACTGGATTATGGATTTGGCTGAATCTGCTGCACACCTCTAATTTTAAGATGGGCTGCTCTGGTGAGCCTTCTGAGACATTGTAACAGTGAAGGGTTACTTATCTAACCTACCTCTCACTGCCATCCAGCTTGAAGTGATATATAGGAAGGGTGCTACCTTTGGTCTTGATGAATTCATCATATTAAAGGGGAAGGCTACACTGCCCTTTTCCCCCAGGGTTGTCCCTGGGAAAACCTGATTCTTCCAGAGGTCCCGTGACAATCCCGAGGACTGTGGGTGGTGTGGGTGCACACCCCAGCTTTTTCCCTTCTCCCCGCAAGTAGCAGGGGTCAGCAGAGGGAAGGAGCCAGGCTGGGGGCAGTCCAGGGACAGCAAGGTCGGGGCTTTTTTTTTAAAAAAACTTACTGTTTAAAGTAACTTACTGTTACTTTAAAAAAAAAAATGGTGGCCGCGATGGGCGCAATGTCCCTCTTCACTTCCGGGACATCATGCGGCTGTCTGGATGCAGGGCAATGATCCCGGAAGCTGGAAATCCCAGGATTGTCTCCCCTGCATTCCTCTATGCCCTTAGGTGTAGAAAGGGCCTAAGGCTGTATGGCTACAGTGAGATGAAGCAGTCAGGTGCCTCCTCAGTATATCTTTAGTATGAGCAGGTGAAGAAAGTCACAGGATTGATTTGGTGCCTGAAGTCACCCAACCAAGATAGACAGTGAGAAATCTCCACTCTCTCTTTAAGTATGCAGCATGCCCGTACAGGTGGGTGAAGTTAGATATGCCTAGTAAGTTGCTGCTCACTGCAGACCCTTAAATAAACTTGTGTCCCTTAATCTCAGGTAATATCTCATGCTTTCCTTCTACAGGCTTTGGGCAAAAGGTCTCTTCCAAAGCAGAAACCATGTGTTAATAATAACTGCACTCAGCTCTGATCAGTGTGCAATGATCATCAGATGATCCACGGCCATTCAAAGAGTTACACAATGGACAATTGCTTAGCTACTGTGTTTACTGATTTAAGAGCTGCTAAGGAACAGGGTTAGGTTAATCCAATATATTTCAATGCAACTAAAAAAAGTAGACTCAGAAATCCGAATAACTACGGTATTGACACAATTCACATGTACATAAACCATGATGTGATTGACACTTGAAATGCTACCAGGCAGAGTCTGCTCCATGCATTGAGCTGTTTGTGCTAAGTACTTCTCTATGCAACTTACCACACCGCCAATAACATTTGTGTGTGTATGATTTGTACCGGTATGGTGAAAAATGACTAAAATTGCATAGCAAGCTGCCTTACATGAACAGCTTACTGCAGGTGTGAATCTTGTCTCAAATCCAGTGAGGAAAGGTGCAAGGAAGAGTCTTCATTCAGGTTTCAATAGGTCTGGCTCCAGGTGTGTGTGGCCTTGGCCAAATGCTCTTTGGTAGGCTGCTTCCTTCATCAGCAGGCCCTGGCAGGCTAACCTGGTGGTAGGGAGCAGCACTCCAAGTAGCACCAGGTGGCTGGGTTAACAGCCATTAAGATTTCCAGCAATGACGCATCTGGAAAAACCTGTAAGAGAAACTCTGACAGGTTTGGTATCAGTGATAGGCCTTGCCTGGCTGCTGCAGCTGCTGATGCTGACCCCGTGTTCCAAATATGGATATGGATCCAATTAAGGGTGGTGACTATAATTTATTTATTTATTACATTTATATCTTGCCTTTTTTCCTCCAAGGAACCCAAGGTGGCATACATAATCCTCCTCCTCTCCATTTTATCCTGACAACAACAAAAATAACCCTGTGAGATAGGCTTGGCTGAGAGTCTGTGACTGGCCCAAAGTCACCCAGTGGGTTTCCATGGCCGAGTGGGGACTGGAACCTGGATCTCCCGACTTCCAGTCCAACACCTTAGCCACTACACCACAATGTCCTCTTCTTTGTAAAACCACCAATTATTTTTGGGGTGCTGTGGGTGGAGGAGATGGAGAAAGTAGTAGGTCTTGATTCTATTATGACTTTTGTGACATTACTGAGATTTGAAGTACTTAAGCAAATTTTGTAATTTTGCCCTTTTGGTAACTTCTTGAAAGAGATGTTGAGAAAAAGGAACAGATGTATTAGTAGGATTTGTGTGATCATGAAAAGTTGGCCTGCCAGTTACCAGTTGACTTTACAAACAATCCTTTTGATCACAGACTTAAGAATTCCCGTCTTGATGCAGAGAGAGAGAGAGAGAGAGAGAGAGAGAGAGAGAGAGAGAGAGAGAGAGAGAGAGAGAGAGAGAGAGACAGACGGGAGCAACATTACAGCAGAGTGAGAGAGGAAAGCAATTATGAATTCACAAGAATACCACTCCAGTGAAATAAAGATTTTGACAAATGGTCCAACCTCATGGTCTTAAGGAAATATTTTGCTAATGAAAATAGCACTTTTTCATGAAATTGCATCCAAGAAGTTACTGTAATACTTCTGTCGCCATGAGCCTTTTATTAACTTGCCAAATGTTTTTTAGTCACGAACTCTGACAGTTGTGTCTGGTACATACATTTTTTTTAAAAAAAGGGTAAGAATCAAACATTGCCATCTGGCATGTTTAATGGAAGTGGAGGAGATAGAGTGAAGGGAGACAATATGGGTGTTAAAAAAGTACAATGAGTCTGTGAGGAAAAAAACAGAACAACCTGTGGTGTGTGCTTGTGAGGCAAAGCGAGATTCCTGCTATCCAGAGCCCTAATTTCTCCTATCTGTGCCCCAGGAAGCATTGTAAATACTGAAAGAGTCTATTGAAACCTATTTAACATTACATAGTTCAAGCAGCATGCCAGATGCCGTAGGATCCTGACAATCACAACACAAGCTAATTTATTTCAGAAAGATGGAATTCATAAGACCATAAGGAGAGCCATGCCGGATCAGACCAAGGATCCATCAAGTCTAGCATTTTTTTTTCACACGGTGGCCAACCAGCTGTTGATGAAAGATCCATAGGCAACTGCAACCTCCCACCCATGTTCCCCAGCAATTGGTGAACATTGGCATACTGCCTCTGATACTGAAGGTTAAGGAAGGTAAAGAAAAATAATGTGGGTCATAGGAAGCTGCATTATATCAAGTCAGAGCACTGATCCATTGAGACTGGTATTGCCTACACCAGTAGTTTTCAACTGGTCCAGACCCGAGACCCACCTCGGACTCCCAACCTGCAGCATGGGACCCACTTTCACAATTTTCTTCATGCCCAACATGGCAGCAACAGCTTTGCTGTGACCAATCTGGACTGATCTTGCGACCCACTTTTGGGTTGTGACCCACCCACCAGTTGAAGACCACTGGCCTATACACACTGGTTAGCTTAGCTCTTCAGGGTTTCAGGAAGGATTTTTCCCAGCCCTGCCTGGAGATGCCAGGGATGAAACCTGGGACCTTTTGCATGCTAAGCATGCGCTCTGCCACTGAGCTACTGCCCCTCCCTGTCCCCTACCCCTGAACTATGATACTCTTTTCCTGGACTATATCACTTCACAATGCAGCTGGGGGAGGACATGTTTAAATGTTCCGACACTGTTTTTTAAAATTCTTTCTAAAGATGGGAAAATTACATAGGGAGAAGGAACTGCCAGAAGTTTGTGAATTTAGCTTGAATCATTTCACTAAGTACTCTAGGGGCATGGCTAGGCAAGAGGGGTTGAGGGGGATGATCTCACGATTTTATGATCGCGAGATCATCCCCCTCCGTCCACATGTGGCACACGATGTCACAGGAGGAAGAGGACGTTGCGACACCCATTTATTTTAAAGATGCAGGGGCTGAAGTGCACCAGCGCAAAGGTTAGTCTTTTTTTTAAAAAAGCCCCGACCCGACTTCCCCCCCACCCCCGATGGGCATGGAACTCTGTGCTCCGTGCCCATCAGGGTGGGGGTGGGTCGGGGCTTTTTTAAAGAAAAGACTAACCTTTGCGCTGGTGCGCTCCTGTGTCTTAAAAAAAAAAGGCAGCCGTGACGTCCTCTTCCTCCTGGGACATCATGTGCCACATGTGGACTGAGGGGGATGATCTCACAATCATAAAAAAGTGAGACCTGTGCCCAGGTCCCAGGTCCTTGCTGTTTCTCACGAGGCGCCGAGACAAAACTATGATGGTGGGCCACATGTCCCACCGAGATGACCCTGAGACCACAGGAAAAATCAGAACTAAAGGGTAGGGCGATATCCCAGGGAAAGGGAGGGATCGTCCATCCCTGCTCCCAGGATGCCCTGTGCATCATGTGGATGCACAGGGATGTTCCCCGGGATTTCACCCCATCTAGATGTGCCCTAGGACATAGGAAGCTGCCTTATACTGAGCCTGACCCTTAGTCCATCTAGCCCAGTAGTGCAACACTGACTGGCAGTGGCTCTCCCAGTGTTTCAGGCAGGATCCTGTCCTACCTCTGCCTGGACAAGCCAGAGACTGAACCTGCAATCTTTTGCATGTGAAGCATGTGCTCTACCATTGAGCTGCAGCCCCTCCCCTAATATAGCTATGGAGGGTTCAGAAGCACATAAGAAAGGCTTTGCTGAATCAGATCAAAGGTCCATTTGGTCCCTGAATGTGGCCATGTTGTTTACATAATAACTCTGCTCTGCATGCCTGTTGGTGCTTTCATGCATTGATCATGCAAAGGGACAGTGGGATTGTCCTGCCCCCAACATCCATGCATTAAATGTGGATGTCTGCAAAAGGGAAGCCAACACACATAGAACCCTCTGTGCGGAGGCTTCTATGGGATTGGGGACCACAATTGCACAAGGTTCCCAATCCCATGGAAGCTTTAGGTACACACACACACACACACACACACACACACACACACACACACACACACACACACCTCTTTTGCAGATGTCTATCCTCAATGCATGGATGTTGCTTGCAAGGCCAGCGGTGTGCTCTGCTTGTTGCTGTTTTTACTTGGGAAGTGTCCTTTGCATGATGACTGCATGAAAGGGGCTTATGTGTTTAATCATTACTCTTTTCATAACCGATGAGAAAAGTTAAGTAGAGCATAAGCAGGTTACGGAATTATATTGTATATTCTGCTAGCCCCTGGTGATGTCAACTGTTATTCACATTCACCTAGGCGTAACGGGATGGGGAAATTCAACGTGGGGTGCCTGGCAGGTTTGGTGATTTAGGTTTGATTCCGACATTCATGCCAGTGGCAGGCTGTGATGGAGGAACAGTGCTGCGGTTTCTACTTCCCAACACACCTCAAGGCTGATTGTTGGTACTTGAGGCAATGGCCCAGGCACACGTCATTGGCACAACCTCTCCCCAGTCCTCCCTCACATGAAGCCTGATGCAGTAAAGCAAACATATGAGCCGGGCTTAAGATTTGGGATTTTGTCAGAGCTTCATCCCATGTACCTGCTTCCCTCAGATTATCCCTGTAGTGCTAAGCTTTTGCGGTTGTTGTTGTTTTTGCTACCGGGCAACAGCGATCCTTTGCATATCAGGAAGTGAGTTTAAGGGGGGAAATGTAAAAAAAATCATAAAAAATCAACAGATGACCCAATTCAATTCAAATTTGGTATGCTTAAAGCTCTCCCTAATATGCCAGTTTTGGTGTCTTTATCTTTAAAGCTTACGCAGATGTAAGCATTTCTTTAAAATCCTGCTCCTATGCCCCAGTGGTGGCTCGGAAGATACGCTCAAAAAGTAGGGGCTAAATATGGCGAAACTTTTGGCTTTATAGCACAATTAAGGCAGGATGCATGGGAGTACTTCACAATCGAAGCAGATTATAAGGTGGAAAACTTCTGAGTCCTTTGCATGCAATTCATAGTGATTGCACAGTATAACGCTGGTGTGATAAAGCTCTCAGTCTTTCAAGAAGCTACGTGCATTCTAGTTTGCTATTGATAAAGTGAGATGCGTTAGGGTAGAAACCAATGGGGGTCATCAGACCAGGGGGGTGGAGTCGCGTTTCCTTACTGTCGTTCTTGCTTCCTGCCGCTCTTCCATTATAGGGATAAGAAGAATCATTCAGGAGGGAAAGGGGAAACAAGCTGCAACCACATGGCCCAGTCAGTGTAGTGGGACAGCACCTTCTAGTGGACATTTTATAGTGAAACTTCTCTGCACACAGCAAGAAAAGCGACCAATTTTGTTATAACTCAGAAAAGTCACATTTTGTTTGGACTATTTTACTACCACCACCACCACCCAAAAGTCAGAAGGAGCGGGAAACCAGCAGGAGGCGGATGGCGTCATGAGATGCAAAAATCTGTGAGCGCCCAGTAGCAGGCGTGCTATAAAATGCTTGTCTGATGGCGCTCAATACCTTTGCATAAGCTGCACTTGCTCAGAGAAAATGGGACAAAACATTTTAATTAACTGACAGTGCAATGCTATACCTGTCTTCTCAGAAGCAAGCCCTATTGAGTTCAGGGGGCTTCCTCTCAGATAAGAGTGTGTAGGGTTGCAGCCATACTTTCATTTTGCTCACAAAAACTTCACTAGTGCTTTGAAGGTAACTCGTTTTATTACAAATGAAGTGATGATAAACTATAGCTCCTTATAAGTGCAACCTGAGCCTCCCTAGCCTCAGATAGTTTTCAGGTGATATTATCAGAGCCAAATGACTTTGCCAAACTGAAGCAAAATGAATCAGACTATTTGCCATTTTCATCAAACTAAAAACATGTACTTATTTCCAAAAGAAAAGCTGGTGAGTACGTTGGGTAAGCTCATACAACATGTAGTCCACCAAACTGAATACAATTCACCAACTCTGTGTTCTAGCCCATGAAAGCCTTAGTAAACTCCCTTTTTTCTAACTGCCTGGGACTACAACAACAACAACAACAACAACAACAATAATAATTTTCAAGCACCTCGCAAGTGGAGGGTTGAAGTACATGTTTAATTTTAAGTACATGCTTAATTTTCCTGTTGAAATCAATAGGAACTAAAACTGCTTAATGGTGGCCGGATCGTGTCCACGATACGTGCACAACTGTAACTAGAATACTGAAAGCTCCATCCGATGAGCATTTAATTGCACACTCATTACTGGGCACTCATGGAGTTTGCTCAGGTCCTTCACATGACGTCGTCTGCCCCTTCTGGCCTTCCTTGTGCGACAAAAAAAAATCCCTCATTAAGTCCGATGTTTTTTTAAACTTGGAATTGTTGCTCTCTCCTGCTGTGTGCAGGAGAAGCAGCGCCATTAGAGCAGCGGACTTAATGGGCCTCGTGCTTGCTGTGTACTTCCTCTTTTGAAAAGAGGAAGTAACTGAGGAACGAAAACACAGGTGGAGAAGCGAATGTAGGGAGTGTGTTAACCCCCTGTGTGATGGAGCTTTGAGTGTTAATATGGAGTTAAACACAAAGGCTTGTGGAAACTGCTGGTGGAACAGATTTCCCCTCCCCCATGGAATTCCCCCCCTACATGCCCCCAAATCTGTTCTGTAGAGTTGGGTGATCCTCTGGAGGAGATGGGGGGGGGGCTGCATGGGGAAGGAGAGCAAAGGGAAGTCCTATTGCATGAGTGGAAGTCTGCTCAGGTATGATTTAAAACTCTTGTGATTTAATCCTGATCATTTCCCCTCATTTTTTTTTTATAATCTTGGCCTCAATTTCCAAACATTCCACATATTTATACTGTAGCAATGAGAGATGGGAATAAGTCATAACCATCTATTATTTTCTGCTCATGGAAAGTTAGTGCTGTGCTGTTATCCCATGATGAGTGTACAAGGAAAGAGTTTTGCAGGCATTTGTTGCCAACCCTATGCGTTGTGGTTGAGGATAGGGAAGGTAGGCTGGGAACAGACAGTGGCACATTACTGCCAAACAATATATTGTGAGTGAAGTGTTTTATAATCCAGGGACATCTCTACATATGGATGATATCCTAACACATAGTTTAAAACTAGATAGAGTTAGCAGACTAATCCTGTTTCCTACCAGCAACACAAGCATTGAAACCAAACCTGCTGCTGTATCGAGCAATTTCTAGTTAGAAATTCTTGAATGTTTCTTGAATTCACATGGAAATAGTTGTTCAGCTCCTGAAATTCTCTTTGCCATTATGTATCAATCTAATTTTAACCCAGCATTTATACAACCACATGGCTGCTGTAATGATCATTTATTTATTTTTAAACATTTATGCCCTGCTTCCCAACAGAACCTCTCTAGGGAGGGAGTTCCATAACCTGGGGTGGGGGGGCACAATAGAAAAGGCTCTGCTCTTTTGAGTTAATGTATATAAAGCAGTTGGAACAATTTAATGATGCTATATAATAATAATAATAATAATAATAATAATAATAATAATAGTAATAATAATAATAATAATAATAATAATAATAATAATAATAATAATAATAAATCTCCTCTACTCATGAGAATGTTTTGAATGGTTGCAAACATTCCTTTCAGCTCTAGAAAGTTTCAAGTGGGATTCTGGAATGGTCCCAGCTGCAGATTCACTACTCAGCCAGCCGGTGGAATCAGATATTGCATGGAACGTGGCATGGAAGTAAGTTCTGAATTAAAGTGGAAGCGGCTTTTCCACAGCCCAACGTGGAAGTGAAGCACCAGTCGTTGACTCCAGCAACCTATAACTGAAAACAAATTAGTGTGAATAGACCATGCAACAGCATCTCTGCTTTTAATACATTGCCAGGGTGCAATTGGAGTCAACTGCTAAAATTAAGTACAGATTTCTTTAACATTAAATAGTAGCGTAATGTACCTCAAATATTAGCAATTCTTGGGACACCTATTAAGTGTTTAATACTTAAGAGAGCGATCCTGTGAGAGTGTCTGAGAGGCCATCAGATGCACTAGATCTTCCCCCGCAAGGTTGCAGACAGAGCCCCAGACTTGGAGGAGGCGATCTGGCTGTGGACCTCCACAAGCTCCTCCCTGTCACCAAGGAAAGCTCTTGGCTGCTCCCTCTGCAAAGGTCAGGACTCCAATCTTGGGAAAAGAGGAAGTGGGTGTCCTTGGGGTGGGACAGTGGGTGAGGAGGAGTGGGGAGAGGTGGTGGATCTGCTGGATCCAATGGCTTCTCAGGCCCCACCCCCACTAGAGTGAGCACATTAGATGGGCTCGGAGGCCTATTAATTATTCGAATTGGGAAAATATACAACGTGCCACTTTTGCATGGAGCCAGCAAAAACTTCTGGTGATGATTCATCCTCCATGGATGTTGTGCAGTTGAAAGAAATCTCTGAGTCAAAAATTACAAGGTAGGATGGAAAAGGTCAAAAATAACCCCCACTCCTGCTATATGAAATAATAAGGCAGGAAAAGTGATAATGAAGGGTGTAAGCGTCAAAGTCTAGTATGGTAATGATTCTGTTAATGCAGGAATTTACACTAGACCTGTCAAATATTTAAATGGTCCAAAAGATGAAAGGAAATGTTATGGTTTATGCTACCCACTAAGGAGAACACGAAAAGCAAATACACACAATCCATAAAAGTAGTTGAATTAACTGGAAAAGTGATTAGGCTTGGCTTACAAAAAAACAAAAACAAAAACTCAGCCAAGTACTTTCAAGCAATATAAGTCTGCATCTTTGTTGGCCTATTATACTCCCCTGATCCACAAATATGCGTTATAAAATATTTATTTTATTTGGTCACCACCACTATCATTATTTAGTCTCTATTATACAGATGTTTTTTGATCTATAGGATGTATTCAAACAAATATGAAATGTTTTCCTTAAAGGGACTGATTGACTTTGAAGCTAATCTACATACAAGCATGAAAAATAGCTCACAATTGAATCAGCCTTGCATTTTTTTTAATATAGCACATTGGCGACTGTTTGAGGGCAATGGTTTCCATACTACAATTTGTGGCATATTTAAAACAGATGGAGGCATCTGCAGGCCTGAGTTGTCTTAGGCCAAGAACATTTCCCCCCCCAGCCAGAACTCTGAACTTGTTGCCACATAAACAAAATGAGTGATTTACGCTTACTGTCTACATACTTTGGATAGACAAGAAGTGCTGAGGAAAAGCCCAAAGCCAAAGGAAAGGATCTGCAAAAAGAGAGAAAGAAAGAAATTGATTGATTGATTGATTGATCGATCAATTGGTAGATACTGGTACAAGCATTTGTGCAGTGAAGCCTTGAGCAAGCCCTGGTACATCTGGAAAATCTTTCTCTAACATATTTGTCCTATAAGCACACAAATAAGTTTGCATACTGCAGATAACATGTTGCACCATTTCCGTGATATCCTCCAGAAACCACATGAAATACTGTGTTTTGCTGGCGTACATATGTGCTGTATTCCACACTGTCTGATCCAAACTCATAAATATGCTCTTGCTGCAATTAGTTTGAAACATTATTTATGAAAATGTTATTTGTCTCCAAGGCTTCCAATGAGATTTTGAATTTCGAAAGATCAGTTCTTGTGTTTCGTGGAATTCTGTTTAGGATTTTGGGTCACATTGTAGATGGGGCAGGAAAGAAATCGATAAGAAATAAACAGTGCAAAGGGCTGTGGCTAGGTATTGCTATAGCTGTATACCATGGTGCAGTTGGTATTTCTATGGGACGTGGTCCCCGCAGGACCACTATCCAGATTAAAAACAACAGACATGATGGTTTGTAGAACTTTACTCTTGGGAACTATGTTAGAACAATCCAATTTTGCTCTTGCCTAGACCCTTCTAAAATTGCAGAGCAGATGCATATATGGGTCAATGATCCATCTCCTGGACCACATAAACTGCGTTTAAGATGCTGCATAGCCAATGGTGAAAGATGATGGGAGTTGTACACTATGTTCCATAAGTGAGCCACTGTAGTGTAGTGGCTTAAGTGTTGGATGGGGAGTTGGAAGATCCAGGTTCTAGACCCGACTCAGCCATGAAACTCTCTGGGTGACTTTGGGCCAGTCACAGACTCTCAGCCCAACCTACCTCACAGGGTTGTTGTGGGGATAGAATGGAGAGGAGGAGGATTAAGTATGCCACTTTGGGTTCTTTGGAGGAAAAAAAGTGGGATATAAATGCAATAATAAATAAAATAAAATAAATTGCCTATCTTTGACCCACACAATAATTTCCCATCGTTCTCAATCAATCCTCCACTGATACAGGAGGATTTCCTCTTCAGAAAGTCATTCTCCATGAGAAGAAGGCGAAGAACGCAATGGTGGAAGGGGCAGAGCTAGTATGCGCCTTCATGTGTTGAATCTTCCCAGTGGTAGGTCAGCAGAACAGGATTTTGTTCATGGCAATTCCAACATGGACAATCATGGAGTACATGTGATAGAGGTGTGCCTTGATTTTTTGTATGATATGATCATTACGCTTTTATGTTTTCCAAGTTTTTATTTGAAAATTACAATTTTATTATAAACAACAGAATCCATAAGGATTCTATCTTATCCCCTATGCTGTTTAATATATACATGAAGCCGCTGGGGGAGGTTATCCGGAGATATGGACTGAGGTGTCATCAATATGCGGATGATACCCAGCTCTACCTTTCCTTTTCATCAAACCCAAGTGAGGCAGTGACTGTTCTGAACCAGTGCCTGGGCACGGTAATGGACTGGATGAGGGCTAACAAACTGAGACTCAATCCAGACAAGACGGAGGTACCGTTAGCGGGTGGTTCATCTGTCCGGCAAGGAGCTGTTTGCCCTGTCCTGGACGGGGTTGCACTCTCCCTAAAGGATTGGGTCCGTAGTTTGGGGGTGCTCTTGGATCCAGAACTGTCACTTGAGGCACAGGTGAACTCAGTGGCAAAGAGCACCTTTTATCAGCTTAGGTTGATATACCAACTACGCCCTTATCTGGACAGAGATAGCCTAGCTACAGTTATCCATGCTCTCGTTTGGATTACTGCAATGCGTTATACGTGGAACTGCCTTTGAAAACGGTCCGGAAGCTTCAACTGGTACAAAACAGGGCAGCCCGTTTACTAACAGGGACTGGTCGGCGAGATCACATTACGCCAGTCCTTTTACAACTTCATTGGCTGCCAGTCCAGATCTGGGCCCGATTCAAAGTGCTGGTATTGACATTTAAAGCCCTAAACAGTTTGGGGACAGGTTATTTGAAGGAACGCCTCCTCCCATATGTACCTGCCTGGACCTTAAGATCATCTACAGGGGCCCTTCTCTGTGAGCCCCTGCCAAAGGAAGTGAGCCAGGTGGCTACTAGGAGGAGGGCTTTCTCCGCTGTGGCACCCTGGTTGTGGAATGAGCTCCCCAGAGAGGTCCGCCTGGCGCCTACACTGTACTCCTTTCGTCACCAGCTGAAGACCTTTTTATTCTCTCAGTATTTTAACACTTAATTTTAACTTAAATTTAAATTTTACTGTTCTAACTCTGTATTTTAATCTTATATCAATTTCTGCTGCGTGGTTTTAGCCTGGTTGTGCTTTTTATACTGTATTTTGTATTTGTGCTTTTAACCTGTTGGTTGTTTTATGATGGTTTTAATTTTTGTGAACCGCCCAGAGAGCTTCAGCTATTGGGCAGTATTAAAATGTAATAAATAAATAAATAAATAAATAAGGATCTGTGTCTATATAAAAAGTAAAAAGACAGAAGAATCCTATGGTGGTGGTACCAGGGAGATTCCATGGTGGAGTTACAACCACTTCCTAAGCCCTACCAGCATGCTACAGCCAGGGTGGGAAGGGGGAGGTCTATTTCTTACCATATTTGTCCATTTTCCCCTCCTCCCATTTTGGTTAATATGAGGTTATAGCAGCTCCTTCTGGCATATGTGTTGGGAGAATGAAAGGGTGTTTTTTTGAGGGGGTTGACCTTGCAGGTCTGACACCCCCTGAGTCACCCTGTTTTCATTCCACCATTGACCACTACTGGAACATGTACTATGGTGGAGCTTTCCGCAAGTGTGCCATAAGGTTTTTAGTGGCGCAAGTGCCATCTTACTGGTGGCCTCCATCTCAGTCAGCATCTAATGGCCTCAGAGCCAATCTTTGGCCAGCTTTAGCACAGCGCCCTAATACATACGGCTGCATGTTATCCTGGAAATTTAAATACTAGTCGTTTACAAACAAACTCCAGTGTTTTAAAAACCTGCTTAGCAATTACTCTTTTAAACTCAAGTAATCATAGAATCAGAATCATAGAAGAGTAGAGTTGGAAGGGGCCAATAAGGCCATCGAGTCCAACCCCCTGCTCAATGCTTAAAGCATACCTGATAGGTGGTTGTCTCTTGAATGCTTCTAGTGTGGGAGAGACCACAACCTCCCTAGGTAATTGGTTCCAAATCCCTGGACGCTCGATTGGCGCCAACATTGATTTCATTTCGACGCCAAGTAAAAACATGGCTTTTTAACAAAGCCTTTGATGGTTAAACTCACTGGCACATTGTTTTAACTGTTTTAACTGCTTTTACTGCTTTTAAATTATATATTGTTTTAACTTGGATCATGGTTTAATTTGTTTTTAACTGTGCATATTTATTGTTTTATACTGTATGCTTTTATCTGTACGCCGCTCTGAGATCTTAATGATATAGGGCGGGATATAAATGTTTTAAATAAATAAATAATAAATAAATTGTCATACTGCTCTTACAGTCAGGAAGTTTTTCCTGATGATCAGCCCCAGTCTGGCTTCCTGTAACTTGAGCCCATTAGTCCTTGCACTGCCCTCTGAGATGATCGGGAAGAGATCTTGGCCCTCCTCTGTGTGACAACCTTTCAAGTATTTGAAGAGTGCTATCATGTCTCCCCTCAGTCTTCTCTTCTCCAGGCTAAACATTCCCAGTTCTTTCAGTCTCTCTTCATAGGGCTTTGCTTCCAGACCCCTGATCATCCTGGTTGCCCTCCTCTGAACCCCCTCCAGCTTGTCTGCATCCTTCTTGAAGTGTGGTGCCCAAAACTGGACACAATACTTAAGATGAGGCCTAACCAGTGCCTAATAAACTTACCTTTTAAAGTAATCTGGGAAGTATTTGCATATAATTTTATCCAGAGAGATGTCCAGATGAGTTTTAAATGCTTCAAAAAGAGCTTTATTTAAAAGTACGATTCATTTCCTAAGGTTTAAGGACAGTGTCCTCTTTGGCACTAGGGCTAACATAAATTACATTATGCTAGTGAAATTACATTGCAAATTACATTGTGCTAGCATAAGCTACCTCTAGTGCAATGCCAATAGCATTTGCTGGCATGATAGGTTTTCATGGAAAACCTGTTGAGCCAGTAAGCATTGTTGGCTTGCTACTAGAGAAAGCTTATGCTAGCACAATGTAATTTACATTAGTGCTACTGTTGACTAGGATACTGCCTTAACTGTACAATCTTGTACATATGTACCCAGAAGTCCCTTTGAATTAAATAGGACTTACTTCTTTGTGTGTGTACATAGAATTGCAGCCTATTTTTTTTATTTCAGGAAAAGGTATTGTAGAGTTGGAAAAAGGGCAGCTAAAATTATTAAGGGGCTGGAACATCTCTCTTATGAAGGAAGGTTACAACAGCTGGGATTGTTTAGCTTGGAGAAAAGGAGGGTAAGGGGAGATGTGATAGAGGTGTACAAAATTATGCATGGTGGACAGGGTGATATTTTTCTCCCTCTCTCATAATACTAGAATCCAGGGTCATCCCATAAAGCTGATTGGTTGGAGATTCAGGACAAATAAAAGGAAGTCCTTCACACAGCATATAATTAAACTATGGAATTCACTACCACAAGATGTAGTGATGGCCAACAGGGGGTTGTATAAATTCCTGGAGGAGAAGGCTATCAATGGCTACGAATCCTGATGGCTATGTGCAACCTCCAGAATCAGAGGCAGTACGCCTAAATACACTAGTTGCTGGGAAATATGGGTGGGATGGTGATGTTGCACCATGTCCTGCTTGTGGGTCCTTGGTCAACAGCTGGTTGGCCACTGTGTGAAAAGAGTGCTGCAGTAGATGGGCTCTTGGTCTGTTTCAGCATGGCTCTTCTTATGTTCTATGTTTCCCCAAAATATAGATAAGTAGGTTGCTAATTCAAGGGGTTATTGTTTTCAAATCTCTAATTATTTTCCAGTCTCTATTTCATACTTCTGGAATTCTGTATGATTGAAAATCTTTTCAAAGAAAAGGATTAAGAAAAAGGAATGAGATGATTGCTAAATGTTGTAAGAATACAGGACACAACATATCATTTGAACATTCTTTTTCTAATCTGTGCCAAATTAAATATTTTATTTCTGTTTTAGGATAGTTATGAGTCACAGCGCGCCCAGTTCCTGTGACCATCATAAATCTAGCTCTCAGCTCCAAAATACACTAGTGCAGACCAAGCTACACTGACCTGTGTTCATTGTTTGTCCAAGAGGTTTTACAGTTGTAGGCCTACAGCAGGGATTTCCATGCTTTGCCATGAACTGTTTCGGAGGTCAAGATGCCTTACAATTGTGCTGCTTTCTTCTGCCTGCAAGATGGGAAAACAGTGGCTACATCTGGCAGAGCAACTTGCCCTTCAGGTCAGAATCTCTTCAGGCCCTCCTCCACCCATTCCTTTGCTATCAGCACCAGCTCTTTCAATATGCTTAAGCAGCTAAGCATTTTCTGATATGTCCCTCCCTACTAGGTTTACTGGGTTGGAGCCTGAGGTGCGTTGTATAAGCAGAAAGACATTTCTGCTTGTGCAGTAGGAGCCAATTTCTGCCAATGATCCTTTCTATCAGCAGTCAGCTATATCACATCCCACAGTATTTAGAAGGGTTCCCTGACCACCAGGATTAGCTTTTTTGGGGTGGATGGGGATTACAGCACACAGGATCAGCAGGGATACCCACTGTGTGCACAAAACATTTCTTGCCATTCTCTGAACTGACCCACAGTTCTGTTCTCCAGTCCTGAAACAAGATGCCCAACGAGGTCAATTCTTGAGATTCTTGTTAAAAATGCTCCAGTTGAAATGATAGAGTCTTCTGCAAAGATCATTTCATAATTCCATCAGTGGAAAGAGAGCTCCCACATGACAACCTTATCATGACATAGATGGAATGTGAATAAGACATCTGATTCCTCTTTAAGGGCTAAATCTAATATGCAGGAAGATATAATCCCTTATGTATGTCACCTTTGAAATGATTGCAGGGTATCACATTTGAAAGTATCCCATTGTCAAAATCTCCTTGATAGTGGAAATTTTACATACCAGGAAAAAGGCCAGTTTAGAAATCTGAACTTGGACAATCATATGAACTGCGATACCATTTGCCCTCTGGAATGTTTGAATTGACTCCAGCTGTAATCCAAATGAGATGCTAAAATTACTTGCATCCTAGTAGCTTCATCCCACATACCTGTTTCCCTCGAATTATCCCCTACACTGCTAAACTGGTGTTGTTGTTGTTGCTAAATCACACTCCGGGCGGCAGCGCTCTGAATATCCTTTGCAAAGGATTTAAGGGGGGAAATGTAAAAAAATCAACGGATGACCCAATCCGATTCAAATTTGGTATGCTTAAAGCTCTCCTTAATATCTATTACTGTGCCAATTTTGATGTCTTTATCTTTAAAGCTTACGCAGATGTAAGCGTTTGTTTAATTTTGTTTAAACATATCAAATCCTGCTCCTGCGTCCCCAGTGGCCACTCGGAAAACAACAAATGTTTCGCTCAAAAACTACTAGCAAAATACCTCGATTCTTTTCCCTTTATAGCACAATTAAAACAGGATCCATGGGAGTACTTCACAGTCAAAGCAGATTATAAACTGGAAAACTTCAGAGTACTTCACAATAAAAGCAGATTATAGCTGGAAAACTTCGGAGTCCTTTGCACGCAATTCATAGTGATTGCACAGTATAAAGCTGGTGAGATAAAGCTCTAAAAGCGTTGTGTTATTCTGTAGTTCTTTGGTAAGGATCTTTGCAGCTCAAAATAAAGTGAAATTTTAACATATTTTATATATTATAAAATAACAGAGCTGATAACATTTTTTAAACAAAAATTCAAAACTTACCAAAATGTCCAATTTCACCACTTAGTTTTTGAATATGACTTCAAATTTTGAATGTGAATTTTACCGCAAAATATGAAATTTGAGTACACTTCTGTCAATGCTACATGGTTAGCACTGTGAGACTTAATGCTCTGTCATGGTTAAAGGGAACTGTGGAAAGAATTGGGCAGGGAATTCATGCAGTAGTGCAAAGGAAGAAAGCAGAGTGAGAGCTCCATCAGACGAGCGTTTTATTGCACGCTAGTTACTGTGCACTCACGGATTTTTGCAAGTCCCTCTCATGATGTTGTCTGCCTCCTGCTCACCTCCTGCCCCTTCTAGCCTTTTTTGCATGACAAAAAAGCAACCAGTAAGTCCAACTTATTTTTTGAGATAGAACTTGCCGCTATCCCCTGCTGTGTGCAGGAGAAGCAACCCGATTAAAACGGCTCACTGAATGGGCCACATGCATGTTGTTTACTTCCTCTTTCAAAAGAGGAAGTAATGAGGGACAAATGTGCAGGTGAAGTGACAACATGGACTCATCTACACCTAAGAGGCCTTCCGGGATGGGGGGGGGGAGGATCCCTGGCTTACCTGCTTCCAGGATCTTCTCCCTTCATCTAAACACCAGTGCATTGTCCTGGAAGACAAGAGGGACATTCCTGGCATGGCTTTTTCCCCCCTAAGAGACGTTCGCAGAATTGTGCAATTGCAGGGCCCTGATCCAGCACCTTGGTAAGCTTTTTTTTAAAAAAGGAAAAATTCGGTGCCCCAACATGCCGAGAGCCATCCCAGGGATGGCAAAAATGCTCCCCCTCACCCTTGATGGGCACTGAGCCCCCCCTCACAGCTCTGTGCTTGTTTGAAGAGCTCCACTGCTCACGGGGAGAAGGGAGAACCCAGGAGCCCATTCCAGACTTAGTCATCCCCAGTTGACTAAGGCCTTAGCTAGACCTAAGGATTATCCCAGGCAAATGGAGGGGTCATCCCTGCCTGCTCCCTGGATCCCCTGTGTGTCATTTGGATGCACAGGGATGATCCCGGGATATAGGCCTGGTCTAGCTATGGCTTATGTGTCATTTGGATGCACTGGGATGACTTCGAGCTGACCCCAGGATAAATGGCAGGTGTAGATTAGGCCTAAGGAAATGTGATTTTCCCCATGTGATGACACTCTGAGTCTGCAAGCACTACAACACAGCACATTTGTAATCTACTAATCATGGTTTGCTGATTGGAAATGTTTTGCCTGTGCACCAGACTTTTAAGTTCGTTAGTATGTAATTCTTTCAAATAAAGAAGAACATTAATGTGAGATGAGCCATGTTTGTTCATGGGAAGGCTTCTTCAATTTCCAAGTAAGCCACACAAAATAAAAACTAACTCACTTGATTCATGCTAAGGAGTTCTGGTGGTCCTGGAGTCATTCCTAATTCTCTCAGTCTCTCCCCAACAAATAAACTCACTGAATTTGCAAACATTCAGATAGGCAGACCTCAGGCATTTTTTGGCACAAATAAGGATGAAGAAGTGTTTAAAAAGACAAGCCCTTGCTCAATTTTATAGAAGAGTTGCTGGTGTGTGTGTGTGTGTGTGTGTGTGTGTGTGTGTGTGTGTGTCTAAATGGTCAAAATCAGAATTAGAAAGCGTAACTGTTTATCTGTAAATACCAGCAAGGCTTGGTTGGTATGATGTGGTTTTGAGTTCTTCAGAACATGAAGGGCAATATGAATACTTCATTTGCTCCATAGCATCATTTGCTGCTGTATTTCCAAACATGTCCATGCTTTTAATAGATGCTGGAATATAGAAATACATGCCTGCCATTACTACACAGTCAGCTGAAAAGGCTAGTGTCAAATGTGGCTTTGGAAAAATGAGAATTCCATGCACGATTAGTTGTGAGCTCTGGTTGTACTGAACTCTCATTGCAGTAAACAAATGTCCCTTTCCAGACCTGGCATCAGGGGTCAGCATAGGCGGGCAGAAGGTGAAGGCCCAGAAGTTCAGAATTGCCGATCTTTGCCCCTGAGCCTACTGCAGCCAGGGCTGCTATCCTCCTCCTCCCCTCCTCCTCCTCCTCTCTTGCCCACCTGGAAGGAAAAGGAAGCACTGGAGTCGAGACTTATGCTGGTTATTTTACCGTAATAAACTTGATTGATTGATTGATTGATTGGAGCCGAGACTGCAGGTCCTCAGGCACTGCATTCTAATTCATTTTTTAAAATTATGTTTTGGGCCTGTTCGGATGACATGCTGGCCCAACAGGAGAACTCCCACATGACAACCTTAGCATGACATAAGTGGAATGAGAATGGGGTGTGTGTCTTTACAGCACTCCCTCAAAACCCCCACGCTTTCCCTCCCCTGGGGTGGCATTGGGTAATCCCGATGGTGAGGAGGGACCGTGGGGTTTGGGCAGCCATCCGGGGACCAGAGCCACCCCCATCCTCTTCCTGGTAGAAGGTAACCAATTGCAGGTCACCTTCCACCAGGCCAAACCTCTGCAAAGATTCTGGAGCGAGGCTTTGGGGCTGTCTTGATGCCATCTTGCACATCCTCCCCTCAGTCCGGAGAAAAAAGTCAGGGTAACTCCCCGACTTTTTCTCTCTGCAGCTTTGGCAGAAAGCTCCAGAGTGGGTGCATGATTGCAGTGGCATCATATAAGTGCTGCCATGCCACTGCACACCCACCCCGGGACTTTCCAAGGGATTAGACAGCCCCTAGGACACATGATTCCACTTTATGAGCGAATTCCAATATTCCAATGTGGCCACCATTTTGAATATGCAACTCCCTTGCTTAACCCTCACATAACTATCACTCATCGGGTTTGCACAACATGACAACCCCTGAGCAAGGCTTGTATATTTAATGTGCACCCATGGGTGCTGCAGTTTGCTATGAGTGAAATAACCCACGCCAAGCCATGGCATTCTATCTGAACCTAGTCTTTGAGTAGCAGTAACCTGAGCCAATTAGACACTGCCTTTGGGAGGGAGACATGGCCAATGAGGGCACACAGCAGTCTTTACAGAGAGCTTCGGCTATTGGGCGGTATAAAAAATATAATAAATAAATAAATAAAATGTCTCCCCTCACCCCAAGACAGCACCTGATTGGTTCAGATAGCTGCTACACAAAATGTAACTTTAAAAAACAACACTAGTTTTAAAATTTGCTCCATTAGGTCCGCAGACTTGGCTGGTTGGGTCCCACAGCACTCTGCCAGTGAGGTGCCGGGCTGCCGCCGCCACTACCACCACCACCACTGCCATGTTGTAAAAAATCAACAATGGAAGGGATGTTGGCTGGCTGGGGGCAGCATCTGGTGAGTAGGGTGGTGGTGGCTTGGGCTTTGGTGGCAGCAGGTAGGAGGCTTTAGCAGTGGGATGGTTTGGGGCAGACGAGGGCTGGTTGGTAGTACTAGGCTGAGGGCCCTCTGGGTTCTGGAGCCAGCCCTGTCCCTTTCTCAGGGCTACATTTGCATGTTACTGCTAAAATAATATAACAAAACTGCTTTAGCAAACTGTCTAAGGGTGTGACCTTAGAAGACCTTAGGCCTCAGTGTCACCATAGCCAGGAATTTACTAAGCATTAGGCAAGCTATTGTCTTGCAATATCAGCATTCCCACAGGCACTGCAATATGGGGACAGTAATAGTAAAGAGCGCCGAAAAAGATGATGAAAATTCATGGACGATAAGGCTGATAGCTAGTAGTCCTGATGGCAATGTGCTACTTCCAGTATCAGAGGCCGTGTGTCTATGTACACCAGCTATTGGGGAACAGGGGCAAGGGGGTGCTGTTGCACTCATGTCCTGCTTGTGGGTTTCCTGTGGGCAGCTGGTTGGCCGCTGTGTGAACAGAATGCTGGACTTGGTGGACCCTTGGTCCAGCATGGCCCCTCTTATGTTCTTATGATAACACATTCACAATGGAAAAGTGTTAGTATTTGGCCCTTGAAATGGCAGACGTAATCTTGTATGTGTAGTGTTTTGGGATCTACTGCTCATTACTAGGAATTCATTATTGCCCTCAGTCCTGGAGACATTGAACCCCATAAGGTTGAATGGTGACTTTGAGCCATCTCACAGACTTCTTCTCTGGTGGTGAGGCATTTGGTATAGTAATCTGAGCTGTGAGGCTATCATCAAGTTGTCCATCACACGAGTATTAGTTCAGATTCATGCCTCCTATGGGCCAAAGGATTGTCAAATAAACTATAATGGAACAAGACATGTTTCTGTCTCCTTTCCTGTAATAAAAGCAGAGTTTTAATATTCAGTTTTGTTGCATGTTCCAATCCATACCTCTATGATGTCTTCGAGTTCCACACTGGAAAGTGATGTAATTTCTGGTTTTGTCCCATGCAGCTGGTCCTACTTGTGCTGTGCCCATGTAGTGTTTATTTACTTCTATTCCCACAAGATTCATTAAGCTGTAAAGGCCATTTCCAGTCTTAACAATAGAAGTTGTCATGCTACTGTAGTATTTTACATTCACTACTTTGCAGCTGATATTTTACACTGGGCATACTCCTCGCACAAATCCTTCATCCTACAAGTTAAAAAATGGGCTAACTGCTACTCCACATTCACAGCTGGTCTCTGCATAGACCTAAGTAAAGTATCCACCTTCCCTCCAGCTTCCATAGAGTGCTGTTTCATCTACAAGTACTCCATAAGAAAATCATCTTAAGGGACAAATCTAGATTAAATAGCACTCTGTGGAAGCTGAAAGATGGATTCAAAACATCTGGAGGGGCTTTTTTTAGTTTATAATATCGACCAAAAGAATCTTAGCAGAAAGTTGATATTTTGTAACTGATTTAAAAATTAAAATAACAATTATTACATAAATTGTCCTCGTATAGAATGTACAAGGACAAGTTAAGAACCTTTTTTTTCAGGCTTGCATGAACCTAATTATATTTTGGCTGTACAGTTTTTCTAAAAATAAATAAATCTCTTTTAGTTTTGAGCTTAAATGCCTTCATTTTGCAAGACATTTCCCCTCTTCATTTAAATCATGCTTCCCCCCCCCCCTTCCAATGTAATGGCATCTAAACCAAAGTATGTATTATGTAAGGCAGTGGGAAGTGGTTAGAGGGCAATAACAACAACAACAACAACAACAACAACAACAACAACAACAACAACGAGGAAGGGGATAAGAGAGGAAATCTATCTTAGGAGGAAGGACAGAGGGATGAAAGGAACTGACAGATGGAGATAGGGTACAAGTTAAGTATGTAAGGTGAAGGTGGACAAAATGACAGGAGATGGTTAAGAATACTTTGAGAGGTATGGAGGTGGGAGAGTGAGAAGGAAAACAATAAAAAAGAAAAAGACAATATCTGTACTTCTGTTGAGGAAAGATGAACTATGGTACTCCCTGCTATAAGGTAATAGCTATGGCAAAGAATTTTGCCATTTCTAAAGAGGGATTATGTATCAGTATGAAATTATATGAATAATTGCCAGCTGTTAATGCCAAACAGGACTTCCGTCTGCCACCATTTTATGACTGGCTCTGCCTTTCACTACCATTTTGTCACGCTGTTATTTCTGGTCTGAGATTGGCAATAACAGTGGGGGTTCCTCCAGGTTGATTCCACCTAGGTCCTTTCTACACCATATTGTTGTAGAGGGAGGGAGCGGAGAGGATCTCACGATATCCTGATCTTGAGAACCTCCCCTTAGTCCACATGCGGGTGCAACATCTCAGGAGGAATTTTTTTAAAAGAAGATGAGCGCTCCAACTAAACGTAAGGGTTTTTTTTGTTTTTGTTTAAAAGGCCTGACCCCACTCCCCCCCCCCCCGATTCCTCTTGGCCTGGTTCCTTCCCGCTACTCACGGGGAGGAGTGAAGAAGCTGGGATGGGCGGCCATACCTCTTGCGGTCTCGGGACAATCCCGAGACTGTGGGAAGAATCGGGTTTTCCCAGGGAGTACTTATCCCTGGGAAACCCTGTTCTCATCCCTCCTTCCTCCTGGGAGTCCCTGTGTGTCATTTGAATGCACAGGTACTCAGCCGTGACCAGCCCAGATTTTCGGAACTGGTGTAGCAATGGCCCTAGAGGGAATCAAGGAGGCTCTGAAAACCAGATGGGAATCCTCCATGGGCTGGATTAGGCCCCCTGTACTGGAGGGTCCCCATCCCTGTTTTACACTGTTTAAAGGCTGATTCACACTTGAATATAGTCCTTGATGTTGCAGTCAGTGTGAGAGAGATCCTTGTAGATAAGCACTGCAAACCAGAAAAACAAACTGCAAATACAAGCCCAATGCATTATCTTAATTTCACTTGATAGTGAACTATTATTTAAATGAATTATGCATTATGTATGCACTCTGCTCTTCATCAGCACTTGTAATAATGCATACATGCTAGGTTACTCTTTTTAAGGACATTTCACAATGGATGCAAAAAAAAAAGACTTAGTTTATCATAAGTCACTTTTGAATGATGTGGGAAGGGTGAAAGCATAAGAGAGACAATTTTAAAAAGCACGTATACAATATAATCAATGAAGGACTTTTATTTATATGGGGGAAATGACCAACTTGACATGGGGGAACATAGTAGGAAGATGGAATGAATGAGTTTCAAACCATGATGTGGCAAAGCCCCTCTTCAGTTTCGTACAAACAGGCCTCACCGTCCAGAGGTTTAGTTTCTCTTTACCTTGATTGTGATCAGTTTTAACTCCCATGAAATTTCTAGCTTTTGGAACAGCAGCATGGATATCTCCAAGTTGTCCACCTGCAGCTGCAGATACATTACAATTCTTTGGACCTTCAAAACTCTTCTACAAAAAATTACAAATGTCATATGGACATGCCTTCAGGTGATTATCTGCATAAGCCCAATGACTACAGCAAACTAAATGATATTTAAATATGTCTTGTAATGCTTTACCACATGGGCACTGCCTCCCTGGAAAACAAACAATGGAGTAGACCAGCTTCCCCCAACCAGGCATTTTCTAGATGTTTTGGATTGCAGCTCTCATCATCCCCAGCCATCATGGCCAATGGTCAAGTAGGATGGGAGTTGTAGTCCAAAGCATCTGAAGGGCAACCGGTTGGAGAAGACTGGAGTAAACCAAGTTCTGTATCTTCTGAAAATATGCTAGATATTTCTTCCAGAACCAACAAGCATTGACATTTCACTCCCTGTCTTGTCTTGTCACGTGTCCCGGCCAGTAGTGTTTTCCTTGCTATCACATGCACGTGTCTCTGTGGTGGCTTTGTGAAGAGAGCAGCTGAATAAATATTTTTTTGTAAATGAATAACATGTTATTAGAGGTATGAACGACATCTCCAATGTAATCTTCATGCATTTTTTTCCCTCGGTAGTAAAATTCATTCTAAACTATTTTTTTCCCTTGCCAATCAAAGCCAAAGAAAAATAAAATAAGGAATCTAGGGGAAAAACACAGGGCTCTCCAGCTCCCTTTGGGTATCTTGTGGAAGGAAGTGACTAAAGTCAATGGATGTCATTTATCGCATCCATTTCACTAAAGCCTTCCCTTTGGTTGGAAGCCATGACAATTGGCAGAATAATCCCCATTCAATATTTATACAAGAAATTCAACATGAACAAAGGCATGAGTCTCTGGCATTCGTGGATTTTGATATTTTGTCTTTCCTCTTCATAAAATGGAAATAGTCTGAAAATTAAAATAATCTCTCAGGAAACTTGCAGCACTTTTTACTTTAAAGAGTTCTTAAATCAGATTCCCAAACTACTTTTTAAAGGGCTGATTTCACACATCCATATATTGCACTCAGTGAAAGTAGACACAAATGGATGTTTAGAGGAAAAGCAAAACCTAATGGCATTCGATTTTTAAATGCATTTTCATGCACATTCCTAATTGACCTTATAGCATCAGGATTATGGTAGTTCTAGGATCTCACCACCTCTACAGTCAACTGTTATCACCAATAATACAACTTGATGCGTCATCACCAGATGTCTCAAGGCCAGGAGTGAGGACCCTGCAGTCCTCCAGATGTTACTGCTGTTAGCAGAACAGCAAGAACCTGACAAGGTAGAGCTGTGTGAAATCCTGGCTGAAGGAGCACGCTTTTCCCTGGAGACTTCGGGTCAAAGGAATAAGAAAGCTTGCATTTTATTGCAGGAAATACATGTTGGATAAGAGAATCCCCAACCTAGAATGGAGACAGACCCAAAGAGATGTCTTCTCTCTGAAAGGCAAGAGCATGAAGAAGTAAGAAGTGAGGCCATCAACCTTAAGAATACCAGTCTAGCAATAGAAGGAAGGTCAGCACAGGTTAGAGGACAGTCTAGGAAGCTTGGCGATCCTCTCTCTCTCTGTTCTCTTTGCTTTCTTTTTGAAGCTAGTTGAGTTTCACCCACACTTCCAAAAGGTCCCACTATCCCACAGCCCTAATTTTTGTGAAACCAGGGGGATCTTCCTGGGCCTTCTTTGAAGACATCCCACAGGACGTGCAGATGTTTACTAACAGGGACTGGCTGGCGATATCACATTACGCCAGTCCTTTTACAACTTCATTGGCTGCCAGTCCAGGTCCGGGCCTGATTCAAAGTGCTGGTATTGACATTTAAAGCCCTAAACGGTTTGGGGACAGGTTATTTGAAGGAATGCCTCCTCCCATATGTACCTGCCCGGACCTTAAGATCATCCACAGGGGCCCTTCTCCGTGAGCCCCTGCCAAAGGAAGTGAGGCAGGTGGCTACTAGGAGGAGGGCTTTCTCCGCTGTGGCACCCCGGTTGTGGAATGAGCTCCCCAGAGAGGTCCGCCTGGCGCATACACTGTACTCCTTTCGTCGCCAGCTGAAGACCTTTTTATTCACTCAGTATTTTAACACTTAATTTTAACTTAAATTTAAATTATACTGTTTTAACTCTGTATTTTAACCTTATATCAATTTTGCTGCGTGGTTTTATCCTGGTTGTGCTTTTTATATTGTATTTTGTATTTGTGTTTTTAACTTGTTGGTTGTTTTATGATGGTTTTAATTTTTGTGAACCGCCCAGAGAGCTTCGGCTATTGGGTGGTATAAAAATGTAATAAATAAATAAATAAATAAAATAAATAAATGTTGGGGACAAGGGCAGGTAGCACAGAGATGTCAGGGTGGGCCCAGGAGTTGTGGTCTGATCCTCCCTCTAGCATTTAACCAATGTGCGGAGAGACCAGGGGAAAAGGCCTTCTCTCTCCACTGCATGCAAACTGCCACCATAAAAAAGCGCTATGTTTGAGGTGTTATGAAAGCTCTGTCTATGGAGTTTGATCTGTGATCAGTCATGTACTTAGGTGGGCAACTTGTGGCCTTCCAGATGTTTTGGCCTACTGACTCCTGTCATCCCTCACCACTGGCTAAGGCTGGATAGGTCTGATGAAAGTTGTAGGCCAAAATATCTGGAGTGGCCCAAGCTGACCACCCCTATTTAAGGGTCTTACAGCTGCTCCTCTCAATTAAGGGTCTTACGAACTCCTTTTTAGAAGGTAATGCGTAGTATTACTTCACTGATTTCAGTTGGACTTGTGGGGTGGAGGTGGGGCTCTGTAGATGGTGATATGTATTCCTTCACTTCAAAATGTGTATGCCAGCATTCTTGTGTCTGGGGGATCAACATTCTGCTGATGGAGCCCTGGACATCTGCTCCAAAGTCTTACTCTGAGTAAAACACCACTGTTTTACTCCAACAAGTCTTTCTTTTATGCTGCAATCTTTGAATGATGAATTCAGATTTTAGGATGTCCATGTGGCTGTTTTTTATAGAGGGCTAGGAACATAGGGAGCTGCCTTATACTGAGTGAGACGATGGGTCCATATATCCTAGTCTTGTTGGCGCTGACTTGCACTGGCAGTGGTTCCCCAGGGTTTCAGACAGTTTTCCCCCTGCCCAAACTGAAGATGCCAGGAATTGATCCTGGAACCTTCTGCATGTAATAATAATAATAATAATAATAATAATAATAATAATAATAATAATAATAATAATTTCTTACCTGTATCTCCATTTGGATCGTGGTAGAGAACAACAATAAGTATAAAATACATAAATCTGAATTAAAAACATTGTATACATTATTAAAACATCCTAAAAACATCCTAAAATTCCACTGGATAGGCCTGCTGGAATAGATCAGTCTTTAACTGTGCTCTTCCACAGTCTTTTATTAGGAGGTGTCCTCTGATTCAAGGACTGCCCAGTTCAAGTTTAGGTAACAATCCTATGTATGTTTAGACAGAACAAAGCCCTACAACTCCCATCATTTCTTCCTCTCAAATATTAAATACATGGCAGCAAGTTCCATATCATTCTCCTTGAGCAAGATACCATTGATGTCAAGGTAGTCTCCCATTTCTTAGCTTGTGGAGGTCTACCACTTCTTAGTTTACTTAGGCTCACATTCTTCAAAACTGCTGCAAATTTCTTCATTGTGATTTCCTAAATAATTTTATAGGCAATTAAGGGCCCATCTGTAAGAGACTTACTTCCATGTAAATGAGCTTTTAAGATTATTTATTGTGTATCCCATCTTTCCTCCACCACGTTCAAAGAACAGCAACCTGGGGCATTGTTCTACCACCAGTCTAAAGTCTACTGAAATACTCTTATAGGAAGGTGCATCTTCTAGGTCAGCCTACCCCAATGTGGTGCACCTCATGTGGTTTGAACTACAACTCTCATCATCCTTAGCCAACATGACAAATAATAAGGGGGTGATGGGAGTTGTAGTTCAAAATGCCTGGAGGGCGCCACATTGAGGAAAGCTGTTCTAGATATTCCCGTTTCCCTAGAGGAGGCCAGCAATAAGTTGAAGAGACGGCACCTTGCTTCTGAAGCATGCATTCTTTTAAGGCGCTTGTGTCTCCTATTGCAACCTCTGGGTCTGGCATGATGGCAAAGGCAAGTTGCCTGTCATCACACAACACAGAACTGATTTATACCCGGCCATATATGATGATGGCCAATACGTAATACGGCTTCA
This sequence comes from Elgaria multicarinata webbii, assembly GCF_023053635.1. Taxonomy (NCBI): domain Eukaryota; kingdom Metazoa; phylum Chordata; class Lepidosauria; order Squamata; family Anguidae; genus Elgaria; species Elgaria multicarinata. Next base: position 133,282,201 of record NC_086172.1, on the reverse strand, counting down.
AAGAGGATTTGACAAATTTGTGGCGGACAGGTCCATCAATGGCTGCACTATTGCTATATAGTACCTCCAGTGCCTTTGGTTCCCCTCACTTTTCAGGTCTTTGATGTCGCACTACTACTCTCCTGATACAGAAGTACCTAAGTTATCCTGAGCCATGACGGTATTGGCTATGAAAGACTCATTTTTTAATTTTTTTGATAACCTTGTTACCACTCCTTTTCCAAATATTTTTGAAACTGCATCTCAGCCAGGTAAAAAAGGATCTCTTGAAAAGGTACAATTGGAATAGAGACAAAAAAGTGTATTGCTATAAGCCAGTAGGTGGCATCAACACACAGTTTAAATGAAAGATATTTCAAATTCTTGTTTATTTAAGCTTAGATGGGTTTTTTTTAGTGTATATTTTCCATAGGGAGCCCTTTACTGGTGGGAACTAGCAGTGGCTAATTAGATAAAGGAGCAGGGGCAATGAAATGGCCACTCCTGTTGAATGGCAACTGAGAGTTAGGTGACACACTGGAGGGAGCCAAGGCAGGGGGCGGCTTGTGCAGCACCCTGCAGGCACAGGGCTGGAGAATGGCTAGTAGTGCCCCATAATGATATGGATGTCAACCCACTGACCACCACTGGTGGGGATGTTTCCATGGTCCAGCATGCCGTGGAAAGCAAAACATTTCTAATTTTGAACGTGTTGACTTGGCTACGTTCAGGAACCTAAACTCTCCCCCCCACACCCTGTCCAATATGTGACTTCATCCATTTTAAGTAATGTTCCATAGAAGTGCTGGGAAGAACTGTATATGCATGGAAAAGTTTTAAAAAATAATGGGTTTTTTTACATTCCAGAAAAATGTAAATTAATATATATATTTTCAGAGACACACTTCAAGGAAAATCCATGAAGCAGGAAATTTTAAATGTCTTTAAAAAGAAAAGAAAAGAGCTGAATAACAGACCAAAAACATTATGTTTTCACAGCATCCCAGACTAACCAAGCACAAACATGTGAAATTGATTAAATGAATGATCATTGTACTCCTCAGTGGTGCTGATGTCATCTCACACTTGGCTCTCACACCTGACATATGTCATTTTGAGTGTCCTCTAAAGGCCTCAGTGCTGAGCACAAGTATTTGGCCAAAGATTTTAACATCCTTAAATCAATGTTTCTTATAGAAAGGAGGACAGGGCTCCTGTATCTTTAACAGTTGTCTAGAAAAGGGAATTTCAGCAGGTGTCATTTGCATGCATGCGGCACCTGGTGAAATTCCCTCTTCATTACAACAGTTAAAGCTGCAGGAGCTATACTAGAGTGACCAGATACAAAAGGGGGCAGGGCTGTTGAAGATACAGGAGCCCAGAGTAGATATATATATATAGGATTGCACTGATAATAGCTTAAGTCAGGAGTGCAAAACTTCAGGCCCGGAGAGGTGAATTTAGCCCTCTGGGTGTCCCAGTCCAACCTTCCAGAATTCTCAGAAAGCCATGTGCCCTACCCCAGGCCCGCCCTCTATCACCTGACCACCTTTTAGTTGGTTGCTTCCTGGATTTTGAGCAGTTTCCCCCCTCATTCTAAAAGGTTGCAGCCCTTCTCCTAAATGCTTTAAGCGAATATATGCTGGCATATTTGACATTTTGCCCTCACTCCTTTTGCCTTTAGCTCCACCTACCACTGGAATGTGGCCCCCAAGAGCCTCCTCCAAATGGAAAGAGGTTCTGCACCCTTAGGGTGACCATATGGAAAGGAGGACAGGGCCCCTGTATCTTTAACAGTTGTATTGAAAAGGGAATTTCAGCAGGTGTCATTTGTATGCATGCAGCACCTGGTGAAATTCCCTCTTCATCACAACAGTTAAAGCTGCAGGAGCCCCTGCCCTCTTTTGTATCTGGTCACTCTACTATAGCTCCTGCAGCTTTAACTGTTGTAATGAAGAGGGAATTTCACCAGGTGCTGCATGCATACAAATGGCACCTGCTGAAATTCCCTTTTTGATACAACTGTTAAAGATACAGGGCCCCTGTCCTCCTTTACATATGGTCATCCTATGCACCCTGGGCTTAATGGAAGTCATTTATAGATACAGGAAAGTGTTTATAGAATCATAGAATAGTAGAGTGGAAGGGGCCTACAAGGCCTTTGAGTCCAACCCCCTGTGGCGTAAGAGGCATTTGGTTGCAATCTGAGACAACTCTAGAAAAATATTAAAATAACCACAATAGCACAGTGAGGTTGGTAGCACAGTGTATTCAAATCATCAGTACTGCATTGCTGGGCTTTGCTTGACAGCTTTCTTTTGAGAACTGAGTTTAGTGATCCACTCTGAAAAACTATTTGCTTTGGTGTTCTTTTTCTTAGATACAAAAAGCAGTTGCAGTGGTTGCTACAATAAGTACCATGCTAGAAGTTGTGGTATTTCACAACTACCAGGTTACAATGTGTGTGTGTGTTTAAAAAAAAATCTAGATGTTAACTTACAAAATAAATGACAGGTCTCAAACTAAAGAGCTATATATACACCCACAACACGCTGAGAGTTTCTAATGACATCATAATAAGCCACAAGAGTAAAAGAGGAAGATATTTTTGTTTTCATAAAACCTTCACATAATCATAGCCTTTCACGAGATTTCCTGTTCTTGTATTATAATTCAGGAATACAGTTAGCAATTTTAGCAGGGAAATGTTTTTAAGTAGTCGTCTGCCTGTTGCAACTTTATCAGCTTTCATTTCCACAGAGGCAGGCCTCACAGGGCTGAGCTGGAAACACTTTCCTCTTATGTTTTTGTGAATGCTGAAAAATGCCTCTTCTTTTTGGCACTTTTTGGCATTTATGGCAAATACATCTCTGCCCTTTATTCCCATTTTTGTGCTTTGCCCTCACTGTGCTCAGCCTCACTTATTTATTTATTTTATTATTTATTGATGTTATTTATTGCATTTATATCCCGCCTTTTGTCCTCTAAGGAACCCAAGGCAGTGTACATAATCCTTCTCCTCTCCATTTTATCCTCACAACAATCCTGTGAGGTGGGTTGGGCTGAGAGTTTGTGACTGTCCCAAAGTCACCCAGTAGGTTTCCATGGTTGTATGGGGATTGAAACTCATATCACCGGATTCCCAGACCAATACTTTAGCCGCTATACCACACTGGCTCTCACCACACTTACTACTCTGCCATTTGATATGATTGGCAGCAGCAAACTATGCAGGTTTGTTGAAAAGATCATGATGCTGCATCTGATAAATTGATGTCACAGCCACTCATAAACAAAATCACCCAGGTCACCACCACAGCCAATAGGATTAAACAGTTTTATAGGCAAAGTTGGCTGAGCACAGTGGAGCCAAACTAAACAAAACATGTTCTGTGAAGAAGCATCTGCCAGAGGACGTGAAGATTTTTCAATAATGTCTGTGTGGCTCCATTGAATGTGTTACTTTCAAACAAAATACCTTTTGGCACAACACCCTACTTCATATGTTCTAACTAAGCCTAAGAACTGAAGCAACTACATATTATTTCTAGGGGTGTGCACAGACCCCCCGCTCCGCTTCACTTGCAGATCCGCCATTTTCCGGATCGGGCCGCTCCGCCCCGCCCCCGCTCCGCCCACTTCCGCTCCGCTCCGCCCGGAGCTCCGGATCCGGATCCGGAGCTCCGTTTCCCCCCCCCCATAGGCTTGCATTGAAAGCTAAAAAATTATACAACTTTTTTTCTGTTCAAGTTAGAAACCTCATGTTTGGCACCATGACACCTCATGGGGATATACACACGCATGCCAAGTTTCAAAGCAATCCCATCATCCCCTGATTTTTGGCGAATTTTTGAAAATCGGGCACCCCACACACAACATCCCTGTGAGGTGGGCAGGGGAGGAGGGAGGGAAGGCAGGCAGGCATGCAGCTGGCATTTCTGGGGGCATAAGGAAGTGAGCCAAGGATAAGCCAGTAATGCATATAAAATGGAATAAATCAATCAATAAACAAAGGAGGGGTGGAATTAAAAGCAGCAGTGTTGCTCAATAAACAACAAGAAGAACTTTTTTTAAAAGGCTATATCTGTCTTTTACCAGCAATAGGGGGACGTGCCCGGGGGAGGTGGAAGTAGCTGCCAGTTCAAGACACTGACAGCCACAGCTCTGAGAAGAAGTAAAACGCTCACTTCGACTCAGAACAGGCATTGCTCCACCACTGAAAAGTGACCATTCACTTCAACTCATGATAGGCATTGCTCCACCGTTTTACTCTCTTTGGAAGGCTCTAATGGCCTTCCAGTGCAGGAGAGAGTGGGGGCACGTCCACGATGAGATGCCCTAGGGGAGCTCATCCCCTTGCACCACATCGATTCAGTTGTTCCCCAAGGTTAGGGTGGGGAGCAGTGCTGTGTTTCTATCTCTTATTCTTGGCTTAGTATATGATTTCAGGTTGTGTTTGTGCATTTGGTGGGGCTACTGTGTTAAAAAACACGGGGAAAAGCCCGTTCAGATGAAGAAAGAGAAGTTTCCCAGAATCCCAAGTTACCTGTTTTGCCTATGCCCTCCTCCAACTTTGGGATCATCATGACCGGGAGCTGACTCTGCCCCTCAGCCCTTTGAAAAAGGTATTTTTCCCGCCGATTTTTTAAAAACGTCTAGCCCGCGACCCGTACGATGCAGAAAGTTGAGAGTGGTCTCAAAATGACCCCCATCCACGACTCTCTGTGCACAAGAATTTTCAGAACGATAGCTTAACCCCCCCCCCCCAGTTATCCCCGATTCTTTCCCTCAATGCAATCCTATGGGCGAAAAGCCGAAAACGCCGTTTGAGCCGCGCGGTTGACCCGATTTTCACAAAAATATAGCCCGCGACCCGTACGATGCAGAAAGTTGAGAGTGGTCTCAAAATGACCCCCATCCACGACTCTCTGTGCACAAGAATTTCCAGAACGAGAGCTTAAACCCCCCCCCCAGTTATTCCCGATTCTTTCCCTCAATGCAATCCTATGGGCGAAAAGCCGAAAACGCAGTTTGAGCCGCGCGGTTGACCCGATTTTCACAAAAATATAGCCCGCGACCCAGACAACGCAGAAAGTTGAGAGTGGTCTCAAAATGACCCCCATCCACGACTCTCTGTGCACAAGAATTTCCAGAATGATAGCTTCAAAAACAACGTAGTTATGCGTGATTATTTGCCGCAATGCAATCCTATGGCGAAATGTTTTCAAGATGGCGACCGGAGCGCTCCGCCTGAACTCGGAGCTCCGAAAAATGGGCGCTTCTCTTCGCCTTGCTTCTAGGGGGTCCGCGGTCCGCTCCTACTCCGCCTCTGGGTAAGGCGGAGCAGGCCAATCCGCTACTGCTTCTACGCTCCTAATCGGAGCGGAGCACATCCCTAATTATTTCCCTATTTATCTCTGCCTCCTCTTCTTCTGTTGTTTCCCCATGTTGAATTTTAGATTGTAAACTCCTCAGGGCAGAGACCTCCCTTTTGTACTCTGTAAATTCCATGTGAATTAATGGTGTATATGGTGCTACACACACGTGCACGCACGCACACACGCACACACACACACACAATCTACATTTGTGAATCCCATCTAAGTACACTAAAATACAATCCTATACACATTTACCTGAGTGTAAGTCCTATGCATGTCTATGGAAGTGAGCCCCATTGGACTCAAGGGGACTTCTGAGTAGGCAGGCATGGTCTTACACTATTAGGGCCATATCATTCATTATGATAATGGCGTGGCTGCTGTTGAAAATACTGTCATGTAGAGAGGGTTCCGCATGGCTACTATTAACATATGTGAACTGGTGCTATCACATAGAAATACTGACATTTTTTAATGTGGCTTGCTTAGTCCATGAGCATTCCATTTTTGTTTCTTCAGTAAGCTGGACATTTGCAGCCTTTTCTTGTTAGCTATATTTAAGAAAGAAGTTTGATGGATTGTGTGAACCTGGTGCATGGTAACTATGTCTAAGGATTTTACCACTTGAGGTGCAAATATTGCAACCTTACCAGGGCTTCTGCTTCCAGATTCTTTGCGGCAATAAGATCAGCTCCTTTACATGGGCAGATATGTACTTTGATTCAAGGAATACTTTCCTATGTGTTTAATTTTACAGCGACTAGATGGTGCTGTGGATATAGTGCAACTCCAGAATTTCACTCGAAAGAACTGCACTTTGAAGTCTTCTTATTGGGTTTCCCCCCAATCTTTTTGAAAGCAGGACAAAAGCAGGACAGAAGACACCCTGGAGGTTAACGATGTCATGTAAAGGGCCAGTAAATTTCCATGAGTGAGCAATCATGAGCATGCAATAAAAGCCTCATGTAATTAAGCCCTAAGAAGTTAGAATTGCTAGTCACTGTTGGGCAAGAGAGCACCCTGAGGAACAAACTAGATATTCGGTAGAACACTCTGGTCTGGTGATTTGGGTCTTTCCTTATGCCACAATTAGGAGGAGGAGATACTGGATGGAGGAGAGGCCTTAACCTTCCCCCATTTACTGCCTCTCTCCTGCCTAATATGGTAGATTCCCCCCCAAAGGTTCTCAACTATGTATTTGGAAGAAAAATGGCTGGAGGAGGGGAATGCATGAGAAAAGTGGCATGCAAGGAAGCATTAAACACTTCTGCCCCTAACACTTCTCCTATTCAAATTGTGCCTCCCTCTGCCACTTTTCAAAGTTATTAGATGTTTGGCAAAAGCTCAAGTTCTCAGTCTGCCGGGTGCCTGGTTTGGCCTTGAGAATACCCCACAGGTAAGGATACTGAATGCTCAAGTGGAGGAGTCATTGTTTCTGAATGCTCAGGAGCATGAAAGGACAGGAATCAACTTAAGGTGACTACCTCCACATTGGTCAAAAAGAAGAAATGCATTACCAAAAAAGAGTGGGGAAGGACACAAATTTGCATACATTTTGCATATATTAATATAAGATAGACAGATAGATAGATAGATAGATAGATAGATACATACATACATACATACATACGTGCACACACATTTTGAAATAATTACTGGGATTTAAACAGACATGACTGTGATGAAGTGCTCTGTGTGCCTATCTCAGCCTGCTGTGGTTGGGCCACTTCCTACTGCTTCTCCTTCTCAGGCTTCTTTATCCTTCAGCTGGTCTTGGCCTGGATAGCCCTTCCATAGAGGTGGCTTTAAAATAGAGGGCGGTCCTCTAGCAGCCCTTCAAATGGAGGGCTGTCTTCTGTTTGGCACAAGGCCTCCCAAAATCTACTTAATGTCCAGAATGTGCCCAACACCTGCAGCAAAAAACAGTGTTTCATGTGTTCTGCACTATGTGTCTGAGGCTGGTTATTATTTAGGTATCCCTAAAACAAATAGGGAACGGCTAGGAAGACTGTTGATTCGTGTTCAGTTTAGGTTTCACATCTAAAAAAACATGCAAGGAAGCAGAGAGAAGATGGGCACGCCAGCTCTGTCCCCCTCTGTTGCCATTACCATCAGCCACCATGTCTTGAGGGGGAACTTCTGCAGTGGAGAGCCTTTTCTCACTGTGGAGGCTCTCCATGCATTTTAGAACTGGAGGGCAGCAAGAATGGCTATGGAATGGGGTGGGGCTGGTGTGCTCATTCTTGCTCACCCCCCCTCATGTGATCTTTAAGAGTGTCATCACATGGGGGAAATCACGTTTCCTTACTGTCGCTTCTACGCCAGCACATTTGTCCCTCATTACTTCCTCTTTCAAAAGAGGAAGTAAACAATGTGCAGTGCCATTTTGATTGTGCTGCTTCTCCAGCACACAGCAGGAGATAGCAGCAAGTTCCGCCTCAAAAAATAAGTTGGACTTACTGGGGTGGTTTTTTTGTCGTGTGAAGAAGGCTAGAAGGGGCGGGAGGCACACGGGAGGCAGACGACGACATGAGAGGGACCGGCAAAATTCTGTATGTGCCCAGCAATGAGTGTGCAATAGAACGCTTGTCTGATGGAGCTCTAAACTGCATGTAGAAATTGCAGAAGGCCCACACTAACTCTTCTCAGTGTATTTGGAAAGCACACATAAGCATACCCATTTTTTCAGTGTATATGTTTGCTCATTCGAGGATTGAATGAACTATGCAGAATCCCTCCTTGCTTCAGTGATTTGGTCCAACTGTCAACCGACAAAGCAAGTCTGGCTAGCTAGTTCTCCCTCCCCAAACCTAATTTCCAAGGTTTTGCAGCCCCAATATAATGATAGTTTTCAGTTCTGCATTTCCTGACTATGATCTAAAAATGCATTGTTTGACATACTTTTCTTGCTGAACCACTGGAGAACACAACACGTTCCAGGAGTATGAGTCATTAAAAGATTATTCTGTATATATACTTTGTTATTCTTATAGAAAATGTTGGCAAGTGTCAAAATTACTGAACATCTGTACTCATTCTTGCCATAATACTGTAATTGCAGATAAACATAATTTATTATAAAACTTCAAGTATAATACAGTAACTACAGATACACAGACCATATGGTTATGGGGTAACATCTTTCCTTTCCTCTACAAGCAACTAGAAATTGGTCGTTATTGATTTTCTATACTGTAATGTAAGTCTATTATTCCATAAAACAGACATGCTGTGTTCAGTGTCCTAATAATTGGAAGGCATTCTTCAGTTGTTCCATATTTTGTTTCTTAAAAGGTTTTCCATAGTAAGAAAAAGAAATGGAAGAACAGAGGAGAATTACAAGTGGGTGATGATGATGACAATGATGATGATGATGATGATTGCCCCCCCCCCCCCGAAAATTATATGAATGAGGCAGGGAAGTTGCACATTAAAAGCCTTATCTGGCTTCCGTGGTCTCAAGGTACGTGATCCAGCAGTTTTGTTGACACTACACAGGTCTGGGTGTGGTCAATGCCTGGATGGGAGACTGTCTTGGAACCCTATGAAAAATGCCTTGATGGAAGAAAGGCAAGATTTAAATATAATAAATTGGGAAAGTTCTCATCACCTAGAAAGGGTTTTACCCTTAAAGGTAGCCTAAAAAATAAAGTGGAATAAATAAAAGCACCAACTGTTATAGAATCATATCAAGAGGGGCTCCAGACCTAGCACTTTGCACTACTCCATCCTTAAGGATTTCAGTAGGGATGTTCATCATTGGGAAATCCATTCCATTCAAGTTTTCCTTAGCATGTCTGATCTGGTAAGCAGGGGCAGACGAAATCATTGTTTTTCTGGACTCCAGGAAAAATTTGCACATCTCCCCGCCCCCGGGAGAAATTTGTGCAATTTAGGGTTTTGTTTTGCTGTCTTCAAATGTGTGCAAATATTTCTTTTCTTTCCTAAATGCAGCTTTTGCGCAACTGTGCAGCATCACAAGTCCAGGTGTGTCTGCTATTTAGAGCTTTATCACACCAGTGTTATACTGTGCAATCACTGTGAATTGTGTGCAAAGGACTCTGAAGTTTTCCAGCTTATCATCTGCTTTTATTGTGAAGTACTCCCATGCATCCTGCTTTAACTGCTCTTCTTAACCAAAAGAATTGCAATATTTTGCTACTAGTTTTCGAGCATATCATTTGTTGCTTTCCGGCAGCCACTGGGGCGCAGGAGCAGGATTTGAAGAAAAATTAAACAAATGCTTACATCTGTGTAAGCTTTAAAGATAAAGACATCAAAATTGGCACAGTAATAGATATTAAGGAGAACTTTAAGCATACCAAATTTGAATCAGATTGGGTCATCCGTTGATTTTTTAATGATTTTTTACATTTCCCCCCTTAAACCCATTTGTTGTTATGCAAAGGATCTAGCCGCCCGGTAGCAACAACAACAACAATGGCGACAGCTTAGGCCATTGCTATATGAGGACTTAGCCCGGTGTGAGGCCTGGTCTCCCTGCTGTGCATCCAGATGATGCACAGGGGATCCCGGGATCAGGCCAGGCTAAGTCCTCCCTTGACCCAGGATAAGCGGATCCACTTATGGCCCAGCTTTTCCACAGCTCCGGGCTGAGGCCGGGGCTGCAGAAAGTCTAGCGACTTCCATGGCTTTTCCCGGCTGCACGCTTACTCATGAGTAGCCAGGAGAAGCCACGCACAGGGCACAGCATTCCATAGGAGTGCTGTGCCCATTGGGCCAGGGGGGGAGAATCATGGGGGGGGGAAGCTGGGGGCCGGGGGAAAGAGCGGACTCGGTAGGAGAGATGGGGGGAGAAGAATGGGGATGGGCATGGCGGACGGGGACAGGGCATGGCAGAGGGGGGGAAGAAGAACGGGGATGGGCATGGCGGACGGGGACAGGGCATGGTGGAGGGGGGGAAGGAGAACGGGGATGGGCATGGCGGACGGTGACAGGGCATGGCGGGGGGGGAAGAAGAATGGGGACGGGCATGGCGGATGGGGACAGGGCATGGCGAGCGGGGCGAGGACGGGCAAGCAAGCAGGCAGGGGGGGCATCAGACATTGGGGGGGAATCAGGGCCAGGGGGAGCGGGGAACCCTTTATTTTTTTTTAAAAAAACTACTTACTTTTCTGTTGGTGCGCTCCTGCGCACATGGCCCTTTAAGATGGAAAAAACTGGAGCACGCAATGAGGCTTTCCCTTACCCCGTTGCGTGTTACGTCTAGCTAGGGGCGACGGCCTGTGCTAGCTGCAGCGCAGCCTCGCCCCGACTCCCCACCGGATTATCAGGTAGGTCTAGCAAGGCCCTTAGTGCTGTAGGGGATAATTCGAGGGAAACAGGTAGGTGGGGTGAAGCTCTTAGCCAGGCAGGCATGCTTGCCTCTTGTCAATATCCTTGCCAGTTTCATCCTCGCCACATTACTTCATTTAGCCCAGCAGAGCCATATTCTGTTTTGTTAAACAGCTGTTTGGCCACTGTGTCAATTCCACACCCACCCACTGCTTCCACTGCACATAGCCAAGCGTGCAATGGAAGTGGGACACCCCAAGTGTGAGTTCAGCACTTCAAATCCTAAAGATCAGGCTGCTAAGTGGATGATCTGCTCCCCTTTTCCTGAGCTGTCAGTGGGTGACAGCTGTCAGTGTCAAACATGAGCAAATTATCCACTGAGAGCTCAGGAAAAGGGGAGCAGATCACCCCCTTAGCAAAGTGATCCCCAGGGCTTGAAGTATTGAACTGATCCTTGGGGTGGGGGAGCTTCCATTTCACACATCAGGCAAGCCGTTTTAAGACAGATCTAGTTTCCACCCCCTTTTTGTGGCTTCTATTCACAGTAAAATCCTTCTGGAATAATTGTCCTTGGAATGTCTGAACTTTTGTTCTTGGGTATCTAGGCTCTGGAATTCACTTCCAAGGAAATCCTGTCTCACCTCCTCATCAACAATCTTCCAGAAGCTGTTGATGACTTTCCTTTTCAGGCATTCACTTTGTAATTTTAATTTGCTGTTTTAATTGGTTTCGATTTTTTTGAATGTTTTATAAATATTTTGATTTCTCTTGCATTATTTTCTTCTGCTGCTGTTTTTGTGTTTATGTTATGTTGTAAGATAGGATGTTTTTAATTGTTAAATGACTGATTTGGTTGTAAGTCACCTAGAACTCACCAGAGATAAGGCAGGGATATAAATGCTTAAAAGTGAATGCGTAAATAAATATCTTCAACAAACTGCACTTTGCTAGTATTATATAACCTTGTGGCTGTAAGTACTACTCACAGTAATACTCATTCCAAACACAATGCCCAAACCCACATGATTTCAGATGCTAACCATAATTACTTCCCTTATAAACAGAAAAGTGACAGAGGGTATCTCATTTCAGTTTTCACTCTTCTGAAGATGCAAGATCTTTAACAGCATTATTCAAAAGCAGGAATTCATTAACAAAAACTAATATTTGGGAAATTGCTCATTCACAACATTTCCAGGAAACTTGCCCAATGACGGACATAATTATCCGGGGGAAATAACTTATTTTTCAGTGTCAAATGTTGTTACTGCAGTAACAATGATTGTAATAAACACATATGTATAAACTTCCTTTTCCTTACAGATTATTCTCTGTGGGGCAGTTCAAATGACCATATTTTCCACTTTGAAATATGCTTTCATGTTGTTACTGAGCTTAAAAAACCCAAAAACTGCTAGTTAGACACAGACCTGTTTCACACATAGTGCTAACCCATGCTTTGTTGTCCTACCCAGGGTTGTCTGGCAGACAACCAAACAAACTGTAGTTTGCTTTCTCAATTCTTGGCCTGTTCATTTCCCTCCTCCTTTCCCCACTCCTTTCCTGTATCCCATATGTCTTTCTGACACCGTAGTACTGTCATGTAGAGCAGCTGTGTGTGAGTGGTTGTGTTGTTATTTATTTATTACCGCTCTTAATTTTTGAAAAATATACAAGGATAGCTACTACAAAAATTGGTTTTGAAAAGTATGAAAATCCCCACAGCCCATAAATTGATTTTTAAAAATAAGTAAGGACCCCACTCTACCCTACGAATTGAAAGCCCAAAACACAAGGACTAGAAATGCACACAGACATACCAGTAGCTCACTGGCTCATACATATTGGGTTCTTCACATGAGCAAAATAAAGCACGCTCGTGACTGGCCACTCACAGAAGTTTGTGTGCCCTTTTAATAATGTTGCCATCATTCAGGACGTCTCCTGTCTTATTTTGTTTTAAAATACATAAGCGAAAAGCTGGAATAAACCCTAACAGTGTGAAATCGGCAGTGTGTGAAGCTGGGGTTGCGCTATGAACTTGCTGAAGAAGGACTTTCCTGTGTCTGCAATTGAGGGAGAAGAGGGAAAAATGCCTCTCTGCAACAAAGATCTGATCCCACCCCACCCCTCCCAGAGCATTCCTTTAAGTTCATCGGGGCTTACTCCCAAGTAAGTATGCTAAGGGTTATAGACTAACAATGTGATCCAATGGCCCTTTCTACACCATCTGTTTTTCGAGGGATCATCCCTGTGCATCCTTGGGCCATTTCTACATCTGCCTTTCCCCCCAGGGATCATCCTGGGATCATCCCTGTGCATCCAAATGATGCACAGGGGATCCCAGGAGCAGGGAGGGATGATCCCTCCATTCCCCCAGGATAACTGAGACCTGAGTTATCCTGGTTTTACCAGTGGACCCAGGATGATGCTGAGGACCGCGAGTGGTGTGGGCGCCTGTCCTGGCTTCTTCCCTCTTTCCCACGAGTAGCAGGGGTCATCAGAGGGAAGGAGTTGGGATGGGGGGGAGCCCAGGGTCCTCGGGGGTGGGGTGGGGGGTGGGGTTGGTTGTAGTTTTTTACCTTAATTTTTGCTGGAGTGCAAGTGAGCTCCAGCTTTTTCTCTGTTTTAAAAAATAAGGCTGCTGTGACAGCTGCAATGCCCGTGACATCGTGCAACCCATGTGAATTTAGGGCGACAATCCCGGAAGCAGGTAAGTCCGGTATTATTATTATTATTATTATTATTATTATTTATTTATTTATTTATTTATATAGCATCATCTATGTACATGGTGCTGTACAGAGTAAAACAGTAAATAGCAAGACCCTGCCGCATAGGCTTACATTCTATTAAAATCATAATAAAGCGATAAGGAGGGGAGAGAATGCAAACAGGCACTGGGTAGGGTAAACAGGCACAGGGTAGGGTAAAACTAACAGTATAAAGTCCAAAAAGCATCAAGTTTTAAAAGCTTTAGGAAAAAGAAAAGTTTTTAGCTGAGCTTTAAAAGCTGCGATTGAACTTGTGGATCTCAGATGTTCTGGAAGAGCGTTCCAGGCGTAAGGGGCAGCAGAAGAAAATGGACGAAGCCGAGCAAGGGAAGTAAAGACTCTTGGGCAGGTGAGAAACATGGCATCAGAGGAGCGAAGAGCACGAGTGGGGCAATAGTGTGAGATGAGAGAGGAGAGATAGGAAGGAGCTAGACCGTGAAAAGCTTTGTAGGTCAACAGGAGAAGTTTATATTGGATTCTGAAGTGAATTGGAAGCCAATGAAGAGATTTCAGAAGTGGAGTAACATGGTCAGAGCGGCGAGCCAAGAAGATGATCTTAGCGGCAGAGTGGTGGATCACTCCCTCTCCCTCCCTTTACACCCATAGGTGTAGAAAGGGCCTATGCCTACTCAGAAGAATGTGCCATTGTGTTCATTGGGGCTTACTCTCAATTAGGTGTGCCAGGGGTTGCAGACTTAAAGCACAATCTTACATCTACTCAGAAATAAGTTCTGGCTTTCCTGGGGGCTGCAAGGAAACAGTACAGTACAAGTTAACTTAGGAAAACAAGACTTCCTCTGCTGGGAGGGAGAGGGGAAGCACAACAGCCCCTTAATGTAGAGATGCTCATAGTCAACCCCCCCCCCCGTAGCCTCTCTCTCTCTCTTATGCACATGCATGCACAGACACGCATGCACACGACTTGTGTACTGTGTGGTGGCAAAGTGGCTCTCTTCCTCACAGTGCCAAACAGAAACTAGTAATCTGAATATGGAGAAAGAGAGCAAGCAACCTCTTTGTCTGTGTCCAAATCACCCACTGCCAGTTTGGGAAAAGGAGAGCAGGCTGCCCACTTAGCAACCTGATCCTCAGGGTTTGAAGTGCGGAACTGGCACTTGGGAGTGGCTCGCTTCCATTGCACACTTGCCTGAGTATGATGGAAGTGGTGTGTGTGTGTGTAATTACCAAGCTGTTTGGCAAGAACTGAATATGGCCCTGCTGGGCTAAATGAAGTAATGTGGAGAGGATGAAACTGACAAGGATATTGACAAGAGCTGAAGGTGCCTGCCTGGCTCTATACAAACTGTATATTTGAAAGTCATTTTCTGGTAGAAAAACACTTGTGTAAGAGAAACAACTATGAGAGCAGAAGGCCATCATCACATTTTACAGTAACAGACTTTCCAGTTTGGCTAGCCCTGAACGTAGTATACTTAATTTTTTAATAATGTGCAACATCTTCCCTTTGGGGTCGGTTATGATGAAATCCCCTTTACATATATCAATACCATCATAGTTGCTGCAGCTTCTGCATTTGCTCCATGGTATCCCAGGTATACGCAACATTTTCTACACACCCAGTTCTTCCTCATGTTATGGCTTATCCATTATGCAATTGCCACTTACCTGCCATGTAAATGTACCATTAGGAAAGGCCATGTGGCCAGTAGTCTTTACATATCCTTCAATGTGGGAAAGAAATATTGTGGACACCCAGAGCTCTCTTAACAAACAAAATTTTGTGTGGTCAAACTGTTCCTGGGCCATGCCGCTTCAGATTCCTGGAGTGGGAATACAAAATTGAGTGCTCCCCCATGAAGGGGAAAAAATTCTTACACACAGAAAACTAGCAGATCAGGAAAAAAGGTCAAGCAAAAATCCCTCACTCTGTTATCTAGTTTTCTATGGTCCAATTCAGACAACATGTTAAGCCACGGTTAGGCCGCTAACTCTTTTGCAGCAAATGGTCAGTGAGCGTGTTTAAACTGTGGTTATGTAGTCACCATGGTTAGGAATGGTTCGCACAACACGCTAAGTCATGGTTCACACAACATGCTAATCCATAATATTTAACTCAAAACACCACCGTGGCTTAGCATGTCTGAACAGGGTCTATGGGCACAGAGATTTTAGTAATGTGATTTCCCCCACCAGCTGTATGTAGTGATGCAGGCCAGAAACAGTTTTACCATGTGATGCAACCCTTTTAAAAAAATAAAAAAATAAAATCTGTTATAAACAAGGCAAAATATTCTTATTAAACAGAGATAACCTCCTCAAATCTGTGACTTGGCTGCTCAGAACAAACTTATTTTGAAAGACTTGACACAGTGACCTTCCGTGACTGATAAACTGAGTAAGAATCTGGCAGCATCCTGACCATTTGACAGTCATTTCTACAGCGGAAAACAACAGATATGATCGATGGCCTGGGACAGTCCTTATACGAAAGTTCTGCTCTCATGACCTTTGCAGAGAAAAGGAGGTTTCCCAGTATGAAAGTTGATGCTTTTTACACTGCTTAAAGGCATCAAAGGGTTTTTTAAATTAAAAACCCCATTGTTTTTCATTGTGTGATTAGCTTCATGTTGATGTAGATTCTGATACATTGCATTCACTGCAGGTTACCAGAAAACTAGAAACAACTCCCCCAGCTTATTGTGAAAACAGGAAGAGGATAAAAGGAAAAACAGATGGGACACAATAGTTAGTATTCTAGTCATTGAATCTTCTTAATATTGTGCTACATATTACAATCTGGAAATGCCGTTCTCTGTGACTGCACTCTTCAATGATTTTTTTTTGCAAGTGGTAAGAATTGAAATGCATTAGCAGTTGGCAAGCCAGAAGTAATCTGCTTTGTCCATTGGTAAGCCCAGTGGAGTCACATGATCCACACCCTCACCTGAATGTGGCAGTGTGTATCTACAACACTGCACAAGAGGTAAGGGTACGACAACAGAGGGAGGGCACTGGTACAAAAGTCTGAGGATGGAGTGAGAGCAGGGATGGTTCCCTAAGAAAAAATAGGGCATAATACGGTAGAGAATTCATAAGAAATGCCATGCTGGATCAGACCAAGGCCCATCTAGTCCAGCATTGTATTCACACAGTGCCTGTGGGACTTACCACTAGCACAACACGAACTAGCGCTTCCAAAAGCAACTCCAGAAATGAGTAGAAATGTTCATTTAGCTTGGAGGAGAGGAAGCTGAGGGGAGACATGAGAGAGGTGTACAAAATTATGCATGGTGTGGAAAATGTGGATAGGGAGGCATTTTTCTCCCTCTCTCATAATATGATCTCTCCCTTGCCCTGGGATCTCGCCCTACCCTTTAGGCCCAGTTTTTCTGCGGTCTTAGGCTGAGCTGAGTGGCCGGGCGCTGTGGTTTGTCTCAGCTGCTCGCGGTTCCTCGCAAGGAGCTGGGACCTGTGCATGGGGTGCAGAGCTCTTCTGTGCGCCTACCTTCTGTGCATGAGCACTCATGCGCTGCTGCCTCTTTAAAAATAAAAAAATGGTGGGTGCAACACCTCTCCCTCTGAGGTCGTTGTGTGCCGTGTGTAAACAGAGGGGGGATCTCGCGATAAAAAACATCATGAGATCTTCACCCCTCCGTTGCGAAATAACAGGTAGGTCTAACTAAGGTCAGAGTAATGGTTCACATTACACTCTAAGCCATAATGTTTAGCTCAAAATACTTAACAACCATGGCTTAGTGTGTTGTCTGAACAGGGTCTTTGTTACAATATAACTGAACAAACATGTAAGGTAAGAAATCCTAGCATACAGCAATTGCCTAACACATACCAATGCAACAAATAGGCTTTTTGAGTCCTAACAGAAATATTGAATTCTTGTTTGCAACTGTGCAGTTAGCCAGTCCCACTGGTTCTCTGGTTCCACAAGAAGCTTGACACTTCAGTAGTCTTTTTGTAGGTACTTTAAGTACCACAGGACAACCACAAATGGCAGCTTATAAATGGCAGTTTTCAAGGTCTTAGCCCTGCAATAACAATACAAATACAACAAATACCAGAGATACAAAAATGAACCCCTCCCCTTGCAATTCAGCTATGCACAAATGTCAGTTCAATTTACCTTACACAATGTAATAAGAGCCCATAATTATTAACCACTTCTATAGTATTCAGCTTCTTAGCAGAACAAGTAACCTCCTTTTTCTTCTGGCTCTTCCTCCAAGTGAGGACTCTGCCCCAAGGGACTAAAACATCCAGTTCATAGGGGTGACATGAACTCCGCAGACCTGACCCATTCTGGAAATGAGAGTTTTTGCTCTTTCCAGTTGCCTTACGAAGCGCTAGCTTCCTATTGTGGTGGCGGTGGGTCTTGCTAACGTATGGGCAGTACTGGATATTGCCCAAGGTGCTGGAAATGAGAGGGTGTGTGTTTCAGCCTAGGTAACCTCTTTCCTCTCTGCTGCTTTTGCTACTCTCGCCATGCATTGGGATTAGCCTGATTCACCACTCCATGTTAGGACAAAGCCCCTCAAAATCTTTTTCTCCTCCCCACTCTTCTAAGCTCTCCCCAAACCCTTCCTTTCCCAGTAGTGTTAGGGACTCCAATTGACTTAACCCCCGACGTCATTGCCTCCACATCAAAAACCCAGTGCAGTCCAGCTGGATTATCCACACATGTCCGCAGCCTCACTCAATCAGTGTAATCCTCGGTTTAGCCACTGAGAGATGTCCCCATTCACCTCAAATATGTTTGGTGCTTTGTGTATTTTGCTTGATGAACACTGTACCAAATAAATTTCCCCAATTAATGGATGTACACTTCAAATTCTTCAGTGTTTTTAATAAATTCCTCTGTTATTGAAGAAGGCAGTGTGAGTAATTTGGGCTGTTCACATGCCATCCCATGTCGGCATGGTTAATTTAAGCCACAGTGGGCTGCATTGCCCACTGGTGCCATCCTAAATATTCAACCCCTGACCTTGGGTTGTTGTGTTGTGGGAATCTGGCTGGTGGGATTTTTGTGGTGGTGAAACAACCCTCTCATAACCCTAGAAAACCCACAGAAGAAGGATAGGAAAAGCCCATAGGAAATTTTCTTGTAAAGTAGGGTGACCATTTGAAAACGAGGACATAGTTCCTGTATCTTTAACAGTTGTATTGAAAAGGGAATTTCAGTAGGTGTCATTTGTATATATGGAGAACCTGGTGAAATTTCCTCTTCATCACCACAGTTAAAGCTGCAGGTGCCCTGCCCTCTTTTAAATCTGGTCACTCTAGTTTAGCTCCTGCAGCTTGAACTGTGGTGATGAAGAGGGAATTTCACCAGGTTCTCCATATATACAAATGACACCTGCTGAAATTCCCTTTTCTATCCAATTGTTAAAGATACAGGAGCCCTGTCCTCCTTTTCATATGGTCACCCTATGTAAAGGCTAAAGGCAGATGGTGAGATTGGTTGGCTGGTTTTGACTCTTGAGCCTGGGGTTCAAATAAGGCAACATAAACAATAAATGAAAAAGCTGATGTAGCCAGGTCATGCTTGAAGAATGCCACCACAATGGCATCTCTTTAGTTGTATTTTGTTAGTATGATTTTTAAACAAGCAGTTGACTCTGCCGTTGATTCTATTTATTGACTGATGTTTTGATTTGTGTATGTGTGTGTGTTTCCTGCTGCTTTTGCCTTGTTGATGTGTTTTAAGAATTTAAAAAAAAAACATTTTGTGTGTTTTGTATTGAGTGACTCCTTTTTTTGAAGGGGGAAAAGTGAGGCAATCCCCCTCTAAATAAATAAATAAATTCACATCAAACTGTGAAGGGCTGTTTTGGGAAAATAAATAAATACGGACATCTCTCATCCTTTTCTCTCAAACATACCCGAGACCCTAACATAGGCCTTAGCTAGACCAGGCCTATATCCCGGGATCATCCCTGTGCATCCAAATGACACACAGGGGATCTCGGGAGCAGGCAAGGACGACCCCTCCGTTTGCCTGGGATAATCCTTAGATCTAGCTAAAGCCTAACTTTCATCTGACCTGCAGATACGTTTGTGAAAGGCAGTGGGGCTAACGGCTTCCAATATAGAAGTAGAGGATGAGCAAGGGAGGAGGAAGAGAAGCCAATATTAGGACCTGCCAGAGTAGCAGCAACAAGAGAGCCACCTTTTCCCCATCCTGTTGCTTGTGCATGTTTGAGGCAGTCCCTGAACCCATGGTGGCTTTCCCAGGGCTGAGCATGCACTCCCTCTTTCCACAAAGTTCATTAAAAATCAGACTTAATGCAAGCCTGGTTATTGTTGATTTCTTCTCCATGCGTGCAAAATCACCAGAAAAATAAATATGGAATTACAACCCCATGTTATGATTAGCATGCATTGAATTTCCAGGGCTTTATGGTAAGGTGAAATGTTGTTTTAAGTAGGCCAGCCCCATCCCAACTGCAACACTGCAGGTAACGAACAGAGGTACATTGTCAGGAACATTGGTGCCAATTACATTATTAATGAAGGAATTTCAGGCATGTGTTTGGATTACCCACTCATTTCATTTCTTTTCCTGTCGTTGATCCTTTCAAGCAGTAGCAATTTTTCCAATTACAGGAATCACTGGGGCCGTGCCTGTGGACACTGGCTCTTCAGTCCTGGTAGGAAAAGATTCTGTAAGGTGGTTTACATTGCCGTTTCCTCTGAGGGAGCTTCCAGCACAGTATATGGTTTAAAGCTTAGCAGAGCGCATACCATCGCTATAGGATGTAGTGCATCTCAAGGGGCTCTGCGGCTGTTGAATTCTCAAAATAAACGGTTCCTTCCAGGCTGAGACGAGCATATATATATATATATATATATATTTGCTTGCCAAAGCTGTGCAAACACACTAATTCAAATAAACCTGATCAATTATGTAAAAGACAAGGCTTTTTGGAAGCAAAGTACGGATGAAGGGAAGAGGCTTGATTCCCACCTCCTGTCCTCATCATTTTTGCTCGGTTGCACACATGCAAAAGGGAAACCAGCTGTTGTGGCCAGTTTATTCTTTGCTTCTAGGTCTGTGAAGCAGGGCTTGAAATGTTGAAAAACAAACAGAATGGTCCCAGGAGCACACATTGGCTTTCTGGAAATGGAAATGGAGGCACGGTAGGTTTGCAACACCTTCACTTAGCCAAGACTGGCTGCTGCTCGGGCCACCAGGAGCTTATTGGGATAAGTGTCTGCCTCCACAGTATACTGATCTATTATATGGTGGAGAGTCCTCCATTTTGGAGAGTTGGCAGAGGACAGTCCTCTATTTGAATACGCCCTCTATTTGAACGGCTGTCCAGTCCAGGGCCTTAACTAGACCTACCTGTCTAGCAGGATGGAGGGGTGAAGATCTCGCGATATTTTTATCATGAGATCTCCCCCTCTGTTCACACATGGCACGCGATGACCTCAGAGGGAGAGGCGTCATGCCAGCCATTTTGTTTTTTTTCCCTTAAAGGAGAAGATGCGCACGAGCGCTCGTGCGCAAAAGGTAAGGTGTTTTTTTTTTAAAAAAATCCCTGCTCCCCCCACCTCACTCCCGATGGGTGCAGCGATCCTGAGGAGCTCTGCGCCCCATGTGCAGTTCATGGCTCCTCGCAAGTAACTGTGGGGAACCGGGACAAACTGCAACGCCCGGCCACACATTCCGCTGTCTCGGGATCAGCCCAGAACCACGGAAAAAACGGGCCCAAAGGATAGGGCAAGATCCTGAGGATCACCCCGGGATTTCGCCCCGTCTAGCTAAGGCCCAAGTCTGGTTTAAAGATAAAGGACAATAAGAAGGAAGAGCGGCAGGGGAGTTGAAGTTGCCCATTAACAACACTTGGACAGCAGACTGAGGATGCACTGAGGATGCGCACAAGTCACCTGGTCATGGTCTTCCCCACTAGGGTGACATGTATTGTATTTCTATTTAAATTATAGTTATTATTTCTAAATTTGCAGTGATACCTACATATTTACATATGGGAATTGGTGTCCTCTTTTGGAGTGATGCAATTCCTCTTCTTTGGCAATGCTTAATTGGCCTCCCGACCAATATCCTAATCCTTCAGACATTATTGGAAGTAGGCCCCATAGTTCTCTACAGTATTTTGCTAAGTAAATAGAGCGTTTGGGGCTTATGGTCTGTGTCTTTAGAAAGCCACAGCTCAGAGAAAATGCCAGATTCTTCACAGGTAGAGATGGTCAGAGAGATGCAAAGGCATGAGTGTGGGCATATAATGAGAATATTGCTGGAACCACCAGTGGCCATTGCTGAGGCCATCAGAGGGGGAGGGTGGAGATAACAGCCAGGCACCCCTCCATTGTGTCAGGACTGAGACCAAGGCCAGATCGACACCTTTTCTCAAATCATTAAGATCCCGTCATGGTCTACAAGTTTCAGGCCAGCTGGCTAAGAGACACCTCCTAGAGACAGAACATTCTGGTTCTAGCATAGGAATGAAACCTTGGCACAAATGGGCACTGACTCACAATGAATTGGGGCTTGCTTATGCACATTAGTGCAACATGTGATCAAGCTGCCTCCTCACCTCTTTTCCAGGAAGGGCAAGGAGGGAAGAAAAGACTGGGAGGCATTAAGAACAAGTTCTCTTTTGAAGGAGACACACCTTTTTGGACCCCTATATTCATGCTCCTGAGAAAAGTTCATACCCCTGAGTTTATTTACCCAAGAACTGAATGTGGCTGGCACTTCATATTTTTGGCTGTGCTTGAAGATTTCTGAGGAAAGGTTTTTGACAGCTCCCACAAATCCAATGTATACCCAGATCTACCAAATGTATACTTCAGAATCCCCCTTCCCCATCAATGTATTTTAAACAAGAATTGTAGTTGTAAGCTGAAGTTGGCTTTAAACATTTGATGGCTATGGCTATGGAGCCAGAGCCTTGCACTTTTAACTTTGTTTTTAATCTGATAGTTTGCTTATTTTGTGATACCCTGATATGAAAAGTGCGATAGAAGCAGTCTGTGGTAGGTGGTGATAAATTTGGAGTCATGCAGACGTCGTCTAAGGGGATCTGAAGGTACAGTTAGGTGATACATTTGGGATTATAATGTCAGGCACTGTTTCCATCAGATTCTCCCCTGTTTCCATGGTTATGAATATGTGCCATTAATTGCTAGTTCATTACCATGGTGACTATAATCCTAAATGGTGTTTTTTAAAATATCGTTAACATGTTAAAATATAAAGAAGCATTTTAAGAGAGATCACACATCAGTAACATGGGGCAAATGGCTTACTGGTGGAAGGACCTAAAACTCCTGAATATTGCTACATGCATTCAACACAAGGGTATTCTTGAAAATTGCCTTCTCTTAGTAAGATTTCCAATTCTGGGCATAATATTTAAAAGTACTTACTACATGACTTTCCCACCTCATGTTTGAATCTCCACATTCCTGCTTTCCATTCCCAGCAGCCACTGGGAATGAGGCATAGAGACTTACAATATGATGTATTTATTTTATTTATTTTATTACATATAAAATAAATAAAACATACCGCCCCACAACTGAAGCTCTCTGGGCGGTTCACAACAATTAAAAATAGTAAACATTAAAAGTATACAAAAATTTAAAAAACATAAAAACAGTATAAAAACAACAGTATCCATTTAAAAACAACAATTCTGGGGTCCATTAAAAACAAACTTAACTTTGTTAAATGCTGTTAAAATGCCTGGGAGAAGAGAAAAGTCTTGACCTGGTGCTGAAAAGATAACAATGTTGGTGCCAGGCGAGCCTCATCGGGAAGATCATTCCACAGTCGGGGGGCAACCACTGAGAAGGCCCTCTCCCTTGTTGCCATCCTCCGAGCTTCCCTCGGAGTAGGCATTCGGAGGAGGACCTTAGATGTTGAGCGCAGTGTATGGGTAGGTTCATGTCGGGAGAGGCATTCCATCAGGTATTGTGGTATTGTGGTCCCAAGCCATGTAGGGCTTTATAGGTTAAGACCAGCACCTTGAATTGGGCTCGGAAACATATAGGCAGCCAATGCAAGCGGGCCAGAATTGGTGTTATATGCTCAAACCTCCCTGTTCCAGCTATCAATCTGGCCGCTGCATTTTGCATAAGCTGCAGCTTCCAGACCATCTTCAAAGGCTGCCCCATGTAGAGGGCATTACAGTAATCTAATTTGGAAGTTACCAAAGTATGGACAACTGAAGCTAGGTTATCCCTGTCCAGATAGGGGCATAGCTGGGCCACCAACCGAAGTTAAAAGGAAGCACTCCGTGCCACCGAGGCCACCTGAGCCTCAAGTGACAAAGATGGTTCTAGGAGAACCCCCAAGCTACGAACCTGCTCCTTCAGGGGGAGTGCAACCCCATCCAGAACCGGTTGAACACCCCCATCCAATCAGAGGAACCACCCACCAGCAGCATCTCAGTCTTGTCTGGATTGAGTTTCAGTTTATTAGCCCTCATCCAGTCCATTGTCGCAGCCAAGCACCAGTTCAGCACATCCACAGCCACACCTGATGAGGATGAAAAGGCGCAGTAGAGCTGCGTGTCATCAGCGTACTGATGACAGCACACTCCAAAACTCTGGATGACCGCGCCCAACGGTTTCATGTACTTGCAAATGTGATGGTGGGGTGGTGATCACTGGCAAGGGAAAGACTATTTTCAATTCCCCCCACCTTGCAATGGCAAAAAAATGTGTGCTTTGTCACTTATTCTCTGATCATTATTAAAGTTCCACAGATCACCTATGGAGCGCTGTGCCCATCAGGCCGGGGGCGAGGGAATCACGGGGGGGGGGAGAGATGGGGGCCTGGGGGGGCAAGCAGGGGGGCGAGTGAATGGGCAAGCGAGCAGGCAAGCAAGGGGGTGAGCAAGCGGGCAAACGGGGGGCGAGTGGATGAGCGACCGGGGGGGGGGGTGAGCGGGGGGGGCGAGTGGATGAGTGAGTGGGGGGTGAGCAGACAGGCAATCGAGTGGGTGAGTGGAGGGAGCAGACTGGTGAGCGGGGGGCATCAGACATTGGGGGGAAATCAGGACAGGGGGAGCGGGGAACCCTTTATTTTTTTAAAAAAAGCCTTACCTTCTTGGTGTGCTCCTGCGCACATGGCCCTTTAATTTTTTAAAAAAGGCTGACACGACGGGGCTTTCCCTTACCCCGTCACGTGTTATGTCTAGCTAGGGGCGATGGCCCACGCTAGCTGCAGCACGGCGTCACCCCTACTCCCCACCGGATTACCAGGTAGGTCTGGCAAGGCTCATAGTATTGAAGACTGTGGCCAGGTGGACCTCTGCTGGTTGTCCAGGTGCTGTTGACCCTCAATTTCTTCCATCTGATGGTTCTTTATCTTTATACCAGACCTGGATAGAAAAGGACTTCAAAGAGGGCATCTTCAAAATAGAGGACATTCCTCTGGCAGCTCTTCAAATAGAGGGCTGTCCTCTGTAAAAAAGAGAACATATGCCCATCCTGCCCAATCACTGTTTGGCAACTACGAATGGTTTCTTTGCAACCGCCTACACAACTCCAGATGACATAAAGGACTTCTCCCCTCCCCCAAGTTCTCTTCATACTGTCGGGGGAGGGGGGTGTTGCTTAGTGCCTTCTAAGTCCTCTGGCATGTTGGGATTTGTAGGCACCTGGAAGCAGTGAAAGTCCTTGGTGCCCCTGGATGCCTTTTTTCAAAGCATGGTGAGAAAATAATGGAGTTAAAAAGAAGAAGAATGCACTCCATGCCATGCTTTGAATACGCAAAATCTTGGTATCAGCTAAGACTTTGTCCTCTCTTTCCCTTTGTCTTGAGCCCTCTATGCATGCCAGAGGACTTGGGGTTGGGAGGAGGGATTGAGGGGACCACAAATATGGCTGACCAGCATCAATTTTTGGACCCCCCCCAAACAGCTAGGTCAGGATATGTTATTGTCTGTTATTTCAACTGGTTGTTAGAGATCTCAGGGCTAGTTGTAGGGTATGGCGTAACTGAACTGCTTGCATCCAAAGGAAACCCTTACCTTAGGAACGTAACTCTAACATTCACAATTAACTAACCAATGCTTTGTTATTCTCTCTCTCTCTCTCTCTCTCTCTCTCTCTCTCTCTCTCTCTCTCTCTCTCTCTCTCTGTGTGTGTGTGTAGAAATGCCTTGTTATTCTAATGTCCTAAAATCACCTCTCTGCATCATCTTATTTTAGCAACACCACACCCCAACCATGGACCTCCCTAGCTACCAGATTCTCTCTTCCAGAGACAGCTGGTTGTTTAGAGTTTGAGCACACTACCTATTGTGAATACTGGCAATGTTCAGTTGTCAGATGGATGTAGAGTAATTGTGCCAACAATTACAAAAGAATACATTGCACAATTAGTTTGCTTCAAATATTTCATATGGGGTAGGGGCTGACCAAACCTCTAGAAAACTCAGTGTTTTATGAGGTGACTGATGACTCACATGATCATTAGAGGCCAGTGCTTGCTAGACCCCCTTTCCCCTGAAACTCTAATTTACTTTGTTACATAAGGCTCTAACATTAAAAAATGGCAAGTTTGAGTCAGAAACCAAGTCACTCTAGTCCAATTGTTATGCTTTTGCAAAAAAGCTGTTTTGCTCAAATGCTGGGACAAAGTTTTGGCTTGATAGACATTCACCTTCAATAGGAGAGGGAGAGAAAAGGAGCAGAGCATTGTAGTTCTCTCAAAGTTCAGTCTATGTAAGCTTCAAAGCTTAATAAAAAGACATACCTGCTAATTATACCTGCTCCTCCCACTTTTCAATCCCTAAAGTCAATTAAAAAGTATATGCTGGTCCACAGGGGAACCCCTCCCCAAACTTACACTATGGCAATAACTTGATTAGGATACTGTGCTGGCCCTACCATTAGGCAGAGTGAGGCTGCAACCTCAGGGAGCAGATCCCAAGGGGCAGAAAATGCTGGTGAGTTGTTGGAGGTCAAAGCTGTGTGTTCCATTATGGCCTGTGCACCACCTAAGCTCACCTGTTGCCCTCAGATGCAATGGAAGATGCTGTCCCATTGCCAGTGCTGAAGTAAGATACAACCGCCGCTCCAGTTAGCTTCAGAACATGAAATGTGGGGGCACCATCTAGAATTTTGCCTTAGGCAGCAAAATATCTTGGGCCAGGCCTGCTAGGACAATGTCACTGTTTGGGGGGTTCCTAATAAAGGTATTGACCTACTGTAGATTAGGGATTATTAATCGCTAAAAGAGATAAGGTAAGCAGAGATAGTGGATGGACAGAGAAAGGAAATAGTGGAGAGATGGAAAAAGGTGGCCATAAGTCCCTGCTTCTCTGTGTGTTTGCCTACGATCTGCTGTCATGTTGTCTGCCTTTCTCAGAGTCTGCATGTCACCTATGTTTGACGTAAATGTAACGTTAGTGAGGCGTTAAGATAAAGACTTGAGATCCAAGGCCTAACAACAGATGGAGAGACAGTGCCAGCTTACAGTGTTGCTGGCAGGAGGCAGGTTAGAGCCCCTGTCAGGATTCCAGTGCACAGGGAACGAATCAGTATCCTTCAGAGGGCAACCAAGAACACTGGCATGGCCATTGTGTTTCAACCAATCCTTAAAATTCCTTAGCACTAATTCCACTGTTGTATTATCTGGTACTTGGCAGGCTGTGGATATTAATAAACATTTGCGGCGCCCTTGTTCAAAATTGGAAAGATAAGCTTTTTCATGTTATTGTTTGATTAGTCTTGGCATCTTTTCCCCAAAGGCTCCAGGCATTTATTATAGTAATACTACTCATGGAGTATGACTGTGTGACTCATGGTAGCAGAAATTATCGTAGAGTCTCACAGGAGAAACACAGCTGCAACACATTTTAATCTGTTCAAATGGTTGAGCAACAGATTGGAAACAGCAGTTAAGGTTTTAGCCACTCCGTGTCCCTGGAGCATTGATGGAGTCATGTGTGCTTATGAGTATTTCATCTGCATTAATTCCAGTGGCTTTCATTCTTTAGATGACTTATTTGGGGAAGCTATTAACATGCCTGAGGTTGCATATTGATCTCACAACGTAATATATAAAGAGAGAAAAGAACCCATATTATCTCTAATTCTGCACCCTGAAGCAACATACCATATTGATGTGAGCTTCTTCCAGAATTCTAAT
Organism: Elgaria multicarinata webbii; assembly: GCF_023053635.1. Taxonomy (NCBI): domain Eukaryota; kingdom Metazoa; phylum Chordata; class Lepidosauria; order Squamata; family Anguidae; genus Elgaria; species Elgaria multicarinata. The sequence goes on along the minus strand of NC_086172.1, from coordinate 133,254,666 downwards.
GTGTTGGTAATATTTGGTTTTCTCTTTGGGGTGTAACAATGATCTGCTATTTTTTTTATTTATTTTTTTGTCCTAGTGCCATGGGAGGCTGCTAGAAAAAAATAATTGGACAAAAGAAATTGATTCTTTACATATTCAGGGTATGCATGGAGCAAAGGTGTGTGCTCCCCAACCTCCATGCATTCAGCTGAAGATGTGCTCAGATTCTTTTATAAATTCAGTTGGCAATAGAGTGTTTCATTTCACTCTGTTCCATTGATTTACTCATTTCCAGATTGTGAGTTTCATAATTTTGTAATGATCCAGAAATAATGTATTTTGTTGTAACCCTAGTGCATATAATGATGGTCATGGAAGTCTCAGGTCAATGATTCACAAATATTTTCTACCAACAATGGGGTCAGAGAAGAATAAGAACATAGGAAGATGCCTTATACTGAGTCAGACCCTTGGTCCATCTAGCCCAGTACTGTCGACACTGACTGGCAGCAGCTCTCCACAGGGTTTCAGGGAGATCTCCAGCATTTTCCTACCTGGAGATGCCCGGGATCAAACCTGGGACCTTTTGTATGCAAAGCAGATGCTCTACCACTGAGCCATGCTAATAGATAAGTCACTAGACTGCCAGACACAGGTAGCAGAGACAATAGAAGGTGCTAACGCAGGCATGATACCTGGGGACAAACAGCAGGACAATTCTTTTGGTAGATCCTGATATTTATTGGTAAGTACCATTCTTTTAGTAGGTCCTGATATTTATATAGTATCATCTTGAATCTTGTATTTATACAAAGAATAACAGCCATTTAAAAAACATTAATGTGGTTCCCCATGCCAACTATAATATAGCACTAATATCCCCCTCCCCCATTTTTTCTGTTCCCTATTTAAACAGAACAAGAGAGAGGTAGTGTTATATATATATATATATATATATATATATATATATATATATATATATATCATGTCTCAAGGAAGATAATGAAGTAGTAAGTATGGAGAATAGAGTGAGAATTCAGTGCACCAATTATACTGTACTTTGGTATATGGGATAACTGATTACACAGCTCAAAAACTCAGAAAACAATTCCTCATCCAGTTGGGATACAGCCTACAATGAACTGCTGTAGTTCAGCATGACATGTACACATATCAAGCAAATAAGGAATGAGTTGTTGACTCAGCATCAGTTGCCTAAGCTTCAGTCACAGATGAATGATACATGGGAGATGAAATTCACTTGTGGACATGGTTATGGGGGCCCAAGGGAGAGGGGAAACTGTTAAATAAAATCAACCAGCCTCTGCAAATATCAGAGATATTTAAGGTTAATAATATGTTTGTAATCTACCATTAAACATGATCACAAATTCTACTACATAGACATAGCTGTTATTTTTGTTGCTAGGCTTCATGTTGGGGAGAGCAACCCTATGGCCCCTAGATAACATCTTGAGGTGGGGGCAATAGGATAGTTCAGATTCCTGGCTGCGTGGTTGGACATAGCATTCTGACCTTGGGCCCCAAAGTCTGCACCCCCTCTCCCTTGCAGTTGATGCAGAAAGAAGTGCACCAGCTGCCTCTCCAAGGTTGCAAAGGCAACCCCGGAGAGGAGGGAAAAGGGGTGGTTCTGTGGGTGGGGAGATGAGGGGGCTGGGGAGTCCGGATTACAAGGAATCCTTCAGCCTCCCCAGACGTCTTCCTTCCCACTTTGCAAAGGCCCAGCTAGATGGGTGAAAAAGCCTGTCTAGCAAAAATGCAGAGCGGGAGGAGCATGGAGGCGGAGATTGCCCCGTGTTCCTCCCACTCTGCATAGGAAGCCCATCAGTCCTGTGAATGAGGCAGAGTGCTTGCAATTGCAAAATCAAAACCTCTTCTGAAAGCACCCCCACCTTACCTTACCTTTGTGATGGAATGGGGGTGCTCCTTCTCCATGCAGAGACGTTTGATATGTATCAACATATTTATTAATTATTCATTAGAAATATTTATAGTCCATTGCATTTTAAACACTCAGGGTAGCTTACAACAATTAAAACAACAACACAGTACTATCCCACAGTTTCAATCAAACCATCAGCAATGATAAAATAAAGAGTATTCAAAACAGAGACAGGTACAGAAGATAAACCAATAATAATAATAATAATAATAATAATAATAATAATAATAATAAAACAACCAAAGAAATTTAGCATGAAAATGAAACCACAGCCTGGAAAGTAAAAAGTATGTCCAAATAGTAAAATTTTAGCCCAGCGCTGAAACCAAATGAGGGAACCAAATGGACCTCCTGAGGTAGATACTTCCGTACTCTAGGCAAGGCCACAGGGGTGTTCTGCTCTCGCCATGTTTTAACCTGGAGCATCTTGGCTCCTAGCAGGACATAAGGGAGAGCTTCCCCAGCAGATTCCCAAGTGGGTAGGTTGGTATGGCAGAAGACACCCCATTAAGTATCCTGGGCTCTTAGGGCTTTCAAGGTAATCACCATCAGTTTCAACTGTGACAGGGAACAAACTGGAAATCAGAGCAGGTGTTGCAAATGTAGTGTAATACGCTCCTTACAGCAAACACCCAGTAGCATCCTTGCTTCTGCATTCGGTCCCCCTATCCTAGGAAGTGCTGCCATGGTATAGACTTGTTTATTTGTACCCTTGTGAAGCTGGGGGAAGTTTTCCATTTGAGGCAGTCTAAAATGCAGTGGATTACACATGTGCAGGTCCTTCCTTCTAATTTTGATTCTGAGTTGGCTCATGGTATATATGTGGTTTTCCTTATTTCTTAAAGTCAGATCAGTACCCTGTGATCATCTCCAGTTAACTCTGCTGCAAGAAGAGATTTTTGTTAGGTTTCCTCTGTGGCTCTCTTTGTACCAAAACCAGCATCATTGAAAGCACCTCTCTTGAAAATTAAAAGAACAGGGGTAATCAAACCCGACATCTACATTATGAACTGTTGACTGTCTGCCGTATGGTCATGGTGGTTTGATAATAGATCTTCTTGTACTAGCTTTGCCTAGAGGAACATTTGGTGGCGATGGGGAGGGAAACCCTGATGATACGTCCAGCTGTTTTCTTTTGATTTGCTTGATCGTTTGTGGACCAGATCAGAGCAAATTCTTGCAAGGTGGAAGGTGCTAGTTGTCTTTGCTGGCTCTTCCTCTGCTCCTTAGGTCTATTTCACATGACATATTTTTAAAGTATATCCCTTGATACAGGGAACCTGATTGCTCCACTAATGGGAGTGAACTCTTAATGCTTCACCCATACCTTAACGAAGGGGGAGAGTTCTATAAAGGTCTTACACATAAGAAATTGCAGGAGAAAGACAGGGAGAAGGAGGCCGACATCAAGAGCATTACAACAATAAAGACAGTTAACAATAAAAATAAATAAAGAAGTGATGGGCAGAGCAATCCTGCCTTCTTGGAGGTGGGGAGGTCCGCAGTAGAGTATCCAATGCATCCATAGCCCTGCCAGAGTGGAAGGTATGGGATGTCTTTTTCTTTTCACACTTTTGTTCCATTTCCCCCCTGCTGTTGACCAGAATGAGAAGGAAATTAACTATGCCATCTCCATGACTGGTGTAGCTTTCAGACTGATTTATGGGCCTGTCAGAAGGAAGGGTCTTTGGATGCTGTGAATCCAAGCACATATCTAGGCACATGCTCCAACAGAATGCTCTGTTTTGGGGCTGCACCACTCGTGTCATCCTCCCCAGTACATCTATGCCTGTGGCATTTTCTGCAGGCGTACCAGGGAGCCACTGGGCTGGGGACTCTCCAGTGGACACCCCCCCCCCCCACTGACAGACTGGACTCGCAGCCCCTCAGTAGGCCTTGAGAGGAGTTTAGGGTTGCTCCCTTAGTTAGTGACAGGTAAAACTCCTGTGGGTGAATTTGCAATTAGCTTGATCTTTTTGAACTTCCTTGGAGAACACTTGGAGAAAACTCATAGGCTTTCAGAGAATCCTTCAAGAATACCCAGAAAAGACAACACCGAGGGAGCTCCCTGCCAATTCTCTGCTGTTACCATTTTCCTTGTTCCCGAATTTATTTGCAGGGAGAGGGTAGAATAATCAGTAGTTATGGCAATGGATGCTTCTAGGTTGTATGTTTCTATAGTTCTCTGGAAAGGTGACAACTGATGGCAGAAATGCCAACATTATTACCGTATTTCTTCAATTGTAAGATGCCATCGATTGTAAGACGCACACTAATTTCAGCACCATCAACAGAAAAAAAAAACCTAAGACACACCTGCGATTTTAAGATGCACCCCATTTTTAGAGATGTTTATATGGGAAAAAAGTGCGTCTTAGAATCGAAGAAATAGGGTATTTGTATTCTCATAGGAAGAAATGAGGGCCTCCCTTGCCACAAAGAAGCCTGCAGATCTTAGCTTTTATTTCCTATTGGCTCTTACTGGTGCCAGTGGATTCCTTGATACTGAGGTCTGAACTCCCATATGGTCACTCCAAAGCCATCCTTAAATTGGAAGGGTACAAAAGGGTGGCACCAAGTAAAGTCTGTTATGAGCTGAGCCTGTTTTGGGGGGATTTCTGGGTTCACTGCCCCACCCCCAATTATGAGAATTGGCCCCATCACTGTTTTTAGTAGGGTATTACAGATTTGTGATGGCTCATTTACACATGCCACTCATGACTATTTTTTTACACAATGTGAAGTTAATGTATAGAATTTGATGCAACAAGTTGTCCTGATGTCTATTGGCTTAGTTCACAGGCCTGATCTGGCTCATGGAGGTTCCCAGTTTGGTTCATGGGGCCTCCTTGGGTTCCTGCAGGGGGGAGGGCTGGCCTCAAAGAATCCCTGTTCTCTCCAATCTGAGATCCAATCTGAGAGCAGTGGCCACTCTTCCCAGCATCAGCTAAGTCTTTTCATGGAACTCAGAACTCAGGTGGCACTTGGAGGAGCAGCAGGCCATGTCTCAGTGCTGGTTGTGTCCCTTTCTTCATGTTGAGAGAGTCACGGAACTCTCAGCATGGTCAAAATGGCTGGGGGTGGAATGAAGATGTCGGTGATTATTTATTTATTTTATTTATTTCTTACATTTCTATACCGCCCAATAGCCAGAGCATTATGGCCATGCCCATTGATGACATCTGGGCTATGGAGGGTCCAGAGGGGGACAAATTGCTTTGGCAGCTCAAATTGCTTCCTGTTTTAAAGGGGAAATAGACAAAATGCACAGAGGATAGGTCTATCAATGACTATTCACCATGATAGCTAACTTACCTCCTTTTTCAGTGTACCTCTGAATATCAATTGATGGAGGACGAAAAATAAGGGAGGACTGTTGCCTTTATGCACCACCTGTTGTCTTCCTGGAAGCAGTGGAGAATGATGATTCGGACATCGATGGGGTGGTGAATCTGCTCCAGGTTTCAGTCACAACCAGTCAGAACTCTAAAGGAGCTCTCCAAGATGTGAAGCAAATCAGATGGCTCTGTACAGCACCATGTACATTAATGGTGCTATATAAATAATAATAATAATAATAATAATAATAATAATAATGGCTCAGTGTTTTGCACCTTGGAGAGCTCCTTTAGAGTTCTGACTGGTTCTGACTGAAACCCGGCGTGGATTTACCACCCCACTGATGTCGGAGACACCATCCTTCACTGCCTGGAAGCACCCAGCCAGACTCTGTGGGAAACGGGATGGCCAATGAGATGATGAGCCCTTGTCCTGAATCAGCAGGACTTTTCCTATGCTCTTCTTCTTTGTCAAACAGGTGCTTGTTGCAGCTTTGCTGAGTTGGCAAGCTGGCAGTCAGCTATGTGTTGCAGGAAAAAGAAACAGCACTGGTAATAACAGATTTGGTGGCAGGATTGCCCTTTTTTAAGGTTAGAGGCGTAACTAAATTTCAGTGTAGATCAACCACACATGTCATTATCATTCCAGTTGTAAATAAATATATCCCCTTAGTGGTTAGAAAAGGGTGCCTCTTTGTTAGAAGCTCATATAGACAATAATAATGCAGGCATTTCTGCCATCAGCTGTCACCTTTCCAGAGAACTACACAAACATACAGCTGTTTTTAAATGCAGTAACAGTGTGATTGCTTTTTTCAGTGACCTCCGGATCCTTTACTTGGTTCACCCATCTGAAGCTTTTAACTGAAACACTTCCATCTGTCTGCCTACCCATTTGTGGACTTTAGTACCAGCCTGAATTCTTTTATCACCCACAATGATGGAAACTTGCCGTATCCCAAACAATACGTGACAGAGAACTAGGACACAACATCCATTATAACATGTACATGTACTTATAATGCTGAGAACCAAAACCAAGGCTCCTTGAGCAAGGGACTCCTGATAACTGCAGCCTGGCATAATTAGTAGCATGTGTAAACCAGCCATTGCAGCTCAAAGGCCACAGATGGAACCTTTCTTTATTATTTATTAATTTCTTTATTACATTTCTGAACCGCCCAATAGCTGAAGCTATCTGGGCAGTTTGCAGGAATTAAAATCACAAAATAAAGCATAAAATACATCGTGAGAATTGAAAGTGTAAAACTAAAGTATAAAATGGAAGTACAAACCAGAATGAAGCCTAGCAGCAATGCAGGGATTTAAAATACAATAACAAATTTAAAACAACAGAGTTAAAAAAAAATCTTAAAATGCCTAGGAAAATAAAAACATATTCACATGGCACCAGAAAGAGCGAAATGTAGGCACCAGGTGAGCCTCTCTGGGAAGCTCATTCTACAACTGGGGTGCCACAGCAGAAAAGGCACTCTTCTTGGTAGCTACCCATGTCACTACCTTTGGAGGAGTTCCCAAAGAAGGATTTTATGGTCTGGGGAGGTACATATGGGAGGAGATGATCCTTCAGATAACCTGGCCTCTTTGACAAAAAGTCCATCATGGAAGACTTCTGAGCAAACATAGCAGTCATGGAAGAAGAGGAAAGGCCCTCTTATGGATCAGTAACTGGTTAAGCAACAGAAAGCAGAGAGAATGAATAAATGATAATTTCTCCCAATGGAGGGAAGTAAATAGTGGGGTCCCACATGTTTCTGTTTTGGGACCAATGCTTTTCAACTTGTTCATAAATGCTCTGGAATTAGGAATGAGCAGTGAAGTGGCCAAATTTGCTAACACCAAATTATTTAGGGTGGCAAAAATAAAAAGGGATTGTGAGGAGCTCCAAAAGGATCTCTTCAAATTGATCATCAATATGGCAAATGTGGTTCAATGTAAGCAAATGTAAAATGCTGTATACGGGGGCAAATAATAATCCCAAGTTCAAGTATAACATGATGGAATCTGAGCTAGCAGTGACCAGCCAAGAAAGAGATCTTGGGGTGGGGTGGGGTGGGGTGGGGATGGTGCTCGATGAAAATGTCAACCCAATGTGTGGCTTTATACAATTCTATGGTGCAACCACACTTAGAATACTATGTACAATTCTGGTTACCATACCTAAAAAACAGATATTTTAGAGCTGGAAAAAGGACAGTAAAAGGCATCTAAAGTGATCAAAGGGCTGGAGCATCTCCACTGTGGGGGAAAGTTACAACATCTGGGATTGTTTAACTTGGAAAAAAGGGGGTAAGGGGAGACATGATAGAGGTGTACACAATTATACATGGTGTGGAAAATGTGGATAGGGAGACATTTTTCTCCCCCTCTCACAATACTAGAATCCAGACAGCAGCTGATTGATCCAACATGGACCTAACCCAAATCCAGCCTACTTGAGTAAATGAACAAAAAAGAATAAAAGTAAACTGCATTCTGCAACCCAGAGTTAAGCACGTTGATTTAACAGCCATAAGCATGCTTCACTCTGTGTTGGATTGTGGCCTGTACCTGTATATCAAAATCTGCTTGATGCTGCTCTACTTCTTCAGACATAGAGACAAACATAGAGAACAAACAATTATGTTTTCTATCATTTTAGGAAGCTGTCTAAACTACAGGTTGTCTTTCTTGGTAGAACAGTGAAGTATACAATCTTTTACCCAGTTTTACCAGATGCTTATAGGCTGTGGCAGAGTCCATAGCTTTTAATCAGTTCATTTTTTCAAAACTTAAATCTTGAAGAATTTGTACAGATAGACCATGAGAAAACAGAAGGTGTCCAGTGGACATGAGGCAGTGTACCATTAGAACTACCCGGTATAGACTATAACCGCTCAGCATGAATCTATAAAGTCTTTGAAAGGGAGATGGCTGCCAAAAACTGAAGCAGCTACATCATTGCTGTGTGCTTAGCCAACTGCCCATTGGTTATCAAAATGAGAAGACTTCGTTTTCCCCCTGTGTTTTCTTTAAACTGGTTTTGCAGCAAAAATAGGGGGAAATTCCAAGGACAATATATCCTTGAAAGTGGATGCTCAAAGGAACACACTACACCTTTATAAAACACACTGAAATAATTACCTTTATTTATCAGAGAACAATGCATATCCCAAACAAGCAGTGCTCTTGTGATTGCCAAGAACATCAAAATGTGGGTATTCCATACTTCAGGCTTACCTTAAATACAAGCTACCAAAGAGGGTTGTTGCTTTTAGCCTGAATTTTGCAGAGGGTGCAATACCAAAAAAGGTCCAATATAAGTAATATTTCAACAAAATAGTAATGAATTGATTGGTGTTCTAGAAGTGACTTGTGGATCACTCATAAAATGATCATCTAGCATAAATATTCCAGGTGACCACTAGGTTATACTTAGATAGTTTGAACTCATTCATTGAACAATAAGAAAAGCAAACCTTTTAGTCTAATATTACCTTAGATAGATTGATCCAAATAAACCATGTTTTCAAATAAGATTGTCAGAATTATCACAGACCAGTAAAACAGAATTCTGTGAATAATATTATATGAGGATATTGTACGAAATGTCTAAACGACAACAATGTTCTGGAGAATTCATAAACAAAGCAATGATTTAAATGCCCTTTGTAATACCCAAAGCTAATTGGTGCTAATGGGCAATTCTGCAAATGCTCCAATGCGCATTAGGTAATGCAAAGTAGTATTAATTTGCATTAATTAACGTGCATGAGTGTGTTTTTGCAAGTAGTGCAAATGCAAATTAGCGCAAGTAGAATGAAATTTTGGTTAAAAAATATCTGATTCCATCACTGACCAGGCAATGAAATGAAGGATGCCTGTCAATCTGCAAAACACAGATGGCCTGGATTGAAGAAAATCTGTACATCCCTACCCTAGACTAAAGTGTCCTCTTGACTTTATGACCAGGATGTCTACAAGAGAAGTTAATTCACTCTAGAGGCTCATTAATGACCAGATATTTGGGGGAAGTGTTTCAAGAAGACATCTCCATTCAGAATGGGTGGTGGTAGTCAGTGTAATGCTAGTTAAGCAGGTAATGGGTTTTTAACATTCCTGCATTTGTTACCTGCTGTGAATATGTTTGAGAGGCACTAAGATAGAAACCAAATTTATCCTTGACGTTACATTGGAGAAAACGGGCAAACATTATATTTTTCCAGCTGATTTGAGGTTAAAGGTTGCAATGCAGAGTGTGGCCAGCTATACATTTTTGTATAGTATTCTGATTTCTCTGAAAGCTGGTGCCTCCAAGTATAAATAGGCCAAAAAAAGTTATTTGGCTAAATGGCAGTTTTGGAAGGAATCAGTTATGCTGGATGACTCATGATTCTGGCCTCTCTCTCTCTCTCTCTCTCTCTCTCTCTCTCTCTCTCTCTCTCTCTCTCTCTTACCAATTCAGTAATAAATACAATTTTTCAGCTTCTCCCAAGGGTAGATGTGCAAAACTTTGACATGAACAAAATTACCTCTTTCAAAAAATTCCTTGAAAAACGAAATAAAACACACATACTTTAAGAGATTTCAGTTTAATCAACCACACTATGTGTCATTTTCCAAATGTATAATTTTGAAAGATCCCCTCCTCCCCATGATGTGATAGATTCCAGAAAGAAATTATTCTAGGTTTCTTTTCCTGCCTGCCAATATCTATTTTTCTCATTGCCAGTGTACCATGAGCATCCCACAGCAAAGAGTTACAATATATCCTTCAGAAGTGAAAAGTTCAATGCTTTGCAGCTTTATTCAGAGCTAAGAGCATTTTTACACCATGGAAAATCCCACAACATTATCACGGCTTTCTGTTTCCATTTTCATTCCACGATTACAACATGAATCCTTTTCACACACTTCCCTTCCCCCCCTTTCCCCCTATAACCATGAGTTCTATATATTTCATTTATACAGCCACAAGATGGCACTGTGGTCTGCCTCTTCTTATAGCACAATTTCCCCTTTTCATGCTAAAATGGATCTTTTTGTTACTAGCTTATTTCTGTTTCGAATTAAGCCATAGAAATCCTTGGAAAATTACAAGATAGGCACTGGAGGTTGACAGCATCATGTAATCAGCCCAGAAGCAGAAGCGTATCAGGGTGCTTTGCCTCCATTACGGGCGGAGGAGAAGCGGATCGGGTGGCTAGAGAAGCATGGCGAAGAGAAGCAGCCACAAGCAAATCGATCCTCTTTTTGCGAAGTGCTCCACCGCCATTTTGGATATTTTTCTCATAGGATTGCAATGCAGAAAAGATTAGCGGATGACTTTTTTGTTTTGAAACCTACATCCCTGAAACTCGCTGTGCTTAGAGAGTGGTGGTTGGGGGTCATTTGTGGAGATGTTCAGACTCTTTCATTGTGTGGTTTGCTTGCTATTAATTTGTTTAGAATGTTAAAAGCGGGAGGGGTAAGAGGTTTTTTAAGCGATGACAGGCAGATTCAACTCCCAATCGTGATGAGAAATGATCACCTCATGTGAAGCATCCTCCAATCCCAATGTTGGAGGGGGGACTAAGGCAGATCCACCCTGAGACCCTTTTCCATTCTGTCTCTTTGTGGGGTTGGTCTTAGTGGAGAGAGGACGTAGTTCTGTGTGCTGCAGCTGTGTTTTGGAGGAGATATTAGGATTTAGCTTGGGTTGTGTCTTGTGTGTTTGTTATTTCTGATAACACCTCTGGATTGTTGGATCCTGGATTGGATCTAGTTTTTCTTTTTCCACTGTTTTTACAAATACCTGGAGACCTGAAGAAAAGGAGAAGTCAGCAGAAAATATATTCTTCAAATGTCAAGGTCTCAGCTGAACAATTATTGAATTATTGGATGGAAGTGTTTTTGCAATTAATCAATTAGTGATTTCATCATTGTACAGATCTACCCTACAAAGTGTTTTGTATGTTTTTCATTACCCCATCTTGATGCTTCTTCTTCTGTATGCTGCTGTATAATAATCGTCTGTGAGTATATTTGTATGTGCTGCTATAAATTATTCAAGTGTCAGTAAAGGATTTGTTTTAACCTACAAAGAATCCTTTGCCTCTTTGAGTCTTTGCTGCATCCTATACTGAGAGCTGCTGCTAATTCTGTTTAGCTCTGGATCAGAGTGTGACATATGGATGTCTGCAGGAGGAAAGGCTATGCGTGTAGATGTTTGTGTGCAGATTTCAAGCAGAAAAGTAGCACATCTGGAAGAAAAAATTCTAGTCCAGGCCTTTTCTTCCTGGCCAGTTTCTAGTACTTGCATAGAAGTGTTGTTGTTGTTGTTGTTGTTGTTGTTGTTGTTGTTTAAAAAAGGGCAGCATCCGAAATGTAACCCCTCACTTGCAATCTAACATGATACAACCGATCCTACCACTTCACTGTCACTGGATTGTGTGTCATGTGTAGATCCAAGGCAGTCAAAATGCCTTGAATTTGGTCCTCTTCTAGATGCTTATTCCGGAGGATTCTTAGGCCTTAGCTAGGCCTAAGGTTTATCCTGGGATCATCCCGGGGTCATCCCTGTTCATGTAAATGACACACAGGATATCCCGGGAGCAGGCAGGGATGACCCTGGAACGATACTGGGATAAACCTTAGGTTTAGCTAAGGCCTTAGTCACTTCTACCCTCTAGGAAGATGGCTAAAACAGCTGGTAGGCGAAGGAGAGAATGACTGATTGCTCTTCAGCTGTCCACACCATATATGACCTCTGGACAAATAGTCTGCTTTGACTTCTGCCATTGACAATCCTTCCATAACCCTAACTACACTTTGATCCAAATTCTTAAATAGAATGCAAAGAGATTATCCTTGTCTGATCCCATTAGGCAGATATTACATTCCTTATAATGTACTGAGATCATTGATATGAGGTTAGGTTTTAGTTAAATTCTCTCCCATATAAAAGTTGAATGCATTTTCAGTCCTATGGCGCTTCTGATGCTTTGGCTTGGCATGAGTTACTACTGTGCATTCCTATTGCTTTCTGTGTTCTCTTGGCTGCATTGCTCTTGGGAAAGTATGAGTTTGACATTAGTAACAAAACCAAAACAGAATTTTTATCATGTGGCTTTTACATTGTTTTGCCAGCATGTTGTGGCTTAAAAAACACCCCCTAATAAAAGAAGTTGCATAACAGGAATTACAGATTAATCTGGTGGCACTGATTATTAATACTATTAATAATATAAATACTACTATTAAATAGTATGATTAAATATATTTTTGCTTCAAAAATATATCCTCCTTTTATACAACAACAGTTGGGTTATGCTCAAGTAAATGTATTTAGCCTTAGGGCAGGAGGAGCAAACTCCATTTTATTTCTGTACTCATGATGGTGCTATGACTTAAGTGAGTTTAAAATGTGAAATTGCTTGTGCTCAGTGTGTGTGTGAGATATATATTCAGGGTTTGAAAGCAGGTTTGTTTTTGTTCGATTAGTTTTTTGCTTAAACAGGTCAGGAACACAGAAGGAGTTATGATGCATGGAATGGTAGTGGACTGGAATGGAGAACAGGGTGGTCACATACACAAGGCCAAAAATGAGGAAATACATCGCCAAAATAGTAGACAAAAGAGAATACCAATTTGCATAAGATTTGCATGTGCTACTTTCTATATATTGATGCAAATTTAGAAATAATTGCTATAACTTAAATAGAAATGCAATACATCTCATCTCACGATAGTAGAGAAGACTGACTTGGGCCATGTCTAGACCTCCCGGCATTCCGGGAGGGAGGGGGAGGATCTCGCGATTGTCTGATCGCAAGATCCTCCCCCTCAGTGCACAAGCGGCCGCGTGACATCCCAGGCATCACGCCCATCGTGGTGGCCATTTTTTTAAAAGAAAGGAGAGCTGGAACCCACCACCCCCGCTCCTGCTCCCCTCCCCAACCCTGATGGGCATGGAGCGCCTGAGGAGCTCTGTGCCCAGTTCCCAGCGCCTCGTGCGCACACATCCCGTGGTCTCAGCACGATCCCAAGACCATGGGAAAACACAGGATTAAAGCTGTTCCGGTTATCCCAGGGAAAGAGAGGGATCATCCCTGTCTGCCAACAAAGTTTTCTTTTTTTTTCTTTTTTTTTAAAAGAATGTTTCTATAGAGGTGGACATTTTCAGGCTAGTTTAGGCCAATTTTGATAGTGATGTTTTCAACCTCACCTGTTAGACATTTTCAAAGTTGCCTATCAGTGCATCTCATACTGTGCGTCTTATATCTATACTATGCAAATCAGTTCATCCTATACTATTCACAGTCTTTGGTAATTGTGAAAAGAAAAGAAAAAACTATGAGTGGACATAACTGTTCCTGAGCTGAGCACCTTGTAGTCCAAAACATCTGGAGGGCACCAGGTGGGGAAAAACTGGTCTAGAGTCTAAAACAGTGTTGGGGGAACTGCGGATCTCCAGATGTTGTTGGACTACAACTCCCATAATCCTAGTCTCATCATTGGCTATGCTATCTGGGACTGATGGGCATTGGAGTCCAACAACATCTGGTGGGCCTCACGTGTCATAATAAAGTGAATTGGACCTGGCAACCATGGCTCAGTATGTCAAATGTCTGGCTTGTATCTTGACACCACTGATGAGATTAGCCTGTCATTCCTGGTGCTGAGCTGCAAATGTCTGGATTTTGCTTCCACTGGCAGAGGCACCAGAGACAGGAGGAAAAACAGCTAATAAATTTTCTAACATTTCTCAGAGCAGGTTTTTGGCTGCTTTTTGAAGCAGCCTGTCTAAAGGCTTCTGCAAGACCTAAGTGTAAATAGGCAGCAAAACTGACATGAAATATGCAGTAGAATGAAAGGCATTCTCTATCATACAATGTCCTTTATAGCAATATATGTTCATAATTAATCACCAATAAAACATACACAACCACAATAGACTGTGATGCCAATCATTTGTTGGACAGACCATGTATTGGTTTCCTTTTGGTTTGAGCTTTTATTTTTCATGTTAAAAATTTCTCTTTGGAAACTAGCATTAACAAGGCCTAGCTACTGCTGAGCCTGATAATAATTTCTACCAAGTTGTCATGCAGCTAAAGAGAGTGAATGCTGCTTTCAGTTTAGCAAGAGAAGTTATTAAAATACCAGGACTTTCAGTCAAGTAATTCTTTGTACTGCTGGAACCAGAATTCTACTATGGTGTATCCTTTGAAAAAGCAAATTTTCTAAAGTCCTTTTCACACAACCAAACCATGCAAAAAATGAATGTTTGCAGGAGGGATCAGAACTGCACCAATAAGCCTAAATCAATGTTTTGCACACAGCTTGCATATGCATAGGCTTTGTACGCACGTTTTGGAATCTCCGACCATGTGACTTTGAGCATACTAGTTGTACACACACAGGCTTTGTTCTGACCATTGGTTGAACATGTGGTAGTGATTGTAGGTGTGATCCTCCACCCTTCCACTTTCTTAACCAGTGTCAGGAGCCCAAGTTTGTCAGTGACTTTTAGCCCATATTTTTCTAGTAGCTCTTTTCTCATCTTCGTCTTTATTAAAGGAGACATACTAGTGTTTCCTTTTTTAGGCCCATCAGTTTTTTAAAAAGAGAGCATTATACCATGTAAAATGATAATTGGGGGTGGGTGGGTCATTCTAACCTTTATAAAATTGAAACAGTGTGACCAATATTTCTGAAACTGTCAGGTGCCAGGGAGAGGAATTCATTGTACATACCCTGAACATTTCAGGACAATTAGTAAACCTTTTAGGGAGAAAAACAGTTTAAAGAAAAAGGCAACTCCCCCCTCCCACAAAACACGTGTCTGTTACATCTCTATGGGCACATAAGATGCACAAGGAAACTTTTAGGGTGGAGCAAATAATAGTTGAGAAAAATGTCAACAGCCAGTCATTTGTTGCCATGGGAACTAACAGAGTTTCATCCAGTCTTTCTCTTCCCACCAGTCTCTTCCCTCCACACTTCCTGGTTGTTGAAGGGGACAGGGAAGAGTTAAAAAGTAAAGACAAGCCATTGTGTTGATTAGTTAAAAAGAGAAATGTAACTACAAATGTCTGAAGAATTTTGCAGCCCCTGGGAGAAGGGAAATTAAGGCAAATGCAAACTAACCAGTTCAAAAACTGTCAGCCTATCTTTTGATCAGAAGTAGTAGGGCACCAGGAAAAAGACGGTTGGACTGGCTTCTTTTCTTTTTCTTTGAAGAGGCAGCCATATTTTCCCTCCACAGTGCGCCTCTGAATGTGCCAAGCTGCAGTTTGGAAAAGCAAACATGCTGGCAGAAAGCATGACTGAGCTTCAAGATCTCTCTGAACGTTTCTCAGATCTACCCAAGAGTTCTCCACCTGAACCTCAAAAGTGACAAATGGACCCCCAGTTTCACATTGCTGAGAATCTGGATGAGAACGTGAAACAGCATTCTTTGCCCAGCGCAGCCTGTTTCCCAGCAGATTCAGCCCTCCTACCCCACCCAAGAGTTATTTGGTGGGCTGGCACATGAGGTGAACTCTCCTCACATACCTGTTTTTGAGCAGGTTCAGGCATCCCACTACCAAACAGCGGCTTGTGGGCAAGTGTGTGTGTGAGATTGTGGTATGAGATTAACCAAGCAAACCCATATATGCCTACTCAGAATCAGAAGCAAGTCCTATTGAGTTCAATGAGGCTCAGTCCCCGGTAACTAGGGGCCTTGCTAGACCACAGGTTAGCGCGGTGCAAGGCCCGTGCTCGTCCCTGTGCGTCCAAATGACACACAGGGGATCCCGGCCTCAGCCAGGGCTCGAGCCGCCCTGGCACCGCGCTAACCGAAACCACCTGTAGCGTGGTTCTTCCCTAGGTGAAGGATTGCAGCAAAAATGAAAAAGAGGCTCAAGGAAGCTAGCAGTTTTGGAAAGCAGTGATATTGGAAGCACAGGTGTAGACGATCTTCACTTGGAGGTAAAATGGAATGATAAATCATAAAGGATTGTGTCTTACTACTTTATCAATTAATAATCAATATTTTATTTTATTGGTGTACATGTCACTACTAAATGCTTTTAAAAAACACAATAATCCATTAATTATAATGGACTTATATTTATAGTGTGTATACTCAGAAGTAAGTCCTACTGAGTACAATGGGGCATACTCCCAAGGAAGTGGGGAAAGGACTTCAGCCTTGCCATATTATTATCAGAGAGAGCATAATTTCTGGGACCTTTTAATTCGAATATGAGTTTAAGCTCATAACCCTTACTTTGAATTTATATTAGATGTTGACATGGTGTAATGTCCAGGCTGCGAGTGTCTTGGTTGCCAACTTAATAATATCTGCAGTTGAATTCCTCTGCTAAACAAATCCATGAAATTCTATAAACAAAAAAACTACAGTTTACACACACACACACACACACACACACACACACACACACACACACATTAAGGTTAGGTTTTCAACCAAGTACCCAAAAACAGGGAAATTGTGAGCCACATCCTCCCCAAGGAGGCAGAAGGTGGAAGTGAAATTATATTTCTCCTAAAGCAGATAAACCATGTGGACAGGATGGGGAATAGGATATGCAGAGGTGACTGTGGGGTTGCGAGAAACTGATGATGAACAACTTAGGGCCACCTACTTCTCTCTCACACTCTCTTTTAGAACAGCCCTTCCCCAACCTGGTACCTTCCAGATGTGTTGGACTGCAACATCCATAGAGGCATACTCAGATAATAAGATTGGAAGTTTTTACATTTCATATGGCACTTGGGGCTTTCCTTGGGAATTTGATGCATGAATTATAGCTTTCTTTCTGCTTATAGGTTTTGCTTCCACTATACCAGGGGTAGGGAACCTCAGCCGCAGGGGCCAAATCTGACCCTCCAGGGTTTCCCAGAGGGCCACACCCCCTTCCCCTAGCCATGCCCCCTTTCTTCCAATCACCAATTACTCTTGGCTGTTGTACATTTAAAAAAAATATTATTATTATTTTATCATTATCATTATTATTATTATTGTTTTAAGTTGTTGTTCTGCTAGTATAATAATCCTGAATACAATACATATTATATACCTCAATCAACAAGACAGTCCTTCTCTGAATCTCTTAAATAATATCTATATCTATATCTAATGCAAAATTCAAAATTACCAATAAACCATTCTCTCTTGTGTATATCTCCATAATCCTCCCATTCTAATAGATTGAAATGCCTCTCCTATGGCTTAGTTACTCGCAGTAAGAGCTCTAAACTTAAATACATTCCCTTTTAAAATTTTTGGCTCCACCCCCTTTGCCTTTAATCCTGCCTACTACCAGAATGCAGCTCCCAAGTGTTTCTTTGAAACTGAGTTTGGCACTTGAGCTGAAAGACTTTCCCCTCCCCTACTCTATACTCTGCTCATTTATTTGTCAACAATACATATATTACAAAGGGGGCGTCATCTAAAGGAATCTCTTTCATGCTTTCTATGGAACTTCTCAACACCGGCGCGTGTAACAAATGACCATGGCTTTCCGTGCGAAAATGGATTTGACCACTGCATGAACTGGAGTCATGAAGAGCTTCTTGACTGCACAAAATATTCAGTCTGAAGTGAGAGACAAGGTCAAGGAGGAGGGGGGAAGAGTCTGGGATTCTATTTTTGTACAGAAAAAGCTGCGTTGCGATTTTGGAATCACAAATCCATGGTGGGGGATGTGGGTGGTGGTGGGGGCAGAAGGGCCTCTTGTTGTGCTGACTGAAACTCTCTGCTCCGTCAGACTTAACCAGTTCTGTTCAAGCTATAACTCTGTGTTTTGGCCTTACTCAAGATGCCACAGTTGACCGTACAAAGCTCCTCTGTATCCATGCTAGCAGCTATATGATACTCCCAGACATACTTTTCTTACCCACATGACACATTTGCCATTTCAAGCCCTGAATGGCTGTATATTTCTCTTTCCTGTTATTCCAAATTTCTTGCAGAATCCAAACTTTTAGAAGGACGGTGAGATGTTTACTGAAGATTTGGACCTAAAGAAGGCCAGTCTTTCTGAGCTCCTTTGCAGAAACCTGGGCCTTGTGTGCTCCCATTCATTGAGAAGTGCTGGCTTGAACATATACTGTCTTGCACCCAGATGGGGGAAAGGGTAGCAGCCCCTGTAACTAGGCAGTGACCTGAGGTAGCCTCTGTAATTTGATGTAAAAGAAATAGACAACAAAGTAATCTGAGCTGATTAGGCTGAGAGATTCCAAGCAAACATCCAGGAAGTGGGTCTCACGGACTTCACTGGAATCAGGCTGTTTATGATCATAATGGAACAGGAGGAGTACTGAGAGTCTGATATGGGGCAGGAGATATTATTATTATTATTTATTTATATAGCACCATCAGTGTACATGGTGCTGTACAGAGTAAAACAGTAAATAGCAAGACCCTGCCGCATAAGCTTACAATCTAATAAAATCATAGTAAAACAATAAGGAGGGGAAGAGAATGCAAACAGGTACAGGGTAGGGTAAGCATAGCAGATGTTGTTATTTTATTTTTTATTTTATTGTGAATTTAACAAAACAGAATAGAAAATAAATCATGAAAAAGAAAACAAACAAACATTACATACATAGGAATGTCATGATTTCCCCCCATCAGATATACCATTAAAAAAAAAGGGGTGGGTGGGAGAGAATTATGAATAGCTTTCAACAAAAGCGGACTAAATATCCATAGCAGATGTTGTGAAATAGCAGATGTTGAGATGACGATGACACTATGAGAAACTGGCAAGGTATAGAAGAGCAAAGGTGATAAATGCAAAAATAACAATTACAGAATAAAGCAGAACGTACAATGGTAGACCACGAGAAAAACAGAAATAAGTGTAATGGCTGTTGATGTTATGTAGCCATTTTACTAGAGGAATAACTCATTCAAGGGGTTTATATCTTTCTGTAGCTTCATGAATATTCCATAAGAACATAAGAAGAGCCATGCTGGATCAGACCAAGGGTCCATCTAGTTCAGCAGTCTCTTCACACAGTGGCCAACCAGCTGTCGACCAGGGTTCCACAAGGACATAGTGCAAGAGCACCCTCCCACCCATGTTCTCCAGCAACTGGTGTATATAGACATACTGCCTCTGATACTGGAGATAGCACATAGCCATCAGGACTAATAGCCATTGATAGCCTTCTGCTCCAGGAATTTATCCAACCCCCCTTTAAAGCCATCCAAATTGGTGGCCATCACTTCATCTTGTGGCAGCAAACTCTATAGTTTAACTATTTGCTGAGTGAAGAAGTACTTCCTTTTAATTCTCCTGAATCTCCTACCAATCAGCTTCATGGGATGACCCCTGGGATCTAGTATTATGTGAGAGGGAGAAAAATGTCTCCCTATCCACCTTCTCCTCACCACGTACAATTTTGTACACCTCTATCATGTTTCCCTTTAGCTTCTTTTTTTCCAAGCTAAACAATCCCAGATGTTGTAACCTTCCCTGCTAGGTGAGATGCTCCAGCCCCTTGATCATTTTAGTTGCCATTTTCTGCATTTTTTCCAGCTCCACAATATCTTTTTAAAGGTGTTTTGAGGTGTTTTTGTTAAGGCGTTTCTCTTGAGGCCAATTCTGAACTTACCCTTTCAAGTGTCATCTTTGTGTACATCCAGTAGCAAGATTCATCATGAAGTTACTTCTTTCCATAGTGTATTCTTGCATTATTTTTATAGCGCTCCTGTGTTTGAATCTACTTCTTCCACAACTATGCCCTGACAATTATGTTAGCAGTGTTTGACACCAAACATGCATGTGCATAATTCTCTTTTGTCTTTGTACCTTTGTTGTTTAAGTCTGCAATCCTATCCACACTTAAGTGAGAGTAAGTACCACTGAACCCAATGGGATTTACTTCTGAGTAAATGTGTAGATTTGGGATATAGCCTTCAGTGGAGGCTGGTGGTTCCAATGTCACTGGGGTTTCAGTGAGAACCCGTCAGAACTCTAAAGGAGCTATTCAAGGTGTGAAGCATAGTTTTGACTGGTTCTGACTAAAACTTGAAGGGGAATAACTGTCCCATTGACATCAGAGTCACCAGCCTCTTATATCAGTGGGTGGTGCGACAGCTTTGGTTCTTTCCAGCTATGTACATCTAGGACTCACAATTGCTCTCAAACAGTTCTCTGCAAAGTTGTGCCAATATTTATTGCATTTATATACCACCCCATAGCCGAAGCTCTCTGGGCGGTTACAAAAGTAAAAAAGAGTAAACATTAAAAACAAATATATAAAATTTTAAAACATAAGAAGCAAAGTAGTCTTCAGCTAAACACTACGATATAGTTTTTATAAAGATAGGCTGTGAGGGTTTCCCGACTCTTTCCCTTCATCATGATGGCCTCCCAAAATATGCATGGCGATATCCCTTGATCATGTGTAGTGTGACTCAAGCTACAAGGTTCCAAGCAAGACTAGGCAACATTGAGTTAGGCAATGTGCAAACACAGGAAAAGAACGTCCCTACATCAAAGTTCTTACCCTCTTCATTAAATAGCTATAAGAACTATTTCTTCCTGCCTTATTTGGAAACAGTTGACAGGCCAGCACTGTTGTTAATGTCAACAGAATTGTATTTAATGAATAACTTCACTGTGTCAGTCAGCACTTCTAAACTGGCAGTGGTATTTTACAGTCTTAAGTATGAAAGAAGAGGAAGTTGTAGAATTCTTATCTCCAGCTGCATTTTTAATAGGGCCCCTTTTTAGTTTGAGAGAGTGTGAGGTTTTACTGTCGATGGCCAGAGAAGCTAAAGCAGAATAACCAGGGGCATGGCTAGACCTACCGACAGAGGGGGGAGGATCTCACGATATGATGTTCGTGACATCCTCCCCCTCAGTGTACATGTGGCGTCGTGGCCACCATTTTCTTTTTAAATTGAAGATGAGCACTGGAGCGCTCCTTCGGAAAGGTAATTTTAAAAACAAACAAACGAAAAGCCTCACGCTCCCCCCACTTCCGTTGGGCATGGAGCTCCTGAAGAGCTCTGTGCCCCATGCCATGTCCCGCAGTCTCTGAATGATCCCGAGACCGATGGAAAAGCTGGGATTAAAGCTGTCCCGGCTATCCCAGGGAAAGGGAGGGATCATCCCTCCCTGCCCCCGGGATCTCCTGTGCTTAAGGCGAACACACAGGGATGATCCTGGGGCGATCCCCGGGATATTGCCTCGTCTAGACATGCCCCAGGACTCGCTGAAACAAGATGGAGCAAGGATGGAGAATTGAGTGTAGCTAAGGTCTCTGCCCAGAGTTCAGCATATTCTTGGCACGTTATATGTTCAGGGTAGCTTTTTTCACACATGGAGAGCCAATGTGGTGTAGTGGTTAGAGTGTTGGACTGGGAATCGGGAGCTGTGGGTTCTAGACCACACTTGACCATGGAAGCTCACTGGGTGGCTTTGGGCCAGTCACAGACTCTCAGCCCAACCTACCTCACAGGGTTGTTGTTGGGAGGATAAAACGGAGAGGAGGATAATTATGTCATCTGCCTTGGTTTCCTTAAAGAGGGAAAAAGCAGGATATATAAATAAATATTTAAATAAATAAATATTTAAATAAATAAATATTTACTGAATGCATTGTGTGTTTGTGTCTGGAATCAGGATTGTCCTCCACCCATTCAGAGAAAGGTATGACAACAGCCTACATTGTTTATTTGTTTTTAGCTGTTTACATTGTTTTAATTTTTCTATGTTAAAAAATTTAGACTATTTTTATTATGCTGTATTTTTTAAAATAATTGTAAACTGCCCACAGAGTGGTATAGAAATGTAATAATAATAATAATAATAATAATAATAATAATAATAATAATAATAATAATAATAGCCAGTTCTGCACATATACAATTGAGAACTCTGCAGAAGACAAGGCCCTTGATCCCACATGCAGAGGATATATATGTGCTTACTGTTGTATAGCAATATATACAGGGATTATTATTATTATTATTTATTTATATAGCACCATCAATGTACATGGTGCTGTACAGAGATAACACAGTAAAAAGCAAGACCCTGCCGCATAGGCTTACAATCTAATAAAGTTGTAGTAAACAATGAGGAGGGAAAGAGAATGCAAACAGGCACAGGGAAGTGTAAATAGGCACCGGGTGGGGTGAAGCTAACAGTATAGAGTCAGAACAAACTCAATATTTAAAAGCTATAGGGAAAAGAAAAGTTTTTAGCTGAGTTTTAAAAGCTGTGATTGAGTTTGTAGTTCTCAAGATGGACAATTTGTCAATTTGGCTTCTCTCAATTTCTCAAATTTAAGATTATTCCATCTCATTTCCACATCTTGGAGACTTCAAAAAACAACTGCATAAAAATTCATATGCATCTTTATGCACGTTTCTCCTAACATACGAATGTATGTATGCCTTTTTGCCTAATATGTGTATTCTTTGCAAGCAGTTTTCTTTATATGAGGCTTTCTTTTTTGTAGGTCATTTTACAAAATACATCTTTTTGTGCACACTTTTACCTAATATATTTATTTTTGTTCACATTGTTTGTTTGGAGAACTGCATTGCAAAATTTTGAGGGGTGCCAATATTGAAGGTTAACTACATTCCGGTCTGGATATTGATTCAGGAAGTGCAATTTGTTAAGTTTTAAAATCAAAATGTGAACTGAACAAAAGCTTCCTACATGTTCAGAACTCTGGTTGAACATGCAAAGGTTGGGAGTGGGCATAATCCTGCTTCACATATTCAGTGAATGCCGGGGTGTTATTTGAACAGGGCTAATGTCGCACCAGGGCCGGCATCAGGAGTCGGCATTGTCAGGCATCTGTAGAGGCTCACACTTCAGCAGGGGACCCACAGTCAACTTACAGAATTAGCTGACTTCCTTGCTTCTTGCTATTGTTACCTGTTTACCTTTCCTCTCCAGTAGAGTGATCAGTGACAGGAGTAAAAAGATGGAGTAGCAGCTTCTACTCGCCTTGCTCTCCCCTTCTCTGCAGTGGTATGGATTGGGAGCATGCAAATGTGCAGGAGCAACGGCAGTGACAAGGAGGAGGGGCACTCCGGGAGAGGTTCCTCTGAAGACATCTTACTTAACACACTCCCCAAACATGGAGCCAACATGGCATTGCAATTCTACTCTTTAGCACTGGAGAAGGATTGTGTGCAAACGTTTACTTTTTAAATTTCTAGACTCCCCATAATTTAATTTTAAACACTCTCAGAGTGGATCTACACATAAGTGAATAAACCTCTTATAAACGTTTTTAATTGCGTTTTCCGTCTTATCCTGCCACATGACGCTTGGTTTTTATCGTTTTATCACTTACTGTTCCTGTCGTTATATTTTCTGATCTTACCTGTATAAGTAGCTGTATTTTCTGTAATGTGGCCGATTGTGTTGTTAAGAAACATTCCATTATTTTCAAATGCTTTCCCTTAGCCAATCACCTTCCTCGGGCGTGTTTCCTGTGTTTCCCGCCCAAAGTAGCAGCCATTTTAACTTTCTTGCCTTGGGTTCCTCTTTGCAGCCACAACTTCCCTTCCCCTTTCCATGATCTGCATGTGATGTAAACAGTTGAAATCAATGGGATTTGCTTTACAGTAAATCCCCTGACCTTGCTGGAGGCTCCGTGCATGTGTATGGGCATTGTTCGATATGTGTTTACTCCAAAGTAAGACTCTCTCTGTTCAATGGGCTTTCCTCAAAGGGAAGCCAGCATTTGATGTAAACAGTTGAAATCAATGGGATTTGCTTTACAGTAAATCCCCTAACCCTGCTGGAGGCTCCCTCCGTCCCTCCCTCCCTCCCTCTCTGAGGAGGGGCAATGGAAGAAAACAGGAAGCGGGAGGAACAAACTGCAGACAGGGGATTTGAGGAAAAAACCTATTAAAAATACATTGTGTGGCCCAGATCAGCGCATATCTACGGACAACACAACGGTAAGAAACGTTTTAATAAATACATGTGCCTGGGAACATATAAAATCGTAATAAAACAATACGTTTAATGACTCAAAAAACGTTGTTTTTTGTTATGTGTGTAGATCCAGCCTCAGTGGATGCTAATCCCCCTGCATGGTATATTTGAGGTACAACACCCCCCTTCTACTAGACTTTATTTGAAACTGATAGGTCCAGTTTAAAATGGAAGTATTTCTATAGGCAATGAAATTCAACATAGAGCTTAGAATATCAATAGCAGGAGGCTGTCTAAAAGCCCCATCACATCTAGGTCAAAACGCGCAGCTCCCGTCACTTCTCTGTCGTCGCTCCGACCGTCGCTTCCTGAAAACAGGAAGTAATAGGCCCATTCAGTCCGGTAGGAGAGAGCAGCAACCAGACTTTTTCTGGGGGGGGGTTGCGGCGCAATGAAGGCCAGAAGGGGTGGAAGACGCGCGAGAGGCAGATGACGTCATGTGAGCAGTCCGTGAGTGCCCAGTAATGAGCGTGCAGTAAATCGCTCATCGGATGGAGCTTTAAATGTCATCTTTGCCCCAAAGTGGCTCCGAATCAGTGCTGCATTGGTTATGTGATGCAGCCACCGATTCATTGTCACTGCAGGGCAAAGAGTTGGTGATGCACAGTGGAAAAGTTGGAGTCTTAACCTGACTTTTCCTGCCAAAGTGAGGTCAGCATGGCTCTTCTGCCATCTGTCTTTGCTCTGGCGCTGCACCAGGAGGTATTCCAGGCAGAAGACAACCTCCCATTGGTCAACAGAACCTGGGGGAGGGGGCAGACCCGGTGAGCTGAATGGCCACCAGAAGCCCCGCGCTGCCTCACTTCATCTAGATAACTCACCGCCACCTCATAGCAGCAATAATGCAGGTTTGGTGGCAGAGTGAGGTCAACTCAGCACCGTGAAGGCAGGCCCCAGGAAGAGATGAGTCTGCATTTTTCTCATAAGATGATTATCATCTCTTTAAGATGAGTAGAATAAAACACCAGTTTAAACCAAACCTCAATAACTAATGGCAGTTCCTGTTGATGCTGTAAGATTAATACTAATAATCGAATTGGTCTTGTCAACAGACTTCATGAGGATGGAAGATGTTATAAGCAATGCCTTGTCTTCAATCCTAAGCTCATCACATGGAAGCAAGCTCCACTAAAAGCAATAAAAATTCTTTTCAGGCAATATATTTAACTTCAGGGTGTAACTGTTGATTTAGCATTACTGAATATTTTTTTTAAAGGTTTCCCCCCCCCCCCGTATGCAATCCTTTCCCCACTTTTAATAACAATAGCATCTGGGAGCTTCATCTTTCAAAAATGATCATAGTTTTCTAATGACGCATGCTGAGGTATCTGCATAAAGTTTATTGCATAGGGCATTAATTTCTCAAAACAAAATGCAATATTTAAGTTAAGATTAAATAACTATAATTTTATTTTAAGAATCAAGCTGTTTATGTACCATGGGAAGAACTCCCAGGTTTGTTTCCATTTCCACTCTGTACCCTGGCTATGGCTAGGATGGGGAAGGTCATATTTGAAAATCCTGTTTATGGAGAGTCATAGGAAATGTAGGTATGGAAAAGCATCTGGCATTGATCGCTGGCACCAAGCTGCTAAATATTTGTGCTGGCATATCTGCCCCCCTTGGCATTGTAATATTGTGATTTGTTGTTCTGAGGATCAACACTCCTAAGAACTCAATCTTGTCATATTGTCAACTGGTTTCAAAGTCTGCCATGTCCACTTCAGAGGTGGAAAAACATTTTATATACCAGGAAGGCCTTAGCTAGACCTAAGGTTTATCCCAGGATCGTCCCGGGGTTGTACCTGCCTGCTCCCGGGATCCCCTGTGTGTCATTTACATGAAGAGGGATGACCCCGGGACGATCCCGGGATAAACCTTAGGTCTAGCTAAGGCCGAAGCGATGGCAGAGCTGACTTGAGAACTGAGTGAGGCTATATTTTGTTGTATCCTTTTCTTCTAGCAAATCTCTGCCTGAAATGGAAGGTTTCAAGCCTGAGCCCCTTCTAGGCCTCAGCTGCAGAGCATTAGAGGTACTCTGGAAGTACCCTACTCATGATGAGAGTCTTGCTCACGACATGCCCTTGACTCACAAGAAGTTCTCTTTTGAAAGCAGTGAATTCTTTGCTTGGCTGCAATCTTTAACAGTTGCTTTGGACAGTGACATCCCTGGGGCTAGGCAGTAGCTTCACACCCATGTCCGAATCAGAAGTGGAGCTCTCCACCTCTTGAGGACGTGGACCCAAGGTCTTAGCATCTTCTTGTTCAAACCCAGGTCCCCTGAAGTGGCCTCTTCCTGGGGGGAAGCATCCAGTTCAGGGGGCTCTGAATCATCCCCTCATGAGGATTCCTCTTGGGGAGCGGGCCTGACAGAAACTCTTCATATTTCTCCTAACCGATAAAGCAGCCATAGCAACACTTAGCAAATGCATTACCTGCCCCGCCCCCTCTTGCTCCATCCTTTCTCCTGCTTCCTTGTCTGAAATAAGTATGGAAGAACCAGTGATTTCTGGGCTTGCCTCAGTTCTCTGAAACTCACTTCTATGGTTGTTTTGGCTCACTCCTGTTTTTGTTTTCAACTTGTTTTTCAGTTTGCTCAAATGGGAAAAGTGCAAATTTCTGTGCATATTTTTCAAAAGTGCACATTAACCAAAGCATGGAAATGAAGTTTTTTTTTTTTTTTAAAGTGCATTTCAAAGTGCATTTGAACATGATCAATAACTCAGGAATTTCTGAACATTTGTCCCCCCCTGCACCCCAAAAAAAGGAAAGAAGGAAGGAAGGAAGGAAGGAAGGAAGGAAGGAAGGAAGGAAGGAAGGCAAGCAAGCAAGCAAGCAAGCAAGAACTGATCCTGCTTATATTTGCATTCAGGATTGTGAAAGGGACATGTTTCCATGATTTGTGAACCGAAATGAAATTCTTGAATGTTCCTCCTTCACCTTGCTCTGTTTGGTTGTACACGACAGCAGGAAAGAGACCATTTTGGTACGAAATCAAGGTCCTCCTGTCCACCTCTGCTAATCTTGTATGCCCTTTGAGCAGACATGGCAGCTAGCAGATGTATGTATAGCCTCTTTCTCCCACATTCAAATTTTTAAAATGTGGTATATTGGAATCCAATGTGAAAAGTGGCCAAGGATGGCAAAATCTTTTGCCCTTTACCTCAATCCACCAATGGATTAGTGAGAATTTTGTTTATATATGAACTAATCCAAATGTGCATTTTTCTTCATGAAGAGGATGGCAATGACTTGAGATTTAAAACAATCAAATGTTTGATTGTTTTAACACCTAATTTAACTTAAATTTTAAGTTAAATTTTGCTAAGTGTTGCTATGGCTGCTTTATCGGTTAGGAGAAATATGAAGAGTATTTTAACACCTAATTTAACTTAAATTTAAACTCTGCTGTTTTAACTTCATATTTTAACCTATATCAATTTTTGCTGTGTGGTTTTATCCTGGTCGTGCTTTTTATATTGTATTTTGTATTTGTGTTTTTAAATTGTTGGTTGTTTTATTATGCTCTTCATGGTTTTAATTTTTGTGAACCGCCCAGAGAGCTTCGGCTATTGGGCGGTATAGAAATTAAATAAATAAAATAAAATAAAAAAAGAAAAGAAAGAAAGAAAGAAAGTGAAACTGAGAGCATGGCTAGATGAGGGGGGTTGAGGGGGATGATCTTGCAATTTTATGGTCGTGAGATCGTCCCCTTTGTCTACACGCGGCGCGTGATGTCCCAGGAGGAAGAGGATGTGGCGCCCGCCTTTTTTTTTTAAAAGGAAAATGAGCGCACAAGTGCTCGAATGAAACTGAGTTGTTGTTTTTAAAAAAACAAATAAACCCACCTTGCACTCCCCCCACCCCACCCCCGATGGCATATATGACTTGCTCTTCTATTTGTACTGGGCTCTTTGCTCACGTGTATGGCACAAATGGGCGATGGCAAAGTGTCCAATCTATTATTGCACTTTACATGGGTATCTTGTACTTTATAAAAGATGTGCCTCTTGTGCTTCTAGATAGGGGTGTGCATGGACCCCCCGCTCCGCTTCACTTCCAGATCCGCGATTTTCGGATCGGGCCACTTCGCCCCGCCCCCGCTCCGCCCATTTCTGCTCCACTCCGCTCGGAGCTCTGGATCCGGATCGGAGCTCCGTTTTTCCCCCCCATAGGGTTGCATTGAAAGCTAAAAAAGTAAACAACTTTTTTTCTGTTCAAGTTAGAAACCTCACGTTTGGCACCATGACACCTCATGGGGGTATACACACGCACGCCAAGTTTCAAGCGAATCCCATCATCCCCTGATTTTTGGGGAATTTATGAAAATCGGGCACCCCATTCAGACCCCTTTCCATAGCTCCGTCAATTTGCATGTTAGAAACCTCAAACTCGCCACCATGACAGCTTATCCATGTGTCCACATGGACGCCCAGACTCAAGGCAGTCCCATCATCCCCTGATTTTTGGCGGGGCTCTAACCTCTAACGCACCACCCATAACCCTAAGTCACACCCCTTTCGATAGCTCCGTCAATTTGCATGTTAGAAACCTCAAACTCGGCACCATGATAGCTTATCCACGTGTCCACATGGATGCCAAGTTTCAAGGAAATCCCATCATCCCCTGATTTTTGGGGAATTTTTGAAAATCGGGCACCCCATTCACACCCCTTTCGATAGCTCCGTCAATTTGCACGTTAGGAACCTCAAACTCGCCACCATGAAAGCTTATCCAGGGATACATATGCACGCCAAGACTCAAGGCCGTCCCATCATCCCCTGATTTTGGGGGAATTTATGAAAATCCAACACCCATTCACACCCCTTTCCAATAGCTCCGTCAATTTGCACGTTAAAAAACCCCTCAAACTCACCACCATGACAGCTTATCCAGGGATACATACGCCGCACGCCGAGACTCAAGGCAGTCCCATCATCCCCTGTTTTTTGGCGGGGCTTAAACCTGCAGACCTCTCAATGGGGCCATTTCAAAGGAAATCCCAACATGCCATGAATTGGGGAGTATGAATTTTCTTCCACACTTGAAAAATGGATTTGGAACTTCCAAAACTCCAAGTGAGCACAGGAAGGACTTCTCCCCTGAGTCAAAGCCAGACACACACAACATCCCTGCAAGGCGGGCAGGGGAGGAAAGAGGGAAGGCAGGCAGGCAGGCAGCAGACATTTCTGGGGGCATAAGGAAGTGAGCCAAGGATAAGCCAGTAATGCATATAAAATGGAATAAATAAATAAATAAATAAATAAACGAAGGAGGGGTGGAATTAAAAGCAGCAGTGTTGCTGAATAAACAACAAGAAGAACTTTTTAAAAAAGGTTATATCTGTCTTTTACCAGTAATAGGGGGACGTGCCCGGGGGAGGGGGAAGCAGCTGCCAATTTGACTGGTCCTAGTAGTGACCAGTCTTTTAAGAAGCAACGCTGTCAGTTCAACTCATGAAAGGCATTGCTCCACCACTAAGAAGTAAAACGCTCACTTCAACTCATGATAGGCATCGCTCCACCACTAAGAGAAGTAGAACTGTCACTTCAACTCATGATAGGTATTGCTCCACTGGGTTACTCTCTTTGGAAGGCTCTGATGGCCTTCCAAGTACAGGAGAGAGTGGGGGCACGTCCACAATGAGATGCCCTAGGGGAGCTCATCCCCTTGCACCACATCTTTTCAGTTGTTCCCCAAAGTTAGGGTGGGTAGCAGTGCTGTGTTTCTATCTCTTATTCTTGGCTTAGTATATGATTTCAGGTTGTGTTTGTGCATTTGGTGGGGCTACTGTTTTAAAAAACACTGGGAAAAGTCCGTTCAGATTAAGAAAGAGAAATTTCCCAGAATCCCAAGTTACCCGTTTTGCCTATCCCCTCCTCCAACTTTGGGATCATGTGATCATGACCGGGAGTTGACTCTGCCCCATAGCAAACGAAAAGGTAATCTTTTTCCTTCCTTTACCCTACTTTTTAAAAAATTCTAGCGCGCGACCCGCACCACACAAAGAGCTGAGAGTAGTCTCAAAATGACCCCCATCCACGACTCTCTGAGCACAAGAATTTTCAGAACGATAGCTTAAAAAACAACCCAGTTATCCCCGATTCTTTTCTGCAATGCAATCCTATGGGCGAAAACCGCCGTTTGACCCGCACTGTCCCTGTTTGTAATGTTTGTTTACCCGATTTTTAAAAAAATATAGCACGCGACCCACACGACGTGGAGAGGTGAGAGTAGTCTCAAAATGACCCCCATCCACGACTGTCTAAGCACAAGAATTTTCAGAACGATAGCTTCAAAAGCAACCCAGTTATCTATGGGCGAAATGTTTTCAAGATGGCGATCGGAGCGCTCCGCGGAAAGAGAAGCGCTCCGAAAATGGGCACTTCTCTTCGCCTTGCTTCTAGGGGTCCGTGGTCCGCTTCTACTCTGCCTCTGGGCAAGGCGGAGCAGGCCAATTCGCTCCTGCTTCTGCGCTTCTAATCGGAGCGGAGCACATGCCTACTTCTAGATAGTATTATGACAGTAACATGAGACACTCACATACAAATGTGCTCAGTCTCACCAGAATTTATTCCATTCTTCTGCATTCTGTGGATCTGTGGATCTGGGAGAACTATCCAAACATTATCTTTAAAATAGTGACATTGATATATGACAAATCATCTTCCCCAAAGGACAGGCAACGAGACTGCTGGATTGTAAACCTTTTCCTGATTAAAGGGGAGCTTCTGAGCTACATCTTCCATCAGAAAAATAATAATGAAAGGCAAGGTCTGGACGTTATGTTATTTTCAGGAATAAAGTAAAATTAGATTTAGTTGGAATGCTTTTCACCAGTCTGCCCAGAGCACCACATTAAGGTGAAATCAATCAACCGCCAGTCAGTGCTTTCATATCATCCAAAATGTTGTTTATATATTCAGCTTGCAGCCGATCTAACATACCTTGGTTACATTTATCTAATTTCTCTCTCCCCCAAATATTTGGCAGAATTCCCCCCACCCCAGCCGTTTGCTTTCATTTTGCCATCGTTGGGCTCTACGAATTTCTATCACTGCTGCCTTTGTATTCTAGCCTTGAGGAACGCTGAAGGAAAGTCGATGAACCGTGGGTATTTTGAAAAAAACAAAAAAACAAAGTTGCTTGTGCGTAACATTTTCTTCCTTGGGTTGGGCATAGCAAATGAGCTGGCTGCTTCCATGACAAGTAGGTAAACTTAAAACAGTTAATGCTTTCATCAGGTGAGCATGCCTTTGAAATGCCTTTGATGTGGAGTGTATAAACACCCTGCCCGGGAGAATGTTGTTTTGTTTTCCAGACGGACCTTTCAGTTGCTGAGAGGAAGCGTGCCGCTGGGCCAGAGACCAGAAGTCAGGCCAATTTACTCTGAATTGGAAATGAAAACATGTCCACGTGCGCATGGGCCGCACAACAAACACATCAGAGGGGCAAATAGGACGCACTACAAAGTAAACAGAGATCACATCTGGGACTTATCACTGTTTTATGGTTAGATCAATCTGGAACGGTGCTCGAGATTACTTTCGCTCTCAGGGACTGAGAGGGGGAAACCGCTTTGACAAAACCTGTCAGAGGCTTTAATGATTGGGACTGTTAAGGACATTAGGCATGGCAAAGATCAAGAGGAAATGGGTGCAGTTGTTGCCGTTGGCCTCAGTCCAACCGTGTGTGCCGGCAGCAGCTGGGGATGGATGAACCTAGGCCAGCTATTTGGCATAGAGGGGAATAGGGGAGCCAACTCCAAGCTTCCTGTCCCAAATAGCCAATCAGCAGCACTGCCGTTTATCTGTGCACGGCTGCTTGACCGTGTGTACAGACTTTGTGCACAGCACAAATGTCTGCATATGACTCTCCATCCTGCTAGGTATACAGCAACTGCTAGCTATACATGCGCTGAATCATCGAAGCCAGTTTCAATGCATTTATAACCTCTAGATCAGAGGTGGGGAACCCCTTTCAGCCCAAAGGCCAAATTCAATTTTGGGGAAGCCCTGGAGGCTGCATTCTGGTAATGGGTGGGGCCAAAGGCAAAGGGGAGGCCCCCAAAATACAAAAATAATAATAATACCAGCATAGTATAGCTTAAGGCTCTTGCTGGCAGTGACTAAACCTTAGCAGAAGGGAAAAACTGAACAAACAACCTGTGGTGTGTGTGGGGGGGGAAGAGGCGAGGCCATGTGGGGAGGGGATGTCAGGGTGAGTCTTCTTGAGAAAGTGGGAGGTGCCAACTGCCAGAGGAGGTTATCTGAAGATACAGACTGAGATGTCACCGATCTGTGGGTGACACCCAACTCTGTCTCTCCTTTTCATCAAACCCAGGTAAGGCAGTGGGTGTTCTGAATCAGTGCCTGAGTGTAGCAATGGACTGGATGAAGGCCGATAAACTTAGATTCAATCCACATAAGATGGAGGTGCTGTTAGGGGGTACTTCCTCTGCCCAGATGAGTGTAGTGAATGGTGAGCTCCCTCGGAGCTCACCTCACATGCTCACCAAGTGCTGTCTGGCCGGCCCTCCTCTGGCCGAGCTGGCCAGACAAGTGCTCAGCATTGCATGCTTCTGAGGCCTCCAGAAAGTGCACAATTCCCACGGCACACCATTAGTGTGCCAGGAAATTGCACACTTTCTGGAGGCCTTGGACATGCATGTTCCCTCCCTTCCCATGTGCTCATCTGAGCCTGAAAGGGCCTCTTAACACTTGCGTTTAAGAGGCCCTTTCAGGCCTCGATGGATGTGGAGGGGGAGGAGAAGGGGGAAGAGGGCAGAGAGACGTGGGAAAGCACATTTTCTGGGCCTCCAGAAAGTGCGCAGATTCCAGAGGCCTGGAAAGAATTATTTCCTGCCACACCGGACCCATCAGTGCCTGAAAGGGCCTCAACATTTGCGTTAAGAGGCCCTTTCTGGCCTTGATGGGTGTGGGGGGTGGGGCGAGGAGGAGAAGTGCTTTTCCCTGATACTCTACTGGCAACAACCAGGAAAACTGTTCTCCTCCCCCTATGCCCATTGTTAATCATTAACAATAAGGTACCAATGGGTGTGGGGAGAGTCTTAGGGTGGGGCAGGGATGCCATTGGCGGGGTAGGAAGGAGTACTGCAATTTCCAATGCCCAATATGGGGCTGTTTTTGAAAACGGTTTGGAAACTTCAGCTGGTCCAAAATAATATAGTGAGATTATCAACAGCATGAAGTTGTTGTGATCATATCATGCCAATTCTTCATTATCTTCATTGGATACCCGTCCATTTCTGGGCCCAATTCAGAGTGCTGCTATTAACCTACAAAGCCCTAAATGGCGCCATTACTGCAGCGGTGGACATTGTGCACTTTCCAGAGGCTCCAGAAAGCGTGGCTTTGTTCTAAATGAAGAAAGTATGATAAGAATTTTTTTTTTACCACTCTTTGAAGTGCTCCAATAGCTGGTGAACTTCCAGAATCCTGCTATATCAAGGTTATACCACAGCACCATCTAGTGGCTGTATAAATGAAACCTATAGAGCTTGCCAAGAAAGAAAACCCCTGGGGAAAAAACATGTGTAAAGGAATAGGTCTTAATCTCTCAAGGAATCCGGAAACAGCAGCCCTGGTAAGGGTGCAGCATTTTAGCCTTGTGTAGAGAATCCCAATGACTATGGCTATTGAATCAAGTTTGTTATTTGCTGAAATTCATCTTTTTTCAAAATTTCAGCTCTGGTGTGATAAGGGAAGTTTTCTTTCCTTCATCGCCTCATGACTTGGACACCAGTCATGCACTCCATCCTTGCTTGTTCATCATGGATAGAATAAATGAATAGACAAATTTCTTACGGGGTTTATCTCCTAGGGAGAACCAGGGTGATTGCGGCTCCAAATAAGTACTATAACATCTCCAGCCACTATCTACTATATGTAATAAAGGGAGTGGTGGTGGATGGACCCTAAGATCAGCTTCCCACCCCCACACACTTGGTACAGAATTTGAGGCCAAATAACACTATTCTATGGTTTGTTTATTTATTACATTTATATCTCGCCTTTCCTCCAAGGAGCCCAAGGTGGCATACATGATCCTCCTCCTCTTCATTTTATCCTTACAACAACCCTGTGAGTTGGGCTGGTAAGTAACTGGCCCAAAGTCATTCAGTGAACTTCATGGCTGAATGGGGTCTCCTCAGTCTTAGTTCAACACTCTAACCACTACACCACACTAGCTCTAAGGTGACTCTAAACAGACTGGGGGGGGGGGGAAATGTAATCTTGGCCATATTACTCCTAACAGTAATTTACTTATTTATAATATTTATAATTTCTTCAAGTGATTTACACTATACAACAAGATAACAAATTACACAACTTAATGTATCTTAATTCTATCATTTTCATTACTGTCTTCTGCTCTCTTCCTTAAACAGGACATTGTGTTACTTTGTTTAAAAAGTGAGGTTTATATAAGTAATGGCAATAAATTCCTGAATAATTATGTTGCAGTCATCAAAGTCCTCATTGAACAGTTGGTAACACCACACTTAGTGGTGGTGGTTGCTGGAGGCGCTGAGGGAATGTTGATATAAAAAGCAATATATTTGATAGTGGAATAATTTGGTGACAAATATTCCTAACTGCACAAGATTATGCATGCACAATTCAATATTCATCATAATTTTGTGACCTTCAGTTAAAATGTATTCATAACTGAACGAAAAGGTGCCAGCCAACCAAATATTTTAAAGGAAATAAGAAATAATGTATGGACTGGATACATAGGTTCTTTGTAACTCTAGTAGCTACTAAAACATAAGCAGCCATGTGTGTCTGGCAAAAGGGTAAGGGTAAGTGAGAGAATACAATGAAATGTTAAATTAGCCTGTATGGGGTTAGTAAGGACAGAGGATAAATTTTATTTAAAGAAAGTAACATTGTACCTCATGCCAAACTGAGGTAATTTCCTTCCCTTTTCTATATAGCCTAGGTTCCCAGATTTACAATTTTAATGGTGCTTGCCAGAGCTCACCTGAAGAAAGCATTATTCAAATAAAATCTAAAGGAAATATTTTTGTACAGGGCCTAGACCCATAAAGAAATACTACTGTGTGCTCACTCCCCCTCCAGTAAATTTATACTACTAATTGCACCCATAAATAGACCAATGTTGCCATAGTGCAGAGTGAAGATTCTGGGATCATTAAACACTCCACACTCAGTCCTTTATGGAAGAACGTTTGGAGCTATGCTACTTATTGTTTCTCACTGTGTGTGTGTGTGTGTGTGTGTGTGTGTGTGATTTATACAACCATTTTGTGTAGGAAAGTGTAGGTTTTCTAAATGCTCCAAGAAGGCAAATAAATCTTTACATGTTGCATAGAAATTCCATCAGAGGCTGCTTCTCAATATCAGCTAGTAAAAATGTAGGGACACACGCACCCCTACTTGGTCACTGCTCAGTGACTACAGATTATCTGCTGCCTCACCTCACCAGACATGTTAGGACAGTTAAATGCAAAATAGATCTTGGTGTTGCCACTGTTCCAGGACCCTCCCTGAAATTTCAGCTTTCATAGAAGAAGAAGAAGAAGAAGAAGAAGAAGAAGAAG
Organism: Elgaria multicarinata webbii; assembly: GCF_023053635.1. NCBI lineage: Eukaryota > Metazoa > Chordata > Lepidosauria > Squamata > Anguidae > Elgaria > Elgaria multicarinata. The sequence goes on along the minus strand of NC_086172.1, from coordinate 133,218,816 downwards.
AAGAAGAAGAAGAAGAAGAAGAAGAAGAAGAAGAAGAAGAAGAAGTCTCTGCCTCTTTTACTTGCAGACATAAAGGAGGAAAATGTGCAGGGCGTATTCCACCAAATTATCAATGAAGGCTGTCCAATAGTTGAACAGCAACCGTGGGAACAGAATGCTGGATTAGATGAGGCCCTTGATCCCTTCCTGTGTTTTTATTGACTCACAGGGTGCCAATAATGGAACCCTTTCCTTCCTTTATTTTGCATCCTTGGTTTTACTTCATGCTCTGGTCCATCCAACTATATCTAAAGACTTGAAATGTACACTATTTGAAATTAAGGGATTTGTTTCTGTTTGTTTTGAACAGAAATGAAGGTGGAAATGACTATAGCACTATCAGCCAAATATATAGTATATAAACTGTGAGCAACATATAAGTGATTTCTCAAGGGTTAGCCATAAATTCACAGTGCTAAAAAGAGAAAAAAAGTGTGTGTGTGTGTGTGTGTGTGTGTGTGTGTGTGTGTGTGTGTGTTTAACCTCCTGTTCCATTCCATTGGTTTTGCTTGCCAATGACACGTTTGCACAACTGGCTATAGTGGAGAAATTATGTTGGTAGGACAGAAATCCTCTTTACCTGTGACCAAAGGGAGAGGGGGAGTGTTATAAAACATACTGAAGAGATCAGCCATATGGTTGCATACATTTTTATTTTTTTTTACTTGGGAAAACCCACAAAACCTCTTCTATATTCAAATAGTCAGCTCAGGGCTCGGGAGGCTTCAAGTGCAGAAAGAAAAAGTAATGACAAAGTACAGTGTAGACTAGATGGGCAAACAACCTTAATGTTTCTTGAATCTGATCGGTTGCTGTAATGCATCTGGCATTTGAGTTAGGGTTAATTCTGTTCTTCATTTTGCAAGATAGGTCCACACTATATATTCAGATTCAAAAGACTATCTTATACTGCACTTCACCAAATATGTAAACCAAAGGTTTATTTCTTTAGATGCCTTGTTTGCCTTCATGTTGCTGAAATGGTAATGAAAAACATGTATTCGGAAAATATTCATCGTCATCATCACCCTCATAATCTCGTACTTTACTTTATTTTGCATTATCAGTGTTCTGAATACTGTGAATATCACAACCATGATGTGTTCCTTGGAGAGAATGCTGTTGATGCAAAATAAAATAACAGTAAAAGTAATAGTAATAGTAGAAGCAGAAGAGGCAGGAAATTCCAATGGCCTGAGGGATTGCTGCTTTGAAAAGGCCCACATATTAAAAGCATACTGTACATGGAAAGCCAATATGCCAAATAAAAGCTTTCCTCGTCATATCTTGGTATACACAGGTACAGAGATTTTAACATAAGAGGAGTTGCAAACAACCTTTACCTATGTGTACATTGAGATGAAACAATCCCATGAGAGGACTGTACCACCACATCTGAATTGTTTTCACTCAATAGCAGTACTTTATATAGTAGTAAAGTTATGTTTACATTTTCTATTCATCTTCTTAGATGCACAAAACAGTGATTTCCTGTTTGCACAAAATAAGGAAGTGTTTATCCCATGCAGCTGTTTATGAGTCCAAATGCGCCCTTGCTGATACTCCTTGCTGATACATTGTTTCCAAGTGACACCCTGTTTGATTGTTGGTTAAACTTTTCAAAAATATACTTATTTAAAAAGGGGAGCATTTTTTTCTTCCATTAATTATTGTGATAGCATATTTCACCTGAACACCTAAATTTCAGTGGATGGGATTAATGGTGGATAGGATTTCATCTTTATTTATAATACTTTCATACTGCTTAGGGTACAAACCTATGGGATCCTAGCCTTCTAAATGGAAGCCTCCAACCTCGGAGGCTGCTGTGTATCTTGTGCCCTGCTGGGCAGCTGCTGGCAGGACAGGAGAAGTGACAGAGGTCATTTTCACCTCTCTGTCCTCCTTTTTTTAAATTCTCCCTCTTCTAGATTGGGTGCTGAGCCTGTCTAAAGAGGTCATGCTGCCGGGTGGGGCTGGGGCCAGAGGCTACATGATCCAGTGGATCTGGTCCTCTCCTCTCTCCTCCCTTCCCCCTGCACCCCAGAAAACCTCCCTTTGGGCCTTCACAAGGTCATCCAAGGTCACTTTTCTGACATCAGGGAAGGGAAGGGGGATCAGAAAGCAGAGGGGGAGGGGGGACTTTCTCCCAGGGACAATAGCATTACTCTCTTAATATATTAAAATTTCTAAACTGTTCACATTGAAATGCAACACAGCAATTTAAAAAGAAGAAAATAATAATATAAATAAAATGTTAAATAAAAAATATATCACAATACCATAACAATAAAACAGAATAGTGACAGAGTCGCTAAGCAAGACAGTTTGGGTTTTGTTGTTGTGTTGTCCAAAGTTCTTTTAATAACAAGGACAAGAGCTCCTCACTCAGCCTGCAAGCACTCAGCAGGTCACAGCACTGGAAATCCCCAAGGAAGGAAATCTGGTTAAGTCCCCTAGGGGGTTAAGTCCTCCAGTATAAGAGGCAATAAGCTCCAGTATCAGAAGGAGACTATATATGTCAGTTGCTGGGGAACATGGGTGGGAGCATGCTGTTGCACCGTGTCCTGCTTGTGGGTCCGTGGTTGATGGCCACTGTGTGAACAGAGTGCTGGACTAGATGGACCTTTGGTCTGATCCACCATGGCTCTTTTTATGTTCATATGTTTTTGAAGAGGCACAAGCAGCCAGAGAGGCTGCAAGGACAGAATGGGGGGAAATTGTAAAAGGAAAAGCAGACACACCACCAACCTCCTGGCCACCTCCAGTGAGGTAAGCACTGAAACTCTGCACACTGAGAAATTTCTCCAAAATGTGCAACCCTTCCCAAAATTTGTGGATGCAATTTCTTTTCACCCCAATGAATGGTCAAAAATAGATAGAAACATTTGGCACAGTGCTAGTGAGGGTAGCCACCTTCCCTCAAGTGTCCTTGAGATTGCTGGGTGAAGACAATGTTGTTCTCCTGAGCTTTCACTAGTTAATGCTACTCTGTTTTTATCATTGATCCGGAGTTTTAAAATATGTTTTAAGTTTTTGTATTTTTATGTATATTTTTACTGTACATTACCACACAAGCGCTCACTGAGTGGAGGAATGATCCCCCAAAATTCAAAATAAATAATTGCCAAAGCCACAAACAATCTATTCACTGTACACTCACATTGAGATTTGTTCATACAATATTTTCCTATACTTCAAGCATGATGTTATTTACGGAATTACTTTTTGTTGTTGTGACATATTTGGGCTGCAGTTTGTTATGTGATATGGTTTTGATTAGTGTAAAACATGCCACAGCAAATGTATATTTTCCCATGAAACTCCTTAAAAACCAGACTGGAAAAAGCTTATGGTTATCCAAGAGGAGATTTCATATACATTTACATGGTCATTAGAGCCCATCTCAACTTATCTTGCTCATTTCTTGTAAGATTCTTTTTAGCATGGGTTTGAGCTACCAGGGGGCCTTCAATCCTGTCTTGTGGATATGGAGCTCTCCAGGTTCCAGGAAATTTAATTCAAATTGAAAGCTCTCAGCTGCTCGCAGCAGGTGCTTGGCTCCTTTGTGGTTCCTTTATTTCATCCTGCTTTTGGCTTTCTTTTCATCAGATGATGGAAGCCAGGTTATAGATGAACAGAAATCCACACACTGACTAAACTGAGTAAATAACTCAATGGCAGATCTTCATGGGTTGCTAGGAGGCTAGAGGAAGTGATGAAATTGATTCCACAAGCACCACTTCCTCCAGCTCAAAGATTCAGCAGTTTCAATGTATATAGGAAGAGCTATATTTTGCAAGTCAGATGTATGCAGAATTTGGCGCACAGTAAAGACAGGAACATAGGAAGCTGCCGGATACTGAGTCAGACCCTTGGCCTTCTGCAATGTAACTTTCCTTTTTAGGCAGGCATTTGGGGTATATGTGTTTTAAGCTCTTTTAATGAATTGCTTTCACTTGCTGGAAGCTGTCTGGATAAAATTGGTTTCAGTAGCAGTTTTCATTCTCAGTCTTTTTGTTCTGCTGGTTTTGGGGGTGTTGGTAGGATGATTTTTTTTACTGTTGTATTAAAACAGTTTTAAGCTATTTTGAGCGGATGCTGAGACTTCAGACCTCCTGCCTAGCCAAATCCAGTGCCCAATGGCGTGCAATAATCTTGCTCTTCATTGACTTCATGCATATGCGTTGCACTTTTCAAAACTAACTAAATAGAATTTGCTCTGTAAGACTCAATTTCGAAAGCACACATACTCCTGTATTTGTGGGGTGCACCTGCTGTCCAAACAGAGATTTTTTTATTATTATTATTATTATTTATTTATATAGCACCATCAATGTACATGGTGCTGTACAGAGTAAAACAGTAAATAGCAAGACCCTGCCGCATAGGCTTGGGTTTTTGGTTTTTGTTTATTAAAAGGTATAAAAATTGTAAATTAAGGCATGTCTCTCTGATTTTTTATATTTATGAGGGAAGAGAGGGAAAGAGAGCTAGTGCTGGGGTGTGTGAGAGAAAAATTGTCACAAGAAGGGGAAAAAAAAGAAGAGCCAGGGGAAGAAGAAGAAGAAGAACATGGAGGAGTAGAAGTAGGCCTTGTGTAACAATAAGCGAAGTGCTTCATTTCCAAGGAGCCCACTGCCACTTATTTATTTATTTATTTTATTGACAATATTTATATACTGCTCCACACCCAAAATTTTGGAACGGTGAACAGAAGAAAGAATGAGAGCATAAAAACACCACATTAAAATAATTGCTATTTTAAAAAAGAGACAGAGTTCTGATGAAACCAAATTCTGATAAAACCACAGCTGGTCACTCAAGAAAGGCTTCCTGAAATAACATTTTTTCAGGAGGCATTGGAAGCAACACAACGCTGGCTCTTTTTCTGGTGGATTCCAATCGAGGCATAGGTCCGCATGGAACCACTAGGAGTATGGCCCAGTTGGTTGCCCAAGGGCACACAAAAGCTTGGAGCTGGTCCTGAATACAGCAACGGAGTGGGTGTGGGTAGCTCCTGAGGGAGGAGAGTATGTGGAAGTCCTGTTCTGCCAGCTGTGTCTGTTCTACGGACACAATAAGGAAGTTCAATTCAACCCTATGTATGGTAGCATGAATGTCAGTATAAGTACATTGATGAAGAAGTGGATACATTCAGGGTAAACTAGACAGGATGTTAAATTTGTATACTTATTTATTTATTTATTTATTTACAATATTTATATACCGCTCCCCATTGAAAATTTCAGAGTGGTGTACAAGATAAAATAAAATAAAAACAGAATAAACACTTTAAAATAGATTTTAAAAGAAGTAAATGCATCTCTCTCTCTCTCCCTTTAATGCAAATTAAAATAGCAGACCCACGGTGAGATTTTCTCCCAAAGGCAAATAGTAGCTGTAGAGGAGTGGTTCTTATCACTTCTTTAAAGGAGGCTAAGAGGAGACATGATAGGGGTGTACAAAATTATGCATGGTGTGGTGAATGTGGATAGGGAGACATTTTCCTCCTTTTCTCAAAATATTAGAATCAGGGTCATCTCACGAAGCTGATTTGTGGGAGATTCAGGACAGATAAAAGGAAATACTTCTTCACACAATGAATAGTTGAATTATTGAATTCACTACCACAAGATGCAGTGATGGCCACCAATTTGGATGTATTTAAAAGTGGGTTGGATACATTCCGGGAGTAGAAGGCTATCAATGGCTACTAGTCCTGATAGCTATGTGTTACCTCCAGTAGCAGAGGCAGTAAGCCTATATACACCAGTTGCTGGGGAACATGGGTGGATGCTGTTGCTAGTCATCAGCTGTTTGGCCACTGTGTGAACAGAAAGCTGAACTAGATGGACCCATGATCTGACTCAGCATGGCTGCTGTTATGATCTTATGTTATCTGTTCTGTTTTGTTAAATTCACATTAAAAGGGAAATCATCATCATCATCATCATCAACATCATCATCTTACGTTATCAGAATTGCAGGAGGAGAGCAAAGGACAAAACTCCCCTCACTGCCTGCTGCAATCTGAATATTCCCAGGATGACTACTTGCATTTTTAGAAATCCACATACTCAAGCAGAAATCCTATGCACTCTTTTCTGGGAGTGTCATCGAACACACTGAGACTTACCCCCAAGTAGACAAGCATCGCATTGAACACCATGGGATTTACTGCTGAACAAACATACATTGGACTACACCATCAAGTTGTGTTCTTCCTGCATTGAATCAGGACTGATTCTCATGCCGCTTATTCTGAGGTGGGGCAAATTTAATGGAACGTCTGCCTGTATAGGGCCTGTTAGAATGTACAAGAACACTATTCCAAAGGATGAGTGTAGAAGACATTCTTAGGGAATTATACTCAGGAAAGGCATGTAAAATGCCATGGAAGAATGCCACTGCATGTGCCTCTGGTTTCTCTTCTTCCAGATATACACTGAAATGGAGCTGTGTATCTGCTTCCCGGTATGTATAACAGAAAGGAAACCGGGAAATAGAAGAAATGGACTATTCTCACATTATGGCCTTCAGTATATTGATTGATTCTGGCCACCCCTTTGAATCTTGTGGATCCAGTTAGGGAACAGTTCAGAATAATAATAACACTCCAGGGTGTCTCAGAGAAAAGAAAAAATTGAGATGAGCCTTGCATCATTTAAAGCAAAGAAAAACTTTCTACATTCAGTATTTAACTTTATTGACCGAGAGAGAGAGAGAGAAAGAGAGAGAGAGAACATTTTGAGTGGCTTTGGCTTCATAGTGCTAAGAGTAATAATAAAATAGAGAGGGGGAAGAAACACAAATTGTTTATGCCAGTAAAATAAATGATAACAGCTTGTAGAAATAACAGAGCAGGGATGAGCAAAAAAGAAAGGGAAAAGGTGATCCTTTCTTCCAGTTGTAACCACTCTGTGATTTCCTAAACCATTTTCAAGAGCTCTGATATATGAATACATAACCTTGTCCATTAGCTAAAAACAAGTCATAAACATGACAGTTTGGCTGAACATTCTGGGAAATTTAATTCAGATAAACGAAACAGGCATAGCATCATTGAAATCAAAGGAACTAAACAGCAGAACTGGTTTAATAAGAGATTAGTGTCTAAGAAGCATTTGTAGGGACACACAGGTTGCCAGTAATTGTCCAGCTAACCTATTCACTCAAACATCTTAAAGTTCTTACTAAATGTTTTTAGGAATGTGAGGGCTCCATGACTGCAAGAGTCTGGAAACAAATTTGACAGATTTACTAGCTTAAGCTCTGAATTGTGGGCTGTTTAGGTTTCTAAAGTTCAGTTGCTTTTGGTAAGCAAAGTGGAACAGAACAATAAACTATAAACTGCTCATATAAAATTATTATTGTGTCTCTGTGGTTTTTTTAATATCTTTTTGAAATGAACACAATATTCTTTTATCTCAAAAAAGGAGGAGCCATTATATGAGTATAATCCAAAACCGTGTTATATGAAATGTTATAGTGACAAAGAATCTAAAGAAGAATCAAGAAGTGAGAAAACCTCAGCAGATGCTAGGAAACTGTTTATTATAGAAGGGGTGGGGAAATGCTGTAGCCCAAAATGTTTTGAGTTAAATCTCCTTTTCAGGACAACTTAATTTATTCATTTCTGTCACTGTTGTCCTTATATAGTGACAGGCATTAATAAATTAAGTGCCTGTGAGATAAGGTTATTTAAAAAGAACAGCAACCCAGGAAAAAACTGTTTCCTGGGACCTGCCATGTACTTTGCTTTTCTGTTTTCTCTATTCACTGGTATTACCATCCATTTTTTTTCTTCCTACTGTAAGAAACAAACAAACACATTGTGGCCTAAGCTTTTATAGACCAAAGTCCTCTTTGTAGATTTGTGCATTGTAGCCAGGAGAAGCCGCGCACGGGGCACAGAGCTCCATAGGAGCACTGGGCCCATCGGAGCTGGGGGGGGGGGATCGGGAGGGGAGTAATCACAGCTGGGGTGGGGAGATCGGAACTGGGAGAGAGATGGGGGGAAGAGATTGGAGCCGGGGGGACAGAAATCAGAGCCAGGGGGGGAATCAGAGCCAGGGGGAGTGCGGAACCCTTTTTTAAAAAAACACCAACCCTTACCTTAATCGCTGGTGCACTCCTGCGCATCCGTCCCCTTTAAAAACTAAACTAAAATGGCAGACGCGACAGGGCTTCCGTGCAGCCCGTCGCGTGTGATGTGTGGAAAGGAGTGACAGTCCGTGCTACTTCTAGCATAGGCTGGCCCCTCCTCCTGCACAGATTTGCAGGTAGGTCTAGCAAGGCCCACAGTCTCTGGCATCTTGGGTTACATGGATGCTAGGCAGCAGGCTGGGGAAGTCCATGGATTTATACAAGGCTGCTCATATAAGAAGTCTAAAGGAGTTATCCAAGGTGCTTTTGACTGGTTCTGACTGAAACTTGGAACAGATTTACTGCCCCACTGACACTGAAGCCACCAGCCTCCACTGGCTCATAAACACCTAAACAGTGAAAAAGTCACTCTCAGTCTTAGTTTGGTCTAAAAGTGAAAATAGCCACACAGTCTAAAATGTAGTGTAATTTGTTTATACATATATACATACTTTGCCCTGAAAACATGCCTCAGGATGCAATAAATGTATGCAGAAAACCACACTTAGGCATATATTCTGGCATTAGCTAGACCTAAGGATTATCCCAGGCAAATGGAGGGGTCATCCCTGCCTGCTCCCGGGATCTCCTGTGTGTCAATTGGATGCACAGGGATGATCCTGGGATGATCCCGGGATATAGGCCTGGTCTAGCCATGGGCTCTGTCTCCACCTTATCTGTGTTCAGGCATTGGATAACTGTGCATACCAGGAACATGAACTCAGAACATGTGGGCTAGCCCTGCTCCCAGACACCAATATGTGGCCTGGGCTGGCCATGCGTCATGGATGATAATTTTTTTCTTTTTTTAAAAAAAAGAAAAGTTAAAAAGAAAACAGGAGACAAAAAGGAAACGAAAAGAAACAAAAACAAAAACCCTAAATCATAAATGTGCTGTATTCCTTCATTTGTTGTTACAATGTCCATATATTCAGAGCTGAAACAGGCATACATTGTTGTACATTCAGTTGTGATGCATATGAATGGATCTCCCCCTCCTCATGGATGATACGTGCTTGCCATCAGCCTCCCCATGGTTCCTGCCCCTAAATGGGGAACTCAATGCACTTACTATCATATCTGCATAGGCCTGCTTCAGATCGCTGCAACCAGGGCAGTGTGTGTACTGGCATCTAGGTGGCGGAACTAGCCTGCATGTTCTGGACAGCCCCTTCATGCATTTGGTATCCATGGGCTCCTTAGTTCTATACTGGAATTATAGTTCTGATAATCTTCAGGAACAATTTGTGTGTTCAAACGTGGGTGGCTGTGGATCTCATCTGTGACTGGGATCAGGAATGGACATTGGAGCTGTGGAGGCTTACTTCCCCCTTGAGATGCTCAACATGGGAATAAAGAAAGAATCAGTTTGATTTTTTTATTAGACAAACTCTTTACTTAAGTGAACAAAGCAAATGGAAGGGTATGCTTACATTCCACAAAAATGTAAGCATATTCCCCATAGTTCTGAGTGAATGAACTAGCAGCAGCCAGTAGTCCTTTGGTAGCTATTGCCTTCTTCTTGACCCTGTTTGTAGGCTAAAATTGCAGGAGGACAAAACGTTTCTTTTCACTGCAAGTGTCTTGAAGTTTGAAAACTGCACATCTGTGAGAGCAGACTTTTGAGCACCTTTGAATACAGACCTCCGCCTCCCCGCATAGCAGCTGTCTTCGTTTACATCTGAGCTTCTTGAACTGTCTAAAAACTACAGAAAACCATAAAAGCAGCATTGCTGGATGAGATAAAAGGTCTTTCTCATCCAACACCCTTTTCCCCACAGTAGCCAACCAGATGCTTACAGGAAGTCCACATGAAAGATATGAAGACAGTTGCCTTCTCCCACTGTTGATCTCCATCAATTGGTAATCAGAGGCATGTTGCCTCTGATCCTGGAAGTAATATATAGCCTCCATGGTGGAGAGCCTTCTCCTCCTTAAATTTGTCCAAACCCTTGAAACGTCATCTAAGTTCATTGCCATTGCCACATCTTGTAGTGGCAAATTCCATAGTTTAACCATGTGCTGTATGAAGAAGTACTTCCTTTTGTCCTTCCTGAATCTCCCTCCACTTAGCTTCATGGGATGACCCCCGGATTCTAGAATTATGAGAGATCACAGGGGGGGGGGGGAGAGAAATCAGGGGCAGGGGGGAGTGGGGAAGGTTTTTGTTTTTTAAAAAAAGCCTACCTTTATCGTTGGTGTGCTCCTGCACACATGTCCCCTTTAAACTAAAAAAAATGGCAGACGCGACGGATACTTCCTGCAGCCCGTCACGTCTTACGTGTAAACAGGGGCAATGGCCTGCGCTACTTTTAGCGCGGGCTGGCTCCTCCTCCCACAAGGATTTGCAGGTAGGTCTAGCAAGGCCCTGTGTGTGCTTACATGAATGGAATCATACTTAGCTGGTTTACTGTCAATGATAGAACGTTATTTATTTATTTATTTATTTATTTATTCATCACATTTCTATACCGCCCAATAGCCTAAGCTCTCATTATGATTAACTTCACTAGCAGAATGCATTTTTTCAGTTAAGTTCCCCTTCTTTTCTCTCCCTTCAGTGGAGAGTCTTCATCCTAATGAATATAACAAATATGTCACAGAAATATGAATGTGAACTATACTTCAGCAGCCTGCCCCTCAATGTTACAAAACAAAGCATCTGTCTTCAGTTATTTTCAAAGTCCAAAATATGGCGGGGAAGAGGCTGAATATGCACAGTCACTTACTACCAATTGCTTGAGTTTGTTCTCTTTGTTTGTTTGTTTGTTTAAAAGGCTTTTAGCACAAAGGGGAGAAATTTGGCTTTAAAATGTGGTCCTATTTCAGTGCCTTCATCCCTATCTATTGTAAGAAAGAAATATGGGCACATACATGGATAGCTGGATCAGTAAAAATGGGAGGTGACTTTGCTGCAAATGTTCTTGCTGTGATCATACTCTGGGTTGATGGGCGCAACTTAGATTATGAGCTTTCCTACACAAAACTGTCAATTAGCCATTAATCTGCTGCATCTATTTTTGGTTTCATTGCAGAAGTGAGATCCGAGCACCACGTGAGCACATTTCCTCCCCTGCTTTTCCACTACATAACCTCTAGGTGGCACTGTGGTATAGCAGGATAGCACAAATACACATGAGGAAATCACACATTCTTTAGCTTTCACAATTAAATGTTGCATTTTCCTTGCTCAAAAGAAAAATTAGCTGAAAGTACTGATTAGACACAGAAGTGAAACTGAAAGGTCACAAGGTCATCTGAAGAGCTCATAAACAGCCATTAGCAAGGAACGATGAGTGCATGATAAATGCCTCATGTAGAAAACTCCTACCTAGCAAATCATAAACAGAGTAAATATTTAAAAATATCTGAGTCAGAATGGGCATCATTTTTAAAAAGTTTTGAAAGTGTTATCTTAATAAACATATTCCAAATTTACCTTGTCATATACAAAGAATTGGAGTCTACTGGGCTAAGAGATTATTTTTAAAAAGGATGATAAGCTCACATCTGGACTTCAAATTATGGATAATTTATTGCAGACCTACAGACCTGAGGGAGAATGTGAGTAAGGCATTCTGCAATTAATCAGGACTTGTCTCATGCAGGAATTTCTCACTCTGATGTTAAAAAGAGAACACAGGCCAAAGTAATCCATTTCTAATATCTGGATATTAATATTCCTAGATTCTATTTCTTTGTACCAAAGAAGGACAAACATTGGCTTCAGTCCAGAGAATCATGGCTGCAGCATGCCTGCGGAGATGCCGGTGGTTCTTGTAGAGCAAAATTGCTTTGTGCCTAAACCAGGCCCGGATGGCAGACCACCTGAGAAGCTTCTGCACATTGGTCTGAACTCTTTGGAATATGAACACAACAAATGCACACACTTTACGTTGGAAAGCAAAAGCATCTCATGGCTCCGTCAGCAATCAGCCAATGAAATCCCTCACAGCACAGATCCTTTGAGAGGAGGAAACTGTGGCCGATAAATGACTCATGTAGAAAAGCCCAAACACACAACAATGCTAGGATTGGGATACACTGGACAGAGAGCTAGTAATGAATTCAAAATCATACAGTAGACACTTTGTGGAGAACATGGGATAAACATTTAATTAATTCTTAAAACTGTAGGGAACTAAACCATAATAAACAAAAATATAGCCTTGACAGACATCTAAGAGAGCTTCCAGAATCATGTGTGACGATATTACATTCTGGTTTTCTTCGGTGGTTCAAACTTCGTCATCCAAATCAGGAAAAGGAAAATATTCCAAGGAGTTGTGTTTTTTGAATTGGGTCTCCTTTCTGTTAAGTCTATCAACTCCTAAACAATTCCTTCTCCTATGAGCTTACTCCCGGAGAGCTTCCAAAGCCAAAGCTCACACGGCAACTCCCTCAGGAACGCACTTCACACAAAACACTTGTATGCAAACCACTTTGCTATTTCCGGTGGGAGAGAGGCAAAATAGGCTCTATTACTCATCTCCTTTTGAACTGAGAATATGTTTTATTTTTATTCTTAAAAACAGATTGGTGCAAAGTTCACACCAGTCCTTGCCCATGATTCTCTGAGGTTGCAATGGTTTCAGACTGGAATGTGTGATCCAGTGATTCTGTATTTGAGAAATGTTCATGAAAAAAAAAGGCGTACATTTGAAAAATACACATAAATCAGCTTTACTCAAAGAGAGAACCATGCATACATTTCAAAGATGCACACAACTGGGGCATGCATTTTAAAAAAAAATACTCACGAAAATATGCACGGCTTTTCATGCGGAAAAAAAAGCAAAGCTTGCAATTGGATATGGACTCGAGTCAGAATGAGCTTTGAGATGGCATTCGGAGAACTTCAGCAAACTCAGGTTTTGCTGATTTGCACATCCCTAGGTGGGGGTATGGAAACGGGTCATGTTAGGGCAGACTCAGGGAGGCCTTGGATCTACAGGGTCCAAAGTACTCACATTTCTCCCTATGTCCCTGAAACAGCCCAGAAACTATGCCATCCCTGGAGCTGGCTTAGTTAATTTCCTTCCCTGTTGATGTCAATGGGAGGGGAAATGCTTTTTTAAAGGGGAGAGACAGTGAAAAGGCCAGCTTCCCCCCACCCCACCTTGGCTACAGCAAGCCGGCAGGGCTCAGCAAAGAGCAGAAGCAACATTGTGAACTGTCCGATCTGCCCACCACAGGATTCCTTGACCAGCCTACAATCCTATATGGATGTCCATGAGAATATGTCCTATGGAAATCAATGGGAGTAGGCATTCATAGGATTGCACTGTTAACCATGGTTAGAGCTTTGCTGGTTGTGGACAAAAGTAATGAGTCATAGCCCCACATTTGCAAAGGAATGGGACATATTTCCTTCACAGCAAGCTTCGGAGTATTGCAACGGTACTCTGCCTTCCTAATAGCGAAATGAAACTAGCCAACCTAGTACTTGTTACAACAGAAATGTTTTTAGTAGTCTGCTATTATATGGCAATACATCCTTCAATAGTAAAATCTCCTTTAATTGCATGAGGCACTGCAAAACAGAACAGGGGGAGGAACACCTGAAGTCATTCAGCCTGCTTTTTATTCTCCTTCTCTCCTTTCAGCGATGTATGCATTTCTCCAGCTGTATGAAGGCCAGCTATGGATGTAATGCAGTGGAGGCTGATGGCTCAGTGGGATGCTGAATCCGCTGTAGGTTTCATTCAGAACCAGTCAGTACTCTAAAGGCGCTCGCCAAGGTGGATAGCTCATTTAGGCGTAAACTATACCTGCTATTTATCCCAGGGTCAGCTCAAGGTTGTCCCTCTGCATCCAAATGATACACAGGGGATCCCAGAGTCAATCAAGGATGACCTCTCAGTTGTCCCGGGATACTGGGACTGCAATTATCCCAATTTTTTTCCATGGTCCTGGGACGACCCACTCTTCAAATGGTGCTCTTCAAAGGGGCATGGAGCTGTGTGTGGGGGCTCTGTGCCCATTGGGGTGGGGTGGGGGCAGCATTTTTGCCATCCTCGGGAAAAACTCCTTGGAGATGTTCGTGCAATTGTGGGGCCCCGATCTAGTGCCTTGGTAAGTGGTTTTTTTTAAAAAAATAAATGGAAAAAATTGGTGTCAGCTTCAAAGCCCTTGAAATTGTCCTTGGGTGTTGCTTACATAATAAACTCGCAAATCCTAATTTGCTGGGTTCTGCTTTAAATGGCAATACAATTACAGGGGGAGATTGTGAAAATATGTAATGTAAATGGTTTTGGGTTGTTGTTTTTTTAACTGTAGAAATGTTCTTTTAGCCAGGCTTCCAAATGTGTTTCTCCAACAGACCTGCCAAAAAGGTAGCCTGAAGCCTAGTTTCCATCAGCTCTCAGAGAATGTGGCAGACCTTTGCTAAGTTACAAGTCCTTCATGGTGTTGCCAGCAAGGGGGTAGAAGACACAGGAGGAGAGTAGGTTCACAGAATCACCTGTGGAGGGGGGGAAATGAGGAAGCCTCCAGGCAGTTCACCCGCCAGAGCAGAGAGCTTCTAAACTGGCTCTTTGTTCAGTCTTGACTTGGTGCCGCATAGCATTTAGAGTACAGGAATGTTTCTCCTACAGCTTGCACAAAAGCATGATTGGCATACCAAAAAGATTTGGGAGAAATATCAGCTCAATCTATAATTTATATCCAGTGTGCTGTACACTCATTCATATGAATGTTTATTTACTGTCTCTTGTGATATTATTATGGGTTACATCCAATGGGTTGTTTGTTATTAGTCTAAGTTAAGTCCCATTCATTTCAATGGGTCTACTCCAACAGGAACTATATTGGATACAAAGGCCTAATCTACACCAAGCAGGATATTGCACTATGAAAGTGCTATGAAAGCGGTAAATAAAAGGCAGGAGCCACATCAAGCAGGATATAGCACTATGAAAGTGGTATATGGTATGGGTCAATGGGCCCCAACAGTTGTCAGTGCACTTCAGTACCACTACAAAGCAGTAGTTTGGCTCCTGCCTTTTATATACCTCTTTCATAGTGCTTTCGTAGTGCTATATCCTGCTTGGTGTAGATTAGCCAAAGCCAAGGCTGGGCTTATGCAATTTGGATGCCATCGAGGGAAAGTCAACTGTGAGGCTGATGGGATGTTAGCACTTAAAGGTGCCTCGGGTCAGCTTTTACATCTTGATTTTTTTTTTAATTGTCAGCCTTGTTTTCTATGGATGGCAGACGAAAATTTAATTAAGAAACTATAAGAGACAGAGTAGATTGTACAGAAGTGTTTGTCCATCTATTTTATGAAGTATTGCATTCATATTTTAAATAAGAAGATGCAGGTCCTCAGTGGAAGGACTTCCAGGCATGCTGAGCCAGCCTGTAGAACTGCCTTGAGCATTAACAATGAAACATGAATGGTGTGAGAAAAAGCAGCATTTGAGTTGCCAGAAACAATAATTTGTCTAGTGGATGGGGAAATAACATTATAAAATGGATTCAACATACCGTTTCAATTACCATGTCTAATTCCCAATTCCGCCATAAGTGATGCTTAAGTAATGCATTCTTATATGCTCGAAGACCCCACCCATCAGACAAACACAGTTTTTTAAATGCATAAATTGGCCCTCTCTCTTGGATGACAAGGGTTATTTCTGATGTTCCTTTCTCTCATTTGCTTGCAGGGAAGCAGCCAGTGAATGGATTCTGATTCTCATTTTTGTAATGTATGAAGGTCCAGTGAAGATTTTCTTGTGTTTTCTTTAATATGATGACCATCATATAATATGATGGTGCTATATAAATAATAATAATAATAATAATAATAATAATAATAATAATAATAATAATAGCCCCTGAGTTAAGCTTCCAAGACATGCTATTTAGGAAAACACAAAGAGCCTTGCGGCACACTAAAGATTACAGCAAAATATTATGGCATAAGCTTTTATGGATTAGAGTTTACTTCATCAGATGCATGAAGTGTTATCCTGAGCAACACACATGATTGATTATGGTAGTGGGGGAAATAAACAGTGAGTTCCAAGGGAAATGAAGTGCAGAAAGTACAGACAGTGACAACTATGTTATTCAATGATTTAGGTGGTTAGTTTGCTCCACCCTCCTGAAGATATTTCTCCCTTTGTGCTATGTGAAAGAACAACTGCTGTGCCTTTAACTTGAATGAATTCCGCAAGAATTTCAGAGAAGCTCTCCAGATATGGATTCCTGTGGTGGGTGGGGTCAAAGGCAAAGGAGAAGGGGCCATCTAGTCCAGCACTCTGTTCACACAGTGGCCAACCAGCTGTAGGCCATGGAAACAAGCCAGAACATGGTGCAACAGCACCCTCCCACCTTCCCCAGCAACTGGTGCACGCAGGGTTACTGCCTTGAATACTGGAGATAAGTGTTGGAGATGTAATGCACCCAATGCTTCTTTAATTCATATGTTTTGGCAATGCCCAGTACTTTCCCCCTTTTGAGAGGAGGTTATAATAAGGATAAACTTTGTACTGAAACAATCTTTAATATGGAACAATGTGCATGTCCTCCTAATGTGCATGTCCTCGCAAGTGGATTTTCAGAGCCCTTATGACAGCTAAAAGACTTATATTATCACGTTGGAAGAACAAATGCTCACCTCCCATAATGCAATGGATTGAGGACTTAACGTTATCAACATTTGAACAGGTGTTATAATGCCTCGACTTGCGAGTGGATACCTCTCAGATATGTAACCTTGGAGAAGTGCCCTTAGGAGAGGCTCTCTGCAGTGCAGAAGGTGCAGGGAGAGGGCGCTGACCCCAACCATCCCTCTGCAGGCTGATTTCCCCCTTGTATTTCCTGCACCGAGTTGCTTTCTTTCGGTGGGGTTCCAGTCCGTATTTAGGAGGAAAAAAACATAGATCTAGAACCATGATGGGGATGAAGGCTGCTTAGTGGAAAGAGGTTTCAGGTGAGAATTTGTTTGCATCTCCCTCTGCAGTTTCTCCATTTTATAGCACCCTTTCCCTATGGAGAAGGGGCTATTCAAATAAAGTTACATGCGAATGTGTGGTAATGTGTAGCTTGGCACTTAGTGCTCAGAAACTTAAGCTACCTTTTATTATCTAATAAAACTCCATGAAAGCTTGAGTTATATCTGTCATTTCTCTGATGGGCTGCATTCTGCACGTTAGTTCCTTGCTCTCATTGCCTCCTGACCACCTGCAGTAATTCAGATTGACGGTTCTTTTACAGCGCTCTCCTGTGTGGCTTCAGGCATGCATACACCCATTGCAATCAATGCTCTCTGGTTCCCCTGACTCCACATAGGTCCAGGCTGCTAGTTTTCCTGTCTTAGAGCCAAATTTGCAGCTATTTCCATGAGTACCACACCTCAGGCATTAACCTTCAGCATGGAACATGGACAAAAATGCTTTTCTAAATCAGAGAGCGTAATGCTGGAAAGACTGCCCTGTTAATTTACTGCACAATCAAAGGCCTCCCTTGAAACATTTGCCAAGATCAAGGA
This sequence comes from Elgaria multicarinata webbii, assembly GCF_023053635.1. NCBI lineage: Eukaryota > Metazoa > Chordata > Lepidosauria > Squamata > Anguidae > Elgaria > Elgaria multicarinata. The sequence continues at coordinate 133,201,133 of NC_086172.1, read as the reverse complement.
AAAAACTTAAAAGGTGGGCTCTCTTCTCCTAGCACTATATACGAATGGTTTAGACAGGAATTTGAACTCTCCCAAATGAGCTACAATTTAACCAGGCTATTTGTAACATTACTTTGGCTTGAAAAAAATGTTAGGGCCAAACTACACATTACATTAATTGCATAGCATGTAGCTGAGGCTAATCTTTTCTTTATACTGTAGAGCAGAGGTAGGTAACCTGATACCCAGGGGCCTTTAGCTACTTCTATCTTCATTTCCCATGAATGCTTCTGAGCCACACATGGGGCTCAGAGACGTTCTTATGGGGTGTGTGTGTGTGTGTGTGTGTGTGTGTGTGTGTGTGTGTGTGTGTGTGAGAGAGAGAGAGAGAGAGAGAGAGAGAGAGAGAGAGAGAGAGAGAGAGAGAGAGAGAGAGAGAGAACGAACATTCTATGGGTGGTGGGTCAGGGTGAGAGAGAGACTATATGGGTAGTGATGCAGAATGTGAGAAAAAAAGAACTGGGGAATGTGTTAGCTTGCAGATCTTCTGTTGGATTACTGCTTGATTTGCGCAAATATCTCAATAGTGCAAAGTAAGCAGCAATCACAAATGTGAACATGAATTGGGCCCAAGAAGAGCAGCGAGATGACGTTAGGAGAATCCTTGCATGTGTTCGCCCCTCCCTACCTCTGACCAGGAAGTGTGATTAGGGTCCAGCAAAGTTGGGCTGCCCCTTGAGCTGTCACTCCTGGAGCATGCTGGGAACAGTATAGCATGTCACTAGGCAGTGCATAATAGGTCTGGTGTCTGGCTTGATTAAGGCCGTAGCTAGACCTAAGGTTTATCCCAGGATTGTCCTGGGGTCAAACCTGTTCATCTAGGTGCCACACAGGGCATCCAGCGCTCAGGCAGGGATGAACCCAGGATGATCCTGGGATAAACCTTAGGTCTAGCTACGGCCTAAGTCAGCATTCCTGTGCTGGCCCTTTCCCAATTTAGCTTGAGTTATTCTGAAGATACTATAAAAGCCCATCCACCAGCAAAGCATCTCTTGAATAAGTTTAAACATTGCCTATGTTTTTATACAGATCCTTATTTATCTTTGTTCAGAGATTTTGAGGATCTTATCAATGAGAAGTCTTAGATGTATGTCTACTCTCTCCATTGGTAAAACTGACATTAAATGTCATTGAAATGTGATTGTCAACATTTACTGCTTGCTATATACACCAAAGGTGGAGGAATATATACACATGTGGATGCCAACTTCAGGTTTTGGACATGCTCTTTAATGCACATTTAATGCACAAAAGAATTCAAGGGGTTGTGGATTGTATCCTTTCATGGAAAGCTTCTTTGACCCAGCAGTAGCTTCTATGGAAGGGGCAGGAGGCGATTTTCACCAAATCCCCCTTCTCCCTATGCCCCCCAAATCTGAAGCAGTGTGAAAAATGGTACAGGGGTTTGCTCAGGGAACTGGGAACTGCCAAAAAGTGCCTGAACCCTTCCATTGATGGAAATTTCCATTGGATCGAAGATGTCTTCTGTAAATTGAACAACACAATTAGAGCCACCATTCACTGTAACATATGCATGAGTCACTCCACAGACTGTGAGTTCAAGAAAAGAAAAATAGTTAAACCAAAAATATTTTGAATTATATTTAACAAAGGTATTGTGGCTTGGGACCACAATACCTGACAGAACGCCTCTCCCGACATGAACCTACCCGTACACTGCGCTCAACATCTAAGATCCTCCTCTGAGTGCCTGAGGGAAACTCGGAGGATGGCAACAATTGAGAGTGCCTTTTCAGTGGTGGCCCCCCAATTATGGAATGATCTCTCTGATGGGGCTCGCCTGGCGCCAACATTGTTATCTTTTCGGCACCAGGTCAAGACTTTTCTCTTCACCCAGGCATTTAACAGCATTTAACAACATATGCTAAGTTTGTTTGTTTTTAATGGACCCCAGAACTATTGTTGTTTAAATGGATGCTGTTGTTTTATACTGTCATTTTTATATTTCTGATGGTTTAAAATTTTGTATACTTTTTAATGTTAATTGTTTTTAACTTTTGTAAACCGCCCAGAGAGCTTCAGCTATGGGGCGGTATATTAAATAAATAAATAAATAAATAAATATTTGTGTTTCTAATTTTTCTGCATAGACCTGCGAAGTTGGATAATCCAGTCTGTGTGTATCTATCATTTTCAGTGGGACTGGCAGCAATGTTACAAGCTCAGTTGACCTGCAGATGCATCTCAAGGTGCTTCTACCCACAATATTAGGGCTGACCAATGAGCTTCCTTAGGATGAGGGTTGTTGAATGTGGCAGGGCCATATACCTAAATGACAGGAGTGCACTGCAAACCAGTACAGGTCTACTCCATTAAATCCAATAAGACATAGTCCCAGGTAAGTGTGTGTAGCATTGTGCTGTTAGACAGTTCCCTGGTGCACCATCAATAAGCACGACACATTCTTTTTTAAAAAAAAATCTCAGGGAGAAAGTAGCCACAGCTCCTGTGTCTGCAAAAATCTACTTCTGCATGCAAAGGAACACATAAAATTCATCTGCTGTGCATTCAGTCAGCAGTGCTGATGAATAGCCATTTGTGGCTGTGTGCAGGTGTGAGTGGATCTGGCACATACATTTTTTTGCAGATCCACTTCAACATTTCTTCTTTGAAAGTTCAGCCAATATCATTTCGATCAGAGTCCTAAACTGGGCAAAACTCTGTTTGATGTCCCTAGGCGTTTCGCTTAAAAAATAGTTTGCCATGTTTGGCTGCTAATGCGTTAAGCCTTGGAATAGCAAAAGCCCCAATGTTGATAGTGCTGGAGTTAAAACTAATGAAAATTGTGAGACAGGGCATTATGCTCTTTTACAAACACTGAGCAACTGAAGAAGCACTGGAGGAGATTAGCCCATACAGCCTAGCAGTTTGCCGGAGGTACTGTGTAGCTTGCCAGATGTTTTTACTGCAGCAATGAATGACAAAGAACTACATTCATTGCGTGTTGAATTACTGAGTACCTTCTCCAGAGTTCGCTCTCAAGCAGCATAATTTGTGGACTGGGGGGGGGGAAAACCCTAGTTTGACGACTTACCATTTCAAGAAAAGCTTTAAATTAGCCTATAGCAAATTTCATGAACAGATTCATTTTAATTATATCCATTAAACAAGCTTTAATAGAAAATGTTGGGGGGGAAATCAAACTATCCCCCAAATCTGGATTTTAGAGTCTATTGATTTCTAGGCACCATCATCACAATGGCACCTAGAATGGTTTGATGGCAGTTGACGTTTGTCTTCAATTCATTCACAAGATCAAGTCCCACAATGATCTGTACAAGGGAGGGACTTCCAAGCATCATGGTGAGAATTAAAAAGTGTGAGAATGCAGCACCCTGTATCTTCTCTGTTTTTTCATTGTTTTGTAGGGGAGAAATACACAATCTGGCCTTCTTGAGGTCCCAGTCCAGGTAGGAAATGGCTATTTCTGGCTGTTGTAGTTTACAACACTAAATCTATGGCAGTCTAGAGAGGAAGCCAGATGACTCGGAGGCGCATGTGGAGGCCTCAGGTAAGTCCCACAGACCAGCAAGTGGGTGGGGACGGCGACTGGCCATTGGGCCAAATCAGTCCGAGGCGGCTTCAGGCCAAGGCTGCCCAATCTGGTCTCACACCAGATTCAGGCTGGGGCAGGCTGAATCCACCCACCGACTCAGGGCATGGCTAGATGGGGTGATATCCCAGGGATCATCCTGGGATTGTCCCTGTGTGTCCACATGACGCACAGGGCATCCCAGGAGCAGGAAGGGAGGATCCCTCCCTTGCCCTGGGATAACGCCCAACCCTTTCATTCCAATTTTTCCTGCGGTCTCAGGATGATCCCAAGAACGCGGGATGTGTGGCCCGCCATCACAGTTTTGCCCTGGGTCCTCGCGAGTAACCATGAGGCCCCAGGCCCAAGGCACAGAGCTCCTCAGGAGTTCTGTGCCCATTGCAGGTGGGAGGAGGAAGCAGGGTCTTTTAAAAATAAATAAAAACCTTACTGTTTCGTAGGAGCGCTCCCGCACTCTTTTCTGATAAAAAAAAAAAATCCAAAATGCCGGGCGTGACGTCCTTTTCCTCCTAGGATGTTGCGCACCATGTGTAGACAAGGGGGACGATCTCGCGATCATAAAATCACGAGATCATACCCCTCCACCCCGCCTCGTTTAACCATGCCCTCAGATTCAGGCTTTGGGACCAAGATGAAGCACAGCCCTGATGGATATGCATATATCCTTTGAAAGGAAGTCTTGCTTCTACTTTTATGAGGCAGTACAATGACATGCAATAAAAACGGGCTTTGGCCAAGTTCCACATTAGAGTTTTCTTCACATAAGCTGTCTCAGCTATCCCCTCCTATATGTGGATGAACAAATGTAACATACAAGCTGTTTGTGATCATTATTGCAGTAGCACATTTTCCAGCAATCATGATTGGGCCAGTTGCTGCTGACCATGTCACAAAATGACTGGTTCATGCGTTCCGTCTGTGTATGCGTGTTGTTGTGGTTAAGGAAGTTTTGGAATGCTCATGTGCAAAGGAAAAATATTTATATTTGCTGTTCAGGCTGGCATGTGCAGGCAGCCTGCAGGCGTACCTGCAGAACTCATCAACTCTACCTTCTGAACCATTTCTAAGAATGAAGCTGAGCAGACAAAAATAACTATAAAAAATAATTGTTATTGGCCTCTTAAGGAAGTCTTCTACCTTTCATGTCCATGTTAGGACAAAATCTTAACAAGAACTCCTTAACCAGACGTTCTGACCTTAGCTTTCCCGGTTGCCCAGAAAAGAATAATTTTTAATATATTTTGTGTCTGAAGCAATACCAGGCTGGTTCAGGAAGTATTGGTCCTACAGCTGTGAATGTAATCCTTCGTAATAGTTCAGTGTGATTTACATTTCTGTGGTTCACCTCACATTTCAGTTTTTGTTATTATTTAGTGTGTGGGAATACAACAGCTATTCAGCACACTTCAAACTTGGAAATACTTGACAAATAGCAAACAGTGTGACTAATCTCCCCACCCACCCCTTGCCACACTTTACGGTATGCAAAGTGTGGCTATTTTTTGTCTACTGTTATTTAGATCAAATTTCGTAGGCCCAGACAGGGTAAGGAGAAGCCAGAACACGCGAATCCTCATGCTGCTTCATAAACAATATCACACCTAACTTGGACAGACAGGCTATAATAGACGTCTTGGTTCTGATTGCATGTCCTCATTTCCCCCTTACTAACATGCCAAAGACTCATGAGGCAGACAGAGTGGGGCTTACTTCAGCCATGTAGTAATTCATGGCTCCAGTGTAGAGATAATGTACAGGTGAAGGAATCTAGTTAAATAAAGCTGGCAGAGAAATACCACTATGAAGTTCACATGAGGTTACTAAACTAAGTTCCACCACATCAATGATCACTTCTATCAAGGGACAGTGTGTCCTTGGCTTAGCTTGCATATAAAGGGAAGGATGTAGGCACCATGGGGTAGACCTGTGTGCTGTTTTACAGAGGACAGTACTCCATTTGAAACCGTTCTGTCTGAAGGGCTGACCAGATCAAGTCCGGTTTAAAGATAAAGAACCGTAAAGAGGGAGAACAGCGGGGGCCTTGAAGTTGCCCATCCACAGATAGCACCTAGACAGTGGACTGAGCAGGCACACTGGTCACACTGGTCTTCCTGTTATGGTATAGTATTTCTAAACTGTAGTATTTCAAAAAGTGCATCCACACATATTAATCAACTTATCCAAATTTGAACCATAGGGCAGCGGTGTTGCCCCGATGCCCTCCTTGTGAGCTTCCCAGAGGTATATGATAGGCAGCTGTTGGAATGAAAACGGGTTGGTCTGACTCAGCAGGATTTGGCTGATATGTTTACGTCCCACCACAGGGCAATCCAGACAATGACTATCCTGGAATTCTTTCATGGCCTGACAAGGTCATGCCACCTAACAGAAGAAGAGGGATTAAAGCACAGGTGGGCAGCTTGTGTCCTTCCAGATATTATTATTACACTGAAAGTTATAGGCCAGAACATCTAGAAAGCTATACATTACAACCCCAAGGAGAAGCACTTGTGAAAAGTGTCTTATTATTGCAGAGTTATTCTGGGTTTTGGAAGCTTCAGGGATGGCTATGGTTTCATTTTAAGGTTGGGGAAGCTCTGCTAAACCCTGGAAAGATGTGTTGTGATAAACAGGGTGGCTCCATCCCAAGCCTCAGCAAGGGCAAGCATCTAAGTGGCAAAACACACCCTGAAATGACGTACCAGTCACCGTCTTGTAAAAATAGCTAAACCATCTTTTCCATGAGAACTTTCCGCTCAAAGACGTTTCTGTGTCAGATGGATACCAAATTAACTTTAGGGTATTTATCTAATGAAAATGCATCAAATGTTTGTCTGTGACATCGGCTGCCTCAGTGATGATGAAGAGGCCAGTCTAATGCCCTGCTGGGCAGAGGCAGCAGAACATGAGATCTGACGCTAAGCAGCCAGGGCTGGGCTGGCACAAGGGGAACTTTTGTCCCTTTGCTCCGGTGCAAAGAGCTGGCTCCATCCCCTGCACCAAGACTGTAATAGCTACTGCTGTGGCAGCAACACTCCTATGTGGTGTAAGAACATTACACACAGTGCTATTTATCCCATAGCAAGGAGGGCACAGAGTGGAAGGCAGGGCCACCACCAACCCCTTCTGGCTGTTGCGACAGCCACAAGCTGCTAAGCCCAATGCAGTTTTGCGAAAACGACCCATTGTAACCAGAGTTACCCTTTCTATGTACTAATAAGTGAGCTCTGTCCTACTTACATGGCGCAGGAGGCCATTGTAAGAATAGTACTACAAGCAGAGGCTTCATACCTTCCAAATATTCCTATTTACCTGGGACCATCCCTACATTTAGATATTTTCCCCTGTTAAAATTAGCTAAGCTGACATTTCTCAGAAGACATTTTTCTGAGAAAATGTCTGGGGTTTTTCTTTTTCTCTCCATCTCCGGAAAAAAGTAAGCCATTTTGCAGGATTTGCTCTGAATTTGCAAAATTTGGAGAAGTGAGAATTTCAAAGATGAATTAATCAGCTCACAATCTATAGCAGATTTGGCCATCTGGCCTCATTCAATTGACCAGTACACCGCTGGGAATTTATACTATATAGGAAGTGGATTCCCCCCTTACTTGTGTTATCTGTTTTCAAAGTGTGTTACCTATAAAATTAAGAAGTGTGGTCTATGCAGTTCCTTTGTTGAATTAGTGACCCTGTTCAGACAACACGCTAAACCATGCTACTTAACCACAAAATGCTTAACAGAATGCTTAACCATGGTTTACGGTGTCAACTGACACATGTTTTCTCTAACCATCTGCCCTGTTAACCACAATTGTGGTTAGGCTCACTAAGGAAAACTTAACCACAAAAGGGTCTGCAAAATGTCTGCAAGCATTCCAGATGTGTTTTGTGTTAACCACAGCTGAACATGGTTAAGCTAATCACAAAGCCCAGAGTGTCATCTGAACCAGGCCAGTAATATGCCAGGGTTCCATTGGCTGATATGCTTGAAATGAAGTTGATATGTTTCTTAGGATGTATATACTTTGGAACTCTTGGCTTCCTCTGTAATTTGGTATGTACTATTGATTGTGCCTTATTGGTTTACAGACTTGTCTTTAAACTATTGCAGACTTACTTCTTTTAATTAAATATATATTGATTAATTGCATGCTTGTCGGTTCCTTGTACCTTGTGTACTTTTTTTTTTTTTTGGCTTCGTTTCCAAGGCAGGTGACAACGGGGAAGAGGAGGTGGTAAGAGAAGTGTTCAGAAATGGCCACTTTAAGGCACACCAGGAACATTGAGGCAGTGCCTCCTGCTGGAACCACCTTCCATGGTGGGGCTTTAGGGAGCAAGGGGAAGCATTCCTGGGCCTTGGTGGGCTTGTGAGGAGGCCTGATGGGTCAGAGATACCTCACCACTGCTTTACACCCATCACACCCATCTATGGATGTGGGCTGAGGATTATACTTCATGCATCTGATGGAGAGGGCCCTACTCCACAAAAGCTTATACCACAGCAAAATTGTTAGTCTTTGAGGTGTTGTGACTCTGTTGTTTTTGCTTCTACAGACTAACACTATCTCTCTGGAAATATATACATTTGGGGTTGAGGAGGGGAATCTGGAGGGGGGAATAGCTGGAGGGGGAAGCCCACCATCCACTCTGCCAAGGGTCCAGTTGCCGCAAGGGTCCTTTGGGTGGATGATGATGATGATGATGATGATGATGATGATGATGATTTATTTATATAGCACCATCAATGTACATGGTGCTGTACAGAGTAAAACAGTAAATAGCAAGACCCTGCCGCATAGGCTTACATTCTAATAAAATCATAATAAAACAATAAGGAGGGGAAGAGAATGCACCAAACAGGCACAGGGTAGGGTAAAACTAGTAGTATAAAGTCAGAACAAAATCAAGTTTTAAAAGCTTTAGGAAAAAGAAAAGTTTTTAGCTGAGCTTTAAAAGCTGCGATTGAACTTGTAGTTCTCAAATGTTCTGGAAGAGCGTTCCAGGTGTAAGGGGCAGCGGAAGAAAATGGACGAAGCCGAGCTTGCTGATCCCCTAGTCTTTTTTTTGGGGGGGGAGGCAGTGCAGCTTCCCTACTTCCCTTTTGCTAATGCAAGTTGATGGAGGAACTTCTCCTTTCACTTGCATAGGAGAGAAAAAGTAAGAGGCAGCAAGACCTTCGTGGTCATTTCAACATGGTCTTATGGGTGCAGTGACACCTACAGGCACCATGTTGGAGATGCCAGCAAAAGGAAACTAAAAAAATTACATGGTGGGGCCTACACATTTTTGCCTCTATAGATGTAACCTCAAGGCCAGGGGTGTGCCCCCAGACACCTTTCTTGACATCCACAAGGTACCCTGCCACTCCCACTTTTTTAAATTAACAAATTAATTTCTTAGGAAATGGTGATGGTGGGTGGCTGCAGGCTAATGCTTTCCTCTACAGTGCGCTTAGCCATCAAGAAAAAGAAGGGGGGAAAGAAGGGACCCCTATCAGAGAATGAGGGAAAAAGAGATGGGGGTACTGAATTGGCTGGCAGAGGGACGGGGGAAAGAAAGAGTTTGCCGTCTGGTTTCTGTTGGCAGTGAAAAGTGTGGGTTCAAAGGAATTCTTTAGTGTATTGAGGCTCAGACTCCCCCCCACACACACACCTCTGATTTGTCCTCAGTCTTTGGGGCGGGTTACTTGCCCTTTGCCATTAGCCACAACAGCATTAATTATACTAAGACAAAGGTGATGGTGTTTGGGAAAAGACATTCTCATTTCCAATGGTCTATCAATGGTCATCAGATTGAACAATGCCAGGAATTTAAGTACCTTGGCATTCACTTTGCAGAGAACCTCTCCTGGAAACCACATATAGAAGCTACTAGAGCAGTGGCTTTGAGATCTATTGGAGCAATCCTTAGATTTTATTACACTACAGGAGGACACTTGGTTGTTCCAGCTCTGAAAGTATTTCAAAGTAAAGTCATTGTCCAGATCCTGTATGGTGCTGCTGTCTGGGGCTGGGATGACTCTCAAATGGTTAAACTGGAGGCACTTCAGAACACATTTCTTAAAAAACTGTTAAGACTTCCTCCAGGCACTCCTGCAGCATTGGTCCGGACAGAAGTAGATCTCCCCTCTATTAGATCTCACATTCATTTTATTTTATTTAACTATTGGAGAATTGTACCGGATTCCTCAGTTAGGATTTTCCAAGCTATGTTTTGAACAGCTATCAAACTGCAAAAGCTGGAGTTCAAGATATTACAAGTTGCTTGAATTGTATCCTGCTCTTGACAACTTTTCTGTCTTGAACTCGAGGGAGAAACTTCGGGAATATATTTTTAACTATGGTGCTCGGCTGGACAGACAAGCTATTAACAATTCCAAATTTTCAAAATGGTATAGGCTTTATAAATTTGACCACCAAAGGTCTGTTTACCTGGTAAAGCTTACATCCCCAAAGCTTAGGCAAGCATTTACAGCCCTCCGTTTTCAAATTACGCCTACAGCTGTGATGGATGGCAGATATCAGCGCACCCCTTTGGCCCTCCGTCTGTGTATTTGTGGGGCCCCAGAAATTGACGATCTGCCTCATTATTTGCTCTTCTGTTCTTTATACTCTGAACCAAGAACCAAATTTTTGGAATCTATTCTGTATCAACTACACTTCAATACCACTTCAGAAAAGATTTTCTATCTCCTGTCTGATACTGACTCTAGGGTAACACACAAAGTATCTCTTTTTGCCCTGGCAGCAATGAAAATTCGGGCAAGATTTATCACTGAGATTGCAGTTGACTGTGCTGGAGATGCTCCTATTTAACTACAAATTTTATATTCAAATTATGCTTTTAATTGTATTGAATTTTATTCTTTTATTATGTATGATCTGTTTGTGATTATATGTAATATTTTTATATTGTTGTTTCTTCATAGTGTATCTATTCTGTATGCGAATGGCCTATGGCCTAAGCATTAATAAATTACTACTACATTAGCCACAACTCCCATGGTAGTCATTTTGTGTTGGTACCAATGACAGTTTCTCAAATTGCCAAATATGCCCAGAGAGGCCCCCCCAAGGTTGCCTAGCCCTTCTCTAGGCAAACATGACAGCTGAAGGTGTGGCAAATGCAACAAAACGGGCCGGAATGAATGGATACAATCTTGACGTCCCCTTCATGGGTTGGACTAAATGCATGCATAGGGCAGTCCTCCGACTCAGAGTCATGAATTACTGTCATTAAAATGGAAGCTTAGATTCTGACGGGTGCAATAAAACCTTGGGAATGCATTTTGTCCCTGGAGAAGCTCTTGCCATCTGTCATTCAAGGGTAATCACATTGGCTCTTCTGTTAGCAGTCAGCATTTTCACCTATTAATCATCTCTGGAGGGCTAAGAAATCAGACCGCTAAAGAATCATCCTTCAAAGGCCAAATATTAAATCTTCTCTTTCTTTATCGACTTTCCACTTTGATTCACAGCCAATGCCTTGGTTTCATGCCTGTGGCATCTGTTATCAGCCCTACCTTGAATTCCCTAATATCCTGAAATCCAACATGGCTGATTCCTCTTTCCCCATCCCCCCTTTCACATCTGACACAGATACCTGGAGACTCTGATAGAATAATAGAGTAATAGAAATGTTTTCCTCTGATAGTGTTTTCCTGGCGCCAGATCCTGATGCCTCATATCCTTTCACTCATAGACCTCCCTAGGAGTGTTTCAACAAGCCAAACATGCATTTTCAGTGTACATGTGCAATTTTGGATGAATATCTGGCATAGAAAGTACCACTTGGGTGGGAAAACCAGAATCATCTACTACATGCTGCCAACTGAACTAAATCTAAGGGAAGGCACTCCGGATGATGTGGATGGGGAAAAAAACAAACCACTAGGGGGATATTTAAAAACAAAACCCATAGCAGATCAGACCTTCAAAAGAAATTTAAAAAATGTACCAGGGTGACGAGATTCCAACCATCTATTATGACTGCAGAAGCCAAAACCATGATTTCAGATCACAACCAAATTTCTGATTTAGAATAAAACTTGAGGGAACTTGTATGAAAACAAACAAACCCCATCGGCATTTTTAAATAATGCAATGGCTGAAAATAGAATTTCCAGTCTACCAGATTTTGCCTGTGTCTAAAGCCACTTCTCGTGGTCAGTTTTATAATCAAAGTAGCCAGGAACAATCTACTACAGACCCAGAAGAGAAAACAACAGAACACCTCGTGTTGTCACCAACAATTCAAGCATATCAACCAACTATTCAAGCATATCATCAGTGCTCATCATCAACCATGACACATCCTTCTCACAGGTCTTAGCTGGCCGGCTTGTACTTGTTTATAGATACCCCCCCAATCAGAGTCACTGGCCCAAGACTCTCTGTTGCCTGAGGCAGAGCAGTGACTGTCCCCATGCCCCTGCAAGTCAAGATACATCATACTCAAGGCTGGTCAAGCTATTTTTGGCACCTAAGACACAAAATTGCAGAATTCCCTCTCTCCTCCTTCCTGGCTTAAATACAGTGAACCAACTGTGATAAATTCTGGTGATGATGTGGTTACATTTCTTAATTATAATCTATTTCCTTAAATGTTAATGTCTGAGATATTATTCTGGAGTTTATATAAATTGAGCTCCCTACAGAAAGTCCAACATTGTTTTGGGAACAATTCCCATAATTGAAGCAGCTGAAAAATGGTTGATTGCAGCAATTACTGGCCCAGAGCTCTGGCTGTATTTATAGAGATGCTGATTTATTCACGACATTCCTTTTTCGAGTGTATCAGAGGGAAGATCATACGGACGAAAAAGGGATTATGTGTTGTAGCCCTTCCTCTAAATTCTAACGATGTTGCAAAATGAGAATCAAGGTTTCTGTTAAGCTTCTGCATTAGAAAATACTTCACATTCTTATGGCTGAGTCTCCGAACAAGACTGTTTATTTCTGGCCATACTGACAATGCAAAATAATCAGGTGTTTTTCTGGCATGTGTCTACTTGTCTGTGAACTACTCATCACCAGCAAATCTGCAAAATAAATTGTAGAATGGGCCGTCCATTGAATTTATCTTAATCAGAATGCCTCAGGCTTATTTCTCAGTATGTTATATCCTCCCCCCTTCTTAGTGAGCTTATGTATCCCACTGAGATTTTAAAGGAAAAAGATTTCCCGCTTGAATGAAGAAGAGATAATGAAAAGTTCAATGAAGCTTTGCAACATGTTATATCAAGGAAGGACAGAGGACTAGATTGCAATATGGTAACATCATTAATATCATTGTTGTGGGTTTGAGCCCCATTGACTGAGCTTGCTGGGCTTTCCAAAGCCATAACAGCTGGACTGTCTCCACACTAGGCTCGTGTACATTCCACAACATCAAATTCAGATTTGCCAATAGGCCTGAAGTTAGGGATTCTAGCACAACATGCAACATAGAACATTCTGGAGTATAAAATCAAGGTCATATCAACATGATTCTTTGCTTCCATTAAGTCAGACTATTACCAATCTTTTTAACAGAGATCAACGAAATACCCTAGATGTAAACCCTCATACAGTAAAGTAGAATTTGGGTAGTGATTTACATACGTTTCTATGTATGTACAGCTATCTCTGAGGATGGTGGAACATCCTCAAGTGAAGCAGTTAAAATCAGAGTACTGTCAACCTACAGACTTAGCAGCACAACCATTCAAGGAAGGCCTGGGTGAAAAGATAGGTGGTCTTTAATTGGTGCCTGAAGCATGCTTCATTTGGCATCTCCTGCATACTAAGACATTCCACAAAGTGAGTTCTACTATGGTTTCTGGGATGCTGCCAAGATGGCAAGTTGCAGGTCACAGTACAACAACCAAGGCCTCCTCCACTTATCATAGTGATCACACAGGTCTATATCAGGGAAGGTGATCCACCAGGTCATCTGGTCCCTAGTTATTAGGTTTATAAGCCAGCAACAAAACATTGAACCTGGCTTGGTAGCTAATAGGCAACCAGTGCAGTTGCTTTAACCAATACACAATCGGGATCCCTCACCAGCTGCAGTCTCTGGACCAAGCACAAGGATAGCCCCACATAAAGTGCATTCGAGTAATCTAAATGTGAGGTTAACCGTACATGGACTACAGTGAAGCTGGAAGTTGGTGCTCCTTATCACTAGGGCTTATAATGATAATGACGAATCCAGGAGTACCCCCAAACTAGGTCCCCATTCTTTATGAGGGAGTGCAACCCCTTCTAGAGGCAAATTCCTCAATTCTTGCACCTGAGAACACCCACCCAGAGTCTCTGTCTTGTTGGGATTCAGTCTCAGTTTGCTGGGCCTCATTAGATCCAGCTGAGACATGAACTCTGTGTAGTTGAATATTTAAATGTTAGGGCTCCTTATTGTTGTAATTTCTGGGGATTGTGGTTACTGTTGTGTGTATTTTCCTCCCCTCTAGCAACCAGCTGTGGTTTTATTTACATGTTGCCCTGATTATGAATCACCAGTAAAATAAATTCCCGTACAAAACATGAACATGTTCATGACCGCTGGTGGTGATCACATTACACATTTTTTCATTGTAAGGAAGACAGAGAGAGAGAAAGGGAAAGAGAAAGAAAAGAACAGCAACCCAATTACTGATGAAATTACAAATGAAGCAGATGCGAGTGCTGCAGCTGTTTCTCTCCTCTGTCTCACTTTTTGACAGCACTTTTAGTGGAATACTGCTACAGAAACCATTTTGGTGGTGTTTTCCCCCCTTTCTATTTCCTGTTCCTAATGCTTAAGGCATTAGGGAACTATTCCTCTGTGGCCATAGCTCACTGTCTTTCATGTCAGTTTTGATGCAAAACTGGGACTTAACAGGAATTGTGTAATTCCCTTCTTATTCCTTTGAAAGGCAAAGCTTGTAAACTCAAAAGGGAGGTTTCTGCTGTGTAATGTCAATTTTTTCATACAGCGAGACACAACTTACATTCAGTAATCATGCTGCCTTTAGTGCCTGTTGGGATTCCCCATCTGGATTTCTTTTGTCCAGTTTTTTTAAAAAAAAAAAATTCACAAAATGCAAGTGTTTAGGCCATGAAATGCTGAGTATGGAAAGACCATCTAAAATGCAGCTACCAGAGAGGAACAATCACATTTCATTGTGCAGATCTGTAGGGAGGCATATGGAGACTTGGATGAAAGCTGCAGTGAGAATTTTGTTTGCCAACTTCTGGGACAGTTGTTGCCTCAAGACAAAGGAAGACAGCTTTTTGTATCAGCAGAATGTGCTTCCTTTGGCTATGTTTCATAAAGTGCAAAGGTTCGCAAGAGAAATACACGTACAGAGCAATCCTATACATGTCTACAGAAGCAAGACCAATGGGGCTTATTCTTAGGTAGGTGGACATAGTACTGCAGCCTTATTCTACTTGTTCTACCAGTGGGACCAACCACTAGCACAAATGGAAGCCAGAACTTTTTCATCTGCAGTTAAATAATCTTGCCTTCACTTGTGATGGAAGTAATGATGCAAACACCCATCCTTATTATATTTTGCATCCACTCTTCAGAATCTTTGTATGTCAAAATGCTAACATTCATATCTATTCACCTGGATATGTATCAAAAGTACCACTGAAAGTTCTAGGTTTCCGACACAATATATTTTTAGGATACCTTCAAAATGGCCAGAAAGTTGTGGTTCCTAAATCAGAATTGTAGGCTCTTTCCATGTCTTGTGTGCACTCTGCCAATGTAGGCATTCTGGAGTTGGAATCCATTTTTGTTGAGGTGACTCTAGAACAAGTTAAAGATAATTTAGAGCGAAGGTTTTTTCTTTTTCTTTTTGGTGATAGAGCACATGCCTTGCATGCAAAAGATCTCAGCTCCAGTCCTAAGCATCTCCATGTGTGGCTAGGGATGACCCCTTTCTGAAGCCCTGGAGAACCACTGCCAGTCAGACAGTACCGTACTAAATGGACCAAAAGTAGGATGACCATATGGAAAGGAGGACAGGGCTCCTGTATCTTTAACAGTTGTATTGAAAAGGAAATTTCAGCAGGGGTCATTTGTATATGTGGGGAACCTGGGGAAATTTCCTCTTCATCACAACAGTTAAAGCTGCAGGTGCCTTGCACTCTTTTAAATCTGGTCACTCTAGTATAGCTCCTGCAACTTTAACTGTTGTGATAAAGACAGAATTTCACCAGGTTCTCCATATATACAAATGATACCTGCAGAAATTCCCTTTTCAATACAACTGTTAAAGATACAGGAGCCCTGTCCTCCTTTTCATAGGGTCACCCTACCAAAAGTCTCAGTCTATATAAGGCAGCTTCCTAGGTTCATCAATTATAACATTCCCTCTCAAAGAAGAGTGATGAGATTTGTCCTGTTGGCCCCATTAGAAATGCCATAAAAAGGTTTCCTTCCACTGGGCATTTGAACCATAGACCTCTGTGACAATAGCTGTATATAGTGCTTCTTGTTTTGTGATGTGTGTCATTGATTTTAATTGTTTTTAATGCTGGTATTTTATTGACATAAATGACTGATGATTGCGCTCTCTCTCTCTCTCTCTCTGTGATATTTCCTCATAAAAGAAATGATAGATAAAATCATAACTAGGGCATGTCTCCTAAGAGCAATGACCAAAAATGGAAAATAGCAAAATCTTATAGAAATCCTTATATTGGGCAGTATCCAATATTGCTGCTTCATCTGTTGTGCCCGTGGGACCAATCACTAGAACACATGGACCGTTCACCTAAAAGATTGAGTTTCTTTAAGCAAGCATCCTGGGACTTATTTTTTCAGCCATGCAGCTTGAGCAAATCTTAATTCCATTTAGTCATTCTGATCATTTTACTTTTATCAGTATTGACTATCTACCAGAGCCATTTCCATCTAAGAAAAGTCACTAATGGGTGGGATATATGATCCAGAAAATATGGTATTAATATTTAGTCCTTCTCAGTTAGCTATCAAACACTAGCATCATTAATAAAAATGAATGTCATCCAGAAAATAAATAACGATTGCTTTTTAATGGACAGCTCTTCAACTGCGGTAGGGTTACTTTCATCTTGCATAGTCTCTCCACTCGATTAAAAAAAATACTTCAATGCCCATAGCCCACCAATGTATTTTAAATTTAGAAAGCATGTGGGGATATTAGGATCTGTTAGTGCTAAGGCATAACTAATTTTTGTTAAGTAATCTTCTATATGAACTCATGTTTAAAAGCACAAAGCATCAGAGCCAGGGTTCTGTGAGTGTAGTTCTGCTCATGGAGTGTGTAACTATTGAGCCTTGTCTCCCACTCCTCCCTGTCAAATATTCATAGAATCATAGAATCATAGAATAGCAGAGTTGGAAGGGGCCTACAAGGCCATCGAGTCCAACCCCCTGCTCAATGCAGGAATCCACCCTAAAGCATCCCTGACAGATGGTTGTCCAGCTGCCTCTTGAAGGCCTCTAGTGTGGGAGAGCCCACAACCTCCCTAGGTAGCTGATTCCACCGTCGCACTGCTCTAACAGTCAGGAAGTTTTTCCTGATGTCCAGCCGGAATCTGGCTTCCTTTAACTTGAGCCCGTTATTCCGTGTCCTGCACTCTGGGAGGATCGAGAAGAGATCCTGGCCCTCCTCTGTGTGACAACCTTTTAAGTATTTGAAGAGTGCTATCATGTCTCCCCTCAATCTTCTCTTCTCCAGGCTAAACATGCCCAGTTCTTTCAGTATCTCTTCATAGGGCTTTGTTTCTAGACCTCTGATCATCCTCGTTGCCCTCTTCTGAACACGCTCCAGCTTGTCTGCGTCCTTCTTGAATTGTGGAGCCCAGAACTGGACGCAATACTCTAGATGAGGCCTAACCAGGGCCGAATAGAGAGGAACCAGTACCTCACGTGATTTGGAAGCTATACTTCTATTAATGCAGCCCAAAATAGCATTTGTCTTTCTTGCAGCCATATCGCACTGTTGGCTCATATTCAGCTTGTGATCTACAACAATTCCAAGATCTTTCTCGTTTGTAATATTGCTGAGCCAAGTGTCCCCCATCTTGTAACTGTGCATTTGGTTTCTATTCCCTAAATGTAGAACTTGGCATTTATCCCTATTAAATTTCATTCTGTTGTTTTCAGCCCAGCACTCCAGCCTATCAAGATCACTTTGAAGTTTGTTTCTGTCTTCCAGGGTATTAGCTATCCCACCCAATTTTGTGTCATCTGCAAATTTGATCAGCGTTCCCTGCACCTCCTTGTCCAAATCATTAATAAAAATGTTGAAGAGCAC